>NC_138198.1:38673457-39873457 GCF_964194105.1 Spermophilus citellus
GCTTTAGCCTATGTTTCAAGAACTATGTTGAATAGAAGTGGTGAAAGAGGGCATACCTGTCTTGTTCCTTTTTTTTTTTTTTCCCATTTAGAATGTTGTTAGCCTGAGGCTTATCGTAGATAGCCTTTACAACATTGAGATATGTTCCTGTTATCCCTAGTTTTTCTAGTGTTTTGAACATGAAAGGGTGCTGTATTTTGTCAAATGCTTATTCTGCATCTATTGAGATGATCATATGATTCTTATCTTAGAGTCTATTGATCTGTTGAATTACATTTATTAATTTCAGTCTGTTGAACCAACCTTGCATCCCTGGGATGAATCCCACTTATTTGTGATGCATGATCTTTTTGATATGTTTTGTGTTCGATTTGCAAGAATTTTATTGAGAATTTTTGCATCTATGTTCAATAGAGATATTGATCTGAAGTTTTCTTTCCTTGGTGTATCATCGCCTGATTTTAGAATCAGAGTGATATTGGCCTCAGAATGAGTTTGCAAGTGCTGCCTCTCTTTCTATTTTCTGAAACAAATTGAAGAGTATTGGTGTTTGTTCTTCTTTAAAGGTCTTGTAGAACTCGGCTGTGTATCCATCCTGTCCTAGTCATTTCTTGGTTGGTAGTCTTCTGATGGTGTCTTCTATTTCATCTTGGGAGATACAAATTGTGAGAAGAGATCACTCCTCCTGAACGCAGTTGGAACTGAAAATTCAACTTATGGGTGAGCTTCCTAGATGAACAACACTATACATACATCCATGTTCAGTAAAATATATATTTATGGATCTGTGGATAATATATATTTCATGATGAATTTCTTTTTTTTTGTTTCTCTTGTCCTATTTTTTAGCCAAAGGATGTAATTTTTATTTTATTTTATTTATTTTTATTGTTGGTTGTTCAAAACATTACATAGTTCTTGATATATCATATTTCACACTTTGATTCAAGTGGGTTATGAACTCCCATTTTTACCCCGTATACAGATTGCAGAATCACATCAGTTACACTTCCATTGATTTACATATTGACATACTCATGTCTGTTGTATTCTGCTGCCTTTCCTATCCTCTACTATCACCCCTCCCCTCCCCTCTTCTCTCTCTACCCCCTCTACTGTAATTCATTCCTCCCCCTTGTATTATTTTTCCCTTTCCCCTCACTTCCTCTTGTATGTAATTTTGTATAACCCTGAGGGTCTCCTTGCATTTCCATGCAATTTCCATTCTCTCTCCCTTACCCTCCCACCTCTCATCCTTGTTTAATGTTGGTCTTCTTCTCGTGCTCTTCTTCCCTAGTCTGTTCTTAGTTACTCTCCTTATATCACAGAAGACATTTGGCATTTGTTTTTTAGGGCTTGGCTAGCTTCACTTAGCATAATCTGCTCTAATGCCATCCATTTCCCTCCAAATTCTATGATTTTGTCATTTTTTTAATGCAGCGTAATACTCCATTGTGTATAAATGCCACATTTTTTTATCCATTCGTCTATTGAAGGGCATCTAGGTTGGTTCCACAGTCTTGCTATTGTGAATTGTGCTGCTATGAACATCGATGTAGCAGTGTCCCTGTAGCATGCTCTTTTTAGGTCTTTAGGGAATAGACCGAGAAGGGGAATAGCTGGGTCAAATGGTGGTTCCATTCCCAGCTTTCCCAGGAATCTCCATACTGCTTTCCAAATTGGCTGCACCAATTTGCAATCCCACCAACAATGTACATGTGTACCCTTTTCCCCACATCCTCGCCAGCACTTGTTGTTGTTTGACTTCATAATGGCTGCCAATCTTACTGGAGTGAGATGGTATCTTAGGGTGGTTTTGATTTGCATTTCTCTGACTGCTAGAGATGGTGAGCATTTTTCCATGTACTTGTTGATTGATTGTATGTCCTCCTCTGAGAAGTGTCTGTTCAGGTCCTTGGCCCATTTGTTGATTGGGTTATTTGTTATCTTATTGTCTAATTTTTTGAGTTCTTTGTATATTCTGGATATTAGGGTTCTATCTGAAGTGTGAGGAGTAAAGATTTGTTCCCATTATGTAGGCTCCCTATTTACCTCTCTTATTGTTTCTTTTGCTGAGAAAAAACTTTTTAGTTTGAGTAAGTCCCATTTGTTGATTCTAGATGTTAACTCTTGTGCTATGGGTGTCCTATTGAGGAATTTGGAGCCCGACCCCACAGTATGTAGGTCGTAGCCAACTTTTTCTTCTATCAGATGCCGTGTCTCTGATTTGATATCAAGCTCCTTGATCCATTTTGAGTTAACTTTTGTGCATGGCGAGAGAAAGGGATTCAGTTTCATTTTGTTGCATATGGATTTCCAGTTTTCCCAGCACCATTTGTTGAAGATGCTATCCTTCCTCCATTGCATGCTTTTAGCCCCTTTATCAAATATAAGTAAGTTGTAGTTTTGTGGGTTGGTTTCTGTGTCTTCTATTCTGTACCATTGGTCCACCCGCCTGTTTTGGTACCAGTACCATGCTGTTTTTGTTACTATTGCTCTGTAGTATAGTTTGAAGTCTGGTATCGCTATACCACCTGATTCACACTTCCTGCTTAGCATTGTTTTTGCTATTCTGGGTCTTTTATTTTTCCATATGAATTTCATGATTGCTTTCTCTATTTCTACAAGAAATGCCGTTGGGATTTTGATTGGCATTGCATTAAACCTATAGAGAACTTTTGGTAATATCGCCATTTTGATGATGTTAGTTCTGCCTATCCATGAACAGGGTATATTTTTCCATCTTCTAAGATCTTCTTCAATTTCTCTCTTTAGGGTTCTGTAGTTTTCATTGTATAGATCTTTCACCTCTTTTGTTAGGTTGATTCCCAAGTATTTTATTGTTTTTGAGGATATTAAAATGAATGGAGTGGTTGTCCTCATTTCCATTTCAGAGGATTTGTTGCTGATATACAGGAATGCCTTTGATTTATGCGTTTTGATTTTATATCCTGCCACTTTGCTGAATTCATTTATTAGCTCTAATAGTTTCTTTGTTGACCCTTTTGGGTCTGCTAGGTATAGAATCATGTCATCTGCAAATAGTGATAATTTAAGTTCTTCTTTTCCTATTTTTATGCCTTTAATTTCTTTCGTCTGTCTAATTGCTCTGGCCAGTGTTTCGAGAACTATGTTGAACAGAAGTGGTGTCTGGGCTCCAACTAGAAAGGAAGCCCTCCTGCCTCATTCTCTTGAGTGGCTGTATGTGCACCATGATACATGGCTGTACACGTAATTTTTAAAAAAATATATATTTTTTTAGTTGGACACAATATCATCTTTATTTTATTTATTTATTTTTATGCGATACTGAGGATCAAACCCAGGGCCTTGCATGTGCTAGGCAAGCACTCTACTGCTGAGCCACAACCCCAGCCCCTGTACATGTAATTTTTAATAACAATAGTGTACTCTGAGGACTTCAGCTTTGAGGCGAAACTGGACTTCATCAGATAATTTCACAAGGAAAGATGGAGCTTCTTCTCTGACAATTCCCACAAAGAGAGGGGCTAGAGTGGGCTTAAGGAGAAGCTCGAGAGGAGGCCATGCCCAAATCATCATATGAACCCTGGCCAACTGTCACCTGGCAGGGTAGGAAAGGACAGGGTAGAGCTGGGGTGGCAGGGCCTACCAAGGCAACAGTAGTGTGCAGTAGCTTAGGGCCTCCTAATCTGATCTCCATCTTGTAGTCTTCCTGCTTCAACCCTGGAGTTACTAGGATTACAGGCATGTACTATCATGCCCAGCTCTCTGCCCTCTTATAGGTTTTCTCTCTTTTTTTTCATTTTCTTTCTTTTTTTTACAGTGTTGGAGATGGAACCTAGGGCCTTGTTCATGGTAGACAAGTGTTCTACCTCTGGTCTACCTCTAAGCCAGATCCCTAGCTCTTTTATTCATTTTTAAATTTTGAGTCACGTTTTCCTAAGTTACCCAGGCTGCCCACAAATTTTGGATCCCCCGGTTCAGCCTCCTAAATTGCCTGGAGTTCAGCTGTGCAACCACGGTGCTTGGCTAACCACTTTTGTTTTCTAATTATTTTACAGTTAATGTCACTGGGTTTTCTTGGTCTATAATTGTGTCGCTTGCAGTTGGTCCTCAGAATAGCCATAAATTCAGCCCTTGCCCTGTACTGGGCACCTGCTAGTGGCTTGTGGCTGTTGGGTGATCTGCGCTGTTCTCTTTGGGGTGGCTGTTGCTGTTCCACTATGCACCCTGTTCATTTACCAGAACAGTACTCAGTTGCTAGTGAGGGATGAAGTTTTGGTATAAAAAATGTTTAACCTGCATGTGGTCATGTTTAAAGCTTTTACCAGGCTTGCTGAACTGCATGGCTCAGCAGAGACTTGGTTTTAAGCTCACCACATTGGATTGTCTAGAATTTCTCTCTGCAGGGGCATGACCTTCCCATGGTAGATGATGGAGTGAGTTCTGATCACTTCAGTTTACCAGACTTGTTTTCCTTCCTTCCTTTAATCCTCTGACTGTACTCCCCTGTTTCTGTTTATTTTTCAGAAGCGTTCTCTAAGTTGCTAAGGCTGACCTTCAACCTGTGATTCTTCTGCCTCAGCCTCACTGGCATTATAGACATTTGCCACTGTGCCTGGCTGCTCCCCTGTGTTTCTGTCTTCTGGGGTGGTACCTTGGGTTGGTGGGTTTTGAGATCTTAAGTGTGACATTTTTCTTGCTGTCACCCATAGACTGGCATCAATATGATGACATAATTTGCATGAGGCCTCCTGGGACACTGGAGAAATTTCAGAACCTCTTCACTAATAAGATAAAGAAGGAGCTGTTGAAGGGGAAGAAGATGGCAGCAGAGATCAGGCTGGGCCGCATCTTCAGCATCCTCCAGACCTGGAACCCCATCAACCTGAGGAACTTCTTTACCCAGTTCCGGCAGTTTTTCTCTGTTGTCCGAGTGCCTATGATTTATGAAGGGAAAGCACAGCCCTGGCATAGCCTGGGCCTCAGAGAGGAAGAGGTATCAGTCTTCCCCCAATCACCAGTAGCTCTGGTGTGGGTGGTCAGGGTCCCCTGACCTACTAGAGGCATATAGAGACCCTGTGACTAAGTAGGGAAGGTGTAGAGGGGTCAGGAGGACCTTTCCATCCCTTTCTTTCTGCACCACCTCTTGGGAATTCTCTCCTTATCTCTCCTCCTGATTGCACCCACGAGCCTCATTCCCAGCACCAATCTTGCATTCTTTCCGGGCTTAGGCAGAGTTGAAAGAAAAGGTGGAGCCCATCCTTTCCCCTTCAGCCACACTGTGGCTTGGAGACAGAGCTGGCACTCAAAAAAGTTTGACATTGAGCTCTCATGAGCATCCAGGGGCCTCCCAGACCCCCTCACTACACTGTTTGGGACTGAGCATCGATGTGCTCCTGCTGCTCCAGAAGCCAAAGTGCTGGGAAGGTGGGAAGTGGGGCAGATGGGACCCTCCCCAGAGCTCTCTGTCCTCAGGGCCTTGATACCCTGCCCAAGGGGCCCTCCAGCCTCCAGGGCATGCACTCCATAGTCATGCCTCTTCTTTTCCCCCTGCATCAGGTGAAGAAACACCTGTGGAAGTATTTGAAAAAGCAGATGAGACCATTTCTGGAAGGAAAGAGTAGGGAAGCCCTGCCTGAAGGGTGCCCTGTGAAGAGCAGACTGAGGATGGGTCTGATCATTCTCTTCCTGGTGGAAGATACCAAACTCTGCTTATCGGAGCGTGACCTGACCTCACTGTGCTCCATTCTCTGCCGCAGTCCATGCTCACCAGATGCCCTGCATAGCGACCTCCACCACATCCTGTTCACATCTGAGAGGTATCCCATGTTTTTTTTTTGTTTTGTTTTATTTTGTCAGAGGTTTCCTAGGCATTTATCATGATTTTTATCTGACTATAGAGATAAGTGCTAGTCAGAGAAAGGCTGAGCGCACGCTGGGGAAAAATAAAACCACAGTCATGTTACCACTTGCTCCTGTCACTTTCCTGGAATGCATGTCATTGCTAGTGTTGTTAAATTCAGTGTTCTCCTGAATACCCTGACTTCAAAAAGCTTCACAGGGACAGGTACCACGGAAACACTGTCATCCCAGCTACTTGGGAGGTTGAGCCCAAGAGTCAAAACACACATGGGCCTCACATTTGTAGACCTCAATGGGCCTGGCTTCCTGTGACCTTTTGGCCACTCTTTGGGAAGCCTTGTTTGTGAGAGTTCTCCAGAGCTTTCGTTGAAATGAGCTTCCTCACCATTTAATGGTTCCTGAAGGAATGGAAACCCACAGTGCCTCCAACTTCATCCTTTAAAAATGGCTAGCTAGATAAATACCATGACATTTTTGAAATTCCCATGACCAGGTGGCACTGGAGAACCTTTGGATGTCCTGTTGCTGATCATGAGTGGACCAGACAGTGCCTTGATTGACTGGCTTTCATGAAAATGGTGTAAAACAGAGATGCCAGTAAGTTGGGGCCTGCTGAGTAGTGGGCCTAGAGCAGTGGTGTGCAGGTGTGTGATAAAACATCTGTGGTGGGGCCATGTGGATCTGCCACTGGCTTCCAAATGGCTTGTGACTGACATGGTGCAGTGAGCAGACCCTTCTGTGTAAAGGCATCTTGGTATATGGAGAGGTTTCAGGGCAATGTTCAGAATCAGGTTGCTATGGTCAAGGGGGCAAGCTCTGTGGGATAGAAGCCTGGCTGGTGCATTCTCCTAGGACCTTGACCCACCACACGTGACAGAACTCCCTCCAGCACTGTGTCCCAGTTGAACTCCTTGTATTTCCTGAAGCAAATTCCAAACTCCCAGTGCAGCAGCAAGAAACACCACGAAAAGTGGAGGGTGACCAAATGGCTTCACAGTCCACACAGGGAGACACTTAGACCCCAGTGGCCACAGTTTACCTGCAAAGAGAGAATTCAGCACTTCTGCCTCATGTTCATTGGAAAATCAGAAACCATGTCCTCCAGGTCACATAGATGCAGACCAGGTTTGATGGTCTCACTACAAAGGAAGCTAAAGCTCCTGACAACAACATATATTTCAAGTGCCCAACCTCAGAGGCAGTTTCTCACAAAGTCTTTAGGCCAGCCTAGCTCCATGTTTGTGGAGTGTTTACCCTGTCCCTTACTCATGGAAACTCCTCTACCACCTCCAAGGTTGTGAACTCCTGAGCATTTTCCATTCCACATATGTATTCACAGCTTTTCTAACTCTTCCTCTCAAATTGTGACTTACTAATTGCGAAGGTAATGTCAAGGCATTGTTCTGGATGAGAGTGGGAAGATTTTTGTGTAGCACATATTTGCCTACACATTGGATTCATTTTCCTATTTTCCGTTCAAAATACTGAATCCCTGACACTAACCCATACCCTACTAGATTGTGACTACGAATACTAATGTGATGGAGAAAAATAACTCAAACAGAATAGAAATACAGGCATTTCAGAGGAGCCTGGTGTATAGGTGGACTTGCCTTTTGCATTATAAAGGGTAGGTGTTATAAATCTAGTCCAATTTAATAGAAATAGTTCTCCATGTGTTTTGAAAGTTAACAAATATGTGAATTCCTGTCTCCCTTTCTCTGTAGCCTATTCAGCAACATGCATTTTTACATGCACATATAGAATCCTACCTCCTATCCCACGTACATTCTTGTGAGGTGGCTGAATTGGCAGATAGAAATTGTGAGAAGAGATCACTCCTCCTAAACGCTGTTGGAACTGAAAATTCAACCTCCAGGTGAGCTTCCCACTAGAACAACATGATACATAAATACATGTTCAGTAAAATAAATATTTTGGATCTGTGGATGATAAATATTTCATGATGAATTTCAATTGGCATATATATTTCTACTCTTTAATGTCTGTGTGTGTGTTTTATTTCTGTGTGTGTGTATATATATATATATATATACATATATATATATATACATATATATATATGTATATATATATATATATATATATATATATATCATACACACACTCTCCAGATTTTTCAAAATATGAAATGTATGTGTCTTATTATACACTCCCTAAATTCATTCATGTTCATATATTTGGATTTATAATCAACTCTTCACAAGAATATTCTCAGAAATAGTCATCCACCTGAAATACATATTTGTTTCCTAGTGCTGAGATCCTAATATTTGTACAGTAACTGACCCAGTTTAACATGAATGCAAGTAGATTCCTATGGGACATTATGTGTATTTTGACGTTCATTTGTATTCAACACTGGTACATTACTATTTCTTCAGTTGATGCACATCATAGGATATGTATTTCATCCTCAAGTTCACAAATTTCTAGGCATTTGGTTCCCTTTCAATCACTTCCTGCTTCAGAACACATGTATTCCTCCACGTTTCTTGACTGGACTTTTCATGAGACTTCTTTCCAAACACATTCTTTTCCATTTCCATAATCCCTTGTGAACAAAACTCACACCCCCTTCATGGTAAACCATAACCCTAATATCACCATTAGATGTATAACTGGTTGGAATGAAGGGTTGTGTATCAATATTAGATTTCCTATATATTTTAAGATATCAATTCAATCCATTATTTAAATTGGAACCTGTTATAATATTTATTCACAGTACGGTCTATTCATGCATTGTCTCTATATTCATAGACCCAGGGTACACCTATTTGTACCCCCAAGGCTAATTTATATGTCTTCAACATATTACTCCCAGAAATGGTGGAAGAAACACTCATGTCACCTGATCTCCATATACATTTTATCACAGTGATATTCTGGACACAAAATGCAAAGGTCACACTTATGATTGTAAGAAAGCCTCATTGGAAAGTGAGCATGGATTACTAAATACATCCTTGTCCAGGTTGCCTAATGCTCTCTAATGTGAATCCTATTGGTGACTACACATTTGTTTCTTCCTAAGATGATATATTCAACCTCAACCCTGTTGAAAATGTCTAATCCTCTCACTCACTTTATACTTTGCCTGATTTCCTAATGTCTCTAATGATATCTGCTTTCCTACATATGTTCCCCAGTTCATCATTGTGACTGACTCATCACATGGGCTGACATTTACATTCACTCTCTAACTGACACCCTATTGCTAAAGAACTTTTGGTCCAAATTGTATACTCACTCTTCTTTCTAGACCTAGCAAATATCTTCCTAATCCTACATACTATCCCTTTTTGACTGGATGTTCTCTTCTACATTCAATCATCCAAGGTACAAGGTCCTATGCCATTGTATATCGATTTATCTGAGACACCTGTGCAGAAAGTCATTCAAAGCTAAGTATCCGAATCAAGGGCCCAATTCCCTTCTGGCCTTCAAATCTTACTTGGATTTCTGTTTTCATACATATATTTCATCTATATATTATTATGAATGTCACAGGTTCCCAGTACCATTCTTCATCCAGCAGAGTGATTCCTCACCCAAGTCAAACAGGTTCTTCACCCTAACCATACACTGTTCCCTCAATCTAACTTTACAGAAGAGCAGGGACAGAGTTGGTCTTACAATACAGGAATGTGGGGGATCTTCCACCTGCTGAGAACCTCAAAGGTCCATGCAGAAATGATCCCTGGAGAAGATGTAGGCAGCTATGAAGGACTTGAGAGAGCAGAAGTCATCTTCCATGGCTAACAACCTGGTCAGGATGAAGGGATGTGTCTGAATGAGCCTCTCTCTTCTTAATGTAGACAAGATGGACCAAAGCAGGCCTGTGTGGAGAGCTGTTCCTTGGTGCCTATGGTTGATATTCCATTCTAACTTGTGAAAGTGTCACAGGAAGGAGGGGCAGCCTCCATCTCATGGGAGCCTTGGAAGCAACTGTTAGGACACAGTGGTTGCCAAGGCAGTGACCTCATTCAGTTCCTGAAGGAAGTGACCTCACCTCACTTCCTTGGTGATGGAACTCTCTGAACTTGGGATCCAGGAAGCCAGGCACCCAGAGCCAGTCCCAGTCCCAGTCCCAGTGGGCTCACTTGTTTGGATTTACCAAGGAAGGAGTCAGTCTTTCTTGGTACCCACTGATGTGAGGATTGCCAAATGCCAGGAAAGCTCTGCAGAGGGGCCTTTCCTGAGAAAGCAGGTAGTGGCTCACCTCTGGCTCCTGACAACTTCACAGAGTTGGCCAAGGAGGCCAGATGTGAGACAGGACAGGCCCTTTCGGGGGAACATAGTATGGCCCACCAGTCAGACGACACTCCGGGTAGTCACAGACCAACTTGGAAGGAGGTGCCTTTGTGGGTGTGGGTGTGAGTTTGTGGTTTTGTCTCATGTTCTGAGAATAGGTAGGAAAGGCGGTTTGTTTGGTTTGGAGTGGACTGTTTCTGACAAGGCGAGTGTTTCTATGTTTGTGTATCCCACTGTGTCCCTGGTTGTAGACATTAGAAAAGAGAATGCATCAATGGATGTGTCCTGTCTAGTAGAAAGCTTCCCAGCATTCATCCTGCCCAATTTATGAATGGACTGCGGCTTGCCTTTTGGATGGGCAACACCTACCATCTTCCTAAGTTCCTGTTTTCTTCCTGAATTCTGGCCACTCTCCAGAATTGGCTCATGGTTTTGTGTCCAAGATATGTACCACCTCCAAGCTCGGTGACATGGCCATGTACTGGATACTTGAAAGGAATGTTGAGCATCTCAGAAAACTCAGATATCAGTGTGACCAGTGAAGTCTCCCTGGAGCAACCCTGCTTTGGGCCTTTGGCTTACCTATTGTTCTGTTGCCCTGAATCTCAGGAAGGCCTTTGCCTCAGGGCACCCCTTTGTGAAGCCTGAAGAAAACAGTTTTCAAATGGAAATGAATGGGCATCACCTGTGGCTCTTTGCTTAATTGCTTTGCAAAGGGATGTGTCTGAATCAGCCTCTTGGCCCTGTGTGAGGCTGTGGCTTAGATTGTCAGCACCTGATGGATCCAAAGAAAGATCCCATGTGTGCATCCAAAGCCAAATTGGCACAAAGGGAGTCATCCTGGATGAAGTCTCTCGCCTTCCTCTGTAAGGTTCCTGACCTCCATCAAGTGAGAATAGGGATCCTTTGTGTCAAATGAGTCCTTCAAAGCCCTGCAGAGGCTAGCCCATAGGTGCTTGGGTTTTCTCATGACTCCAGTTCACACAAAGAATCTATACCCGGCAGTCAGTAGGCCTCCAATTGGAGAAGTAGAGCAGTATTAACGGCAGGCCTATTTGATCACTCCAGGTGCACAGGAAGGGTGTCCAGGCCACCCTGACATTAGGCAGATGAGAGGCAAGGGAGCTCATTGTGGACACTGTCTTGGGCTGTGCCCCTCATGGAAACCTCCAGCCAGAGGTTATCATGAGTGTCTATATGGAAGAAGATGAGGGCCATGTGGCAGTGTTTTGGTTTGAATTGTGGTCATTGGTGTGGCAGTGGGAAGAGATGACTGGGTCCACCTGGGCTTGAACTCTGGTGTGATTCCCCTTCGAGACTGAGTTCTGGAACTGACCTCAGAGAAGTATTGCCGAGAATTGTGTCGGGATGTTAGGAGGCCACACATGAGAGTCGCCCTTGGAAACTGAGATCTGGGTCCAGGCTGGCTTTCCACAGAGCACTGGGAATCTCAGCCCGGATATCACATGATTTTATTCTTAAAGACCTGGCAGCCATAGTGGAGAGTCCAAACACACGTGGAGCTCACATTGTAGACCTCAATGGGCCTGGCTTCCTGTGACCTTTTGGCCACTCTTTGAGAAGCCTTGTTTGTGAGAGTTCTCCAGAGCTTTCGTTGAAATGAGCTTCCTCACCATTTAATGGTTCCTGAAGGAATGGAAACCCACAGTGCCTCCAACTTCATCCTTTAAAAATGGCTAGCTAGATAAATACCATGAAATTTTTGAAATTCCCATGACCAGGTGGCACTGGAGAACCTTTGGATGTCCTGTTGCTGATCATGAGTGGACCAGACAGTGCCTTGATTGACTGGCTTTCATGAAAATGGTGTAAAACAGAGATGCCAGTAAGTTGGGGCCTGCTGAGTAGTGGGCCTAGAGCAGTGGTGTGCAGGTGTGTGCTAAAACATCTGTGGTGGGGCCATGTGGATCTGCCACTGGCTTCCAAATGGCTTGTGACTGACATGGTGCAGTGAGCAGACCCTTCTGTGTAAAGGCATCTTGTTATATTTAGAGGTTCCAGGGCAATGTTCAGAATCAGGTTGCTATGGTCAAGGGGGCAAGCTCTGTGGGATAGAAGCCTGGCTGGTGCATTCTCCTAGGACCTTGACCCACCACACGTGACAGAACTCCCTCCAGCACTGTGTCCCAGTTGAACTCCTTGTATTTCCTGAAGCAAATTCCAAACTCCCAGTGCAGCAGCAAGAAACACCACGAAAAGTGGAGGGTGACCAAATGGCTTCACAGTCCACACAGGGAGACACTTAGACCCCAGTGGCCACAGTTTACCTGCAAAGAGAGAATTCAGCACTTCTGCCTCATGTTCATTGGAAAATCAGAAACCATGTCCTCCAGGTCACATAGATGCAGACCAGGTTTGATGGTCTCACTACAAAGGAAGCTAAAGCTCCTGACAACAACATATATTTCAAGTGCCCAACCTCAGAGGCAGTTTCTCACAAAGTCTTTAGGCCAGCCTAGCTCCATGTTTGTGGAGTGTTTACCCTGTCCCTTACTCATGGAAACTCCTCTACCACCTCCAAGGTTGTGAACTCCTGAGCATTTTCCATTCCACATATGTATTCACAGCTTTTCTAACTCTTCCTCTCAAATTGTGACTTACTAATTGCGAAGGTAATGTCAAGGCATTGTTCTGGATGAGAGTGGGAAGATTTTTGTGTAGCACATATTTGCCTACACATTGGATTCATTTTCCTATTTTCCGTTCAAAATACTGAATCCCTGACACTAACCCATACCCTACTAGATTGTGACTACGAATACTAATATGATGGAGAAAAATAACTCAAACAGAATAGAAATACAGGCAGTTCAGAGGAGGCCTGGTGTATAGTTGGGCTTGCCTTTTGCATTATAAAGGGTAGGTGTTATAAATCTAGTCCAATTTAATAGAAATAGTTCTCCATGTGTTTTGAAAGTTAACAAATATGTGAATTCCTGTCTCCCTTTCTCTGTAGCCTATTCAGCAACATGCATTTTTACATGCACATATAGAATCCTACCTCCTATGCCATGTACATTCTTGTGAGGTGGCTGAATTGGCAGATAGAAATTGTGAGAAGAGATCACTCCTCCTAAACGCTGTTGGAACTGAAAATTCAACCTCCAGGTGAGCTTCCCACTAGAACAACATGATGCATAAATACATGTTCAGTAACATAAATATTTTTGGATCTGTGGATGACAAATATTTCATGATGAATTTCGATTGGCATATATATTTCTACTCTTTAATGTCTGTGTGTGTGTTTTTTTTGTGTATGTATATATATATATATATATATATATATATATATATATATATATATACACACATACACACACTCTCAAGATTTTTCAAAATATGAAATGTATGTGTCTTATTATACACTCCCTAAATTCATTCATGTTCATATATGTGGATTTATAATCAACTCTTCACAAGAATATTCTCAGAGATAGTCATCCACCTGAAATACATATTTGTTTCCTAGTGCTGAAATCCTAATATTTCTACAGTAACTGACCCAGTATAACATGAATGCAAGTAGATTCCTATGGGACATGATGTGTATTTTGACATTCATGTTTATTCAACACTGGTACATTACTATTTCTTCAGTTGATGCACATCATAGGATATGTATTTCATCCTCAAGTTCACAAATTTCTAGGCATTTGGTTCCCTTTCAATCACTTCTTGCTTCAGAACACAGGTATTCCTCCACGTTTCTTGACTGGTCTTTTCATGAGACTTCTTTCCAAACACATTCTTTTCCATTTCCATCATCCCTTGTGAAGCAAAACTCACACCCCCTTCATGGTAAACCATAACCCTAATATCACCATTAGATGTATAACTGGTTGGAATGATTGGTTGTGTATCAATATTAGATTTCCCATATATTTTCAGATATCAATTCAATCCATTATTTAAATTGGAACCTGTTATAATATTTATTCACAGTATGGTCTATTCATGCATTGTCTCTATATTCATAGACCCAGGGTACACCTATTAGTACCCCCAAAGGCTAATTTATATGTCTTCAACATATTACTCCCAGAAATGGTGGAAGAAACACTCATGTCACCTGATCTCCATATACATTTTATCACAGTGATATTCTGGACACAAAATGCAAAGGTCACACTTATGATTGTAAGAAAGCCTCATTGGAAAGTGAGCATGGATTACTAAATACATCCTTGTCCAGGTTGCCTAATGCTCTCAAATGTGAATCCTATTGGTGACTACACATTTGTTTCTTCCTAAGATGATATATTCAACCTCAACCCTGTTGAAAATGTCTAATCCTCTCACTAACTTTATACTTTGCCTGATTTCCTAATGTCTCTAATGATATCTGCTTTCCTACATATATTCCCCAGTTCATCATTGTGACTGACTCTTCACATGGGCTGATTTTACATTCACTCTCTAACCGACACCCTATTGCTAAAGAACTTTTGGTCCAAATTGTATACTCACTCTTCTTCTAGACTTACCAACTATCTTCCTAATCCTACCTACTATCCCTTTTTGACTGGATGTTCTCTTCTACATTCAATCATCCAAGGTACAAGGTACTATGCCATTGTATATCGATTTATCTGAGACATCTGTGCAGAAAGTCATTCAAAGCTAAGTATCCCAATCAAGGGCCCAACGCCCTTCTGGCCTTCAGATCTTACTTGGATTTCTGTTTTCATACATATATTTCACCTATATATTATTATAAATATCGCAGGTTCCCAATACCAATCTTCATCCAGCAGAGTGATTCCTAAGCCAAATCAAACAGGTTCTTCACCCTAACCATACACTGTTCCCTCAATCTAACTTTACAGAAGAGCAGGGACAGAGTTGGTCTTACAATACAGGAATGTGGGGGATCTTCCACCTGCTGAGAACCTCAAAGGTCCATGCAGAAATGATCCCTGGAGAAGATGTAGGCAGCTATGAAGGTCTTGAGAGAGCAGAAGTCATCTTCCATGGCTAACAACCTGGTCAGGATGAAGGGATGTGTCTGAATGATCCTCTCTCTTCTTAATGTAGACAAGATGGACCAAAGCAGGCCTGTGTGGAGAGCTGTTCCTTGGTGCCTATGGTTGATATTCCATTCTAACTTGTGAAAGTGTCACAGGAAGGAGGGGCAGCCTCCATCTTATGGGAGCCTTGGAAGCAACTGTTAGGACATAGTGGTTGCCAAGGCAGTGACCTCATTCAGTTCCTGAAGGAAGTGACCTCACCTCACTTCCTTGGTGATGGAACTCTCTGAACGTGGGATCCAGGAAGCCAGGCACCCAGAGCCAGTCCCAGTCCCAGTCCCAGTGGGCTCACTTGTTTGGATTTACCAAGGAAGGAGTCAGTCTTTCTTGGTACCCACTGATGTGAGGATTGCCAAATGCCAGGAAAGCTCTGCAGAGGGGCCTTTCCTGAGAAAGCAGGTAGTGGCTCACCGCTGGGTCCTGACAACTTCACAGAGTTAGCCAAGGAGGCCAGATATGAGACAGGACAGGCCCTTTCGGGGGAACATAGCATGGCCCACCAGTCAGACGACACTCCGGGTAGTCACAGACCAACTTGGAAGGAGGTGCCTTTGTGGGTGTGGGTGTGAGTTTGTGGTTTTGTCTCATGTTCTGAGAATAGGTAGAAAAGGCGGTTTGTTTGGTTTGGAGTGGACTGTTTCTAGTAAGGCTTTTGACAAGGTGAGTGTTTCTATGTTTGTGTATCCCACTGTTTCCCTGGTTGTAGACATTAGAAAAGAGAATGCATCAATGGATATGTCCTGTTTAGTAGAAAGCTTCCCAGCATTCATCCTGCCCAATTTATGAATGGACTGGGGCTTGATTTATGGATGGGCAACACCTACCATCTTCCTAAGTTCCTGTTTTCTTCCTGAATTCTGGCCACTCTCCAGAATTGGCTCATGGTTTTGTGTCCAAGATATGCACCACCTCCAAGCTTGGTGACATGGACATGTACTGGATAGCTGAAAGGAATGGTGAGCATCTCAGAAAACTCAGATATCAGTGTGACCAGTAAAGTCTCCCTGGAGAAACCCTGCTTTGGGCCTTTGGCTTACCTATTGTTCTGTTGCCCTGAATGTCAGGAAGGCCTTTGCCTCAGGGCACCCCTTTGTGAAGCCTGAAGAAAACAGTTTTCAAATGGAAATGAATGGGCATCACCTGTGGCTCCTTGCTTAATTGCTTTGCAAAGGGATGTGTCTGAATCAGCCTCTTGGCCCTGTGTGAGGATGTGACTTAGATTGTCAGCACCTGATGGATCCAAAGAAAGATCCCATGTGTGCCTCCAAAGCCAAATTGGCACAAAAGCAGTCATCCTGGATGAAGTCTCTCGCCTTCCTCTGTAAGGTTCCTGACCTCCATCAAGTGAGAATAGGGATCCTTTGTGTCAAATGAGTCCTTCAAAGCCCTGCAGAGGCTAGCCCATAGGTGCTTGGGTTTTCTCATGACTCCAGTTCACACAAAGAATCTATACCCGGCAGTCAGTAGGCCTCCAATTGGAGAAGTAGAGCAGTATTAACGGCAGGCCTATTTGATCACCCCAGGTGCACAGGAAGGGTGTCCAGGCCACCCTGACATTAGGCAGATGAGAGGCAAGGGAGCTCATTGTGGACACTGTCTTGGGCTGTGCCCCTCATGGAAACCTCCAGCCAGAGGTTATCATGAGTGTCTATATGGAAGAAGATGAGGGCCATGTGGCAGTGTTTTGGTTTGAATTGTGGTCATTGGTGTGGCAGTGGGAAGAGATGACTGGGTCCACCTGGGCTTGAACTCTGGTGTGATTCCCCTTCGAGACTGAGTTCTGGAACTGACCTCAGAGAAGTATTGCCAAGAATTGTGTCCGGATGTTAGGAGGCCACGCATGAGAGTCGCCCTTGAAAACTGAGATCTAGGCCCAGGCTGGCTTTCCACAGAGCACTGGGAATCTCAGCCCGGATATCACATGATTTTATTCATAAAGACCTGGCAGCCATAGTGGAGAGTCCAAACACACGTGGACCTCACATTGTAGACCTCAATGGGCCTGGCTTCCTGTGACCTTTTGGCCACTCTTTGGGAAGCCTTGTTTGTGAGAGTTCTCCAGAGCTTTCGTTGAAATGAGCTTCCTCACCATTTAATGGTTCCTGAAGGAATGGAAACCCACAGTGCCTCCAACTTCATCCTTTAAAAATGGCTAGCTAGATAAATACCATGAAATTTTTGAAATTCCCATGACCAGGTGGCACTGGAGAACCTTTGGATGTCCTGTTGCTGATCATGAGTGTACCAGACAGTGCCTTGATTGACTGGCTTTCATGAAAATGGTGTAAAACAGAGATGCCAGTAAGTTGGGGCCTGCTGAGTAGTGGGCCTAGAGCAGTGGTGTGCAGGTGTGTGCTAAAACATCTGTGGTGGGGCCATGTGGATCTGCCACTGGCTTCCAAATGGCTTGTGACTGACATGGTGCAGTGAGCAGACCCTTCTGTGTAAAGGCATCTTGTTATATTTAGAGGTTCCAGGGCAATGTTCAGAATCAGGTTGCTATGGTCAAGGGGGCAAGCTCTGTGGGATAGAAGCCTGGCTGGTGCATTCTCCTAGGACCTTGACCCACCACACGTGACAGAACTCCCTCCAGCACTGTGTCCCAGTTGAACTCCTTGTATTTCCTGAAGCAAATTCCAAACTCCCAGTGCAGCAGCAAGAAACACCACGAAAAGTGGAGGGTGACCAAATGGCTTCACAGTCCACACAGGGAGACACTTAGACCCCAGTGGCCACAGTTTACCTGCAAAGAGAGAATTCAGCACTTCTGCCTCATGTTCATTGGAAAATCAGAAACCATGTCCTCCAGGTCACATAGATGCAGACCAGGTTTGATGGTCTCACTACAAAGGAAGCTAAAGCTCCTGACAACAACATATATTTCAAGTGCCCAACCTCAGAGGCAGTTTCTCACAAAGTCTTTAGGCCAGCCTAGCTCCATGTTTGTGGAGTGTTTACCCTGTCCCTTACTCATGGAAACTCCTCTATCACCTCCAAGGTTGTGAACTCCTGAGCATTTTCCATTCCACATATGTATTCACAGCTTTTCTAACTCTTCCCCTCAAATTGTGACTTACTTATTGCGAAGGTAATGTCAAGGCATTGTTCTGGATGAGAGTGGGAAGATTTTTGTGTAGCACATATTTGCCTACACATTGGATTCATTTTCCTATTTTCCGTTCGAAATACTGAATCCCTGACACTAACCCATACCCTACTAGATTGTGACTATGAATACTAATATGATGGAGAAAAATAACTCAAACAGAATAGAAATACAGGCAGTTCAGAGGAGGCCTGGTGTATAGTTGGGCTTGCCTTTTGCATTATAAAGGGTAGGTGTTATAAATCTAGTCCAATTTAATAGAAATAGTTCTCCATGTGTTTTGAAAGTTAACAAATATGTGAATTCCTGTCTCCCTTTCTCTGTAGCCTATTCAGCAACATGCATTTTTACATGCACATATAGAATCCTACCTCCTATGCCACGTACATTCTTGTGAGGTGGCTGAATTGGCAGATAGAAATTGTGAGAAGAGATCACTCCTCCTAAACGCTGTTGGAACTGAAAATTCAACCTCCAGGTGAGCTTCCCACTAGAACAACATGATGCATAAATACATGTTCAGTAACATAAATATTTTTGGATCTGTGGATGACAAATATTTCATGATGAATTTCGATTGGCATATATATTTCTACTCTTTAATGTCTGTGTGTGTGTTTTTTTTTTGTGTATGTATATATATATATATATATATATATATATATATATACACACATACACACACTCTCAAGATTTTTCAAAATATGAAATGTATGTGTCTTATTATACACTCCCTAAATTCATTCATGTTCATATATGTGGATTTATAATCAACTCTTCACAAGAATATTCTCAGAGATAGTCATCCACCTGAAATACATATTTGTTTCCTAGTGCTGAAATCCTAATATTTCTACAGTAACTGACCCAGTATAACATGAATGCAAGTAGATTCCTATGGGACATGATGTGTATTTTGACATTCATTTTTATTCAACACTGGTACATTACTATTTCTTCAGTTGATGCACATCATAGGATATGTATTTCATCCTCAAGTTCACAAATTTCTAGGCATTTGGTTCCCTTTCAATCACTTCTTGCTTCAGAACACAGGTATTCCTCCACGTTTCTTGACTGGTCTTTTCATGAGACTTCTTTCCAAACACATTCTTTTCCATTTCCATCATCCCTTGTGAAGCAAAACTCACACCCCCTTCATGGTAAACCATAACCCTAATATCACCATTAGATGTATAACTGGTTGGAATGATTGGTTGTGTATCAATATTAGATTTCCCATATATTTTCAGATATCAATTCAATCCATTATTTAAATTGGAACCTGTTATAATATTTATTCACAGTATGGTCTATTCATGCATTGTCTCTATATTCATAGACCCAGGGTACACCTATTAGTACCCCCAAAGGCTAATTTATATGTCTTCAACATATTACTCCCAGAAATGGTGGAAGAAACACTCATGTCACCTGATCTCCATATACATTTTATCACAGTGATATTCTGGACACAAAATGCAAAGGTCACACTTATGATTGTAAGAAAGCCTCATTGGAAAGTGAGCATGGATTACTAAATACATCCTTGTCCAGGTTGCCTAATGCTCTCAAATGTGAATCCTATTGGTGACTACACATTTGTTTCTTCCTAAGATGATATATTCAACCTCAACCCTGTTGAAAATGTCTAATCCTCTCACTAACTTTATACTTTGCCTGATTTCCTAATGTCTCTAATGATATCTGCTTTCCTACATATGTTCCCCAGTTCATCATTGTGACTGACTCTTCACATGGGCTGATTTTACATTCACTCTCTAACCGACACCCTATTGCTAAAGAACTTTTGGTCCAAATTGTATACTCACTCTTCTTCTAGACTTACCAACTATCTTCCTAATCCTACCTACTATCCCTTTTTGACAGGATGTTCTCTTCTACATTCAATCATCCAAGGTACAAGGTACTATGCCATTGTATATCGATTTATCTGAGACATCTGTGCAGAAAGTCATTCAAAGCTAAGTATCCCAATCAAGGGCCCAACGCCCTTCTGGCCTTCAGATCTTACTTGGATTTCTGTTTTCATACATATATTTCACCTATATATTATTATAAATATCACAGGTTCCCAATACCAATCTTCATCCAGCAGAGTGATTCCTAAGCCAAATCAAACAGGTTCTTCACCCTAACCATACACTGTTCCCTCAATCTAACTTTACAGAAGAGCAGGGACAGAGTTGGTCTTACAATACAGGAATGTGGGGGATCTTCCACCTGCTGAGAACCTCAAAGGTCCATGCAGAAATGATCCCTGGAGAAGATGTAGGCAGCTATGAAGGACTTGAGAGAGCAGAAGTCATCTTCCATGGCTAACAACCTGGTCAGGATGAAGGGATGTGTCTGAATGAGCCTCTCTCTTCTTAATGTAGACAAGATGGACCAAAGCAGGCCTGTGTGGAGAGCTGTTCCTTGGTGCCTATGGTTGATATTCCATTCTAACTTGTGAAAGTGTCACAGGAAGGAGGGCAGCCTCCATCTCATGGGAGCCTTGGAAGCAACTGTTAGGACACAGTGGTTGCCAAGGCAGTGACCACATTCAGTTCCTGAAGGAAGTGACCTCACCTCACTTCCTTGGTAATGGAACTCTCTGAACGTGGGATCCAGGAAGCCAGGCACCCAGAGCCAGTCCCAGTCCCAGTCCCAGTGGGCTCACTTGTTTGGATTTACCAAGGAAGGAGTCAGTCTTTCTTGGTACCCACTGATGTGAGGATTGCCAAATGCCAGGAAAGCTCTGCAGAGGGGCCTTTCCTGAGAAAGCAGGTAGTGGCTCACCGCTGGGTCCTGACAACTTCACAGAGTTAGCCAAGGAGGCCAGATATGAGACAGGACAGGCCCTTTCGGGGGAACATAGCATGGCCCACCAGTCAGACGACACTCCGGGTAGTCACAGACCAACTTGGAAGGAGGTGCCTTTGTGGGTGTGGGTGTGAGTTTGTGGTTTTGTCTCATGTTCTGAGAATAGGTAGAAAAGGCGGTTTGTTTGGTTTGGAGTGGAATGTTTCTAGTAAGGCTTTTGACAAGGCGAGTGTTTCTATGTTTGTGTATCCCACTGTGTCCCTGGTTGTAGACATTAGAAAAGAGAATGCATCAATGGATGTGTCCTGTTTAGTAGAAAGCTTCCCAGCATTCATCCTGCCCAATTTATGAATGGACTGGGGCTTGATTTATGGATGGGCAACACCTACCATCTTCCTAAGTTCCTGTTTTCTTCCTGAATTCTGGCCACTCTCCAGAATTGGCTCATGGTTTTGTGTCCAAGATATGCACCACCTCCAAGCTTGGTGACATGGACATGTACTGGATAGCTGAAAGGAATGGTGAGCATCTCAGAAAACTCAGATATCAGTGTGACCAGTAAAGTCTCCCTGGAGAAACCCTGCTTTGGGCCTTTGGTTTACCTATTGTTCTGTTGCCCTGAATGTCAGGAAGGCCTTTGCCTCAGGGCACCCCTTTGTGAAGCCTGAAGAAAACAGTTTTCAAATGGAAATGAATGGGCATCACCTGTGGCTCCTTGCTTAATTGCTTTGCAAAGGGATGTGTCTGAATCAGCCTCTTGGCCCTGTGTGAGGATGTGACTTAGATTGTCAGCACCTGATGGATCCAAAGAAAGATCCCATGTGTGCCTCCAAAGCCAAATTGGCACAAAAGCAGTCATCCTGGATGAAGTCTCTCGCCTTCCTCTGTAAGGTTCCTGACCTCCATCAAGTGAGAATAGGGATCCTTTGTGTCAAATGAGTCCTTCAAAGCCCTGCAGAGGCTAGCCCATAGGTGCTTGGGTTTTCTCATGACTCCAGTTCACACAAAGAATCTATACCCGGCAGTCAGTAGGCCTCCAATTGGAGAAGTAGAGCAGTATTAACGGCAGGCCTATTTGATCACTCCAGGTGCACAGGAAGGGTGTCCAGGCCACCCTGACATTAGGCAGATGAGAGGCAAGGGAGCTCATTGTGGACACTGTCTTGGGCTGTGCCCCTCATGGAAACCTCCAGCCAGAGGTTATCATGAGTGTCTATATGGAAGAAGATGAGGGCCATGTGGCAGTGTTTTGGTTTGAATTGTGGTCATTGGTGTGGCAGTGGGAAGAGATGACTGGGTCCACCTGGGCTTGAACTCTGGTGTGATTCCCCTTCGAGACTGAGTTCTGGAACTGACCTCAGAGAAGTATTGCCAAGAATTGTGTCCGGATGTTAGGAGGCCACGCATGAGAGTCGCCCTTGAAAACTGAGATCTAGGCTCAGGCTGGCTTTCCACAGAGCACTGGGAATCTCAGCCCGGATATCACATGATTTTATTCATAAAGACCTGGCAGCCATAGTGGAGAGTCCAAACACACGTGGACCTCACATTGTAGACCTCAATGGGCCTGGCTTCCTGTGACCTTTTGGCCACTCTTTGGGAAGCCTTGTTTGTGAGAGTTCTCCAGAGCTTTCGTTGAAATGAGCTTCCTCACCATTTAATGGTTCCTGAAGGAATGGAAACCCACAGTGCCTCCAACTTCATCCTTTAAAAATGGCTAGCTAGATAAATACCATGAAATTTTTGAAATTCCCATGACCAGGTGGCACTGGAGAACCTTTGGATGTCCTGTTGCTGATCATGAGTGTACCAGACAGTGCCTTGATTGACTGGCTTTCATGAAAATGGTGTAAAACAGAGATGCCAGTAAGTTGGGGCCTGCTGAGTAGTGGGCCTAGAGCAGTGGTGTGCAGGTGTGTGCTAAAACATCTGTGGTGGGGCCATGTGGATCTGCCACTGGCTTCCAAATGGCTTGTGACTGACATGGTGCAGTGAGCAGACCCTTCTGTGTAAAGGCATCTTGTTATATTTAGAGGTTCCAGGGCAATGTTCAGAATCAGGTTGCTATGGTCAAGGGGGCAAGCTCTGTGGGATAGAAGCCTGGCTGGTGCATTCTCCTAGGACCTTGACCCACCACACGTGACAGAACTCCCTCCAGCACTGTGTCCCAGTTGAACTCCTTGTATTTCCTGAAGCAAATTCCAAACTCCCAGTGCAGCAGCAAGAAACACCACGAAAAGTGGAGGGTGACCAAATGGCTTCACAGTCCACACAGGGAGACACTTAGACCCCAGTGGCCACAGTTTACCTGCAAAGAGAGAATTCAGCACTTCTGCCTCATGTTCTTTGGAAAATCAGAAACCATGTCCTCCAGGTCACATAGATGCAGACCAGGTTTGATGGTCTCACTACAAAGGAAGCTAAAGCTCCTGACAACAACATATATTTCAAGTGCCCAACCTCAGAGGCAGTTTCTCACAAAGTCTTTAGGCCAGCCTAGCTCCATGTTTGTGGAGTGTTTACCCTGTCCCTTACTCATGGAAACTCCTCTACCACCTCCAAGGTTGTGAACTCCTGAGCATTTTCCATTCCACATATGTATTCACAGCTTTTCTAACTCTTCCCCTCAAATGGTGACTTACTTATTGTGAAGGTAATGTCAAGGCATTGTTCTGGATGAGAGTGGGAAGATTTTTGTGTAGCACATATTTGCCTACACATTGGATTCATTTTCCTATTTTCCGTTCGAAATACTGAATCCCTGACACTAACCCATACCCTACTAGATTGTGACTACGAATACTAATATGATGGAGAAAAATAACTCAAACAGAATAGAAATACAGGCAGTTTAGAGGAGGCCTGGTGTATAGTTGGGCTTGCCTTTTGCAGTATAAAGGGTAGGTGTTATAAATCTAGTCCAATTTAATAGAAATAGTTCTCCATGTGTTTTGAAAGTTAACAAATATGTGAATTCCTGTCTCCCTTTCTCTGTAGCCTATTCAGCAACATGCATTTTTACATGCACATATAGAATCCTACCTCCTATCCCACGTACATTCTTGTGAGGTGGCTGAATTGGCAGATAGAAATTGTGAGAAGAGATCACTCCTCCTAAACGCTGTTGGAACTGAAACTTCAACCTCCAGGTGAGCTTCCCACTAGATTAACATGATACATAAATACATGTTCAGTAACATAAATATTTTTGGATCTGTGGATGACAAATATTTCATGATGAATTTCGATTGGCATATATATTTCTACTCTTTAATGTCTGTGTGTGTGTGTTTTTTTGTGTATGTATGTATATATATATATATATATATATATATATATATATATATATACACACATACACACACTCTCAAGATTTTTCAAAATATGAAATGTATGTGTCTTATTATACACTCCCTAAATTCATTCATGTTCATATATGTGGATTTATAATCAACTCTTCACAAGAATATTCTCAGAGATAGTCATCCACCTGAAATACATATTTGTTTCCTAGTGCTGAAATCCTAATATTTCTACAGTAACTGACCCAGTATAACATGAATGCAAGTAGATTCCTATGGGACATGATGTGTATTTTGACATTCATTTTTATTCAACACTGGTACATTACTATTTCTTCAGTTGATGCACATCATAGGATATGTATTTCATCCTCAAGTTCACAAATTTCTAGGCATTTGGTTCCCTTTCAATCACTTCCTGCTTCAGAACACAGGTATTCCTCCACGTTTCTTGACTGGTCTTTTCATGAGACTTCTTTCCAAACACATTCTTTTCCATTTCCATCATCCCTTGTGAAGCAAAACTCACACCCCCTTCATGGTAAACCATAACCCTAATATCACCATTAGATGTATAACTGGTTGGAATGATTGGTTGTGTATCAATATTAGATTTCCCATATATTTTCAGATATCAATTCAATCCATTATTTAAATTGGAACCTGTTATAATATTTATTCACAGTATGGTCTATTCATGCATTGTCTCTATATTCATAGACCCAGGGTACACCTATTAGTACCCCCAAAGGCTAATTTATATGTCTTCAACATATTACTCCCAGAAATGGTGGAAGAAACACTCATGTCACCTGATCTCCATATACATTTTATCACAGTGATATTCTGGACACAAAATGCAAAGGTCACACTTATGATTGTAAGAAAGCCTCATTGGAAAGTGAGCATGGATTACTAAATACATCCTTGTCCAGGTTGCCTAATGCTCTCAAATGTGAATCCTATTGGTGACTACACATTTGTTTCTTCCTAAGATGATATATTCAACCTCAACCCTGTTGAAAATGTCTAATCCTCTCACTAACTTTATACTTTGCCTGATTTCCTAATGTCTCTAATGATATCTGCTTTCCTACATATGTTCCCCAGTTCATCATTGTGACTGTCTCTTCACATGGGCTGATTTTACATTCACTCTCTAACCGACACCCTATTGCTAAAGAACTTTTGGTCCAAATTGTATACTCACTCTTCTTCTAGACTTACCAACTATCTTCCTAATCCTACCTACTATCCCTTTTTGACTGGATGTTCTCTTCTACATTCAATCATCCAAGGTACAAGGTACTATGCCATTGTATATCGATTTATCTGAGACATCTGTGCAGAAAGTCATTCAAAGCTAAGTATCCCAATCAAGGGCCCAACGCCCTTCTGGCCTTCAGATCTTACTTGTATTTCTGTTTTCATACATATATTTCACCTATATATTATTATAAATATCGCAGGTTCCCAATACCAATCTTCATCCAGCAGAGTGATTCCTAAGCCAAATCAAACAGGTTCTTCACCCTAACCATACACTGTTCCCTCAATCTAACTTTACAGAAGAGCAGGGACAGAGTTGGTCTTACAATACAGGAATGTGGGGGATCTTCCACCTGCTGAGAACCTCAAAGGTCCATGCAGAAATGATCCCTGGAGAAGATGTAGGCAGCTATGAAGGACTTGAGAGAGCAGAAGTCATCTTCCATGGCTAACAACCTGGTCAGGATGAAGGGATGTGTCTGAATGAGCCTCTCTCTTCTTAATGTAGACAAGATGGACCAAAGCAGGCCTGTGTGGAGAGCTGTTCCTTGGTGCCTATGGTTGATATTCCATTCTAACTTGTGAAAGTGTCACAGGAAGGAGGGGCAGCCTCCATCTCATGGGAGCCTTGGAAGCAACTGTTAGGACACAGTGGTTGCCAAGGCAGTGACCTCATTCAGTTCCTGAAGGAAGTGACCTCACCTCACTTCCTTGGTAATGGAACTCTCTGAACGTGGGATCCAGGAAGCCAGGCACCCAGAGCCAGTCCCAGTCCCAGTCCCAGTGGGCTCACTTGTTTGGATTTACCAAGGAAGGAGTCAGTCTTTCTTGGTACCCACTGATGTGAGGATTGCCAAATGCCAGGAAAGCTCTGCAGAGGGGCCTTTCCTGAGAAAGCAGGTAGTGGCTCACCGCTGGGTCCTGACAACTTCACAGAGTTAGCCAAGGAGGCCAGATATGAGACAGGACAGGCCCTTTCGGGGGAATATAGCATGGCCCACCAGTCAGACGACACTCCGGGTAGTCACAGACCAACTTGGAAGGAGGTGCCTTTGTGGGTGTGGGTGTGAGTTTGTGGTTTTGTCTCATGTTCTGAGAATAGGTAGAAAAGGCGGTTTGTTTGGTTTGGAGTGGACTGTTTCTAGTAAGGCTTTTGACAAGGCGAGTGTTTCTATGTTTGTGTATCCCACTGTGTCCCTGGTTGTAGACATTAGAAAAGAGAATGCATCAATGGATGTGTCCTGTCTAGTAGAAAGCTTCCCAGCATTCATCCTGCCCAATTTATGAATGGACTGGGGCTTGATTTATGGAAGGGCAACACCTACCATCTTCCTAAGTTCCTGTTTTCTTCCTGAATTCTGGCCACTCTCCAGAATAGGCTCATGGTTTTGTGTCCAAGATATGCACCACCTCCAAGCTTGGTGACATGGACATGTACTGGATAGCTGAAAGGAATGGTGAGCATCTCAGAAAACTCAGATATCAGTGTGACCAGTAAAGTCTCCCTGGAGAAACCCTGCTTTGGGCCTTTGGCTTACCTATTGTTCTGTTGCCCTGAATGTCAGGAAGGCCTTTGCCTCAGGGCACCCCTTTGTGAAGCCTGAAGAAAACAGTTTTCAAATGGAAATGAATGGGCATCACCTGTGGCTCCTTGCTTAATTGCTTTGCAAAGGGATGTGTCTGAATCAGCCTCTTGGCCCTGTGTGAGGATGTGACTTAGATTGTCAGCACCTGATGGATCCAAAGAAAGATCCCATGTGTGCCTCCAAAGCCAAATTGGCACAAAAGCAGTCATCCTGGATGAAGTCTCTCGCCTTCCTCTGTAAGGTTCCTGACCTCCATCAAGTGAGAATAGGGATCCTTTGTGTCAAATGAGTCCTTCAAAGCCCTGCAGAGGCTAGCCCATAGGTGCTTGGGTTTTCTCATGACTCCAGTTCACACAAAGAATCTATACCCGGCAGTCAGTAGGCCTCCAATTGGAGAAGTAGAGCAGTATTAACGGCAGGCCTATTTGATCACTCCAGGTGCACAGGAAGGGTGTCCAGGCCACCCTGACATTAGGCAGATGAGAGGCAAGGGAGCTCATTGTGGACACTGTCTTGGGCTGTGCCCCTCATGGAAACCTCCAGCCAGAGGTTATCATGAGTGTCTATATGGAAGAAGATGAGGGCCATGTGGCAGTGTTTTGGTTTGAATTGTGGTCATTGGTGTGGCAGTGGGAAGAGATGACTGGGTCCACCTGGGCTTGAACTCTGGTGTGATTCCCCTTCGAGACTGAGTTCTGGAACTGACCTCAGAGAAGTATTGCCAAGAATTGTGTCCGGATGTTAGGAGGCCACGCATGAGAGTCGCCCTTGAAAACTGAGATCTAGGCCCAGGCTGGCTTTCCACAGAGCACTGGGAATCTCAGCCCGGATATCACATGATTTTATTCATAAAGACCTGGCAGCCATAGTGGAGAGTCCAAACACACGTGGACCTCACATTGTAGACCTCAATGGGCCTGGCTTCCTGTGACCTTTTGGCCACTCTTTGGGAAGCCTTGTTTGTGAGAGTTCTCCAGAGCTTTCGTTGAAATGAGCTTCCTCACCATTTAATGGTTCCTGAAGGAATGGAAACCCACAGTGCCTCCAACTTCATCCTTTAAAAATGGCTAGCTAGATAAATACCATGAAATTTTTGAAATTCCCATGACCAGGTGGCACTGGAGAACCTTTGGATGTCCTGTTGCTGATCATGAGTGTACCAGACAGTGCCTTGATTGACTGGCTTTCATGAAAATGGTGTAAAACAGAGATGCCAGTAAGTTGGGGCCTGCTGAGTAGTGGGCCTAGAGCAGTGGTGTGCAGGTGTGTGCTAAAACATCTGTGGTGGGGCCATGTGGATCTGCCACTGGCTTCCAAATGGCTTGTGACTGACATGGTGCAGTGAGCAGACCCTTCTGTGTAAAGGCATCTTGTTATATTTAGAGGTTCCAGGGCAATGTTCAGAATCAGGTTGCTATGGTCAAGGGGGCAAGCTCTGTGGGATAGAAGCCTGGCTGGTGCATTCTCCTAGGACCTTGACCCTCCACACGTGACAGAACTCCCTCTAGCACTGTGTCCCAGTTGAACTCCTTGTATTTCCTGAAGCAAATTCCAAACTCCCAGTGCAGCAGCAAGAAACACCACGAAAAGTGGAGGGTGACCAAATGGCTTCACAGTCCACACAGGGAGACACTTAGACCCCAGTGGCCACAGTTTACCTGCAAAGAGAGAATTCAGCACTTCTGCCTCATGTTCTTTGGAAAATCAGAAACCATGTCCTCCAGGTCACATAGATGCAGACCAGGTTTGATGGTCTCACTACAAAGGAAGCTAAAGCTCCTGACAACAACATATATTTCAAGTGCCCAACCTCAGAGGCAGTTTCTCACAAAGTCTTTAGGCCAGCCTAGCTCCATGTTTGTGGAGTGTTTACCCTGTCCCTTACTCATGGAAACTCCTCTACCACCTCCAAGGTTGTGAACTCCTGAGCATTTTCCATTCCACATATGTATTCACAGCTTTTCTAACTCTTCCCCTCAAATTGTGACTTACTTATTGTGAAGGTAATGTCAAGGCATTGTTCTGGATGAGAGTGGGAAGATTTTTGTGTAGCACATATTTGCCTACACATTGGATTCATTTTCCTATTTTCCGTTCGAAATACTGAATCCCTGACACTAACCCATAACCTACTAGATTGTGACTACGAATACTAATATGATGGAGAAAAATAACTCAAACAGAATAGAAATACAGGCAGTTCAGAGGAGGCCTGGTGTATAGTTGGGCTTGCCTTTTGCATTATAAAGGGTAGGTGTTATAAATCTAGTCCAATTTAATAGAAATAGTTCTCCATGTGTTTTGAAAGTTAACAAATATGTGAATTCCTGTCTCCCTTTCTCTGTAGCCTATTCAGCAACATGCATTTTTACATGCACATATAGAATCCTACCTCCTATCCCACGTACATTCTTGTGAGGTGGATGAATTGGCAGATAGAAATTGTGAGAAGAGATCACTCCTCCTAAACGCTGTTGGAACTGAAACTTCAACCTCCAGGTGAGCTTCCCACTAGATTAACATGATACATAAATACATGTTCAGTAAAATAAATATTTTTGGATCTGTGGATGACAAATATTTCATGATGAATTTCGATTGGCATATATATTTCTACTCTTTAATGTCTCTGTGTGTGTTTTTTTTTCTGTGTGTGTATATATATATATATATATATATATATATATATATATATATATATAATACATAACACACTCTCAAGATTTTTCAAAATATGAAATATATGTGTCTTATTATACACTCCCTAAATTCATTCATGTTCATATATGTGGATTTATAATCAACTCTTCACAAGAATATTCTCAGAGATAGTCATCCACCTGAAATACATATTTGTTTCCTAGTGCTGAAATCCTAATATTTCTACAGTAACTGACCCAGTTTAACATGAATGCAAGTAGATTTCTATGGGACATGATGTGTATTTTGACGTTCATTTTTATTCAACACTGGTACACTACTATTTCTTCAGTTGATGCACATCATAGGATATGTATTTCATCCTCAAGTTCACAAATTTCTAGGCATTTGGTTCCCTTTCAATCACTTCTTGCTTCAGAACACAGGTATTCCTCCACGTTTCTTGACTGGTCTTTTCATGAGACTTCTTTCCAAACACATTCTTTTCCATTTCCATAATCCCTTGTGAAGCAAAACTCACACCCCCTTCATGGTAAACCATAACCCTAATATCACCATTAGATGTATAACTGGTTGGAATGATTGGTTGTGTATCAATATTAGATTTCCCATATATTTTCAGATATCAATTCAATCCATTATTTAAATTGGAACCTGTTATAATATTTATTCACAGTATGGTCTATTCATGCATTGTCTCTATATTCATAGACCCAGGGTACACCCTTTTGTACCCCCAAAGGCTAATTTATATGTCTTCAACATATTACTCCCAGAAATGGTGGAAGAAACACTCATGTCACCTGATCTCCATATACATTTTATCACAGTGATATTCTGGACACAAAATGCAAAGGTCACACTTATGATTGTAAGAAAGCCTCATTGGAAAGTGAGCATGGATTACTAAATACATCCTTGTCCAGGTTGCCTAATGCTCTCAAATGTGAATCCTATTGGTGACTACACATTTGTTTCTTCCTAAGATGATATATTCAACCTCAACCCTGTTGAAAATGTCTAATCCTCTCACTCACTTTATACTTTGCCTGATTTCCTAATGTCTCTAATGATATCTGCTTTCCTACATATGTTCCCCAGTTCATCATGGTGACTGACTCTTCACATGGGCTGACATTTACATTCACTCTCTAACCGACACCCTATTGCTAAAGAACTTTTGGTCCAAATTGTATACTCACTCTTATTTCTAGACCTACCAACTATCTTCCTAATCCTACCTACTATCCCTTTTTGACTGGATGTTCTCTTCTACATTCAATCATCCAAGGCACAAGGTACTATGCCATTGTATATTGATTTATCTGAGACATCTGTGCAGAAAGTCATTCAAAGCTAAGTATCCCAATCAAGGGCCCAACGCCCTTCTGGCCTTCAGATCTTACTTGGATTTCTGTTTTCATACATATATTTCACCTATATATTATTATAAATATCGCAGGTTCCCAATACCATTCTTCATCCAGCAGAGTGATTCCTAAGCCAAATCAAACAGGTTCTTCACCCTAACCATACACTGTTCCCTCAATCTAACTTTACAGAAGAGCAGGGACAGAGTTGTTCTTACAATACAGGAATGTGGGGGATCTTCCACCTGCTGAGAACCTCAAAGGTCCATGCAGAAATGATCCCTGGAGAAGATGTAGGCAGCTATGAAGGACTTGAGAGAGCAGAAGTCATCTTCCATGGCTAACAACCTGGTCAGGATGAAGGGATGTGTCTGAATGAGCCTCTCTCTTCTTAATGTAGACAAGATGGACCAAAGCAGGCCTGTGTGGAGAGCTGTTCCTTGGTGCCTATGGTTGATATTCCATTCTAACTTGTGAAAGTGTCACAGGAAGGAGGGGCAGCCTCCATCTCATGGGAGCCTTGGAAGCAACTGTTAGGACACAGTGGTTGCCAAGGCAGTGACCTCATTCAGTTCCTGAAGGAAGTGACCTCACCTCACTTCCTTGGTGATGGAACTCTCTGAACTTGGGATCCAGGAAGCCAGGCACCCAGAGCCAGTCCCTGTCCCAGTCCCAGTGGGCTCACTTGTTTGGATTTACCAAGGAAGGAGTCAGTCTTTCTTGGTACCCACTGATGTGAGGATTGCCAAATGCCAGGAAAGCTCTGCAGAGGGGCCTTTCCTGAGAAAGCAGGTAGTGGCTCACCGCTGGCTCCTGAAAACTTCACAGAGTTGGCCAAGGAGGCCAGATATGAGACAGGACAGGCCCTTTCGGGGGAACATAGTATGGCCCACCAGTCAGACGACACTCCGGGTAGTCACAGACCAACTTGGAAGGAGGTGCCTTTGTGGGTGTGGGTGTGAGTTTGTGGTTTTGTCTCATGTTCTGAGAATAGGTAGGAAAGGCGGTTTGTTTGGTTTGGAGTGGACTGTTTCTAGTAAGGCTTTTGACAAGGCGAGTGTTTCTATGTTTGTGTATCCCACTGTGTCCCTGGTTGTAGACATTAGAAAAGAGAATGCATCAATGGATGTGTCCTGTCTAGTGGAAAGCTTCCCAGCATTCATCCTGCCCAATTGATGAATGGACTGCGGCTTGCCTTATGGATGGGCAACACCTACCATCTTCCTCAGTTCCTGTTTTCTTCCTGAATTCTGGCCACTCTCCAGAATAGGCTCATGGTTTTGTGTCCAAGATATGCACCACCTCCAAGCTCGGTGACATGGCCATGTACTGGATAGTTGAAAGGAACGGTGAGCATCTCAGAAAACTCAGATATCAGTGTGACCAGTGAAGTCTCCCTGGAGCAACCCTCCTTTGGGCCTTTGGCTTTCCTATTGTTCTGTTGCCCTGAATGTCAGGAAGGCCTTTGCCTCAGGGCACCCCTTTGTGAAGCCTGAAAAAAACAGTTTTCAAATGGAAATGAATGGGCATCACCTGTGGCTCTTTGCTTAATTGCTTTGCAAAGGGATGTGTCTGAATCAGCCTCTTGGCCCTGTGTGAGGCTGTGGCTTAGATTGTCAGCACCTGATGGATCCAAAGAAAGATCCCATGTGTGCATCCAAAGCCAAATTGGCACAAAGGCAGTCATCGTGGATGAAGTCTCTCGCCTTCCTCTGTAAGGTTCCTGACCTCCATCAAGTGAGAATAGGGATCCTTTGTGTCAAATGAGTCCTTCAAAGCCCTGCAGAGGCTAGCCCATAGGTGCTTGGGTTTTCTCATGACTCCAGTTCACACAAAGAATCTATACCCGGCAGTCAGTAGGCCTCCAATTGGAGAAGTAGAGCAGTATTAACGGCAGGCCTATTTGATCACTCCAGGTGCACAGGAAGGGTGTCCAGGCCACCCTGACATTAGGCAGATGAGAGGCAAGGGAGCTCATTGTGGACACTGTCTTGGGCTGTGCCCCTCATGGAAACCTCCAGCCAGAGGTTATCATGAGTGTCTATATGGAAGAAGATGAGGGCCATGTGGCAGTGTTTTGGTTTGAATTGTGGTCATTGGTGTGGCAGTGGGAAGAGATGACAGGGTCCACCTGGGCTTGAACTCTGGTGTGATTCCCCTTTGAGACTGAGTTCTGGAACTGACCTCAGAGAAGTATTGCCGAGAATTGTGTCGGGATGTTAGTAGGCCACACATGAGAGTCGCCCTTGGAAACTGAGATCTAGGTCCAGGCTGGCTTTCCACAGAGCACTGGGAATCTCAGCCCGGATATCACATGATTTTATTCATAAAGACCTGGCAGTCATAGTGGAGAGTCCAAACACACGTGGAGCTCACATTGTACACCTCAATGGGCCTGGCTTCCTGTGACCTTTTGGCCACTCTTTGGGAAGCCTTGTTTGTGAGAGTTCTCCAGAGCTTTCGTTGAAATGAGCTTCCTCACCATTTAATGGTTCCTGAAGGAATGGAAACCCACAGTGCCTCCAACTTCATCCTTTAAAAATGGCTAGCTAGATAAATACCATGAAATTTTTGAAATTCCCATGACCAGGTGGCACTGGAGAACCTTTGGATGTCCTGTTGCTGATCATGAGTGTACCAGACAGTGCCTTGATTGACTGGCTTTCATGAAAATGGTGTAAAACAGAGATGCCAGTAAGTTGGGGCCTGCTGAGTACTGGGCCTAGAGCAGTGGTGTGCAGGTGTGTGCTAAAACATCTGTGGTGGGGCCATGTGGATCTGCCACTGGCTTCCAAATGGCTTGTGACTGACATGGTGCAGTGAGCAGACCCTTCTGTGTAAAGGCATCTTGTTATATGGAGAGGTTCCAGGGCAATGTTCAGAATCAGGTTGCTATGGTCAAGGGGGCAAGCTCTGTGGGATAGAAGCCTGACTGGTGCATTCCCCTAGGACCTTGACCCACCACACGTGACAGAACTCCCTCCAGCACTGTGTCCCAGTTGAACTCCTTGTATTTCCTGAAGCAAATTCCAAACTCCCAGTGCAGCAGCAAGAAACACCACGAAAAGTGGAGGGTGACCAAATGGCTTCACAGTCCACACAGGGAGACACTTAGACCCCGGTGGCCACAGTTTACCTGCAAAGAGAGAATTCAGCACTTCTGCCTCATGTTCATTGGAAAATCAGAAACCATGTCCTCCAGGTCACATAGATGCAGACCAGGTTTGATGGTCTCACTACAAAGGAAGCTAAAGCTCCTGACAACAACATATATTTCAAGTGCCCAACCTCAGAGGCAGTTTCTCACAAAGTCTTTAGGCCAGCCTAGCTCCATGTTTGTGGAGTGTTTACCCTGTCCCTTACTCATGGAAACTCCTCTACCACCTCCAAGGTTGTGAACTCCTGAGCATTTTCCATTCCACATATGTATTCACAGCTTTTCTAACTCTTCCCCTCAAATTGTGACTTACTTATTGCGAAGGTAATGTCAAGGCATTGTTCTGGATGAGAGTGGGAAGATTTTTGTGTAGCACATATTTGCCTACACATTGGATTCATTTTCCTATTTTCCGTTCGAAATACTGAATCCCTGACACTAACCCATACCCTACTAGATTGTGACTACGAATACTAATATGATGGAGAAAAATAACTCAAACAGAATAGAAATACAGGCAGTTCAGAGGAGGCCTGGTGTATAGTTGGGCTTGCCTTTTGCATTATAAAGGGTAGGTGTTATAAATCTAGTCCAATTTAATAGAAATAGTTCTCCATGTGTTTTGAAAGTTAACAAATATGTGAATTCCTGTCTCCCTTTCTCTGTAGCCTATTCAGCAACATGCATTTTTACATGCACATATAGAATCCTACCTCCTATGCCACGTACATTCTTGTGAGGTGGCTGAATTGGCAGATAGAAATTGTGAGAAGAGATCACTCCTCCTAAACACTGTTGGAACTGAAAATTCAACCTCCAGGTGAGCTTCCCACTAGAACAACATGATGCATAAATACATGTTCAGTAAAATAAATATTTTTGGATCTGTGGATGACAAATATTTCATGATGAATTTCGATTGGCATATATATTTCTACTCTTTAATGTCTGTGTGTGTGTTTTTTTTTTGTGTATGTATATATATATATATATATATATATATATATATATACATACACACACTCTCAAGATTTTTCAAAATATGAAATGTATGTGTCTTATTATACACTCCCTAAATTCAGTCATGTTCATATATGTGGATTTATAATCAACTCTTCACAAGAATATTCTCAGAGATAATCATCCACCTGAAATACATATTTGTTTCCTAGTGCTGAAATCCTAATATTTCTACAGTAACTGACCCAGTTTAACATGAATGCAAGTAGATTCCTATGGACATGATGTGTATTTTGACGTTCATTTTTATTCAACACTGGTACATTACTATTTCTTCAGTTGATGCACATCATAGGATATGTATTTCATCCTCAAGTTCACAAAATTCTAGGCATTTGGTTCCCTTTCAATCACTTCCTGCTTCAGAACACAGGTATTCCTCCACGTTTCCTGACTGGTCTTTTCATGAGACTTCTTTCCAAACACATTCTTTTCCATTTCCGTAATCCCTTATGAAGCAAAACTCACACCCCCTTCATGGTAATCCATAACCCTAATATCACCATTAGATGTATAACTGGTTGGAATGATTGGTTGTGTATCAATATTAGATTTCCTATATATTTTCAGATATCAATTCAATCCATTATTTAAATTGGAACCTGTTATAAAATTTATTCACAGTACGGTCTATTCATGCATTGTCTCTATATTGATAGACCCAGGGTACACCTATTTGTACCCCCAAAGGCTAATTTATAAGTCTTCAACATATTACTCCCAGAAATGGTGGAAGAAACACTCATGTCACCTGATCTCCATATACATTTTAACACAGTGATCTTCTGGACACAAAATGCAAAGGTCACACTTATGATTGTAAGAAAGCCTCTTTGGAAAGTGAGCATGGATTACTAAATACATCCTTGTCCAGGTTGCCTAATGCTCTCAAATGTGAATCCTATTGGTGACTACACATTTGTTTCTTCCTAGGATGATATATTCAACCTCAACCCTGTTGAAAATGTCTAATCCTCTCACTCACTTTATAATTTGCCTGATTTCCTAATGTCTCTTTTGATATCTGCTTTCCTACATATGTTCCCCAGTTCATCATTGTGACTGACTCTTCACATGGGCTGACATTTACATTCACTCTCTAACCGACACCCTATTGCTAAAGAACTTTTGGTCCAAATTGTATACTCACTCTTCTTTCTAGACCTACCAACTATCTTCCTAATCCTACCTACTATCCCTTTTTGACTGGATGTTATCTTCTACATTCAATCATCCAAGGTACAAGGTACTATGCCATTGTATATCGATTTATCTGAGACATCTGTGCAGAAAGTCATTCAAAGCTAAGTATCCCAATCAAGGGCCCAACGCCCTTGTGGCTTTCAGATCTTATTTGGATTTCTGTTTTCATACATATATTTCACCTATATATTATTATAAATATCGCAGGTTCCCAATACCATTCTTCATCCAGCAGAGTGATTCCTAAGCCAAATCAAACAGGTTCTTCACCCTAACCATACACTGTTCCCTCAATCTAACTTTACAGAAGAGCAGGGACAGAGTTGTTCTTACAATACAGGAATGTGGGGGATCTTCCACCTGCTGAGAACCTCAAAGGTCCACGCAGAAATGATCCCTGGAGAAGATGTAGGCAGCTATGAAGGACTTGAGAGAGCAGAAGTCATCTTCCATGGCTAACAACCTGGTCAGGATGAAGGGATGTGTCTGAATGAGCCTCTCTCTTCTTAATGTAGACAAGATGGACCAAAGCAGGCCTGTGTGGAGAGCTGTTCCTTGGTGACTATGGTTGATATTCCATTCTAACTTGTGAAAGTGTCACAGGAAGGAGGGGCAGCCTCCATCTCATGGGAGCCTTGGAAGCAACTGTTAGGACACAGTGGTTGCCAAGGCAGTGACCTCATTCAGTTCCTGAAGGAAGTGACCTCACCTCACTTCCTTGGTGATGGAACTCTCTGAACGTGGGATCCAGGAAGCCAGGCACCCAGAGCCAGTCCTAGTCCCAGTCCCAGTGGGCTCACTTGTTTGGATTTACCAAGGAAGGAGTCAGTCTTTCTTGGTACCCACTGATGTGAGGATTGCCAAATGCCAGGAAAGCTCTGCAGAGGGGCCTTTCCTGAGAAAGCAGGTAGTGGCTCACCGCTGGGTCCTGACAACTTCACAGAGTTACCCAAGGAGGCCAGATATAAGACAGGACAGGCCCTTTAGGGGAACATAGCATGGCCCACCAGTCAGACGACACTCCGGGTAGTCACAGACCAACTTGGAAGGAGGTGCCTTTGTGGGTGTGGGTGTGAGTTTGTGGTTTTGTCTCATGTTCTGAGAATAGGTAGGAAAGGCGGTTTGTTTGGTTTGGAGTGGACTGTTTCTAGTAAGGCTTTTGACAAGTGAGTGTTTCTATGTTTGTGTATCCCACTGTGTCCCTGGTTGTAGACATTAGAAAAGAGAATGCATCAATGGATGTGTCCTGTTTAGTAGAAAGCTTCCCAGCATTCATCCTGCCCAATTTATGAATGGACTGGGGCTTGATTTATGGATGGGCAACACCTACCATCTTCCTAAGTTCCTGTTTTCTTCCTGAATTCTGGCCACTCTCCAGAATAGGCTCATGGTTTTGTGTCCAAGATATGCACCACCTCCAAGCTCGGTGACATGGCCATGTAATGGATAGTTGAAAAAAATGGTGAGCATCTCAGAAAACTCAGATATCAGTGTGACCAGTAAAGTCTCCCTGGAGCAACCCTGCTTTGGGCCTTTGTCTTACCTATTGTTCTGTTGCCCTGAATGTCAGGAAGGCCTTTGCCTCAGGGCACCCCTTTGTGAAGCCTGAAGAAAACAGTTTTCAAATGGAAATGAATGGGCATCACCTGTGGCTCTTTGCTTAATTGCTTTGCAAAGGGATGTGTCTGAATCAGCCTCTTGGCCCTGTGTGAGGCTGTGGCTTAGATTGTCAGCACCTGATGGATCCAAAGAAAGATCCCATGTGTGCATCCAAAGCCAAATTGGCACAAAGGCAGTCATCCTGGATGAAGTCTCTCGCCTTCCTCTGTAAGGTTCCTGACCTCCATCAAGTGAGAATAGGGATCCTTTGTGTCAAATGAGTCCTTCAAAGCCCTGCAGAGGCTAGCCCATAGGTGCTTGGGTTTTCTCATGACTCCAGTTCACACAAAGAATCTATACCCGGCAGTCAGTAGGCCTCCAATTGGAGAAGTAGAGCAGTATTAATGGCAGGCCTATTTGATCACTCCAGGTGCACAGGAAGGGTGTCCAGGCCACCCTGACATTAGGCAGATGAGAGGCAAGGGAGCTCATTGTGGACACTGTCTTGGGCTGTGCCCCTCATGGAAACCTCCAGCCAGAGGTTATCATGAGTGTCTATATGGAAGAAGATGAGGGCCATGTGGCAGTGTTTTGGTTTGAATTGTGGTCATTGGTGTGGCAGTGGGAAGAGATGACTGGGTCCACCTGGGCTTGAACTCTGGTGTGATTCCCCTTCGAGACTGAGTTCTGGAACTGACCTCAGAGAAGTATTGCCGAGAATTGTGTCGGGATGTTAGGAGGCCATGCATGAGAGTCGCCCTTGTAAACTGAGATCTAGGTCCAGGCTGGCTTTCCACAGAGCACTGGGAATCTCAGCCCAGATATCACATGATTTTATTCTTAAAGACCTGGCAGCCATAGTGGAGAGTCCAAACACACGTGGACCTCACATTGTAGACCTCAATGGGCCTGGCTTCCTGTGACCTTTTGGCCACTCTTTGGGAAGCCTTGTTTGTGAGAGTTCTCCAGAGCTTTCGTTGAAATGAGCTTCCTCACCATTTAATGGTTCCTGAAGGAATGGAAACCCACAGTGCCTCCAACTTCATCCTTTAAAAATGGCTAGCTAGATAAATACCATGAAATTTTTGAAATTCCCATGACCAGGTGGCACTGGAGAACCTTTGAATGTCCTGTTGCTGATCATGAGTGTACCAGACAGTGCCTTGATTGACTGGCTTTCATGAAAATGGTGTAAAACAGAGATGCCAGTAAGTTGGGGCCTGCTGAGTAGTGGGCCTAGAGCAGTGGTGTGCAGGTGTGTGCTAAAACATCTGTGGTGGGGCCATGTGGATCTGCCACTGGCTTCCAAATGGCTTGTGACTGACATGGTGCAGTGAGCAGACCCTTCTGTGTAAAGGCATCTTGTTATATGGAGAGGTTCCAGGGCAATGTTCAGAATCAGGTTGCTATGGTCAAGGGGGCAAGCTCTGTGGGATAGAAGCCTGGCTGGTGCATTCTCCTAGGACCTTGACCCACCACACGTGACAGAACTCCCTCCAGCACTGTGTCCCAGTTGAACTCCTTGTATTTCCTGAAGCAAATTCCAAACTCCCAGTGCAGCAGCAAGAAACACCACGAAAAGTGGAGGGTGACCAAATGGCTTCACAGTCCACACAGGGAGACACTTAGACTCCAGTGGCCACAGTTTACCTGCAAAGAGAGAATTCAGCACTTCTGCCTCATGTTCATTGGAAAATCAGAAACCATGTCCTCCAGGTCACATAGATGCAGACCAGGTTTGATGGTCTCACTACAAAGGAAGCTAAAGCTCCTGACAACATATATTTCAAGTGCCCAACCTCAGAAGCAGTTTCTCACAAAGTCTTTAGGCCAGCCTAGCTCCGTGTTTGTGGAGTGTTTACCCTGTCCCTTACTCATGGAAACTCCTCTATCACCTCCAAGGTTGTGAACTCCTGAGCATTTTCCATTCCACATATGTATTCACAGCTTTTCTAACTCTTCCCCTCAAATTGTGACTTACTTATTGTGAAGGTAATGTCAAGGCATTGTTCTGGATGAGAGTGGGAAGATTTTTGTGTAGCACATATTTGCCTACACATTGGATTCATTTTCCTATTTTCAGTTCGAAATACTGAATCCCTGACACTAACCCATACCCTACTAGATTGTGACTATGAATACTAATATGATGGAGAAAAATAACTCAAACAGAATAGAAATACAGGCAGTTCAGAGGAGGCCTGGTGTATAGTTGGGCTTGCCTTTTGCATTATAAAGGGTAGGTGTTATAAATCTAGTCCAATTTAATAGAAATAGTTCTCCATGTGTTTTGAAAGTTAACAAATATGTGAATTCCTGTCTCCCTTTCTCTGTAGCCTATTCAGCAACATGCATTTTTACATGCACATATAGAATCCTACCTCCTATCCCACGTACATTCTTGTGAGGTGGATGAATTGGCAGATAGAAATTGTGAGAAGAGATCACTCCTCCTAAATGCTGTTGGAACTGAAAATTCACCTCCAGGTGAGCTTCCCACTAGAACAACATGATGCATAAATACATGTTCAGTAAAATAAATATTTTTGGATCTGTGGATGACAAATATTTCATGATGAATTTCGATTGGCATATATATTTCTACTCTTTAATGTCTGTGTGTGTGTGTTTTTTTTGTGTGTATGTATATATATAATATATATATATATATATATATATATATATATATATATATATATATATATATACATACATACATACACACACTCTCAAGATTTTTCAAAATATGAAATGTATGTATCTTATTATACACTCCCTAAATTCATTCTTGTTTATATATGTGGATTTATAATCAACTCTTCACAAGAATATTCTCAGAAATAGTCATCCACCTGAAATACATATTTGTTTCCTAGTGCTGAAATCCTAATATTTCTACAGTAACTGACCCAGTTTAACATGAATGCAAGTAGATTCCTATGGGACATGATGTGTATTTTGACGTTCATTTTTATTCAACACTGGTACATTACTATTTCTTCAGTTGATGCACATCATAGGATATGTATTTCATCCTCAAGTTCACAAATTTCTAGGCATTTGGTTCCCTTTCAATCACTTCCTGCTTCCGAACACATGTATTCCTCCTCGTTTCTTGACTGGTCTTTTCATGAGACTTCTTTCCAAACACATTCTTTTCCATTTCCATCATCCCTTGTGAAGCAAAACTCACACCCCCTTCATGGTAAACCATAACCCTAATATCACCATTAGATGTATAACTGGTTGAAATGAATGGTTGTGTATCAATATTAGATTTCCTATATATTTTCAGATATCAATTCAATCCATTATTTAAATTGGAACCTGTTATAATATTTATTCACAGTACGGTCTATTCATGCATTGTCTCTATATTCATAGACCCAGGGTACACCTATTTGTACCCCCAAAGGCTCATTTATATGTCTTCAATATATTACTCCCAGAAATGGTGGAAGAAACACTCATGTCACCTGATCTCCATATACATTTTATCACAGTGAAATTCTGGACACAAAATGCAAAGGTCACACTTATGATTGTAAGAAAGCCTCATTGGAAAGTGAGCATGGATTACTAAATACTTCCTTGTCCAGGTTGCCTAATGCTCTCAAATGTGAATCCTATTGGTGACTACACATTTGTTTCTTCCTAAGATGATATATTCAACCTCAACCCTGTTGCAAATGTCTAATCCTCTCACTCACTTTATACTTTGCCTGATTTCCTAATGTCTCTAATGATATCTGCTTTCCTACATATGTTCCCCAGTTCATCATTGTGACTGACTCTTCACATGGGCTGACATTTACATTCACTCTCTAACCGACACCCTATTGCTAAAGAACTTTTGGTCCAAATTGTATACTCACTCTTCTTTCTAGACCTACCAACTATCTTCCTAATCCTACCTACTATCCCTTTTTGACTGGATGTTCTCTTCTACAATCAATCATCCAAGGTACAAGGTACTATGCCATTGTATATCGATTTATCTGAGACATCTGTGCAGAAAGTCATTCAAAGCTAAGTATCCCAATCAAGGGCCCAACGCCCTTCTGGCCTTCAGATCTTACTTGGATTTCTGTTTTCATACATATATTTCACCTATATATTATTATAAATATCGCAGGTTCCCAATACCATTCTTCATCCAGCAGAGTGATTCCTAAGCCAAATCAAACAGGTTCTTCACCCTAACCATACACTGTTCCCTCAATCTAACTTTACAGAAGAGCAGGGACAAAGTTGTTCTTACAATACAGGAATGTGGGGGATCTTCCACCTGCTGAGAACCTCAAAGGTCCACGCAGAAATGATCCCTGGAGAAGATGTAGGCAGCTATGAAGGACTTGAGAGAGCAGAAGTCATCTTCCATGGCTAACAACCTGGTCAGGATGAAGGGATGTGTCTGAATGAGCCTCTCTCTTCTTAATGTAGACAAGATGGACCAAAGCAGGCCTGTGTGGAGAGCTGTTCCTTGGTGACTATGGTTGATATTTCATTCTAACTTGTGAAAGTGTCACAGGAAGGAGGGGCAGCCTCCATCTCATGGGAGCCTTGGAAGCAACTGTTAGGACACAGTGGTTGCCAAGGCAGTGACCTCATTCTGTTCCTGAAGGAAGTGACCTCACCTCACTTCCTTGGTGATGGAACTCTCTGAACTTGGGATCCAGGAAGCCAGGCACCCAGAGCCAGTCCCAGTCCCAGTCCCAGTGGGCTCACTTGTTTGGATTTACCAAGGAAGGAGTCAGTCTTTCTTGGTACCCACTGATGTGAGGATTGCCAAATGCCAGGAAAGCTCTGCAGAGGGGCCTTTCCTGAGAAAGCAGGTAGTGGCTCACCGCTGGGTCCTGACAACTTCACAGAGTTGGCCAAGGAGGCCAGATGTGAGACAGGACAGGCCCTTTCGTGGGAACATAGTATGGCCCACCAGTCAGACGACACTCCGGGTAGTCACAGACCAACTTGGAAGGAGGTGCCTTTGTGGGTGTGGGTGTGAATTTGTGGTTTTGTCTCATGTTCTGAGAATAGGTAGGAAAGGCGGTTTGTTTGGTTTGGAGTGGACTGTTTCTAGTAAGGCTTTTGACAAGGCGAGTGTTTCTATGTTTGTGTATCCCACTGTGTCCCTGGTTGTAGACATTAGAAAAGAGAATGCATCAATGGATGTGTCCTGTCTAGTAGAAAGCTTCCCAGCATTCATCCTGCCCAATTTATGAATGGACTGCGGCTTGCCTTATGGATGGGCAACACCTACCATCTTCCTAAGTTCCTGTTTTCTTCCTGAATTCTGGCCACTCTCCAGAATAGGCTCATGGTTTTGTGTCCAAGATATGTACCACCTCCAAGCTCCGTGACATGGCCATGTACTGGATAGTTGAAAGGAATGGTGAGCATCTCAGAAAACTCAGATATCAGTGTGACCAGTAAAGTCTCCCTGGAGCAACCCTGCTTTGGGCCTTTGGCTTACCTATTGTTCTGTTGCCCTGAATGTCAGGAAGGCCTTTGCCTCAGGGCACCCCTTTGTGAAGCCTGAAGAAAAACAGTTTTCAAATGGAAATGAATGGGCATCACCTGTGGCTCTTTGCTTAATTGCTTTGCAAAGGGATGTGTCTGAATCAGCCTCTTGGCCCTGTGTGAGGCTGTGGCTTAGATTGTCAGCACCTGATGGATCCAAAGAAAGATCCCATGTGTGCATCCAAAGCCAAATTGGCACAGAAGCAGTCATCGTGGATGAAGTCTCTCGCCTTCCTCTGTAAGGTTCCTTGCTAGGAGCCACAAGCAAAATATATGATGTATGGCACCTTTGGTTGTAAAGCCAGCTAGCCACTGAGGTATTATTATGCTAAGATTTACATTCATATGCAAATTGGGCTCCTGCTGTTCACCTTGGCCTACTACTGGACTCATGTTACGGGGACTCATGGAGAGTTCCCATTGGTTGTGGAAGGATAGTAGGAGGGAATTCCGGGGGTGGTCCGAGGAGACCGGCGGTTCCGGGGGACGCTGGTTCTGGTTAGACACCCGCGTGGGAGGACCGGTTTTTGCTTGCTGGCGCTGAGAGTGTTGGCGGCTTTTTCAAAATAAAGTTTTGTTCCTGCTTGAGTGGCTCATGATTCTGTGCCCAGCTAAGACTGCGGCATTTGGCAGCCCGGACGGGGAACGACTGAAACTTAGAGGTGAGTAAAACTGCTCGCCCCTGAGGGAAGGCGACAGAATGGGTGACCATTTCAAAAAACAATGTGTTCTTGTTTTGATTTATTTTGTTTTTACTTCAAGCTCCCTAGCCCTAGAATTTTCTCAGGCGAACTGGGAAAAATGGTTGGCTCAAGGTTTGAAGTTATTCAGCCCTGAGAAAGAGAAAATTGATACAACCATTGTCTGTTCCGTTTTTGTTTCATTCTGTTTCGGCTTTGTTTTATGCTATCTTATTGGGTTACGTTACCTTTATAGTAGATTAGAATCCAGTAAAAAACAAACCGAAAAACTGCTAAGTAAATTGTTAGAGGTCCAGACTATGGTAGAAAAAACGCTAGGTCAAGCAAAAGAGAAGGTCTCTCAAGCTAGTCAGACAGAGGAGAATTTAAAGAAAGCAAGCTTAGAGGAAAAGCAGCCATCAGGTGGAGAATTACAACAGGAGGTTGCTACTAACTCCGTTCTATCACCAGAGGGCGTAATTCAACGAACAGCTCCATCTACCGCTGAGCGGCCCTCAACTCCCGTAGTTGATGGACGGAATTCTGAGGCAGGACCCCAAAGATTAGCATGCCCTGTACTTGAGCAGGCAGGAGGGCAACGAATTCACCGTGCTTTAGATTTCAAAACAATAAAGCAATTAAAGGAGGCTGTAACGACCTATGGGCCGCAAGCTCCCTTCACAATAAGCATGGTCGAATCTGTTACCAACTTGGACATGACACCAGCAGATTGGGCTAACATGTGTCGATCTGTGCTAAACGGAGGACAATATTTGTTATGGAAGGTTGCCAATGAGGAATTTTGCATGGAGACAGCTAGGCGAAATGCAGAAGCTGGTTATCCTCAAAGAAATATGGACATGCTATTGGGAAAGGGACCATATGAGGGTCAAAGACAGCAAATTGAATATGACCCTGGCGTATACGCACAAATTGCTGTAGATGCAGTTAGGGCATGGAAAACTTTACAGGGGCATGGAGACTTACAAGGTCAATTATCGAAGGTAATACAAGGAACTAATGAACCTTACGCTGAATTTGTAGATAGACTTATTCAGTCAGCCTCTAGGATATTTGGTAATACAGAACAGGTAATGCCATTTATAAAACAACTGGCTTATGACCAAGCAAATCGTTGCTGCAGAGAGGTCATTAGACCATGGAAACATGAAGATTTAAACACATATATTAAATTATGTAGAGACATTAATGAACAAGGGCAAGTCTTAGCAGCAGTACAACAGGCTTTAGATGCCAGGCCAAAAACATGCTATAATTGTAATCAAACAGGACATTTTAAAAGGAGTTGCCCCGTAAGAGGAGGGTTTAACAAAGCTGGGTATCAAAGGAATAGAATACCGGGTATTTGCCCACGATGCCATAGAGGGAAACATTGGGCTAATGAATGCCGTTCTCAAACCACCATAGAGGGTATTCCGTTATCAAAAAACGGACAAGGACCAAGTGTTTACCCACGATATCGTGGAGAAAGGTATCAGGCTCTGTTTCCAAAAAACGGACTAGAGGGCCCAATGCCCCGGGGCCCAAAACCACAAATATATGGGGCAATGGAGGAACCCAACAGCACCATCAGGGTAGTGCCCAGGACGCATTATCCATTAAATCCCTCATCAGACAAACTAGAGGGAGCGCAGGTCTGGACATCTGCTCCTCTGCCAGAGCAGTACTAACTCCAGAGATGGGAGTTCAAATCATTCCCACAGGAGTAAAAGGACCTCTTCCCCAGGGAACAGTAGGCTTATTATTGGGACGCAGTTCTTCTACACTAAAAGGACTTACGATAAGTCCTGGGGTAATTGATCCCGATTATGAGGGTGAAATAAAAATTATAGCTAGTTCTCCAAGAGGTATATCAGTAATTTCACCAGGAGATAGAATAGCACAGTTATTAATAATACCCAGCCTGCATGATAAATTTTCCAGTTGTAATGTAGAAAGAGGTTCCAAGGCATTAGGCTCCACAGGTGTAGATTGGGCTATGCTGTCTTTGAATTTAGATTCTCGCCCAATGCTAAAATTAAATATTCAAGGACATGACTTTAATGGGCTGCTGGACACAGGAGCTGACCTTAGTGTCATCTCTCGTCAAGAATGGCCAAAACATTGGCCATTACAACAAGCCACTCAAACGCTTCGAGGCCTAGGAGTGGCAACAAATCCCCATAGAAGTGCTATGGTATTAGATTGGAGGGATCCTGAAGGATGTGAAGGAACTATACAGCCCTATGTATTGGATCATCTTCCCGTAAATTTATGGGGACGAGATGTCCTAGATCAATTAGGATTGACATTAACAAATAACATCAATCCTAATGCGCCCACTACTAGGGCTAAACAAGGCTTTAGGAAAGAAAAAAGATTAAGAGAACAAGAACAAGGTATGACAGCACCTATTCAAATAGATCAAGAAATAAATAGACATGAATTGGGTTTTCAGAAAGGGCCACTGAGACAATCAAAATTACTTGGAAATCAGAAAGACCAGTGTGGGTTCCTCAGTGGCCCCTGACTAAAGAAAAGATACAAGTAGCCCATGACTTGGTCAGACAACAATTAGCGGAAGGACATATACAACCTTCCGTATCCCCCCATAATACTCCCATTTTTGTCATTAAAAAGAAATCTGGTAAATGGAGATTATTACAAGATTTAAGAGCCATTAATAATGAGATGGTTATTATGGGACCTGCTCAATTAGGGATTCCTCAATTGTCTGCTTTACCAAAAACCTGGCATGTTTTAGCTATAGATATTAAAGATTGTTTCTTTTCAATTCCAATTCATCCCAAGGATAGTCCACATTTTGCATTTACTATCCCTGCACTGAATCATGAAGGTCCTGATCAGAGATATGAATGGAAAGTACTCCCTCAAGGGATGGCTAACAGCCCAACTATGTGTCAAATTTATGTTAATAAAGCAATCCAGCCACTTAGAAACCAAAATCCTGAACTACAAATATTTCACTATATGGATGATGTGTTATTGGCACATAAAGATAAAAACACATTACTAGAATGTTATGCCACACTTACAAACTTATTGAAAAATTATAATCTAGAGATAGCAATAGATAAAGTACAATTAAATCTTCCAATTAATTATTTAGGAGTTCTATTATCCTCAACCATGGTCCGTCCACCAAAAATTCAAATACGAGTAGATCAACTCAAATCACTTAATGACTTTCAAAAGTTATTGGGATACATAAATTGGATAAGGCCTTATCTAGGCATACCAACAGGAGAGTTAGGACCTTTATTTGATATTCTAAAAGGTCCATCAGATCCAAATTCACCCCGCATGTTAACGCCTGAAGCAAGAAAAACATTAAAAATCATTGAAACGTATATGGAAAATATGCATTTGGATAGAATTGATATAAGTTTGCCTTTATTATTTATTGTACTACCAACAAAAAATATTCCTACAGGAGTATTTTGGCAGGAAGGTCCATTATTGTGGATACATTTATCTTATTCTCCTAACACTATTCTTACTAGATATCCTGAGGCTGTAGGACAATTAATACTCAAAGGAATAAAAGCAGCTAAGGGAGTATTTGGGATTTCTCCCAATAAAATTATCACTCCATATACTATGGATCAAATTGATGAGTTAGCTAATGAGTTAAATACTTGGGCAATAATCATGTGTAAAACTAGTGTTTCATTTGATAATCACTTACCATCTAATCCTTTGTTGTCTTTTTGGTCTAAGCATCCTGTAGTTTTTCCAAAAATGACAAGAAAAACCCCTATCATAAATGCTCCAAATATATTCACTGATGGGTCAAACAATGGTACAGCAGCAGTAGTTACTCCTGATCAAACTTTTACATTTTTAGTTCCCAAACAATCAGCTCAAAAGGTAGAGCTTAATGCAGTATTACAAGCTTTTATGATGTTTAAAGATTCTGTATTTAATTTATTTTCTGATAGTCAGTATGTAGTTAATGCTATAATATCCCTTGAAGATGCTGGTAGGATTTCACCTTCTTCTACTGTTTTCTCTTTGTTTTCTGCTATACAAAGTCTAATCTGGGACCGAAAAGATCCATTCTTTATAGGTCATATCAGGGCACATACAGGATTGCCTGGAGCCCTTAGTATGGGCAATGAACTAGCAGATAAATCTACATATGACATACATATTTTCTCCACAATAGAAGAAGCTATAAATTTTCATAAAAGGTTCCATGTCAATGCTAATACTTTACAAAAGCGTTTTAAAATAACTAAAGAACAAGCCAGACATATAATAAAACAATGTCAAAATTGTGTGACATTTTTACCACAAGTTAATCTTGGAGTCAATCCTAGAGGACTGATACCTAACCATATTTGGCAGATGGACGTCACACACTTGCCAGAATTTGGAAAATTAAAATATTTACATGTTACTGTTGATACCTCTTCCGGATTTTTGATGGGCTCCCTTCATGCCGGAGAAAAAACTAAAGATGTTATAGCTCATTGCTTACAAAATTTTGCCACTGTGGGCGTTCCAAAACAGTTAAAAACGGACAACGGTCCTGGTTATACTTCCTCCTCTTTTAAACAATTTTGCTCATCATTTGGTATTACTCACATAACAGGAATTCCATACAATCCACAAGGACAAGGCATAGTTGAAAGAGCTCATCAAACTATTAAAATGTACTTATTAAAACAAAAGGAGGGAATTGGAAAGGGGTATATATCCCCCAAAGATAAACTTAAAATAACCCTTTTTACTCTAAACTTTTTAAATTTAGATTCATCGGGACTTAGTGCTGCGGAAAGACATTTGTACCCCAAAAATGTACATAAGCCTAAGGTACTTTGGAAAGATATTCTAACAGGACAATGGAAAGGCCCAGATCCAGTGATAGTCTGGAATCGGGGCGCTGTCTGTGTTTTCCCACAGGATGAACAGCAACCGATTTGGATTCCAGAGAGATTAACTAAAACAATTTCTACAGAAAAAGAAGATGATTGACTCAAATCCATAACAGCTGACATCCAGAGCTCCGGCTTGGCTATTCTTACATCTGCGACAGTGATTAACCAAGGTGGTTTTTTTTTTCAATATCTACTTTATTATTGCATTTTTCCACATCATAAAGTTCTATTTTATTTTTGAGCTCATACAAACCTAGGTTAATGTTTTTCTGATCAGTTTTATTTTTTGACTGTGTTTTATTTTTTGACTGTGGAGTTTTTAAACATTGCAATGGAGATTTCACCTAGGTATAGTTACAAGGCCTTTATTTACTATTGTCTTATGTGTTGTATGTTGTGTGCACACTTCTGTTTTGTGTTGTATGTCTGTATGTGTGTATGTCCATATTTCTTATATGAGGAGCGCTCATGAAAAAATGGATCCGAATTTTTTCTTTATTCACGTGATGTATATGGTTCAATTTAAATTAGGTGAACAGCTGTTTATGATTGTTTTTAAAGATGGTTAACAGATCTGTTTGTTTACTAATTTAAATTAGGTAAACAGCTGTTAAGGATTGTTTTTAAAGGAGTTTAACAGATCTGTTTGTTTACTTTCACCTTTCCTTTTCATTATATTTAATAATTCTGTTCAGGATAATGTCTCTTTAGCATCATTGCCAGAATTTCCATCTCCATCCCAATTCCAGTGAAGACTAAGATAAAACCAAACTACAGCTTCTATGATAGCAATCACAGTAAACTGTATAAATTGATGCATCAATGAATATAACTCAACAAGTAATGCTATCAAGGACTTGATTTACTTTGGGAGGAAATGGACATATTGATAGACTCCTCCAATTTGAACTGCTTGCAGAACTTGCCTGGACTATATATCAGTTGCATACATTGTAAAATATCATCTGGTGCACCGAATTGTGGTACTGCTGGCATATCTTTGCTGATGGTGTCACCAGTGATGCAATTTCCTTGCCAGCTCACCCCATGTTTATTGTGGTAATACTGGCATATCTTTGCTGATGGTGTCACCAGTGACGCAATTTTTCCAAGGAGCCATCAATTGGTTTAATGTCGTGGCATTTCTGTATCCTCCTCCCTTCTACTAGTGATGGTCTAAAATTTGGGGGCCAACAGAGGTGAGGCAAAGAACCTCACCCCCCCACTGGCACCAAGACAAAATTTGGGGGCCAACAGAGGTGAGGCAAGAACCTCACCCCCCCACTGGTGCATAGGCCTATCCACAAGCATGGCTGAATGCTGGACGGGTAGTCAGTGACGGGTTGATCTGATTACAATGGATTCAACCTAAGACAGGAAGCTGACGCCTAAAGGTCAGTTTTCCCATGACGGGTAAGAACCATATGTTAAATTGGACAACCTACCAGGCACGGTCCCTAGCTGTAGTGAGCCGTTTCTGCGGACTGCGGTCGCCATTACAAGATGGCGCTGGCTCGACTGTGGTTTGTGACAAACAACTCCTTAATTGGGAGAGTTGGTGCGTGGTTTTCTAACACCCTATGAGAAAGCTCCACGTGGCAGCTTCGCATTGGGGCTTGAGATGCTTTATTAAGGCTGGTAGGAGCATTCGGGGAAAGAAGATGAAGAAGAGAGTAGAGTGTAAGAGATCTCGAGAACCAGAATAAACGACTGGAAGAAGATTCCCGGTGTTGCGTCTTCCTTGCGGGCAAGGGGGACGCGACAAATGGTGCCGAAACCCGGGAAAATCAGAACTTTCAGTCGTCAGGAGTGGTGCACCAATCGTCCCGTGAGTGGACCCCTTGTCCGTGAGTGGACCCCTCGTCCCTGAGTGGACCCCTCGTTCCTGAGCGGACCCCTCGTCCCTGAGCGGACCCCTCGTCCGTGAGCGGACCCCTCGTCCCGTGAGCAGACCCCTCGTCCCTGAGCGGACCCCTCGTCCGTGAGCGGACCCCTCGTCCCTGAGCGGACCCCTCGTCCCTGAGTGGACCCCTCGTCCCTGAGCGGACCCCTCGTCCCTGAGCGGACCCCTCGTCCCTGAGCGGAGCGGACTCCTCGTCCCCGAGAGCGGGACCCCGTAGGCCTCATATTTTATTGCAGCTGCTATGTGTACTTTCACTTTTGTTTTCTGTGTTTTTTTTTTGTCGTCTGTGTCTTTCGTTTTCTGTGTTCCTTCTGTTGCTGTGCCATGGGTGCCGCAGCAGCAAATTAATTATGACCCTGGGATCTATGCCCAGGGACGCCCACTGCAGCCGGGAAAAGGGAACAGGAGCCCGCCCCGGCCCGGAAGCCGGAGTGTGCGGGGATGGTCCAGAAACAGAGCAGGCTGCTGCCGCAGTAAGAGCTTGGCCAGGCGGGGAAAAATGCAAACAAAATCAGGCAAGGTGCGGTCGGCTAGGAAATCTTGGGGAACTTTTGCCCTGAGGGTGAGCGACGGACTCCGTGTTGCTTGCATCACTATGGTAACCATGGGCTGCCTGGCGGAAGAGCGGCTTCCTGGTCCCACCTCCCACACTCTTGGGGGCTACCGATTGGTTCTTCCACAGTCACTCAGACAGGACTTCTAGTCCCACCTTCCAGCCACTAACCTGTACTGCTGCGTTTCAGATTTCTACCGGAGCTACTCAGAAACTGTATTTTTAAAAATGCCTACCTGTAAATGCTAACGGAAGATATCTTTTTCAGACAAAATTTGATTCCACAGGTTTCTATGTTAAACTCATAAGATGATAAATTGAAGACCCTGGCGGAGTCTGTGCGCACTTATGGAGTGGATGCCGCCTTCACACTAACTCAGGTGGAAAGCATTTTTAATCAATCTCAAGTTAATCTCACAGGAGTTTCTTGTTTTGGCTTCGGGAACGCTCATTGTATTAGCCTTAAGACCAAGAATTTGACTAACTGGAAGGACCCATTGCGGTCCAGTCAGGTCTCAGGGAAGCATTCTCAGTGCTGTATTGAGCTAAGTAGCCTCAGGGGAACAATCAGGCTCAGGAACCCCCGTAAATAGCTCTGCTTTAAACATAACTACCTTGGCTATTATCTCCGAAGTACTAATCCCAGTGCCTCCTTCTTCTAATAGTCTTTATAATGCCACTCATTTTAAGGCCTCTCCTTACTGTACCCCTAATCTTGGTTTCCCCCCAACATTTACGCCTTGTCAGGATCATTCTTGGGAGAAACGTCAAGTTGCTAAAGGTTTCTCCCTTTCCCCCTCTCTTAAGAGGTATGTTTATAACTTTGACAACAGTGCCAACTCCTCTCTTTCCAGGAATTTAAGCCTCTGTATGATCTCCTCCAAGGAGACCCTTCCCCCAGCTCAGTCAGGAATCCCACACCTGAGGCTCTACAATCATTAAGACTGATAGAGAAGGCCCTACAAGAGAATCCCACACCTGAGGCTCTACAATCATTAAGACTAATAGAGAAGGCCCTACAAGATATGCAGGTTACCCAGATAAACTACTCTATGCCCCTATCATTTATAATCCTGCCATCAAAATTAACTCCTACTACAGTGTTTTGACAAATAGGTCCCATCTATTGGGTCCATTTACCTGCTTCTAACTCTCGGGTAATAACTCCCTTTTATGAACTGGTGATGAATCTGATCTGGAAGGCCAAATATTTGGGTGATGCACTGTTTGGAAAGACTTTTGACATTCTCATTCAACCTTATACCCAGGATATGATAAGAACATGATCTTTGGTGTCTCTTCCCTTGTAATTTCAAAGGTCAAATTGATAATCACTCTCCCCGACATAAACTTCTAGAAGACCTCAAAAAATGTCCTATTATTTCTCCTAAAATTATTAAAGGGGAATCTATCCCGGGAGCTCAGACTGTTTATACGGACGGAGCAAGAGGGGGGTTTGCTGTTGTTTTTGATGGATCTCAAGTAATTCGACACCCTGTTCCTAGACTGTCTGCCCAAATATCAGAAGTTGAGGCTCTAATTATGGCCCTTAAACTATACAATTCCATCCCACTTGATGTGTATACTGATAGTCTCTATGTTGCTAAATTAGCCTCAGTTATTGAAGCAGCCCCTTATATTGGCAGACAATTTACTATCATGGAACAATTACAAACGGATCAACTCCTTAGCTCCATGCTAAATTCCATCTAAATGCACAATCCTTACGCTTCCGTACGGGGTGCTCACGTGATCAGACTCTACAAATTGTTTCCTTATGCCCAGTGTGTGCTCCATTCATTCATTCCCCTAGTCTAAGTGTTAATCCTAGAGGCTTACACACCAATGATGTCTGGCAAAATGATGTTACCCATTTCTGGTAAACAATAGAGGGAGAATCAAATATTACTATTCAGTTTACTTCCAATGGAAAACAGCAGCCAGATTGGACTTAAGGATATCTCTGGGGGCTGCGTATTTGCACCCCCGGACAGTACAATCCTGGCCTGCTTTTTAGGCTCAAATTGACCACAGAACAGCCTACTGGAAGTTTAATAGGACCCAATCAGGTGCTCGGAGATCAAAAGGCCCCATCTGGACCCAAACAGCCTATAGCCCCAGCAGTAATATCTTCTCCCAGCGGTCAAACAATAACTGTGGGCTATCAAACCTTTGATTGTGCCCCTGGGCCCATACACCCTGGAACTGGAGATCGTCTTTTTGATTTGATCCAAGGAGCCTTTTTCGCTCTCAATGCCACTAGTCCTAACAGGACCCAAGATTGCTGGCTATGCTTGACCTCCAGGCCGCCCTATTATGAAGGGGTAGCAATACTGTCTAAATTATCCTCTAATACCACTGTAGATCCTAAATGTTAATCTCTACCCAGCTATAAGATTTGACAGCCATGGCCAAGTCAATTACTGCTTTGGAAAAGTCCCTCACCTCCCTCTCAGAAGTTGTGTTACAAAATAAGAGGGGACTAGATTTATTGTTCCTAAGGGAAGGAGGACTATGTGTAGCCTTAAAAGAACAGTGTTGTTTTTATGCAGATCATACTGGGGTAATCCGTGAAACTATGGAAAAGGTCACGGAAAGATTGGCTAAAAGACAAAAGGAGTTTGAAGCACAACAAGGATGGTTTGAACAGTGGTTTAAAAATACCCCATGGTTAACTCCTTTGATATCCACTGTAATGGGACCGCTTTTCGGTCTCCTCCTTATAGCTGCTGTAGGCCCCTGCCTAGGTAAGAGAATGACACAATTTATTAAAGACCAAATTAACATTCTGACTTCTAAGCCAATACAGATCCATTATCAACGCCTGCAGACCAAGGATGATCTTGCTGAAGTTTGTCTCCGACCAATTCGAAGATGATTTTTCTACAATGATCCCTGCTTCATGCCTTCCTCCTTTTGCCCCCTTTTTCTTCTTTATTTTTACTCTATGCCTTGTTGAACCGGAACCAATTAAAGACCCAATAATGACTGGCTGAATAGATACCACTGAACGCCTTGGCAACAACAAGCTGATCTTGTAGTACCCAGAGACGGGCAACTTTCACGCTTGCACTGCAACCTAAGACAGGGGAATGGGGCCTCCCCAAAGACGGGTAAGCAGTGTAGGGGCAGTGAACGACCTAAGACAGGGGCTACTTGATTCCCTTTGACGTGCAACAAACAAAAGGGGGGGAACTGCTGGCACGGATTCCCCCCGGCCCCCAGGGCTTGGATCCAGCCCTGATTTTTGTGCATGTCAAAGAGGCCAGCTCACAAGACCTTGAAGGAGCTCACAAGGCCTTGAAAGATTTGTGGTGTCTGTTTTCATATTCAGCCAATAACGGTCATGTGGGAACGTCCTGACCTGCTTGGGTCTGATAAGGTTCCTGGTTGAAGGCTTAGTATGAGTAATGGCATTTCACCTCAAGTCTGGCTTACACAGATTACCCGTGCCTTTCTTTTAGGGTGTTACCAACTTGTTTGTCGTTATATTTCTATACAGCCACAGTTCAGCCTCAGCTATCCCCCTCCGTCCATCACGATACAGGATGCGAGGCAAGGCACTGCACTTGAGTGATCCTTGAAGTGGACCTCAAGGAGAGCATGTCCTATTGCATGCGGGTTAGACGCGTCCACGCCCCGTCCCACGAGAAAAGCGTCGGCTGATATGGTCTCAGATCTGGGGAAGGCGCCTCCTTGGGGCTGAGCCATACTATGCAGCCACTTCTGCACAGTGGGATAGGACCTCTACTCTCGCCTGTATTGTTTTTAGAAAACAAAAGGGGGAACTGTAGTGAGCCGTTTCTGCGGACTGCGGTCGCCATTACAAGATGGCGCTGGCTCGACTGTGGTTTGTGACAAACAACTCCTTAATTGGGAGAGTTGGTGCGTGGTTTTCTAACACCCTATGAGAAAGCTCCACGTGGCAGCTTCGCATTGGGGCTTGAGATGCTTTATTAAGGCTGGTAGGAGCATTCGGGGAAAGAAGATGAAGAAGAGAGTAGAGTGTAAGAGATCTCGAGAACCAGAATAAACGACTGGAAGAAGATTCCCGGTGTTGCGTCTTCCTTGCGGGCAAGGGGGACGCGACACCTAGCCACATTGCTTGTTGCTTAATTAAACAGAAGGGGGCAGATGCTAGGAGTCACAAGCAAAATATATGATGTATGGCACCTTTGGTTGTAAAGCCAGCTAGCCACTGAGGTATTATTATGCTAAGATTTACATTCATATGCAAATTGGGCTCCTGCTGTTCACCTTGGCCTACTACTGGACTCATGTTACGGGGACTCATGGAGAGTTCCCATTGGTTGGGGAAGGATAGTAGGAGGGAATTCCGGGGGAGGTCCGAGGAGACCAGCGGTTCCGGGGGACGATGGTTCCGGTTAGACACCCGCGTGGGAGGACCGGTTTTTGCTTGCTGGCGCTGAGAGTGTTGGCGGCTTTTTCAAATTAAAGTTTTGTTCATGCTTGAGTGGCTCGTGATTCTGTGCCCAGCTAAGACTGCGGCAGTTCCTGACCTCCATCAAGTGAGAATAGGGATCCTTTGTGTCAAATGAGTCCTTCAAAGCCCTGCAGAGGCTAGACCATAAGTGCTTGGGTTTTCTCATGACTCCAGTTCACACAAAGAATCTATACCCGGCAGTCAGTAGGCCTCCAATTGGAGAAGTAGAGCAGTATTAACGGCAGGCCTATTTGATCACTCCAGGTGCACAGGAAGGGTGTCCAGGCCACCCTGACATTAGGCAGATGAGAGGCAAGGGAGCTAATTGTGGACACTGTCTTGGGCTGTGCCCCTCATGGAAACCTCCAGCCAGAGGTTATCATGAGTGTCTATATGGAAGAAGATGAGGGCCATGTGGCAGTGTTTTGGTTTGAATTGTGGTCATTGGTATGGCAGTGGGAAGAGATGACTGGGTCCACCTGGGCTTGAACTCTGGTGTGATTCCCCTTCGAGACTGAGTTCTGGAACTGACCTCAGAGAAGTATTGCCGAGAATTGTGTCGGAATGTTAGGAGGCCACGCATGAGAGTCGCCCTTGGAAACTGAGATCAAGGCCCAGGTTGGCTTTCCACAGAGCACTGGGAATCTCAGCCCGGATATCACATGATTTTATTCTTAAAGACCTGGCAGCCATAGTGGAGAGTCCAAACACACGTGGACCTCACATTGTAGACCTCAATGGGCCTGGCTTCCTGTGACCTATTGGCCACTCTTTGGGAAGCCTTGATTGTGAGAGTTCTCCAGAGCTTTCGTTGAAATGAGCTTCCTCACCATTTAATGGTTCCTGAAGGAATGGAAACCCACAGTGCCTCCAACTTCATCCTTTAAAAATGGCTAGCTAGATAAATACCATGAAATTTTTGAAATTCCCATGACCAGGTGGCACTGGAGAACCTTTGGATGTCCTGATGCTGATCATGAGTGTACCAGACAGTGCCTTGATTGACTGGCTTTCATGAAAATGGTGTAAAACAGAGATGCCAGTAAGTTGGGGCCTGCTGAGTAGTGGGCCTAGAGCAGTGGTGTGCAGGTGTGTGATAAAACATCTGTGGTGGGGCCATGTGGATCTGCCACTGGCTTCCAAATGGCTTGTGACTGACATGGTGCAGTGAGCAGACCCTTCTGTGTAAAGGCATCTTGTTATATGGAGAGGTTTCAGGGCAATGTTCAGAATCAGGTTGCTATGGTCAAGGGGGCAAGCTCTGTGGGATAGAAGCCTGGCTGGTGCATTCTCCTAGGACCTTGACCCACCACACGTGACAGCACTCCCTCCAGCACTGTGTCCCAGTTGAACTCCTTGTATTTCCTGAAGCAAATTCCAAACTCCCAGTGCAGCAGCAAGAAACACCACGAAAAGTGGAGGATGACCAAATGGCTTCAGAGTCCACACAGGGAGACCTTAGACCTCAGTGGCCACAGTTTATCTGCAAAGAGAGAATTCAGCACTTCTGCTTCATGTTCATTGGAAAATCAGAAACCATGTCCTCCAGGTCACATAGATGAAGACCAGGTTTGATGGTCTCACTACAAAGGAAGCTAAAGCTCCTGACAACAACATATATTTCAAGAGCCCAACCTCAGAGGCAGTTTCTCACAAAGTCTTTAGGCAAGCAGAGCTCCATGTTTGTGGAGTGTTTACCCTGTCCCTTACTCATGGAAACTCCTCTACCACCTCCAAGGTTGTGAACTCCTTAGCATTTTTCATTCCACATATGTATTCACAGCTTTTCTAACTCTTCCCCTCAAATTGTGACTTACTTATTGTGAAGGTAATGTCAAGGCATTCTTCTGGATGAGAGTGGGAAGACTTTTGTGTAGCACACATTTGCCTACACATTGGATTCATTTTCCTATTTTCCGTTCGAAATACTGAATCCCTGACACTAACCCATAAGCTACTAGATTGTGACTACGAATACTAATATGATGGAGAAAAATAACTCAAACAGAATAGAAATACAGGCAGTTCAGAGGAGGCCTGGTGTATAGTTGGGCTTGCCTTTTGCATTATAAAGGGTAGGTGTTATAAATCTAGTCCAATTTAATAGAAATAGTTCTCCATGTGTTTTGAAAGTTAACAAATATGTGAATTCCTGTCTCCCTCTCTCTGTAGCCTATTCAGCAACATGCATTTTTACATGCACATATAGAATTCTACCTCCTATCCCACGTACATTCTTGTGAGGTGGCTGAATTGGCAGATAGAAATTGTGAGATGAGATCACTCCTCCTAAACGCAGTTGGAACTGAAAATTCAACCTCCAGGTGAGCTTCCCACTAGAACAACATGATACATAAATACATGTTCAGTAAAATAAATATTTTTAGATCTGTGGATGATAAATATTTCATGATGAATTTCGTTTGGCATATATATTTCTACTCTTTAATATCTGTGTGTGCGTTTTTTTTTTGTGTTTGTGTGTGTATATATATATATATATATATATATATATATATATATATATACATACATATCCGTACACACACTCTCAAGATTTTTCAAAATATGAAATGTATGTGTCTTATTATACACTCCCTAAATTCATTCATGTTCATATATGTGGATTTATAATCAACTCTTCACAAGAATATTCTCAGAAATAATCATCCACCTGATATACATATTTGTTTCCTAGTGCCGAAATCCTAATACTTGTACAGTAACTGACCCAGTTTAACATGAATGCAAGTAGATTCCTATGGGACATGATGTGTATTTTGACGTTCATTTGTATTCAACACTGGTACATTACTATTTCTTCAGTTGATGCACATCATAGGATATGTATTTCATCCTCAAGTTCACAAATTTCTAGGCATTTGGTTCCCTTTCAATCACTTCCTGCTTCAGAACACATGCATTCCTCCACGTTTCTTGACTGGGCTTTTCATGAGACTTCTTTCCAAACACATTCTTTTCCATTTCCATAATCCCTTGTGAAGCAAATCTAACAACCCCTTCATGGTAAACCATAACCCTAATATCACCATTAGATGTATAACAGGTTGGAATGAATGGTTGTGTATCAATATTAGATTTCCTATATATTTTAAGATATCAATTCAATCCATTATTTAAATTGGAACCTGTTATAATATTTATTCACAGTACGGTCTATTCATGCATTGTCTCTATATTCGTAGACCCAGGGTACACCTATTTGTACCCCCAAAGGCTAATTTATATGTCTTCAACATATTACTCCCAGAAAGGGTGGAAGAAACACTTATGTCACCTGATCTCCATATACATTTTATCACAGTGATATTCTGGACACAAAATGCAAAGCTCACACTTATGATTGTAAGAAAGCCTCATTGGAAAGAAAGCATGGATTACTAAATACATCCTTGTCCAGGTTGCCTAATGCTCTCAAAAGTGAATCCTATTGGTGACTACACATTTGTTTCCTCCTAAGATGATATATTCAACCTCAACCCTGTTGAAAATGTCAAATCCTCTCACTCACTTTATACTTTGAATGTTTTCCTAATGTCTCTAATGATATCTGGTTTTCTACATATGTTCCCAGTTCATCATTGTGACTGACCCTTCACATGGGCTGACATTTACATTCACTCTCTAACCGACACCCTATTGCTAAAGAACTTTTGGTCCAAATTGTATACTCACTCTTCTTTCTAGACCTACCAACTATCTTCCTAATCCTACCTACTATCCCTTTTTGACTGGATGTTCTCTTCTACATTCAATCATCCAAGGTACAAGGTACTATGCCATTGTATATCGATTTATCTGAGACATCTGTGCAGAAAGTCATTCAAAGCTAAGTATCCCAATCAAGGGCCCAACGCCCTTCTGGCTTTCAGATCTTACTTGGATTTCTGTTTTCATACATATATTTCACCTATATATTATTATAAATATCGCAGGTTCCCAATACCATTCTTCATCCAGCAGAGTGATTCCTAAGCCAAATCAAACAGGTTCTTCACCCTAACCATACACTGTTCCCTCAATCTAACTTTACAGAAGAGCAGGGACAGAGTTGGTCTTACAATACAGGAATGTGGGGGATCTTCCACCTGCTGAGAACCTCAAAGGTCCATGCAGAAATGATCCCTGGAGATGATGTAGGCAGCTATGAAGGACTTGAGAGAGCAGAAGTCATCTTCCATGGCTAACAACCTGGTCAGGATGAAGGGATGGGTCTGAATGATCCTCTCTCTTCTTAATGTAGACAAGATGGACCAAAGCAGGCCTGTGTGGAGAGCTGTTCCTTGGTGCCTATGGTTGATATTCCATTCTAACTTGTGAAAGTGTCACAGGAAGGAGGGGCAGCCTCCATCTCATGGGAGCCTTGGAAGCAACTGTTAGGACACAGTGGTTGCCAAGGCAGTGACCTCATTCAGTTCCTGAAGGAAGTGACCTCACCTCACTTCCTTGGTGATGGAACTCTCTGAACTTGGGATCCAGGAAGCCAGGCACCCAAAGCCAGTCCCAGTCCCAGTCCCAGTGGGCTCACTTGTTTGGATTTACCAAGGAAGGAGTCAGTCTTTCTTGGTACCCACTGATGTGAGGATTGCCAAATGCCAGGAAAGCTCTGCAGAGGGGCCTTTCCTGAGAAAGCAGGTAGTGGCTCACCGCTGGCTCCTGACAACTTCACAGAGTTGGCCAAGGAGGCCAGATGTGAGACAGGACAGGCCCTTTTGGGGGAACATAGTATGGCCCACCAGTCAGACGACACTCCGGGTAGTCACAGACCAACTTGGAAGGAGGTGCCTTTGTGGGTGTGGGTGTGAGTTTGTGGTTTTGTCTCATGTTCTGAGAATAGGTAGAAAAGGCGGTTTGTTTGGTTTGGAGTGGACTGTTTCTAGTAAGGCTTTTGACAAGGCGAGTGTTTCTATGTTTGTGTATCCCACTGTGTCCCTGGTTGTAGACATTAGAAAAGAGAATGCATCAATGGATGTGTCCTGTCTAGTAGAAAGCTTCCCAGCATTCATCCTGCCCAATTTATGAATGGACTGGGGCTTGCCTTATGGATGGGCAACACCTACCATCTTCCTAAGTTCCTGTTTTCTTCCTGAATTCTGGCCACTCTCCAGAATAGGCTCATGGTTTTGTGTCCAAATTATGCACCACACCCAAGCTCGGTGACATGGCCATGTACTGGATAGTTGAAAGGAACGGTGAGCATCTCAGAAAACTCAGATATCAGTGTGACCAGTAAAGTCTCCCTGGAGAAACCCTGCTTTGGGCCTTTGGCTTACCTATTGTTCTGTTGCCCTGAATGTCAGGAAGGCCTTTGCCTCAGGGCACCCCTTTGTGAAGCCTGAAGAAAACAGTTTTCAAATGGAAATGAATGGGCATCACCTGTGGCTCTTTGCTTAATTGCTTTGCAAAGGGATGTGTCTGAATCAGCCTCTTGGCCCTGTGTGTGGCTGTGGCTTAGATTGTCAGCACCTGATGGATCCAAAGAAAGATCCCATGTGTGCATCCAAAGCCAAATTGGCACAAAGGCAGTCATCCTGGATGAAGTCTCTCGCCTTCCTCTGTAAGGTTCCTGACCTCCATCAAGTGAGAATAGGGATCCTTTGTGTCAAATGAGTACTTCAAAGCCCTGCAGAGGCTAGCACATAGGTGCTTGGGTTTTCTCATGACTCCAGTTCACAGAAAGAATCTATACCCAGCAGTCAGTAGGCCTCCAATTGGAGAAGTAGAGCAGTATTAACGAGAGGCCTATTTGATCACTCCAGGTCCACAGGAAGGGTGTCCAGGCCACCCTGAAATTAGGCAGATGAGAGGCAAGGGAGCTCATTGTGGACACTGTCTTGGGCTGTGCCCCTCATGGAAACCTCCAGCCAGAGGTTATCATGAGTGTCTATATGGAAGAAGATGAGGGCCATGTGGCAGTGTTTTGGTTTGAATTGTGGTCATTGGTGTGGCAGTGGGAAGAGATGACTGGGTTCACCTGGGCTTGAACTCTGGTGTGATTCCCCTTCGAGACTGAGTTCTGGAACTGACCTCAGAGAAGTATTGCCGAGAATTGTGTCGGGATGTTAGGAGGCCACGCATGAGAGTCGCCCTTGGAAACTGAGATCTGGGTCCAGGCTGGCTTTCCACAGAGCACTGGGAATCTCAGCCCGGATATCACATGATTTTATTCTTAAAGACCTGGCAGCCATAGTGGAGAGTCCAAACACACGTGGAGCTCACATTGTAGACCTCAATGGGCCTGGCTTCCTGTGACCTTTTGGCCACTCTTTGGGAAGCCTTGTTTGTGAGAGTTCTCCAGAGCTTTCGTTGAAATGAGCTTCCTCACCATTTAATGGTTCCTGAAGGAATGGAAACCCACAGTGCCTCCAACTTCATCCTTTAAAAATGGCTAGCTAGATAAATACCATGAAATTTTTGAAATTCCCATGACCAGGTGGCACTGGAGAACCTTTGGATGTCCTGTTACTGATCATGAGTGTACCAGACAGTGCCTTGATTGACTGGCTTTCATGATAATGGTGTAAAACAGAGATGCCAGTAAGTTGGGGCCTGCTGAGTAGTTGGCCTAGCGCAGTGGTGTGCAGGTGTGTGATAAAACATCTGTGGTGGGGCCATGTGGATCTGCCACTGGCTTCCAAATGGCTTGTGACTGACATGGTGCAGTGAGCAGAAGCTTCTGTGTAAAGGCATCTTGTTATATGGAGAGGTTCCAGGGCAATGTTCAGAATCAGGTTGCTATGGTCAAGGGGGCAAGCTCTGTGGGATAGAAGCCTGGCTGGTGCATTCTCCTAGGACCTTGACCCACCACACGTGACAGAACTCCCTCCAGCACTGTGTCCCAGTTGAACTCCTTGTATTTCCTGAAGCAAATTCCAAACTTTCCGTGCAGCAGCAAGAAACACCACGAAAAGTGGAGGGTGACCAAATGGCTTCACAGTCCACACAGGGAGACACTTAGACCCCAGTGGCCACAGTTTACCTGCAAAGAGAGAATTCAGCACTTCTGCCTCATGTTCATTGGAAAATCAAAAACCATGTCCTCCAGGTCACATAGATGCAGACCAGGTTTGATGGTCTCACTACAAAGGAAGCTGGAGCTCCTGACAACAACATATATTTCAAGTGCCCAACCTCAGAGGCAGTTTCTCACAAAGTCTTTAGGCCAGCAGAGCTCCATTTTTGTGCAGTGTTTACCCTGTCCCTTACTCATGGAAACTCCTCTACCACCTCCAAGGTTGTGAACTCCTGAGCATTTTCCATTCCACATATGTATTCACAGCCTTTCTATCTCTTCCTCTCAAATTGTGATTTACTTATTGCGAAGGTAATGTCAAGGCATTGTTCTGGATGAGAGTGGGAAGATTTTCGTGTAGCACATATTTGCCTACACATTGGATTCATTTTCCTATTTTCCGTTCGAAATACTGAATCCCTGACACTAACCCATACCCTACTAGATTGTGACTAGGAATACTAATATGATGGAGAAAAATAACTCAAACAGAATAGAAATACAGGCAGTTCAGTGGAGGCCTGGTGTATAGTTGGACTTGCCTTTTGCATTATAAAGGGTAGGTGTTATAAATCTAGTCCAATTTAATAGAAATAGTTCTCCATGCATTTTGAAAGTTAACAAATATGTGAATTCCTGTCTCCCTTTCTCTGTAGCCTATTCAGCAACATGCATTTTTACATGCACATATAGAATCCTACCTCCTATCCCACGTACATTCTTGTGAGGTGGCTGAAGTGGCAGATAGAAATTGTGAGAAGAGATCACTCCTCCTAAACGCTGTTGGAACTGAAAATTCAACCTCCAGGTGAGCTTCCCACTTGAACAACATGATACATAAATACATGTTCAGTAAAATAAATATTTTTGGATCTGTCGATGATAAATATTTCATGATGAATTTCGATTGGCACATATATTTGTACTCTTTAATGTCTGTTTGTGTGTGTTTTTTTCTGTGTCTGTATGTATATATATATATATATATATACACATACACACACTCTCCAGATTTTTCAAAATATGAAATGTATGTGTCTTATTATACACTCCCTAAATTCATTCATGTTCATATATGTGGATTTATATTCAACTCTTCACAAGAATATTCTCAGAAATAGTCATCCACCTGAAATACATATTTGTTTCCTAGTGCTGAAATCCTAATATTTGTACAGTAACTGACCCAGTTTAACATGAATGCAAGTAGATTCCTATGGGACATGATGTGTATTTTGTCGTTCATTTGTATTCAACACCGGTACATTACTATTTCTTCAGTTGATGCACATCATAGGATATGTATTTCATCCACAAATTCACAAATTTCTAGGCATTTGGTTCCCTTTCAATCACTTCCTGCTTCAGAACACATGTATTCCTCCACGTTTCTTGACTGGACTTTTCATGAGACTTCTTTCCAAACACATTCTTTTCCATTTCCATAATCACTTGTGAAGCAAAACTCACACCCCCTTCATGGTAAACCATAACCCTAATATCACCATTAGATGTATAACTGGTTGGAATGAGTGGTCGTGTATCAATATTAGATTTCCAATATATTTTCAGATATCAATTCAATCCATTATTTAAATTGGAACCTGTTATAATATTTATTCACAGTACGGTCTATTCATGCATTGTCTCTATATTCATAGACCCAGGGTACACCTATTTGTACCCCCAAAGGCTAATTTATATGTCTTCAACATATTACTCCCAGAAATGGTGGAAGAAACACTCATGTCACCTGATCTCCATATACATTTTATCACAGTGATATTCTGGACACAAAATGCAAAGGTCACACTTATGATTGTAAGAAAGCCTCATTGGAAAGTGAGCATGGATTACTAAATACATCCTTGTCCAGGTTGCCTAATGCTCTCAAATGTGAATCCTATTGGTGACTACACATTTGTTTCTTCCTAAGATGATATATTCAACCTCAACCCCGTTGAAAATGTCTAATCCTCTCACTCACTTTGTACTTTGCCTGATTTCCTAATGTCTCTAATGATATACGCTTTCCTACATATGTTCCCCAGTTCATCAATGTGACTGACTCTTCACATGGGCTGCCATTTACATTCACTCTCTAACCGACACCCTATTGCTAAAGAACTTTTGGTCCAAATTGTATACTCACTCTTCTTTCTAGACCTACCAACTATCTTCCTAATCCTACCTACTATCCCTTTTTGACTGGATGTTCTCTTCTACATTCAATCATCCAAGGTACAAGGTCCTATGCCATTGTATATCGATTCATCTGAGACATCTGTGCAGAAAGTCATTCAAAGCTAAGTATCCCAATCAAGGGCCCAACACCCTTCTGGCCTTCAGATCTTACTTGGATTTCTGTTTTCATACATATATTTCACCTATATATTATTATAAATATCGCAGGTTCCCAATACCATTCTTCATCCAGCAGAGTGATTCCTAAGCCAAATCAAACAGGTTCTTCACCCTAACCATACACTGTTCCCTCAATCTAACTTTACTGAAGAGCAGGGACAGAGTTGTTCTTACAATACAGGAATGTGGGGGATCTTCCACCTGCTGAGAACCTCAAAGGTCCATGCAGAAATGATCCGTGGAGAAGATATAGGCAGCTATGAAGGACTTGCGAGAGCAGAAGTCATCTTCCATGGCTAACAACCTGGTCAGGATGAAGGGATGTGTCTGAATGAGCCTCTCTCTTCTTAATGTAGACAAGATGAACCAAAGCAGGCCTGTGTGGAGAGCTGTTCCTTGGTGCCTGTGGTTGATATTCCATTCTAACTTGTGAATGTGTCACAGGAAGGAGGGGCAGCCTCCATCTCATGGGAGCCTTGGAAGCAACTGTTAGGACACAGTGGTTGCCAAGGCAGTGACCTCATTCAGTTCCTGAAGGAAGTGACCTCACCTCACTTCCTTGGTGATGGAACTCTCTGAACTTGGGATCCAGGAACCCAGGCACCCAGAGCCAGTCCCAGTCCCAGTCCCAGTGGGCTCACTTGTTTGGATTTACCAAGGAAGGAGTCAGTCTTTCTTGGTACCCACTGATGTGAGGATTGCCAAATGCCAGGAAAGCTCTGCAGAAGGGCCTTTCCTGAGAAAGCAGGTAGTTGCTCACCGCTGCCTCCTGAACTTCACAGAGTTGGCCAAGGAGGCCAGATGTGAGACAGGACAGGCCCTTTCGGGGGAACATAGTATGGCCCACCAGTCAGACGACACTCCTGGTAGTCACAGACCAACTTGGAAGGAGGTGCCTTTGTGGGTGTGGGTGTGAGTTTGTGGTTTTGTCTCATGTTCTGAGAATAGGTAGGAAAGGCGGTTTGTTTGGTTTGGAGTGGACTGTTTCTAGTAAGGCTTTTGACAAGGCGAGTGTTTCTATGTTTGTGTATCCCACTGTGTCCCTGGTTGTAGACATTAGAAAAGAGAATGCATCAATGGATGTGTCCTGTCTAGTAGAAAGCTTCCCAGCATTCATCCTGCCCAATTTATGAATGGACTGCGGCTTGCCTTATGGATGGGCAACACCTACCATCTTCCTAAGTTCCTGTTTTCTTCCTGAATTCTGGCCACTCTCCAGAATAGGCTCATGGTTTTGTGTCCAAGATATGCACCACCTCCAAGCTTCGTGACATGGCCATGTACTGGATAGCTGAAAAGAATGGTGAGCCTCTCAGAAAACTCAGATATCAGTGTGACCAGTAAAGTCTCCCTGGAGAAACCCTGCTCTGGGCCTTTGGCTTACCTATTGTTCTGTTGCTCTGAATGTCAGGAAGGCCATTGCCTCAGGGCACCCCTTTGTGAAGCCTGAAGAAAACAGTTTTCAAATGGAAATGAATGGGCATCACCTGTGGCTCTTTGCTTAATTGCTTTGCAAAGGGATGCGTCTGAATCAGCCTCTTGGCCCTGTGTGAGGCCGTGGCTTAGATTGTCAGCACCTGATGGATCCAAAGAAAGATCCCATGTGTGCCTCCAAAGCCAAATTGGCACAAAGGCAGTCATCGTGGATGAAGTCTCTCACCTTCCTCTGTAAGGTTCCTGACCTCCATCAAGTGAGAATAGGGATCCTTTGTGTCAAATGAGTCCTTCAAAGCCCTGCAGAGGCTAGCCCATAGGTGCTTGGGTTTTCTCATGACTCCAGTTCACACAAAGAATCTATACCCAGCAGTCAGTAGGCCTCCAATTGGAGAAGTAGAGCAGTATTAACAGCAGGCCTATTTGATCACTCCAGGTGCACAGGAAGGGTGTCCAGGCCACCCTGACATTAGGCAGATGAGAGGCAAGGGAGCTAATTGTGGACACTGTCTTGGGCTGTGCCCCTCATGGAAACCTCCAGCCAGAGGTTATCATGAGTGTCTATATGGAAGAAGATGAGGGCCACGTGGCAGTGTTTTGGTTTGAATTGAGGTCATTGGTGTGGCAGTGGGAAGAGATGACTGGGTCCACCTGGGCTTGAACTCTGGTGTGATTCCCCTTTGAGACTGAGTTCTGGAACTGACCTCAGAGGAGTATTGCCGAGAATTGTGTCGGGATGTTAGGAGGCCACGCATGAGAGTCGCCCTTGGAAACTGAGATCTAGGCCCAGGATGGCTTTCCACAGAGCACTGGGAATCTCAGCCCAGATATCACATGATTTTATTCTTAAAGACCTGGCAGCCATAGTGGAGAGTCCAAACACACGTGGACCTCACATTGTAGACCTCAATGGGCCTGGCTTCCTGTGACCTTCTGGCCACTCTTTGGGAAGCCTTGTTTGTGAGAGTTCTCCAGAGCTTTCGTTGAAATGAGCTTCCTCACCATTTAATGGTTCCTGAAGGAATGGAAACCCACAGTGCCTCCAACTTCATCCTTTAAAAATGGCTAGCTTGATAAATACCACGAAATTTTTGAAATTCCCATGACCAGGTGGCACTCAGAACCTTTGGATGTCCTGTTGCTGATCATGAGTGTACCAGACAGTGCCTTGATTGACTGGCTTTCATGAAAATGGTGTAAAACAGAGATGCCAGTAAGTTGGGGCCTGCTGAGTAGTGGGCCTAGAGCAGTGGTGTGCAGGTGTGTGATAAAACATCTGTGGTGGGGCCATGTGGATCTGCCACTGGCTTCCAAATGGCTTGTGACTGACATGGTGCAGTGAGCAGAAGCTTCTGTGTAAAGGCATCTTGTTATATGGAGAGGTTCCAGGGCAATGTTCAGAATCAGGTTGCTATGGTCAATGGGGCAAGGTCTGTGGGATAGAAGCCTGGCTGGTGCATTCTCCTAGGACCTTGACCCACCACACGTGACAGAACTCCCTCCAGCACTGTGTCCCAGTTGAACTCCTTGTATTTCCTGAAGCAAATTCCAAACTCCCAGTGCAGCAGCAAGAAACACCACGAAAAGTCAAGGGTGACCAAATGGCTTCACAGTCCACACAGGGAGACACTTAGACCCCAGTGGCCACAGTTTACCTGCAAAGAGAGAATTCAGCACTTCTGCCTCATGTTCATTGGAAAATCAGAAACCATGTCCTCCAGGTCACATAGATGCAGACCAGGTTTGATGGTCTCACTACAAAGGAAGCTAAAGCTCCTGACAACAACATATATTTCAAGTGCCCAACCTCAGAGGCAGTTTCTCACAAAGTCTTTAGGCCAGCAGAGCTCCATGTTTGTGGAGTGTTTACCCTGTCCCTTACTCATGGAAACTCCTCTACCACCTCCAAGGTTGTGAACTCCTGAGCATTTTCCATTCCACATATGTATTCACAGCCTTTCTATCTCTTCCCCTCAAATTGTGACTTACTTATTGCGAAGGTAATGTCAAGGCATTGTTCTGGATGAGAGTGGGAAGATTTTTGTGTAGCACATATTTGCCTACACATTGGATTCATTTTCCTATTTTCCGTTCGAAATACTGAATCCCTGACACTAACCCATACCCTACTAGATTGTGACTACGAATACTAATATGATGGAGAAAAATAACTCAAACAGAATAGAAATACAGGCAGTTCAGAGGAGGCCTGGTGTATAGTTGGGCTTGCCTTTTGCATTATAAAGAGTAGGTGTTATAAATCTAGTCCAATTTAATAGAAATAGTACTCCATGTGTTTTGAAAGTTAACAAATATGTGAATTCCTGTCTCCCTTTCTCTGTAGCCTATTCAGCAACATGCATTTTTACATGCACATATAGAATCCTACCTCCTATCCCACGTACATTCTTGTGAGGTGGCTGAATTGGCAGATAGAAATTGTGAGAAGAGATCACTCCTCCTAAACGCAGTTGGAACTGAAAATTCAACCTCCAGGTGAGCTTCCCACTAGAACAACATGATTCATAAATACATGTTCAGTAAAATAAATATTTTTGGATCTGTCGATGATAAATATTTTATGATGAATTTGATTGGCATATATATTTCTACTCTTTAATGTCTGTGTGTGTGTGTTTTTTTTGTGTGTGCATATATATATAAATATATATATATATATATATATATATATATATACATACATACACACACTCTCAAGATTTTTCAAAATATGAAATGTATGTGTCTTATTATACACTTCCTAAATTCATTCATGTTCATATATGTGGATTTATAATCAATTCTTCACAAGAATATTCTCAGAAATAGTCATCCACCTGAAATACATATTTGTTTCCTAGTGCTGAAATCCTAATATTTCTACAGTAACTGACCCAGTTTAACATGAATGCAAGTAGATTCCTATGGGACATGATGTGTATTTTGACGTTCATTTGTATTCAAAACTGGTACATTACTATTTCTTCAGTTGATGCACATCATAGGATATGTATTTCATCCTCAAGTTCACAAATTTCTCGGCATTTGGTTCCCTTTCAATCACTTCCTTATTCAGAGCACATGTATTCCTCCACGTTGCTTGACTGGTCTTTTCATGAGACTTCTTTCCAAACACATTCTTTTCCATTTCCATAATCCCTTGTGAAGCAAAACTCACACCCCCTTCATGGTAAACCATAACCCTAATATCACCATTAGATGTATAACTGGTTGGAATGTTTGGTTGTGTATCAATATTAGATTTCCAACATATTTTCAGATATCAATTCAATCCATTATTTAAATTGGAACCTGTCATAATATTTATTCACAGTACGGTCTATTCATGCATTGTCTCTATATTCATAGACCCAGGGTACACCTATTTGTACCCTAAAGGCTAATTTATATGTCTTCAACATATTACTCCCAGAAATGGTGGAAGAAACACTCATGTCACCTGATCTCCATATACATTTTATCACAGTGATATTCTGGACACAAAATGCAAAGGTCACACTTATGATTGTAAGAAAGCCTCATTGGAAAGTGAGCATGGATTACTAAATACATCCTTGTCCAGGTTGCCTAATGCTCTCAAATGTGAATCCTATTGGTGGCTACACATTTGTTTCTTCCTAAGATGATATATTCAACCTCAACCCTGTTGAAAATGTCTAATCCTCTCATTCACTTTATAATTTGCCTGATTTCCTAATGTCTCTAATGATATCTGCTTTCCTACATATGTTCCCCAGTTCATCATTGTGACTGACTCTTCACATGGGCTGCCATTTACATTCACTCTCTAACCGACACCCTATTGCTAAAGAACTTTTGGTACAAATTGTATACTCACTCTTCTTTATAGACCTACCAACTATCTTCCTAATCCTACCTACTATCCCTTTTTGACTGGATGTTCTCTTCTACATTCAATCATCCAAGGTACAAGGTCCTATGCCATTGTATATCGATTTATCTGAGACATCTGTGCAGAAAGTCATTCAAAGCTAAGTATCCCAATCAAGGGCCCAATGCCCTTCTGGCCTTCGGATCTTACTTGGATTTCTGTTTTCATACATATATTTCACCTATATATTATTATAAATATCGCAGGTTCCCAATATCATTCTTCATCCAGCAGAGTGATTCCTAAGCCAAATCAAACAGGTTCTTCACCCTAACCATACACTGTTCCCTCAATCTAACTTTACAGAAGAGCAGGGACAGAGTTGTTCTTACAATACAGGAATGTGGGGGATCTTCCACCTGCTGAGAACCTCAAAGGTCCATGCAGAAATGATCCCTGGAGAAGATGTAGGCAGCTATGAAGGACTTGAGAGAGCAGAAGTCATCTTCCATGGCTAACAACCTGGTCAGGATGAAGGGATGTGTCTGAATGAGCCTCTCTCTTCTTAATTTAGACAAGATGGACCAAAGCAGGCCTGTGTGGAGAGCTGTTCCTTGGTGCCTATGGTTGATATTCCATTCTAACTTGTGAAAGTATCACAGGAAGGAGGAGCAGCCTCCATCTCATGGGAGCCTTGGAAGCAACTGTTAGGACACAGTGGTTGCCAAGGCAGTGACCTCATTCAGTTCCTGAAGGAAGTGACCTCACCTCACTTCCTTGGTGATGGAACTCTCTGAACTTGGGATCCAGGAAGCCAGGCACCCAGAGCCAGTCCCAGTCCCAGTCCCAGTGGGCTCACTTGTTTGGATTTACCAAGGAAGGAGTCAGTCTTTCTTGGTACCCACTGATGTGAGGATTGCCAAATGCCAGGAAAGCTCTGCAGAGGGGCCTTTCCTGAGAAAGCAGGTAGTGGCTCACCACTGGCTCCTGACAACTTCACAGAGTTGGCCAAGGAGGCAAGATGTGAGACAGGACAGGCCTTTTCGGGGGAACATAGTATGGCCCACCAGTCAGATGACACTCCTGGTAGTCACAGACCAACTTGAAAGGAGGTGCCTCTGTGGGTGTGGGTGTGAGTTTGTGGTTTTGTCTCATGTTCTGAGAATAGGTAGGAAAGCCAGTTTGTTTGGTTTACAGTAGACTGTTTCTAGTAAGGCTTTTGACAAGGCGAGTGTTTCTATGTTTGTGTATCCCACTGTGTCCCTGGTTGTAGACATTAGAAAAGAGAATGCATCAATGGATGTGTCCTGTCTAGTAGAAAGCTTCCCAGCATTCATCCTGCCCAATTTATGAATGGACTGTGGCTTGCCTTATGGATGGGCAACACCTACCATCTTCCTAAGTTCCTGTTTTCTTCCTGAATTCTGGCCACTCTCCAGAATAGGCTCATGGTTTTGTGTCCAAGATATGCACCACCTCCATGCTTGGTGACATGGCCATGTACTGGATACTTGAAAGGAATGGTGAGCATCTCAGAAAACTCAGATATCAATGTGACCAGTAAAGTCTCCCTGGAGCAACCCTGCTTTGGGCCTTTGGCTTACCTATTGTTCTGTTGCCCTGAATGTCAGGAAGGCCTTTGCCTCAGGGCACCCCTTTGTGAAGCCTGAAGAAAACAGTTTTCAAATGGAAATGAATGGGCATCACCTGTGGCTCTTTGCTTAATTGCTTTGCAAAGGGATGTGTCTGAATCAGCCTCTTGGCCCTGTGTGAGGCTGTGGCTTAGATTGTCAGCACCTGATGGATCCAAAGAAAGATCCCATGTGTGCATCCAAAGCCAAATTGGCACAAAAGCAGTCATCATGGATGAAGTCTCTCGCCTTCCTCTGTAAGGTTCCTGACCTTCATCAAGTGAGAATAGGGATCCTTTGTGTCAAATGAGTCCTTCAAAGCCCTGCAGAGGCTAGCCCATAGGTGCTTGGGTTTTCTCATGACTCCAGTTCACACAAAGAATCTATACCCGGCAGTCAGTAGGCCTCCAATTGGAGAAGTAGAGCAGTATTAAAGGCAGGCCTATTTGATCACTCCAGGTCCACAGGAATGGTGTCCAGGCCACCCTGACATTAGGCAGATGAGAGGCAAGGGAGCTCATTGTGGACACTGTCTTGGGCTGTGCCCCTCATGGAAACCTCCAGCCAGAGGTTATCATGAGTGTCTATATGGAAGAAGATGAGGGCCATGTGGCAGTGTTTTGGTTTGAATTGTGGTCATTGGTGTGGCAGTGGGAAGAGATGACTGGGTCCACCTGGGCTTGAACTCTGGTGTGATTCCCCTTTGAGACTGAGTTCTGGAACTGACCTCAGAGGAGTATTGCCGAGAATTGTGTCCGGATGTTAGGAGGCCACGCATGAAAGTCGCCCTTGGAAACTGAGATCTAGGCTCAGGCTGGCTTTCTACAGAGCACTGGGAATCTCAGCCAGGATATCACATGATTTTATTCTTAAAGACCTGGCAGCCATAGTGGAGAGTCCAAATACACGTGGAGCTCACATTGTAGACCTCAATGGGCCTGGCTTCCTGTGACCTTTTGGCCACTCTTTGGGAAGCCTTGTTTGTGAGAGTTCTCCAGAGCTTTCTTTGAAATGAGCTTCCTCACCATTTAATGGTTCCTGAAGGAATGGAAACCCCCAGTGCCTGCAACTTCATCCTTTAAAAATGGCTAGCTAGATAAATACCATGAAATTTTTGATATTCCCATGATCAGGTGGCACTGGAGAACATATGGATGTCCTGTTGCTGATCATGAGTGTACCAGACAGTGCCTTGATTGACTGGCTTTCATGAAAATGGTGTAAAACAGAGATGCCAGTAAGTTGGGGCCTGCTGAGTAGTGGGCCTAGAGCAGTGGTGTGCAGGTGTGTGATAAAACATCTGTGGTGGGGCCATGTGGATCTGCCACTGGCTTCCAAATGGCTTGTGACTGACATGGTGCAGTGAGTAGATTCTTCTGTGTAAAGGCATCTTGTTATACGGAGAGGTTTCAGGGCAATGTTCAGAATCAGGTTGTTATGGTCAAGGGGGCAAGCTCTGTGGGATAGAAGCCTGGCTGGTGCATTCTCCTAGGACCTTGACCCACCACACTGACAGAACTCCCTCCAGCACTGTGTCCCAGTTGAACTCCTTGTATTTCCTGAAGCAAATTCCAAACTCCCAGTGCAGCAGCAAGAAACACCACGAAAAGTGGAGGGTGACCAAATGGCTTCACAGTCCACACAGGGAGACACTTAGACCCCAGTGGCCACAGTTTACCTGCAAAGAGAGAATTCAGCACTTCTGCCTCATGTTCATTGGAAAATCAGAAACTGTGTCCTCCAGGTCACATAGATGCAGACCAGGTTTGATGGTCTCACTACAAAGGAAACTAAAGCTCCTGACAACAACATACATTTCAAGTGCCCAACCTCAGAGGCAGTTTCTCACGAAGTCTTTAGGCCAGCAGAGCTCCACGTTTGTGGAGTGTTTACCCTGTCCCTTACTCATGGAAACTAGTCTACCACCTCCAAGGTTGTGAACTCCTGAGCATTTTCCATTCCACATATGCATTCACAGCATTTCTAAATCTTCTCCTCAAATTGTGTCTTACTTATTGCGAAGGTAATGTCAAGGCAATGTTCTGGATGAGAGTGGGAAGATTTTTTGTAGCACATATTGGCCTACACATTGGATTCATTTTCCTATTTTCCGTTCGAAATACTGAATCCCTGACACTAACCCATACCCTACTAGATTGTGACTACGAATACTAATATGATGGAGAAAAATAACTCAAACAGAATAGAAATACAGGCAGTTCAGAGGAGGCCTGGTGTATAGTTGGACTGGCCTTTGGCATTATAAAGGGTAGGTGTTATAAATCTAGTCCAATTTAATAGAAATAGTTCTCCATGTGTTTTGAAAGTTAACAAATATGTGAATTCCTGTCTCCCTTTCTCTGTAGCCTATTCAGCAACATGCATTTTTACATGCACATATAGAATCCTACCTCCTATCCCACGTCCATTCTTGTGAGGTGGCTGATTTGGCAGATACAAATTGTGAGAAGAGATCACTCCTCCTAAACGCTGTTGGAACTGAGAATTCAACCTCCAGGTGAGCTTCCCACTTGAACAACATGATACATAAATACATGTTCAGTAAAATAAATATTTTTGGATCTGTGGATGATAAATATTTCATGATGAATTTCGATTGGCATATATATTTCTACTCTTTAATGTCTGTGTTTGTGTGTGTGGTTTTTTTTGTGTGTATATATATATATATATATATATATATATATATATATATATATATATATATACACACACACATACACACACTCTCCAGATTTTTCAAAATATGAAATGTATGTGTCATATTATATACTCCCTAAATTCATTCATGTTCATATATGTGGATTTATAATCAACTTTTCACAAGATTATTCTCAGAAATAGTCATCCACCTGAAATACATATTTGTTTCCTAGTGCTGAAATCCTAATATTTCTACAGTAACTGACCCAGTTTAACATGAATGCAAGTAGATTCCTATGGGACATGATGTGTATTTTGACGTTCATTTTTATTCAACACTGGTACATTACTATTTCTTCAGTTGATGCACATCATAGGATATGTATTTCATCCTCAAGTTCACAAATTTCTAGGCATTTATTTCCCTTTCAATCACTTCCTGCTTTAGAACACATGTATTCCTCCACGTTTCTTGACTGGTCTTTTCATGAGACTTCTTTCCAAACACATTCTTTTCCATTTCCATAATCCCTTGTGATAATCCCTTTCTCTTATTTAATCCCTTTCTCTTATTTCTTAATCCCTTTCTCTTATTTCTTAATCCCTTTCTCTTATTTCTCCTTTTCAGTAAGGGGAACTCTCAGTCTCCTAGGAGTTCAGAGGACAAATCTCAGCATCATTTTTGATTCATCCCTTGCTCATTTCCCCTTATCCAATTTTTCAGAAATCTACTGATTTCATTCCCACCATCTATCTTTTATATAGTAATTTCTTTTCATCCTTGGAATCAGACTACCTGGTTCAAATCCAAGTAGTGTCACTTACCAAGTACATGATCATAACTTCAAATGCAAAACTAGACCCTTTTAGATAACAAAATAGGTATAATTTAAAAATTTTAAAATGTGGCTTTGCCTATCAAGAGTCAAAGTCTAAGGAAAAGGAGGAAAAATGTGTGCTGACTTGACTTTTTAATCTCCCCAACTGGATTTATTTTATCTATCTATCTATCTATCTATCTATCTATCTATCTATCTTTGTATTTATTTATTTACTTGCCCAGGAGAAAGATTCTCAAAGGGAATGTAGGGAGAGTTTGCAGTATGTGGGCTCAGGTGGATTTGGTATATAGCTCATGCAATGGGATATCTATTGGCATTTATTTGGTGGGGGCATTGTCCTGCATCCATGTGACTTTTAAGTATTCTCCTACATTCAGAAATTGAATTATACCTTCATGATAGTAGGGTTTTAAAATGAAAGGAGTGGGTTTTTGAGATATTTTATATTATAGAAAATTATTTTGCTTTTGCATTTAGAAAGAAGCCTAGCTCATTTATGAGAACATCAAACTTCCTCATTTTCTTTATTCCAAAATATATAATTTGTCTTGGTGTATGATCTCTGCTTCAATTAAAGTTTTTCCTTTTTTTTCCATTATGGTATGTCTATTTAAGTCAGATCTATTCTTACTTATCCTACTGCTATTTTTAATTCTGGTGTCCACTAACATATTTTATTTTCTTCTTGAAAGAAATGGCATCTGACCTTCTTCTCTTAAATCCTAAACTGAGATATTTAAGAGACACAAGAGGTAGAGGACTTCTTTATGTTGTCTTCTGTAGTCAGGTCTGAGCATTTACATATTGAAATACTCAGTATTTTATTAATCATCTCTACATTTTCTTTATGTTGCAATCATGCTATCATGTTAATTTTGAGATTATGTATGTAGGTAGGTTCTGTTATCTATGATGCTTAATTTGAGATTATTAAAGGAATTATTTCAGAATATTTGTTCAGTAAAAATGAGATGGGTCTGATGGGATTAAAAGATCACTGGTTTTGATAGTAATGGGTCACTGAGAAAAGAACATCAAAGAACTGAAGAGATTGATAATTAGGAAGGGTCTCACAGTTCACTAGCAGAAGATGCCAATCATAGGAAGATGGTAGCTGAGACTATAACAGAATAACAGAAGACCCATCAGAAATTAAGATATGTGTCTGAGTCCAGGTAGGACTAAGAGGGAGGAAAAGGTAATTTCCTATGGACCACACTTCTCAGTCAGCACAAAGATGCTATATAAACTCCCTAACTTAGATCACTCTAGGGGAAGAGGGGTGAAAAACATGACCTTGACCACTCACCCTAAAGAGAAAGAGGTTAACTAAGAAGTGACTAAATTAACTTAAATTGGATTCTTTTCATTTCCTTCTGTTTCTAGCAATGGAATCTTACAGTTTTTGTCTTTTTATTGACAAATGAAGGAAGTTACACCTTTCCAGAGCAAGTCTTTGGACTCATGACTTTGAAAATTATTTTCTCCACTGCTGCCATCCTATTGCAAGTCCCACCATCTCTTGCTTGGACAATTGCGCTTGTCTTTTATCTGGTTTCCCTGCTTTCTCTCTAATCCTTCCCGATCCATTCTTCATGGAGCCTAGTGAGCTCTCAATATCCATTAGTTGTGTCAGTTCCTTGCTTACAAGTCTCCAATGGCTTCTTTGTAACTACTATCATGCTCTGAATGATATAGCCCCAACCTCTCCTCTAATGTCCCTTTTCTACCTTGAGCCCCTAAGTTCTTTCCAACTCCAGAACTTTGCAATCATTTTCTGTTTAGAAAGTGTATCTCCAGGGTGTTTGGCATGGCTAGTTCATGCTAATCCTTTGGGATGCAGCCTCTTTGTGTCCCTGTGACAACAGTCTCTGATGACTGCAAAATGAGAAGGACTGGCCCACTCTCTCCACCCCTGCCATTTACTCTTTGTCACATAACACTTTTTATTTCCTTCCTAGCAATTGTAATAATCTTAGTTGACATTCAGTTGATGACAATTCCTTCTTTCCAGTTGCTTAGGCCCCACATCTTGTCATCGTCCTTGACTCTTTCCTTTATTTTCCACATTCAATCTACCAGGGAACATCAATGGTTCTTTCCTGAAACTACCGGCAATCTCACTACTTCCCACCAACTCTTCTGCTACCACCTTGTCTCCTTGTCTTGGTCTGAACCACCATCACCTCTTACCTGGTTAAGAACAGCTACTTAACAGGCTTTCCTGTTTCTATTTTTGTCCTCTTATATAGTTTCTTATCAACAGTCAAAATGACCCTTTAGAAACTGTTCATATCCTGCACTGATTTCCTATTTCTCTAAGAGTGAAATTCTTACAATGTCTCACAAGTCCTGACATGACCCATCTCCCATTGTCTAACTCTTTCTATACTGTTCGGTACTATTGGCTTTTGAGCTTTTTAGGACAAAAAATATTACCTTTATTGTTCACTAGTGTATCCCAAGTACCTAAAAATATCTGACACATGTCAGGGTGTCAACATACATCTTTTAACTAAATGCATGAATTTCACTTATTTCTTCATCATTCATTTTTCCACTGTTGGAATGTAAGATACATGTGGGCAGGGTCCTTATTGTTCTTGTTTCATGGTGTGTTTAAAACACTCAGAACAATAGCCAGTATACAATAAACGCTTAACCAGTTCTTGTTGAAGAAATAAATGCATATCTACTGTGAAAAAAATGAGTGCATCTACTTACATTATATTGAATTAATACATTATGCATACAGTTAACATAGTTTCCACTGTTCACTCAGATTGCCATCTATGGTGAATAAAGAGGTTGTACAATAAAGCTAAACATGAGCTGTTTATAAAAATAGAAAGCTATTGGATTGCTTTCTCATGTCATACATCATGCTAGCAGGTGTTTACACACACACACACACACACACACACCACACACACACACACACATACACAGTAGAATGAGTGTGGGACTCATACTTTCTCACAGAGAGGTTCACGATAGACTTAAAAAAAAAAGAAAGCTATTGGAAGCAGAATGTAGGGTCACAGTTGCCCCAAAGTTACAATCATGTAGTGAACTGGAATACATTTAGTATATATCACAATTCTTTTTGCAGTTTTCCCTGACTATACAAAGTCTTACATTTAATTTCCTAAGGAAAAAAAAAAGCTACCACTTTGCTGTTATTTGCAAACTGCTTACCCTAGGGGGTTGGGGGGGTTGTTTACAAAAAATGAGAAAGAAGTCATTTCAGTGTATAAGAGCATTTTCTATTTTTGAAAGGTAGATTCACGCTGCCATAGACTGACATAATCTATTTTGTTTTTCATCGCCATTGAAAGGCATTCATATCTATATATTTCTGTGTGCTAATGTAGGGATCCAAAACTATTCTCTGTTATTGTTTGGATTGTTAATCTCTCCAGGGTTTCCTCAACATTCTCAAGGCAGTTTCTTGCACCAAAGGGAAAACGAAGAAGTTGAGATGCAATTTTATCTCCCAATTGAACTTGATTAAATGGAGACTGTTCTAATCAAAAGTTTGAATCCTGGGGGAGTGCAATGTTGTTAACAGGTTTGAGTATATCTGAGAAGAAAAAGGAAGAAGAGTACTAAAGTTAAGGCAGAGAAATAATCAGGCAAGAAAATAATTGTAGTAAAGCTTATTAAGGCATAAAATTAGGTGAACAAATTGCCTCACAGATAGTGTTAAGCTCATTGCTAGACTGGCAAAGGAATTCGAAGAAAGCTCTTTGAAAACATTATTTTTATTATTTTAATAATTTGTGTAGGAATCATAGTAGCTGCAATCTGTTAGCCAGAAAACAATTGCCAGCTGGTATTATCGTGGAGTAACTATAGTAGGCTGAATGCAAACATGTTTTTCCTTTTTACCTGGAGAACATTCAATTTTAGAAAATTTCTATTCATTTTTGCCCGAATGTGAGGTCTGCCTTTGTAGATAAGAAACCCTGTTTATTGCATGATTTAAGAGCATTGATTAGGTCATACCAAGACCAAATTTAGGAAAGACCATGTTTACCCAACCAACGTTACTTGTCATTAAAAACGAATACCTTGTACATGCCTGAATTATCTATGTAATTGCCTTGACTCTATGTGTTGTTTTCCATGTGATTACCTAAAAGAAATGGTGGCACTCCATTAGGTATTTTACTGGAACCAGAAAGAGAACTTCTGGGATAATGTTTGTTAAGGACATTCTTATGGACACACAAGTTGTATTAGCAACATAGCTGTTATATTTGTTACAATATTTTCTTTTGAAATTCTTCTAAATAACTTATTTTAATAATGGTATAATAATTTCATGATTGTTATTATCTTTCCCCTGTTTATCTGGAAACTCACAGACTAGGTTCCAAAGTACTGTAGGATGTAGAATTGCTCAGCTTTGCTCATAAAGCCAGGGGAAAGGGAAAATAATTTACTTATTCTGTTGTCTCTTCCTGCTTCCTGACTCAAAGAGTCCCAAGAGGGGAGAGAGGAAATTATGAGCTCTGTTGTTGATGTTCACTGGATTTCTTCAGTGATGATTTGAATATACTCCAGGGAAGTTAGTTTCTCAACCTGACTTTGCTTTCACCTACCTTTCTTTGGTTCAGTTTCCTCATCTTTGAAATGGGATATTATACTTCATTAATCTCCTTAAGGATTTTGTTCTGAGGTACAAAGGGCACAATGGCTAGGAAAGAGCTTTTCCACTATGTAAATTACCACTAGTGCTCCAGTTAACAATTTAGGTGACTAAAAAGGTTCTATTTGTGTGATATCAAGTAAATGTATAGAAAATAAGAACCTTCTCAAATAAGGTTATATGAAAAAGTATAATGATTTTATTATTTGATTAAAGGTTTTATATATATATATATATATATATATTTGGAGATATATACATATATAAATAAGCAACACCATCAGCTAGATGTATTCAAGAAATAATTGCTGGAGTTGTAGCTCAGTGGTAAAGTGCATGCCCAGCATGTGTGATGCACAGGGTTCAATCCTCAGCATCTCATAAAAATAAAATAAAATAAAGGGTATTGTGTCCATCTATAACTGAAAAAAAAATTAAAAATTGCTGGATTCTATTGGGTTGTTATTCTCTCACGATTTCTTGCTTTGAAGTGTAGTGTGATGCCATTAATGGTATTTTAAACCTAAGTGAGAGCAAAATAAATAGAATCAAATGAACTTTAGAGAAGCTGATTTATCTAACCCAACACCTTTCTTACAAATATAGGCTCCCTCAGTAAGGGCACAGTTTGTGGATGTTTATAGAGTCACAAACAGGAAAGGAAACAAAGGAAGAAAACTTTATTGAGAAGAATCCCCAAAATAATATTTTTTTAAAAAGAATAATAAAAATCAATTTCCTATGGGCAAACTTTAGCATAACTTAAAGAGATCTGAATGGCTGCAAAGGAGACATGATAAGGAGATCAGCAGGGTCTCAGGAAGTACTTACTGCATAGATTACAAAGAGGCCACTTGGGCAGGTGGGCTACTATGGAGGTGTGGAATGCCCAGGACTGTGCTGGCAGGATAGCCAGGAGAAGCAGTTTGGCCTGGACCAGGAAGTCACACTGCATTGACTCCAACTTCAATACACTGCCATTCTTCACTCAGAAAGCAGGTCAGGCAGGTCTAGGGATAGTGGTGGGGCAGTTACTCCAATTTGATGGTAAATCCATTCATTATCTAAAAAATAGAGGTTGATTTTAAGAAAATATTTGGGATTAAATACAAAATCTAAATACTTGAGAAATAAAGTTTTCAAAAACATCTGCAGAAAAAGAAGGGCTTAATTTATGAAATACAGCCACCCAAGGGGGCTGGGATTATAGCTCAGTGGTAGATCGCTTGCCCACCATGTGTTTGGCACTGGGTTCAATTCTCAACACTGCATATAAAAACAAACAAATAAATAAATAAATAAATATCCGTCAAAAACTAAAATTTTTTGTTTTTTAAAAAAAGAAATATATGGGGCTGGGGATGTGGCTCAAGCGGTAGCAAGCTCTCCTGACATGCGTGCAGCCCGGGTTCGATCCTCAGCACCACACACAAAGATGTTGTGTCCACCGATAAAACTAAAAAATAGATATTAAAAAATTCTCTCTCTCTCTCAAAAAAAAAAGAAAGTAATATATGTAAAAGTAGGTGCAAAGGAGTCAGCCTTGAACATTAAGAAACCCAGTGCATATTAGTAGAATGAATTTAGAAGGTGATCACTAAACTAGTATGTTCTGCATGGTTGTGGACTGGACAGTCCGGAGCTGGAAGAAATGAAATGTGCGTTGAACACAGAGTCTCATATACAAAAGGCATCTAATGGATGCTGGTTGAATAAACAGAGTGGAGTTGGGCATAGGTAAGTTCGTAGTTGAGAAAGGACCGAAATAAATTTTGAGCACCAGTTAAGGATGTATTGGGGAGCAATTTCCCCTGCCCAGGAGGAACCAGCGAATCCGTGTTAAGTCTAGTTTAGGTGGTTCCTTCAGCGGTTTGAGACGTTATTTCTGTAAAGAAGGCCGCCCAGGTTTCTGTCCACTCTCCAACTGAGAAAGCTGCCAGTGTAGAGGTGTCAGATCAGCACCAGAGACGCCCTCCTCGGGGCTGTTTCTTGCTGCACCTTAGCCTTTCTGCCAAATCTTTCTTCGCTCCAGGCTGAAGGGATTCCTACCCCCAGTTGCCGCCCCCGAGCCCCTCGGAGCCCCGGACTCCTCCCCTGGAAACTCCTCCGGGGAGCAGGTTTTTTTGCTGCGGGTAGCAGGGCTCATGTCACACCGGCTGGCGGGTTGTGGCTGTGCCAGCCTGTGTGTGAGGGAGTGTCTACGTCCCTGCTCCTGGGCTGACCAACCCGAAGCAGCAGTGCGACTATCCAGGAGAGGCGGCTCCACAGAGGCGCGTCGCCCGCTGCCGCTGAGGGGGCTGCTCTGCAAACTTGCGGCGGGCGCCGTCCGCCCTCGAAGATCCCGCGCCTGGCGACCTACGGGCAAAGGTGCTGGGTACTCCAGAGGGGCGCGGTGCCACGGTCGCCTGGGGCGGCGTGGCCGGGCCGCGCCTTCGCCCTTGGCGGGCGCCCTGGCGAGCCTCATGCAGCCCCTGCGCTCGCGGCCACAGCAGCCCAGCTGCCCGGCTGCCCCGGGCAGGTCCAGGACCGGATTCCCGCTTCCCAGCGCCTGAGCGTCTGCGAGCCGGAGGCGGGATGCTCTGTGTCGCCTGAGTGCGCCGCGCCGCGCCCGGGCGGGAGCGAGGAGCAGGCCGAGCCTGGCGCCCCCGGGAGTGTAGGGCGCTCCACGTTGCAGCCGCAGCCGCGCGCTCCGGCGCCCGCCTTTCCTGCTCGGCTCACAGGCCCCGGCTTCGTCAGCCCCCGAGTGCTGCGGGGCCGCCAGCCAGCCACACGCCTCGGCGTCAGGGGCATGGAGGAGCGGTGGGCTCCGAGCCGCGCCCCGGAGTCCCAGAAACTTCCGAGCAGGCGCCGGTCCGCGCCGCTGCAGCCATCGCCGCCGCCGCCGCCGCCGCTTCACCTGCCGGCCTGAGAGCGGGACCATGGATGAAAGGTTCAACAAGTGGCTGCTGACGCCGGTGCTCACTCTCCTCTTCGTGGTCATCATGTACCAGTACGTGTCCCCCTCTTGCACCAGCTCCTGCACCAACTTCGGGGAGCAGCCCCGCGCGGGGGAGGCCCGCCCGCCAGCCGCCCCGAGTCCTGCCCGCCGCGCACAGGCGCCTCCGGAGGAGTGGGAGCGTCGGCCCCAGCTGCCGCCGCCGCCCCGGGGGCCGCCCGAAGGGATGCAGGGGGTCTCGGCGCCGGAGGACGAAGACGAGGAGCCGGGGGATCCAGAGGAGGAGGAGGAAGAAGAGGAAGAGGAGCCGGACCCCGAGGCCCCCGAAAACGGGTCCCTGCCCCGTTTCGTGCCGCGCTTCAACTTCACCCTGAAGGACCTGACTCGCTTCGTGGATTTCAACATTAAAGGGCGCGACGTGATCGTGTTCCTGCACATCTAGAAGACCGGGGCACTACGTTCGGCCGGCACCTGGTGAAGAACATCCGGCTGGAGCAGCCCTGTAGCTGCAAAGCCGGCCAGAAGAAGTGCACCTGCCACCGGCCTGGCAAGAAGGAGACGTGGCTCTTCTCCCGCTTCTCCACCGGCTGGAGCTGCGGGCTGCATGCGGACTGGACTGAGCTCACCAACTGCGTGCCGGCCATCATGGAGAAGAAGGACTGCCACCGCAACCACAGCCACACCAGGTACTGTCCCATGTCCCGTCTAGCTTCCTGCTACCTTGCTGCCCCAAGTGCTGCCCCTCTCCCCCAAGTCCCGGCCTCAAGCGGCCCCGAGTTCCCTGAGCTTGTCAGCCTTTTGTAGCGGTTGGGGCCGAGGCTTTGGGTGAGGGATGAGGAATCTCTGGTTAGCACCGGGATCTTGAACTCACCAGTTCTTTAGTTCCCCCGGCTTTCCGCTACCCCCCCCCCCCCCACCTCCTGCTTTCACCTTCAAAGGTGTAGGGAGCTGTCGTGTGCTGTGTATCCTGCCTGCTCAATGAACACCGTGGAATAGCTATGGGGTCGGGGGCTGGTTAGACCAGAGGCTGGAATCTTATACTTAAGTTCTGTGGCGGAACCCCAAACCCAGGAAAAGGTAGGGGGAGGTGGTGGTGGTGGAGGGCAGGAGTTTTCCAGGCATGATATAGAGGAGAGGAATATAATCTCTTCATAAGTGGCTCTTGGGTGACTGCCCACCAGCTCAGGAAACAATCCTCCTGATGGCTCTTTGAAGATCCACCCGCAAATTCCTGCTTTACATCGATAACCCTAATTCTGGAGATGATCTTTGTTATCCAGCAGTGCCAGGATTTGGGCTCATGCTGTTCTCAGCAAGATTTCCACTCTCTCTCAGGCTATTCTATCAAATTTTTTTAAAAATATTTGTTAAATGCCTACTGTGTGCCTGGCAGTGTGCTACCAACTGAGTGGGTACAAAGATCACATAAGTAACATACTTTGCTTTAAGGAGGGAATGACTCCTCCCACCCACTCCGCCCCCCTTTTAGAAAGTGGTAATGCAGTTGAATATTAGGAAAGTTGGAAATCTAATAGTCAATGAAACTGCTTATGCTATTAACATCCTTTGAGAGAGGCATGGGTTTAAGAATTTGGTTGAATGCTCTTTATGCCCATTGCAATCTGAAGATTAATCTGACATGCTTGCTCAAGGGACTAAAATATTAAAAGCTTGGAACACTAGTTTATTGAAGTTTTTATCTCAAAGGTTCAAACAATTTGGTGTAAGGAAATAGGAATTTAAACACTCGGCTCAGTAATGTTGGTATCAGATAGCTTTTGCATTTGACATTATGGAAAAGCTTCATTTACTGGAAACTACCCAGATTCTGGAATTCGTCACCACTGAAGCATCTAATTCTACTTCATTTCTCCAAGTATGAGCAAAATTTCATTATAAGATTTTTTTTTTTTTTTACTCTGGTAGTTTTTCAAATACTCTCTCTCCTCCCTGCTCCTTTCCCTGTTTCATGGAAATTGATTAGAATAAGAAACTGACTGGGCTTGGAATGAGGGCATTAGAGTCTCTCAGTAGGATACTTTGGGACCTTCTTTTTTAAAAATTTTAATGGTATGTTATTTTAGATTCTGCCACTTTATTTGGTCCTAAAACAGCCAAGTGTTACTTCCAAACTTTTTAACATAAGCATGCTCACTTAAGTGAGTTGTCTGTTATATTTCATCCTATGCTGTATTCTTTTTATTTAGATATTATATATTCCTGTTTGACATCAGAGTTTGCTAGTGTGCTTCCTAGCTATTATTTCACTAAAACTGAGACTTTTATTATCACACAGAAACACCTAATGACTGTTTAGTAGGGATTCATTTTTTTAAACCAATGTCTTAGTGAATAGATGAAGATTTAGAAGTTAGAGGAGGGCCCAGAATCTAAAAATAATTGGCTTTTTTGCTGAGTGATGAAATGATGCTGCCATTAAATGAAGCCCTGCATAGATCACAAACAGTAAGGTGTTACTTCTATAGGAAATACTGAATATCTCTATTTCATAATGTAGGAAAATTTCAGCTTGACCATTTAAACATATGATTTATATGGCACAGTGTAATTATTTCCTTTATTTAGTGATGTATCATAAATATTAATTTCTCTCCAAATCACAAGTTATCAAATACTCAATTCACTTATACTGGTTTTCTTTTTTTAATATTTATTTTTTTAGTTGGACACAATATTTTTATTTATTTATTTTTATGTGGTGCTGAGGATCGAACCCAGGGCCTTGCACATGCTAGGTGAGCACTCTACTGCTGAGCCACAACCCCAGCCCCAATTTTCTTCAAAAAATTCTTATGGTAGTATTTTGTTTGTATCACTTTTTATAATCCTCTTTTTTTTAAATACCATCCTCTCTTTTTCCCAGCAATTCTCAATTGCCTTTCTTCTCTAGATACTGTAGGAAGGAATCGTTGTGACATAAGTGAAGCACCCTGCATCCAAAGCTATAGGAATAAAGTTGAAAAGATGTTAACCTTAGCATCTTCCTAGCAGAGAAGACTGAATTAGTTGTCTGTCATTGTAATGTTTGTGTACAGCATTCTACAGTCAACCAGATTAGCCTGGATAATGGAGGGTACATTTTCACAATGCAAAATGGCAGATAATCTATTGCTACATAATGGGAACAAGGTTCTATTTCAAATAGGGCTGGCTCTAAGCAAAACTGAGAAGTAGATCCTGCTGATTTTATTTGCCTAGGCTCTCTGCTTTTGATCCTCCCTTGGTACCTCCTCCTCATTTCTCTCAAAGATCAGTGCCCTTATGGATCAAGTAATGGGTAACAGCTAGGAATCTGGAGTCAGATGGATGTGGTTCTTGTATTAACCAGCCATGTAACCAGTAAGTTACTCTTTCTGAGCCTCAGATTCTTCACCTTTAAATAATTAGAATAATTTGAATAATTAGAATGTCCCTTATAGAGATATTATGAGAACTAAATGAGCTAATATATGTAAAATGCTTAGCATAGTTTATATGCATAGTATAAACTGCTGGTATACAGTACTTAAGACTTAATATGTGATATATAGTACTACTGTGATATTAGTTGCTAATTTTAATAATATTTTGCCTAATAAAGGCCTTTTTTCCCAAAAGGATCTGAGGTCAGTTCCTTAGAGCAGCTTGGGTATAAATGGGTTACCTTGACTTACTTATAGCGATGCCATTTTATGGGTTTTTTTTTTTTTGTACTGAGAATCCTAAGTTCTAAATTTAAGCAATAAATTGGAAATTATGGACATTTGGACATTAATCATTGCAGGGGGCAATATAAGTAGCAGGGGATGGGGGACACACAATATAATAGGCATTCTATTTATGACAAGAAAAGCTATTTGAAATGGTGAGAGAGGAGGTAGGAAAATGTGGGAGAAAGGCACAAGCAAGAGTGCTACTCTGAAAAGGGACGTCTGGAAGGGTTGAAGGATCCATCATGGAAATTACACTTGCTCATGAAGGAGCAAGCCTCTGGGTTAGCAGTGTGGATCCAGCACAGAAGTAATTTCTAATCACAAATTGCTTAGAATAAGACAGGAAGCTAATAGGCAGATGGCACATCTGAATGACTTATTTTCTCATATTACAGATAACTTCTTCCTGTTAGTTTTGTGTTGCTTTTTTTTACTCCCAATTATTACTTGGTATGTTATTGTTTCACACTATCTTATACTTCTTTCTTTTTTACTGAATGTTTTTCCTCTTAATATGCATGAACTGATCCTTGGTTACTGAGTATGGATAGAAACATACCATTTTATGGCTAAAAAAAGACCAAAGAGATAATCTAGTCCCACAGTTTTCATGAGTAATCTAACTCTAAAAAGGTGAAATGATATGCTTAGGGTTTCTCCAGGGAATTCATATTTTGTTTTCATAATTTAAATTCAGTGTTTTGCCTACTTCATCATCAGTTTGTCTCTGTAGGAGAAGGTATTTTAAGTACCTATTTACTATGTGCCAGGCATGATGATGGTCTTAGAATTTTGAGCAGTGTCAGTCCCATGGAGCCTAGGCAGTTAGAGAAGACAGATTTTGTTAGGTGAGTATAATGCCAATTCTTAAATAATGCTGGAAGATATCCTATCACATCCTCTTATAGGTTGGGTGGCAATCTTTCTGCTTTATGACCTGTATGCCATTGGTCTTGTTTCAATAGGAGCCATCTGAATATTATATTAGACCTCTCTCTATGTTATAAGTGATACAAACCTAACTCAAATTTAATCCAGTCAGAGCGGAGTTACTTATGTTACTACTCCCCAGGAAAGAGTAGAGGTGGTTTCAGGACTGACTGGAACTAGGATCTCTGTCCCCATACTCTTTTGCATAGTGATCTCCTTCTACTAAATTGTGCTCATTCCATGAGGTGGATGAATGACCTTCACATCTAATAGCTCAGCAAGCCAAGAGGAAAGCAGGCCTTCTCTGAGTTCCTTGAGAGTTTCTTTTCTGAGAAGTCTTAGAGAATAACTGACAAATTTCAGCTTGTGTGTTCTTTCAGCCAGTCATTGTGGCTGGAGAGACAGTGTTCTTTGACTGTTCTTGTATCACAGAACTACCTCTATGACTGGGATGTGTGTGTATCTGTGGTGGTGGTGGTGGTAAGACAGGGAGGAGGGGAAGAAAAAGGGAGAAAGGGAGAAAGCCTGCTTGCATGTGTGTGCATTGGGAGTGGGGACATCAGTTATCAGAAAGAATACAGCTCCTGAGCCAAGGGGCCTATGGAGTTCTGGACAGTCCCTCCAATTTGTTGACTAAAGATGCAAATAAATTAGATAGAAATAAATGAATCTTCAGATCTCTTCTTTGTATTCAAATTAGGGAAATTTTAGAGTCAAACTGCAACTCAAATTTATCAGCAACATCTGGAAACCATGTTCATGTGAGATTTTATTGAAGGAATTGGTAATGTTTAATATGGAGATGGAAAAAATATAGAAAGACATAAAGCTTGTCTTCAAATACTCAGAGGATTACATAGAAGGTAGAGGAGAGTTGTTCTGTATCACTCTAAAGAACAGAATTAGGTTAAGAAGCAATGGAATTTCAACTCAGTAAGAATTTATAAGATTTTAACTGTCTAACATGAGCATGAGCTGCTGTGTGAAGTGGCGTGGCGTGTCCCCCAGTAGCGAAAACCTTCGAAGTGGCTGGGGAGCTACTGATGTGGTAGGAGGAAATCTTTGGGGAGGGCTTAACCTGAGTGGCCTTCTATTTTATGGATCTAAGATGAGTGCAGGGTATCTTTTGTCTCCCCTTTCCTACCTCATGCATAGACAAGAGAAGAGTAGTCCATCCTCCAGAATTTGTAAATATTTCTATCTAGGAAACTTTTGGTAAAGCACAATCTGATGGTGACTATTTTACACATTCAGGGCCAAAAGCAATAAATGAACCCTGTGTACTAAACTGCCTGCTTCTTAATAATGAGTACAAAAAATATGAGATGAGAAAATGTAACACAACTCTCCACAAAAATACCAGAACCACTTTGAAACATCTTCTGGTTATTGCTTTTCCTTTAGACACCAGACTAAAATATATACAGCATCTGTAGGGCTCTGTTTCAAATATTCCAGAATGTTATAGCCTGTGCTGCTTTCTAAAGCATAATCTGTTTGATGTCTCTTCTAATTAGAAATGTTGAACTGCCAAGAAGGTTAATTTTTACCATAAGGTTTGTGTGGCAGTATAAAACTAAGAGATAAGAGACTGTCTGTAAGCCATATCCACTTATTTGTTCATTACTGGGTCTCTTAAAGTATTGCTTCTGCTTCAAGCTACCAATATTTGCTATAAATCAGAAAGAGGTTAAATTAAACTCATTCAGTTTTTGTGAGCGGCAAGGATATAAATTGGAAGTAGTCAATGGTAATAGATGATTTATTCTTTTGCCTTTTTCTTGCTAGTCACCTTGAGATATTTGATTGGGTTGATTTTAGAGAAATAGAAATTTTCATGTAATAATTAGAAGCTAGGAAAATTTAGCCACTGATAATGTGGTTTTGCTTAATCTTAGACTCTTACATTATTATTCCCCAAAGCTAATTATTTTTCATCTCATTTTGACTAAAGACAATCAGAAGCTTATGTCATTTGAAAGTTATTTATGCTCAATAATGAATTAAACAGTTTAATTGAGACAGGCAAATTCTAATGTGATTTTAAGAGTTACAAAATAAATTATTGGGCCTAGAAATTGGTTCAGTATGAAAGCAATTAAATGGGGAGCCTGTGTTAATATTTTGTAGTAATCACTTATCTTGTTTTTGAATTTGTGATATGATATATATACCTTTACAATTGATTTTGATTAGCTAATATAACATTGTTTAAATTATAACTAAGTATTTACCTAAATGTCAGAAAATATGCTATTTATTAACTTATGCAGTATTATTTGTTTTTGTCTTCCTCTGGTAAATACACTTGCTGGTAAATACATGTAGAGTACCTAGTACAGAGATTAACCCATAGAAGATGCTCAGTAAATGTTAGCTTTTAGATTACCTTTTAAAAATATCAATGTAACTTGACAAGATTTTGGTCCTTTAGAAAACAGAGTTAATGCTTTGTGTCAAAGACTGTTATCTCAGGTGAAAATTCTAATTTTTATTGGTTGACTTTCATAATTAGTTAAGGTATCGACTCCCCTCATTCTCTAAAAGAGGAGTTAAAGTAAGTATGGAGGCCAGGGTTTATTGGGCAATGATAGGAAGTTTCTCCTATCAGACAGTGTGCCGCAAATCAGAAGTTCATTTGGGGACAAACAGATGCCTTTTAGAAAAGTTAATTCCATCATTCATTTTTACTTTAGAAGAAAAATCAGCCTAAATTGAGAGGACGGAGACTCTGATCTAGGATGAAAGGATGAGAGAAGTGTATATAACCTCTGGTATATACAGGCTAGGGATTACTACTGTTCTAAGCTAGATGGTTGAGTTGTTGGCAGTTGGAGGTTATGATATTGAAGGGCAGCAGGAAGAGATTTTGAATTAGAAAATAGTTCTTAAGAGAAGTTAGAGGAAACCAATAACAAATATCAGCCACTGAAAATCGTGTTGCTGTCTGATTTCTGAATTCAATTAGAGTGATGTTTAAGAGCGTGGACTCCTAAGTCAAACCTCCTGGATTTTCATCTGGCTCAATCACTCACTGCCATGTGACCTTGGATTGAGTCAGTTATCTGCTCTTCTCTGCCATTTCCTTCTCTAGAAAGGTTTTTCCAGAACCTTGGCTCAAAGGTACAATGCACGCCTAGCATTCGTGAGGCCCTGGGTTTGATCCTTAGCACCACATAAAAATAAATAAATAAATAAACAAAGGTATTGTGTACAACTAAAAAATAAATTTTAAAAAAAGGAAAATGGGAGTAGTTAGAGTAAAATTTTGCTGTGAGCATTAATAATCCATGTGGTTCTCTTGGAACACAGGAAATCTTATGTGTTAGCTATTTTTTTATGGGATTTGTCTTATACATACATGTTGTTTTGTGTAATGATAAAATTATAAGTAAGCTTGTATTATCCTTTTTGAATCTGGAAATTTTCATTATAAATAATGCAAAAATGAACTTGCAAGTTACAATGCAAAGAAAAACTATAAAAGATAAAAATTAAATGTTAATTCTTAGGACTCCATGGATACTCCATGGGCACTCAGTGACTACTGCTGAATGGAAACTTGCAGCTTTTTCCCCAGCTTATTGTTTTATTTTTATGGGAAATTAATGAAACAGCAATAAAAATGTTTAACACATTCAATGAAATTCATACATGAAACAGTCCTGCAGTGAAATGGAATTAGTTGCCTGAGAGCACATAATATTTGTAGTTCATTACTATTATGAATATCTTGCCATTTTTTATTGATAACTACAGTGTTATTTTTTCCAGAACCTTGGCATTTTATGCTATATGTGTTTGCCCCTACATTCTAGTTTCTTTATAAATCCAAGATGGTATAAAGGCTGATCACATTGATATCCTTAATATTTATGTATTAGATTTACAGAATATTTCTTCCAAAGTGTTCAAGGCTCTGAATATGTATCTGTACACTTACTTGTATGATGACATCTGTATTTTGTGGACTCTAATTAGAAACCTGTAAACTTTTATGGGTTTACTTCAAAAGTGAAAACCTAGACCTAGAAAGACACGTACTAACTTAATGTGTGAGTATAGTCTGAAGATCCCTATAATACAGTAAAGAATAAGGTGACAAGCCAAGGAAGAGAGCAGACAGTGGTCATCTGGAATATAAATTAGAAGGGTGCCACAGAAGAAGGAGAGAAGGCAAAAACAGTCAAGGTGAAGAAGGGCTAAAAGAACCAAAGCAGAAAGAAGGGAAAATTGAATGTAGAAGACAGAAATTCGTCTTGTGTGCAGTGGTTTGCCTCATTAGTGCATTTGTGGGAAGTAATCAACTATCCAGGAGACCATCTGATTTGAAGTGCAAGTATATTTAAATGCTGCTGCTGTACATTTATTTACTTATACCTTCTTCTGTATCATGATGCTGTTTTACACCATTACCAGCTTTATTAGCCAGAATCTTGGCAAACAGAAGCCCCTTTGGGGATTTTGAAGGAACTTGCTACATAATTATGAACAGAGGTAATGGAACCAGTATTGGACCTCAAGGTACCTTGTAACTAGTAACAAGGGGGCAACTGAGTCTGTGAAGTAGCAAATGGAGAGAAAGGCTTTATCATATCTGTTGTCTTCTGGGGGCTAGCAGAAGATATGCCTCTGTGGCGGAAACCTAAGAAGAGGTTTGTGGAAAGAAACAACTGCCATAACTGTAGGCCGGAGGACAAATGAAGTGTGGGAAGGATATGCCTGGACCACTTTCTCTTTCCACCTGTCCATCTTTTCCATTGTCTTCCACTGAGTGAATCTACCTGGAGGCTATCAGCACAAGAGCTAGTTGATGTGTTTGTTCCTTGGCCTGTGGCAAGGCAGAGAAAGATGGAAATGGATTTGGAGTTGCTGGGATTGGGAAGAATGAAATCAGAAAACAACTTTCACAGTGTCTTAAAATAGTTTGAAGTTTCTTCTAATTCATTTTATGGATGCCTTGGTTTTGTTCAACATATGAGACAAGAACTGATACTGTATTTTAGTACCTGTACCAAGTGTCCTCTTCATGGATCAGAGTTTCTACCTAAAGAATGGTGAATACAGAAAAATCAATAATAACAACAACAACAAAAACAAAAACACTTTCAAAAGAACAGCCACCATAGGCAAGAGACTTTTTGCTAAGTATTAAAAATAATGCTAAATTTAGGTATTTGTCACCTTAGCACATAAGAATCAGCTGGTAAAGTGAAAGATTTGGGCAGTTAAATTTGTATCAAGATGCACTGTAGGGCTGGGGATGTGGCTCAAGCAGTAGCGCGCTCACCTGGCATGTGTGCGGCCCGGGTTCGATCCTCAGCACCACATACAAAGATGTTGTGTCTGCCGAAAACTAAAAAATAAAATATTAAAAAATTCTCTCTCTCTCTCTTAAAAAAAAGATGCACTGTAGACAACACATTTTATGTTATATCTATGGCAGTTTATAAATTTGGAGTTACATAATAATATTAGTTTAGGCATGACAAGCAGTGTGCAAAACTGGGTATAGTTTGCAAAAACATATTTATGAAATGAGATGCTTTCTGTTGCTTAGATTTTCTTCCAAGAGCATTAAGATTCTTCAGAGTAACATTTATGAGCTTTAAGTTTCTCAAAAGGAAAATGTGAGGGAAGAAAAAAATTATGTCACATATGAAATTATTCTAATGTATTTAGGTTCAATTTTAAAGGACTTTGAAATACTATTTTTGTTTTTATTTTGGGGGAGATGTGATATGTATGAAAAATGTGCATTTTGCATGTTTCTCTGCAGAATGTATAACTTCATTATTATTAGATAATGGAAAATAATTAAAATTGATATCTGATGAAACTAGACCCAAGAAGGAATTATGCTTTAATCCTGAGAGTCAAATGCCACAAAAAAGCTCATTTATATACATATTGATAGATAACAAAACAATATTCAATGGAATATCTGTATGTATCACATCTGTTGGGATGGCTGTGGATGTTAAATCTGTTTTAACAGATTTTGAGTTTCTGGGAATAGGGCCATCCCTGGAGAATATAATACCCTATGCTGTCTTTTTCTTGGTCCACCTTTATACACAGTTCTCTCTCTTTTGTTTTTCATTAGTATCCCATTATATGCCATGGCTATAGGCAGCAATGACATGTAAGAAAGGGGGTCATCTTTGGACCCTTGTTTTGATGGGAAGAGTTACTTATCACAGTAAATTTGCCTCAGGAATTGTCTTGTGATGGCTATGAAAATTATTAGTTGTAGAGAATTTGTACTTCATTGAACTGGACTTAAGTCCTATTAACTTAAAAAATCTGGAGAAGGTGTCAGGGAAGATTTTCTTTCCCTCACAGCTTCATCAGGTTCCTTATTATGCCTTCTATGAATATGATGAAAGAGGTGAATTAATAGTTATTTCTATTTCTAATATTTGTATTAGAAGAGATTTATATTACTATTCTCATTGATAAATGTAAAAAAAACACTTGTGAATGAAAACCTCTGACACCATGGAGAAACTCAGGTACATTGGAAACATCAAATTTATTATTGGGTACATTCTAAAAATATTTGTGATCATGGCCTGTTCTTTGTCTTTTAAATTCAGACTTGAGCCTAAAACACTAATACAGATAAATTTCTTTGCTTTGACAGTTTTATTCTCCAAGTTCCTTATGTGTGCTATAAAGAATAATTAATGTAATGAAAAAATCAATACTGTGTATAAATTATTTAGGTTTTACTATCATTGTAATTTTCTCTTCAACACCTATTGATCAGTAACAATTCATTTGTTAATTTCTTCCTAATAAGATATTCATTGTATTAGGTCTGTAGTAGTGCTGTCCCTGCACTTTCACAAGCAAGTCATGAATTACTAATGATACATGGAACAAGTTAACTTACTAGTGAGTGCTGTGAGATGGAAAACAGGCAAAGGGGAGTAATTTGAAATGCTCTCCTACAGAAAGTCTGTAGGCAGAGAACTGCTAATAATTAAATGTGTATGCTCTTAAAGGTTATTAATTTGTACTTTAAAGTTTTAGGGTATGTATTTTTCCAAGTGTGAATGTATTTTTTATTTTATTATTATTTATTTATTTATTTTTTTTAGTTATTGATGGACCTTTATTTTATTTATTTGTATGTGGTGCTGAGAATCCAACCCAGTGTGTCACACATGCCAGGTAAGCACGCTACCACTGAGCCACAACCCCAGCCCCTTTTTATTTTATTTTTGATTAACATATGTTAATAGTGCTTATTAAAAGGTTTGGCATGATATATAAGTACACACACATGGAGTGCGTGGATCGAATCCAACCTCTCTTTATTTGCCTTCTCTCTTCCCCTCCTAACCTCTAGTAATTATTATTTTACATTCAAGTTGACTTCTTTTATCTTGTTTTGGGGGGTAGGATAAGTAGAGAGAGTTCTTCATAATTATCTACAATATTGTTCTGAGCAGGATGGTTATTGAATGATGTTTTGACAGTAGACAACTGAATCAATTTTGAGAATGGGAGAAATCTGAGACCTTTTGGAAATTCAAAGAGATAGGAATCAGAGAATTCAAACTACAAAAATTTATGTCAAAGAGGACTTTTGCATTGGATAGTTTAGGGAGGAAGACGAGTAACCTGCACAGAGCTGTAAGTTCGTAACGAGAGAACTGGGGTTTGAATTGGGGCTTTCTCATTTACTTGTTTACTTCTTCATTATGTCCTTTCCTGCCAGCATTACCCGAAGATGATGATTTAATTTTATTTTCCTCTGCATCTTCAGCACCTAGAATAGTGCCTGGTACATAATGGCTGTCAAATAAATGCTGGCTGAATACCACCCCCCAAAAAAAGAAAGCATTTACTCATTTATTAGACAATTTGAATGAGGATATGCACTTCCTCCCCATTTTTAGAGTTGCTGTGGGTTAAGAAATGAGTATGGAGGCACTTTTTAAAGTCTAAACTGCTATACAAATTTAAATTTACATTGATAGTGAGAGGTCTTTTGATATAAAATAAAAAAGGAAGGCAAGTTGGATTTTGGAAATGCAATGAATATATTATTCAGCTTTTATAGAATGTCTAAAAAATCAAGAATGACAAAGATGAAGTTGAAAATGTACAAAACACATTCAGCTCAACAACTTGTTAGAGTAATGACCAGCTTCTTTTAAAACATGAAATAATATGTCACAAAAGACTTATCTGAATCCATACATTTTTTCCCTTAGACTCCATCAGGAAAACTTTTGTTTAGGGATTGCCCAGTTCAAGGTTCAGAGGTTCTTTTCCTTATTCATTTTTTTTTTCTCCATTGGTGCTTTGCCATTTTAAGGAAAGTATTCTAAAATTCATTCATATTTAATTTTTTTTGCTCAAGACTTTTATCTTTTCATGATAGATATAAATTATAACTCTGTCTTAATATGTCCTAAAAGTGAGCTGAGAATGTAAGTGTTCTTCATTGGGGCTGGTTTAGGATGTGGGAATCTGTTACATACTTTAGGATGTGGAAATCTGTACATACTTGGTTTTGCAAGTAATTACAAAGAAAGCAAAATGTTATTTTAGAACAGAAAATAAAAATTTCTAGACTCTAGACTTGGTAGAATAATAAAGATCTATTAGCCAATAGTTTTTCTTATTATGAGCTGGTTTTCATATGTGAGGCATGGTCCTGATCATTTCTAGGATATGACAGATTTGCTTGAGTCAAGATCTACAAGTAAACATAACTCCTAGGATCAGATGAGTGTTGGAAGAAGGTCATTAAACTGATGGAAAACCATAGAATTCACAGTGTGATGTTTCATGCTTTGACATTGGGGCCTTGCTGTCCCTGGAGTGGCTACCCATCCCAGGGCTAGCAAATTTCTAGAGAAAATAAATGATTTACCTTCTGTCATATCATATCTTTCAAATGTAAACCAACCAATCCAGAGTCCTTACCTATAACCACTTCCCTTAATGGGCTCTTCTAGGCGACTATAACTGGCTGCCCTAAACACCCCAGACCAGATTTGAGGCAGTGAGAGGCAGCTTCTATGCCCTAGACCCTGTTAAAATGACTTAAACAAGTCTAACATACTTACCTTGTCTCATGCCTTTATTTCTATGGAAACCTTGATAAAGGATCTTGTCCATGTTCCCCCTTTCCTCTGCCCTCAGACCAACCCTGGTGCTTCCCTTTTAGGCCATGCATGGCATGCTGTACCTTTTACTTCCAGGGATCTGTGAGCATAAAAACTGCTTCCTTCATGACAGTCATATCTGTGTCTGCTTATCTTACAAATATAAAAATAAATATCTTAAGATATTTTATTTAAAATAAAAAAAATCTTAAGATTTGTCTTATCTTAAGACAAATCCTGAGTACTCTTAAGCAGTTACCAAAAATGAAACTCAAGCACTGAACAAAGAATCTAGTTAAACACAGGCATAAGGTGGCAACAAGTGGGTTGCAAAACAGTGCAGAAGCCAGTGGTTAGAGTACAGGTGCAAAGATAAGTGGAGACCAGATCTAGGATTAGACTACATAATGCCCTCACATCCACAATCAGGATTCTGGGTTGGTTTGAGAATGGAGTGTGACTGAATCTCCAAGCCACGTGTTCTAAGCTATAAGAAGACATGCTCCTAACAGGAAGCAGGAAAAGGAGGGAGAGAGTCTAAGAACTGTGACACCAAGCAAAATTGGACACAGCCAATTCCCTACAATTTAAACAATACTATAAAATCATGGGATTGTTGACAAGAGAGTTATAATAGTGTCTTATTTTAAAGTATTTTTATAGCTCACTAGCTGAATTGATTGATTGATTCATTTCTGATTGTATATATAGCCCAATACTAGGCACTGTGGAGGATATAAATTGAACAGGAGACTTGGTCCTAGCTCTCAAGGAGCAAAATTATAGTTGCAGTTTAGACAAAATAGCTGGTGAATGTGTACATCACAACATTTGATTCTTGGTACTATAATAAGAACTGTTTAAAAAAGCGATGAGGAGGGTGTCCTTAAAAGAAAAAGTGTGTATTTGCAAAATTGAACAAGTCAGGTAATAAAGGGTTGAAATTAGCTGAGAGATGGGATGATATTGGGTTGGAAGTGGGGCTTTTATAGTGGGTTCTGAAAATGTACTGGATTGAAGAAATTATTTTTGGTTTCCTAAGAAATTTGGAATTACTTAAAATTCTTAAATAGTAGTAGTTATTAAAATGTGCCCAGGGACTCCTCTTTTCAAAAGGTGAAGTCAATATTGCCCCCAATATTGGCTTTAATGACTTTTTCTAATAAGTAGAATAAAACCAAAGGGATGAGATGCTATTTCTGGTGTTGGGTTATAAAAGGACTGTGGTTTCCATCTTTGTTGCCCCCTCACCCTTGTTCTGAGGGAAGCCATGTTTTGGCCAGTGTCAGAGAGATGCCTACCTGGTGAGGAACTGAAACCCCCTTCCAGTAGCAGTATGAGTAAAGTTGGAAAGCAATCCTTCATCCTCAGACAAGTCTTCAGATATTGTAGCTTTGTGAGAAATTCTAAGCCAGATTTTTAATGTTAACAGAAATGAAAAGGCAAAGGGGGTGATTGTAGGAGTGATATTTTAAAGAAGATTAAAGATAATCTAGTCACAGAGCATAGGATTTCTTCTGTTCTTCCCCCTTTAACAGAAATGGAGACAGGTGTGATATTTGAGTACAGATACAGGATCATTGGTAAGATTGATAATTGAAAGATGAGGTGATTGATCACATGTTTTCTCTGTGAAATACCAGGCAAGGTCATTATCTGAGAGTGGTGAGGGGAGGGAAAGGATGTTGGAAATTTGAGGAGAGCAGAGATGTGAATATTATCTCAGAAGTTGGGAAAACACATTCCCTAGGGAAGTATGTTGTCTGGCAGCAGTGAGTTCTGCTTGGTATCTGTGATGATACATTTGAAATCAAATGTTCTGATTTAGTCATTTTTTCCCACTGCTGTGGCTAAAGGACCCAGCCAGCACAATTATAGAGAGGAGGAAGAGTTTATTTGAGGGCTCACGGTTTCAGAGGTCTTAGTCCATTCTTCAGGGCTCCAGGTGAGACTAAACATGGCGGGAGAGGGTGGCAGAGGGAATCAGCTCACATCACAGTGATGAAAAGCAGAGAGAAACTCCACTCTCCAGATACAAAATATATACACCAGAGCCATGACCTAATTTCCATCTCTTCCAGCCACACCCTACCAATTCAATTAATCCTCAATTAATCCCTATAAGTGCATTAAATCACTGATTGGGTTAAGACTCTCACAATCCAGTCATTTCTCCTCTGAACCTTCTTACATTGTCTCACACGTGAGCTTTGGGGGACACCTCGCATCCAAACCATAACATGATTTGTGATTTCTTCAGCAATGCTTAACTGCTTTGGTAGAGGTACAGACTAAGTGCACACTTGACTTTAACCAGAATTGGAGTTTTACCCAGTGAGGAGCAAGGGAGTTGTGGATGGTGGCAAAGGAACATTTACAGGGTCACACTGTGCCATTTAGTCCATTTAGGACATAAGCAAGGATGTGAGGGTGTGTGATAGATAATAAGAAAAGCTATAGGGTCAGTTATTCTATGTCAGAGTTGAGGCTAGAGGTCTTTTTGGGATGGGAGTAGCAAGGAGTGCTGGAGTGCTGGCTTAAGTGTGCTGGTCTCTAGGAGACAGTGCTCAAAGAACAGTGTTTGAAGGTGAAATGGTAGGGTGGACATTGTTCCTTGTATGATTTGGGTGAATGGGCACCTGAAGTAGAGCAAAGAAAGACCTTTGCAGCTTAGAAGGTGAAAGAATGGTAGGGACAAGACAGTGGATGAATTATCCATGGTTTTGTTAACGTCAAGAGTGATGGTAATAAAAGTAGAGTTGGGAGACAAAGCAGCAAACCTGGTGCTGGAGCTAGGCAGTCCCTGGTGCCAGCTCTGTGGGTAAAGGTGACAAATACTGCCATGTGCTTCAGAGGACTATGGAAATATAACTCCTCACTCACCTGAAAGTCAGACCTCTAGGCTGCTCAGTTTTGTAAAACTGTGGGAAGGAAGGGGATAAAGGGCAGAAAAGAGAGCCAAAAATAAAAACAAGAAGAGAAGAAATATGGATAGGAAGTCAAAGAGAGGGAAGAACCTGAATACCATTCTGCAGGGAAGTGCAAAGACTCTCCATTTCAATATCCCAGGAGGGGTGTAGGAGCTCCAAGACAGTAAGGAGATCAGGGTTCATTCCATGAAGGGTTAAGCCCATGAGTTCTGTTGCCTTTATCTGTGTTACTTAATCACATTTAATGAAAAACAGCAGAATTTGTTCAACATTCTGAATAAAACAATAATATTTGTAAATAATATCTGTGATATCTTTTTAATCTAAAAGTATATTTAAATTTTAAAGCCCTAGATCAAGCCTCTATTATCTGAATGCTTTCCTTGTGAGGACCAGTTCTATCCTAGTGTTGCCAGATACTTCAGATTTTCCAGTAGATGGATGACCTCATAAGGAGCAAGTCTGATTATTTGGTGTGAGTTGGAAATCAGCAGATAGGTTCCTGAGAAGTAGATGTTTCTGGAGGAAAAAAATCCAAATTTATAAAGGAAGATTAGACTATTTCAAGCCACTTACAGTTTTGATGACATGGGCTGTGAGAAGTTGGGGATAATTTTTGTAGTTTCCCAAAGGTGATACATTGCTTATATGTGGAAGGGACCTCATTCATGGATAGACTTGCCAGTGTTTTGTCTGAAACTTTATTCTCTACACATTTGGAGAGCACTTACATTTATTCAGAATCTCTTATCCTTTTGTTCTGTTCTGGAGAAGTGTTGTGGCAGTGAAATAAGTTACACTGGTGCTAGTGACTTTGAGGTATCAGAGAGATCAAGGAAAGGCCTAGGGATGAAGACCTAGCTAGGCTAGGAGGATGCAGACTGTGAACTGTGCACCACAACCAATGTTTATTAAGTCTGTACACTTAATGTTCATTATGACATGTCCTAAGCACACAGAGGTGGATGGAAGTCTCTCTCTTGATGGAAGTCAATGATAGGAATAATTAACTAAGGTACAGTATGAGCAGGCTGCAAGTGCTGGGTACTGGGCTGGGCCCTGGGGATAAAGAGGGTGAAACAGATTCTATTCCTTTTTCAAGGATTGACCACCCCCAAACTGAATGATTGTAGTGTAGTGTGGGACATACCACAATGCAGGTACAAAGGGTATGTGGTAAAGGGCCAGAGAAGCACCTGCAAAGCTGGCAAGGGCTCCCTAATGTTCTCAGACACATGAGATTTTCTGGTGGACAGATGACCTCACAGGGAATGAAGCATGAGGCTGGAGCAAATGATGACTCAGAGGATCATATGTCAGAAAGCGAGTAGATGGAAATAGTGAAATTGTAAAGAGTCATCAGAATTCAGAATAAAGAGTGGTTAATGTCTTCAGAAAGGTGTGGTAGAGACCTCAGAAGGGGTAATTCAGCAACTGTGCACAAATTTCTTAATCTTGTCAAGGAACTGTCCAAAACCATTTTCTCACTATTCCTCACCCATTTGTGTCCTGGATGTATATGGGTGGACATGTTGCTTGCTGCACATTGATCAGGATAAAGTTGGGTCATAAGTGATTTCTTACTAGCAGTATTGGAAATAGGAAAGTTTATGAAAAATAATTATTTTTTAAATAGATTAAAGAGGATTCAAGTTGACCAAGTGGGATCACTCTTGTGTTCCATAATGCTTTCTGAGTGTGTTGTGAAGGGGATGGATTTGCAAGGTGTCCTAGAGGAAAAAGGTCGATTACTCCACTTTCAGTGTATGTGATTAAGAACAGATGAACAAAAATACTATTCAATCATCACACAGCTTAATTACTTGTGAATGTGCACATTAAGGTACATAACCTTCCTAGGCTAACTGCATATTTGCAAATACAATTTGAAGTGGACTACAGACTTAAATAGGATAATTAAAAATATGGGTAAAACCAAAACCAATTAAAAGGAACAGAAAAATGTATATCCAAGGCATCTAGATTTTGTTAATTTTATAAGTTGAACTTAAGCCTTTAAAAATCTTAACTTCTAAGGAAAAAAAACTTGAAAGAACCTTTATCATTGGTTTGAATTTGTTTCAGGGAAAAAAATCCTCTTTTTTTTTCTGACCTCTAAAGGAATTTATTGCTTAAAGGAACATGGAATGACATCATGAAAAAAATGTTTTCATAATAGTTTGGCCAAAGATACTGAAATATTCTTCAAAGGTTGTTATTTGCATCATTATTATAAAATAGAGATTTTGGCATGTAAGCAATAAGTAACTAGAAAATATAATGAAAAAAAATCTCATTCACTATAGTGACAGAGACATAGGAGTAATCTTTGTTAGGGATGACTGTGACCAACATAAAGGAAGCTACAGCATTTCATTAGAGATAGAATTGAGGCATGAATGAATAGACAAATGTTTCCTGAGTGGAGGAATGCACATTGTAAAGATTGTATATTTTTATTAAGTTAATTTATAAATCTAAGAATAAAAAATATACCAGGCCTTTTCTTGACAAAACTATTCCAAAACATTTTGGAAAAAAAAACACAGGTTATCAGAAGTATTACTAAAGAAGAAAAGTGGTGAGGTAGAGGCGTCCCAGATAAAAACCATTTCAGAAACAATAATTAAAACTATCTACGGATGTATAGCTAGAAGCATATATAAATAGGACAAGAAATAGGTACAATTGCATTTATGAATTGAATGTGTGATATAGTAGTTAACTATTACATAATTATAGGGCAAGAAATACTCAATAAACAGTTTCCAAAAAATATTAAGAAACACCACAAATTCTTTTAGATCCATATCAAACATTATATAACAAACTATGTCCCAGATGCATTCACTAGTTGAACATAAAAAATAACACAAACTTTGGGATAATGTAAAATTGGGTGTATTCATGATCCTTGGAAAGAATGCTTTCCAATGGATGGAGGGATAAAAGAAAACACAAAGGAAACCATGAAAGATTTATCTGTATAAAAAATGTGAAACATGTAGTGAAGACAACATAAGTGAAATTGGGAAAGAAGAGGGCAGAGTTTCCATGGGCTTGCCTTGGCAGCAATACCAGACTCCGCTGTAAGATTAGATTAGTTCCTGATTTATGTAGCCGGGAATGCAGGGTTTTATTGGATTGAGGAGGTCACATAGAGCAGGAGCAGATGCAGCCCTCTTATATTCTGGGATCTTCTTTGAGGTGGGGGTGTTGGGGCTTCTGCTGCTGGCACTGTGCTCACTTGGGGAGAGAGGTGCTGTCTCCAGATTTGAGGAACTCAAGTCTTGCTGTGTCTCAGCCTCTTTATATTCAGGGCTAAAATCACCCTGCTGGCATGAATTACATAAAAATTGATTCACTTAAACTTAAGGAGCCATTTACAAATGTGCTCTCTTAGTTCTTGAGCCAAACTGCTTCCTCAAGGTCACATCTTAATTCCATAGGGCCAAAGCTGACTCAGAGCCCACATGGCTCTGAGCAATGTCTCCAAGGCTTGCTTCTCAGTACCATGGAAAGCTCACTCCTGTGTAAATAGGTTGAGGAAAAGCACACAAAGTAGGGGAAGGATTAATGACTTTCTTAAAGGCATTCAAACTGGTAGAAAAACTATTACACTCTCAATAGATAATTGGGCAAAACTTAGGTACAGTTAATTTTCTCATTAAGAACTTACTTACTGAGGTAAGTAAACAGCTAGAGAAATATTAACCCCATCAGTAAGCAAGGGAAGTAAAATATAAATTAAAAAAACACACGCCTTACACCTACTAAATGAGTAAACATTAAAAAATAGATAGAATAACTCAGTTCTCAGAAATTGTGGTGAAATGGGTTCTTTTGCAAATTTGCAACCTTTAATTATTGGCTTTTGGAAAGTAGTTTGACTATATATAAGGAATTTAAAAACTGCCCATTGACATTTGTACCAGCAAGCTCACTTTGCTCCCCACCCCAGGGAATTTATCCTAAGAAATACTTCAAGAGAAGGAGAAAAAAATATTCACTAATATATTCATTCAATCATTATTTGAAGCAGAAAAGACATGGAAAAACCAGGGAACAAGTAGGGATTTGAATATCAGGGGAATAACTAAACTATGACATGATAAATTGATGGAATATTATCCCCATTAAAATGATAATAATGAAAATCACTGTATTAAAAATGTTTGAGACACTGTTAAAGAGGACACAAAATGTTATCTATTCAGTCATTATATTTGTGTATCATATCTGGTATCATTTATGTATTATATCTGGTTGAATCCTACCAAGGATCATGACAAAATGAAAAAATCATGGAAATGTAGATCATTTTAGTTTTATTTCTATTTTTTATTATTATTGAAAATAGTTTGAGTGGTGGCTAAGCATGGATTCTCAGATTACTGGGTTCTGCTAAATCGTAGTTATGCTATTTACTAGCTGTGTGACTGGGGAAAGTTACCATTTTTGTGCTTCAATTAGTTTGTCTGTGAAATGGGTATACCAAGAGTCTACCATATAGAGATTTTTGGATTACATGAGATAAGTATTTATGAAGTATTTAGAAAATTGCCTGGCATGTAGAAAGCATTTTGTAAGTATTATCTATTGATATAATTAATGTAGCTGTTAATAACATCTAAATAGGTATAAAATCCCCAAATGAACAAACCATGTTCTCATGAAATGCCATCCCCTGGGGCCTAGTTTATAATAGACACTGACTTAGTTCCTAAGTCTGTGTAAGCAGCAAAGCCTTCAACATTGGGTCATGACTTCTTTCATACAAGGACTCTGTTTTACTTGTTTTTATGACATGCTGGTTCATGGTAGGTAATCAACATGATTTTGATTAAATTTCCAGGACATATGGCTTTTTGAGGACTTGCATAAATAGTTAGTCCAAGTTTAGGTAACCATAGAAATTGTTTATTCTTGACGTTGTGCCTGCTTTTGACTTCATCTCCTTTCCTTGCCTCTCTGTTTCTCTGATTTTTTTTAGGAGGCCAACAGGGCATGTTCTATCCAGGCTGGGTCAGAAGCTTTTCCTTATCACAGTATGGAACTCTGTTGATGTGTCTTTTATAGTTTTTGTCACATGATATGCACATTTTGCATTCACTGGCACTCCCCTAGTTCTTAGTGACAGAAATAAGTCTAATTAGATCATACTAAAAGTCGTGTTTATTTTTAAGGATACGATTACAGACCACAGCAACATCGTAGGAAAATAGATAATAGGCCAACAGGTGTCAGGAAGACTCTTTAAAGATTGGGTCAATTTTGGGGAACTGTGCAGCAAGAATGTAGGCACACTAGCTCTCCTTCCTTGACATGGGGATATATTCTCTTCATTTATTGTCTTCTCTTACACTGCTACTTCTTGATTTTTTTATAGGCACAATTATATGTTTTTGGCTGAGAAATCTGGCCCATTTCATCTTTGTGAGGTCCTCTGATTGCTGTTCAGCCTATAGTCAGGGGTTTGGGTGGCTGGAGAAAATATAGGGGTAATGTGGAATGCAGATTCCACATTATCTAATCAATAGAGATAGGGTCTGAGGCAGGATCTTAAAAAGGGGAAAACAGCATGGCGAACACCCCAATATACGTTTATTGTATAACAGTCTCCCCTCCTCAGTTAATTCCCAAACTGTAAGTTTCTCAATGACAGATGAGCATCTTATTTGTCTGTGTTCTAAGCAAACAGCATGGTGTCTAGCATGCATAAAGTGCTTGACATACACGTATTGAGCCAAACTTTCAAAATTCTGATAGTTTGCTCATTATAGCAAGTGCTAAATTTCAGTAAATTTCCCAATGAATGCCTGAACACAATTTTAAACTGTTGATGAAAGAGGACGGCTGTTGCTTGTGGCAGAACTGCCATCCTGTCCTGATTATGTTGGCACCTGACTTATGTTATCATCATTCGGAGAGGCTCAGGAAAACTTGAAGGAGGTAAAAATATATTTAAAGAGAGATGGGAGTTTATATGAAGCTTGAGTTTTGGAATATACAAATTAAAATTTTACTCCAAGGTTTTTCATTTATTAAATATTTGAACTTGAGAAAGTAACTAAGTTCTCTGAGCCTCAACTTACTCATCTGTAAAATGAGAAAAACAATTTAACTCAGTTAAATTTTTTTATTTATATATGACAGTAGAATGCATTATAATTCTTATTACACATATAGAGCACAATTTTTCATATCTCTGATTGTATACAAAGTATATTCACACCAATTTGTGTCTTCAGGCCTGTACTTTAGATAATAATGATCATCACATTCCACCATCATTAATAACTCCATGCCCTCTCCCTTCCACTCCAACCCCTCTGCCCTATCTAGAGTTCGTTTTTAGACTAAGAACTTAATGATATTGTGAAATAAAAGTTCTAGCATGAAGTAGGCATTAGTAACTTAATAGCCTTTCCTTTTTCTCTACTTGCTTTGTACCTCCTTAAATACCTTGAGAGTTATTTTGAATAGAGTCCTGAGAGTCTTGATTTCAGTAGCATAAGAGAGACTCTTGTGGTCTAAATATTTCATAAGAGAAGGGCTTTCAGGAAAATTCCAACAGAATTAACATATGTGATGCTTCCTATCGTCTAAATATATCAAAATAGCAGAATAAATTTAAAAATTATAATAAATATCACAAAAGGAAAATAACTTTGAAAACAATAAATGGAAGTAAAACAAAGAAAACCAGGTTGAATTGTAAAAAACATTTTAGCACCAAAAAGGAAGTTCGTATTTGGAGGGTAACTGGTAAAGACTGAAAGCAAATATCAAGAATTACAAAGAGATAAGACGAATGATGATATCCATAAGAAGATAGAAAAGAAAGCACAATATCTATAAAAATATGCAGTGATGATGAATTACTGCAGCACCTGGTAATGCTACAGAAATACCAACAAACAAGACGGGCTATCAAGGGTAGGTTTAGAGCACTGGAGTGAAGAGTTACATCAGTTGTAAACTATAGTGTTCTTGAATTAAAAATATACAAGAGATTGCATGAGGACAGAAAATTGATTAATATTTATATGTTTGTAATAGGGTCACTATTACAGGCTGAATTATGTCCCCTTCCAAATCCTGTGTCAAAATCCTAACCCCTGTTGGTCAGAAAGTGAATGTATTTGGAGCTGAAGCTTTTGCTATGGTTGGAATATGAAATGTCCCCCAAAGACTCATGGGTTGACTACTTGGTCCCCAGAGCAGGAATGTTTGGGGATGGGGCTTTTGGGAAGTGACTTGATCATGAAGGCTTTAACCTCATCAGTGGCTTAGTCTATGGATAGATGAATAGACTCCTGGGAGGTGGTGGAAACTGTAGGTCTTTGGGCTATACTTTTGGGACCTATATCTCATCCCCGTCCCCTTCCCTCACCTCTGCGTCCTGCTGTCTTGAACTGAGCAGCTTTCCTCTGCCACTCTTTCCTGCCATAATTTTTTTGCCTTACCTCAGGACCATCGAAATAGAAGCAGCCTACCATAGAGTGAAACAGCTGAGACAGTGAGCCAAGATAAATCTTTCCTCCTCTAAGTTATTTTCCTTTTCACAGTAAGGAAAAGCTGGCTAATACAGCCATTAGAGATAAAGCTAAATGAGATCTTAGTGTAAGCTCTAATCCAATATGCCTGATGTCCTCAGAAGAGAAGATCAGGACAGAGACACACACAGAGGGAACACCACATGAAGACAAAGAGAGAAGGTGCCATCTATAAGCCAAGGAGGAATGCTTCAGAATGGTATCTACTTTGCCAACACCTTGATCTTGGACTTCTAGCCTCTAGAGCTGTGAGAAAATAAATTTCCTTTGTTTAAGTTACAACTGTGTGGTACTTTGTTCTGGCAGCTCTAGTAAACTAATATAGGCATTAAAAAAAGTGATTGGATGGTCAGATGGTCACCATGGAAACCATAGGAAGGACTTGAGACTCCCTCTAACTTGAAAAATAAGAACTTATAAAAGGAGAGATAGGAAAGATTTTGAGCTGCTTTCCATCAGTGACCCTAATTAACAGTATCAGAGGTGTTTGCCTTCAGGAATGTGAGTGAAGGAAGTTCAAAGGGCAAGATGAGTCTAAATACTTATGTGACTGTGAACTTAAAAAGCCCAAGAAATCAACTAAAAACTATTATAGTAATAAAAGTTCAATAAAATTATAGCATATAAATATATGGTCTCAAATGCTCCATATATCTATAAAATATAATAAAATTAATCTCCTTATAAATGGTATAAGTAGCATTAAATAATTGCAATTAATTTAAAGCGGAATATAAAAGCTATTTGAGGGAATTTAAAATAATGGAGACATTTTTTAAAAACTTGGAAAAAGAGAGTAATATTTTATTCCAGAATGAGCTTAATAAGTATGCAGACAATTGTAACATCTTTTTCTTAAGTAGAATTAAATATAATAATAGTGATATACTTTATAAGTTATAAAGTAATATTTGGGGCTGGGGATATAGCTCAGTGGTAGCACACTTGCCTAGCATATGCAAGACCCTGGGTTTAATCCCTAGCACAGCAAAAACAAACAAAACAGTAAGGGTTGCCAGATATTGTTTTATATTAGTGTTTAGGATACCAAAATAGAGACTCCAAACAAATTTTTGGGGAAAGTTGATTTTTAAGATGGTCTAAAATACTTCAGTATTAGGGCTGGGGATGTAGCTCAGTGGTAGAGTGCTTGCCTAGCATATATTAAGTCCTGAGTTCAATCCCCAGTGCCACCAAAAAAAGAAAGAAAGAAAGAATTGTACCACTCTAAAATACTTCAGTATTAAGAAAACAAAGAATGCCTGATTGCTCCATGATAAATCATTTTGATGCTTTAGGTGAAATTTGCATTAAATATATCCTATTTTCTACTGTAGAGTATGGTCAATCTCAGACTGTGAATATGAGAGCTTGGTGGTGCTTGCATCTATTTTCTGAGTGCCCGTGAGTTGTTATTTAATATTTTTACTCATCAGTTTTTACTCTGTACAATGGGAATGAGATTGTTGTGAGGGCTAGTGAGTTTGGAAATATTAGATTATGATGAAAACTGCTTTCAAAGACTGTTTGCAACATGAAATATAATCGAAAAAAGGAAACTATTTTCTACTATTAGAGACGGTTCAAAATAGAATTGTATGCCCTCTTCTCGAAAATATGTTGAAGTAATAACCTCTAGTACTTTACAATATGACCTTGTTTGGCAATAAGGTGTTGCAGATGTAATTTAGTGAAAATGAGAACATAATATAGTTGGGTGAGACTCTGATCTAAGTGATGTCTGTGTAGGAAGAGAAGAGACACATGGGAAGAAGGCATGTAGAATGACAGCAGAGATGGGAGGCCTGATGCTAGAGATTCCTGGCAACACCAGAGGCAAGGAAGAGACAAGGAAGGGTTCCCTTCCAGATGACACTGTGGTTTCTGATCCATGGTTTCCAGAACTGGAGACAATGCATTTTGTTGTCTTAGGGCACCAAGTTTGTAATACTAGGCAACTCTGGGAAACTACTTAAGGAACTGTGGAGTGTTTGCAGCCATTTAAAACATATTCTTGAATATTGTAAGACTATAAAAAGTTCTTAAAACATATTAATAACTAAACAGGTTATAAGATATTCAGTGTGCTGTGACTCCTATTAGCTATATATCCATTCCTCCAATTTGTTTTCCATACACCATAGTGTTAAAATGTTTTTTTTTGGGGGGGGGTATTTTAGACTTATTTCCTTAATCATACTTTTCTGCAGTATTCAAACTTATTAAGGAGACAAAAATCTATGAATGTTAAGTTTTACTTGGTATCATCCTCTGTGATTCAGTCAATTATGCCCCTAGTAAAAAAACACAATTATAAGCACGTGTTTTCACTTTAAATTTCAGTGCATGGAGCTCGGTAGAACCATTATGAGCTCTGGTACATAAGAGACCTAGCATTGATGAATCAGTTAGAATGTATAAAATATGGGAGGCTGACTTTCTTTTTTTTTTCTTTTTTTATTAGTTGTTCAAAACATTACAAAGCTCTTGACATATCATATTTCATACATTTGATTCAAGTGGGTTATGAACTCCCATTTTTACCCCGTATACAGACTGCAGAATCACATCGGTTACACATCCACGTTTATACATACTGCCATACTAGTGTCTGTTGTATTTTGCTGCCTTTCTAAGATTCATGTATTGCAAAAACATCAGAAAGTTACAAATTATAAATTATAGCATAGCAGGTTGGTCTTCAGAATCTGGATAAGGTTTGGGATGAACTGAAGAGTTTCTGAAGCTAATGGAGATCTATGTGTTCTGTTCTGTGCTGGATAGGAAGATTGACTAATAAAACTTGAGCGCCAAGAGTTTCACTTTCCAAATCCCAGATCACATAATAAGATACTATTAGAACTAGTCACAGAGGATTTAAGTATGCTTGCATACCTATCTGAGGAATATTTTAAGTTATTTATAAGTGTATTCCTAACCACCCAAAGGTTTTAAAAATGCCTTCATTTCCCTTTGGGTTTTTAAATGCAACAATTTCAGAGTTACCAATTTACCAATACTTAGAATTTAGATGTTTTAAAGTTAGTTGAATTGAGCAATATCCAAACATGTTGGTTTTATGGGCTTTTTGATGCAGTTAATTAGAGGCTTATTAAGGCACTTTATACATGGAGAGTGAGGCTAGAATTCCTCCAGGTGAGTGTCACCTGAGATGTGTGGAGTAGTGATGTCTGCAGAAAAGGCATATGCTTATTGCTCAGTTATAATGTATGTTGGTGCCTTGTGGCTATCCTCCTTCTCTTAGGGTAGCTAGGATCTCTTTGATGCTTCTGAAGAATGGAGAGAGCAAATGAGGCAGCAGATGGCTTCCATTGCTAATAGCCTAGGCTAGTTCATAATAGCCACCCAGGATGAGATCACCTCTGCTTCAGTCCAAGGTGTCTTCCTGGTGGCAATGATTAGGGGTAGGGTGTTACAGATTCTTGAACACTTAGTTTATTTTTATTGGCTGTGGTCACTCCATTTAGAGGATTAGCTGGCCTTGGGCCCCCAATGTTTTCTAGCTGCTAGACTGCCTGAATCCCACTAAATCAACTATCCACTAAATCTTACCCAGTTGAGCTCTCTCTTTGTCCTATACTCCAGCTTCCCTGAAACTCATTCTATTCTTGAAGAGGAACGCATAAGACTTCATGTTACACTACATTGATTATTACTATTGCTGTATATGCTGCAGTTCTTACCCCATTATACTGGCATTAGTGTTTCAAGAGAGTCTCATTATGATGATGGCAATGAAAAGTAATGTTTGTGCAACCCACTGTCACACAAGACTTTGTTCCCTTATATTATACTCTAATATTCACTCCTTTTTTTAATAGCTAAAAACTTTAAAAGAGTTTCCTGTGAGCTGGCTGGTGTAAGACATTCACATGCTAGTTTCAGGGAGGTGCTATTATCTCAATTTTGTAGATGAGGAAATTAAGACAAGGAGAGGTAATTGTCCAAGGTCACAAAGATGGAAAGTTATTAGAACCCAGGATTTGCTCTCAGGTGTTTTGACTCAAAAGCAGGGCCACTGAGCTATACATAGTTGCTTCTTTACAACTATGTCTTTAATTCTGCCATTTTCAGTTGTTATAAGACAATGTACAAAGACATGTTCTTCTAAATCAGTAGTATAACGTATTATATTTTTAGTAACATAATATCACAATTATTTTGAAAATAAAATGTGTTCACCTTAACCTATATCATTCCCTACTTACATTGTCATCATGGGAAAGTTTCTTGTGTGTATGGGCTGATTAGGAGGTTTGACTCATGCACAACGTTAGCTGAAGTGTGTTGAAGATAGTGGGTTTAAGCTCATATATTTTTCATATGGGGGCTGAAACATCTCAGATATTAAAAAGAAAAGGAAGTAAAACATTCAGGATCTTTCCTTAATGGTTTTTAAAACTGGGGCTTATTGCTCTCTTGATGGCAATTTCTACCCTGAATTGCCAGGAACAGCGATTTGAGGTGTGAAGTTATTAACCATCTCAGAGGGTTATCCTTTAGGACAAGGACATGGCTGGGGACTTGAATGGGAGAACTGATTCTAGGCATTAAAGGTCCTCGTGGACAAAATCATTTAGCCAAGCAGACACCAGCACTCTGCCTCCTTACTCTGGCTCTTCTCACTTCTTGCTTAATGGAATACATGTAAGATAAGATAAAGGGAAGAATAAAGTAGACATTGTTTTATTTTCTTTCAGTAATAGAATGTGAAATCAACTTTGACCTAAAAATCCTGTAAACTCCTAACACAGTGAGTATGGATAATTCTTTGGGATGGTGTTTGGAGTTAGCTATGGATTTTGACTCTTGAGCCAGAGAGGTATGGAATAAATTCTGAGGCCATAATCAGGTAAGTACATATTTTGTTGATGTAATGGGCCATACACATTAAGGGATGATTAAAATAAGCAGCTTTCGTACCCAACAACACTTGGATTACTACCTGATTTTAAAGATTTTTACTTTTGATGACAGGATACAAATAGGTAGTAGAAAGCAGGTTAGAGTGCTGATAAGCAATACAATTTATTACCAGCTTAATATACAGTATGCTACCAATGATATCCACTCCTGAATGTAGGCTGATAAATGTAATGATAAGCCAGACTCAGGGAGGATATTTCACTGTGTGACATTCTGCCATATGTGGGAAAATAAGAAAAAAGATTTTAGAGTGGGATGACTTTGGAAATGATGTTTAGTGTGTGAAATTAAGTATGGAGCTAGCAATTTTAAGTAAAATGCTGGCTATTTGAACTGCAATTAGAAATGAGATTTCTGAATATTTATTTTTAATTTATGCTGCACTTCAAACCAGTATAACTCCATTAAATAAAAGATAAAAGCAAGGTATAAATAATGAAGCTAGGTATTGATTTAAATAGAAAAACCCAGGTTATGGGAGTAATTAACAATTGGAGGAAATATTTACTTCCAATTTACCTGGAGTCAAATGTTTAACTCATTTCTATTTCCAAATGGAAATAGAAATGAGTTAAACAACTCTCCTTGTTTAATAGCAGGAAATGTGCTGGGAGGAAACTTATCCAGCACCCAATTCTAAGGCATTTATTGCATTGATCTCGAGTTAAGGAGCACTAAGCTTCATAAACCAAACTCATTTCCAGTTTTGTTTTATTTATGAATCTTATCTCTCTTATTTTAAACGTGTTCTATCATGCTATGTTTTCATATCCTTTTAAGACAACCAAATCCTAAATGGCACTGTGTAAGCAAAATAAAGGCAACACAATGAGTAGGGTCTTCATTTACAGGTTTTATAAAATATGAAGCATCATTTGATGTGTTCATTTACAATTGACACCTGATAAAGTCTCACAAGTCAACAGCAAGTGATTAAGATTCTGTTAGGAACATTTTAGTCAATGTCCATGGTGGTTCTGTAATCACATGCTTCCTCCCATCTGGATCTCTTGTAGCTAGCTACACTTCCATGCTGTCGGCTTGTTGACTTCATATCAGCCCTTAATCCCTCCTCCTCCTCCTCCTTCTCCTCCTTCTTCTTCTCTTTCCTTCTTCTTCCTCTTCCTCCTCCTCTTCCTCCTCCTCCTCCTCTTCTTCTTCTCCTTCTCCTTCTCCTTCTCCTTCTCATTTTAAGTAAGTCCCCTCTTGACCTTAACTTGGTTTGGGTCATGTGGTTCATCCTCCACACTATCTTCATTTCTGATTCCTATATCCAGTCAATCTCTATGACTTTCTTTTTCTGTTTTCCACAGAATTCTAAGTTCCACTCACCTAACTACATCCCTGCTTCCCTGGCCTACACCATCACCATTCAGGGTATCTTCTCTCTGTCTTTCTGTCTCTAGATTTGCCAATTTCAGCCTGGCCTCCACCTCCCTGCAAGGGTGATCTTTATAAAATGCAACTTTGATCAAGCCAACGCCAGTGTAAAGACCTCCAGTGTTTCCAGTCATCTTGTTCAAACACTGCCAAGCCCCCTACAATCACACATACACACAAGAGCTCAGTCTTGCAGTTCTACTGTGCTTCTTACTTGTAGTTCTCTGAATGTTTCATGGTCACTGACTAGGCATGCTTAGTCCCTGTGCATCTTGTTTCTTCCCATTCCCACACCTAGGTAACTTCAATACCTCCTCCAAGTCCTGGCATAAGTAGAGTTTTCCTTCCCTAACAATCTAGTCTGGGCTAATTATCTCTCTTATGTATGCTTTTTGCCTTTTGTGTCATTTCTTCTCATTTAAGCATCACTCCTTATTTTTCTCATCTGTCTCCTCATCAGAGACTGAGCTCTGTCTCACTTGCTCTTGTATCTCAAGAACTTAACCAGTGTCTGGCACTAGTGAATGCTTAAGAATATCTCTTGAGGGCTAGAGATATAGCTCAATTGGTAGAGTGCTTGCCTTGCATGCACAAGGCCCTGTGTTCGATCCCAGCACCACGCACACACACAAAAGAAGAATATCTATTGATTGAATGAATATATATGTGAATTCTAGTGGCCAAAGATACAAGGAGAAATAGTTTTCTCTATGGGTCAATGAGTGCTTTGTAGACAAAAGGTGCTCTACATAAGTTAGCTGAAACAAATGAAGGGTGTGTGTGTGTGTGTGTGTGTGTGTGTGTGTGAGAGAGAGAGAGAGAGAGAGAGAGAGAGAGAGAGAGAGAGAGAGAAGCTGTTTCTTGAATTAGAAGTAGAGTTGGGCAATGGAAAGAAAAGGAGAGTATCCCTCCAAGACAGAGAACAAATCAGCTCAGCGCAGAGGAGGGAATAAATAGTGAGCCTCAGAGCACCAGGATTTGACTCTTACTACTCATTGCCTGATGAGGGCCAAGTACTCTACCTAGCACATGCTTCAGAGTCAGAGGCCTATGTACAAATCCAGCACTAGCCTTACTGATTATAGCCTTGGGTAAGTTATTTATCTTCTATCTGATGGGAAGATCACTAATATCCACTTTTTAAGACTGACACAAGGATTCAATGAGATAATGAAAGCACCGAGAAAATTGCCTGACAAATATTACTGTTATTACTAGAACCAAAATACAAATATGATTTTTTTTTATCAAGGGCTATTATTTTATTATTATTTGTGTCAAAATACAAATATAAATATTTTTATAGGGGTTTCAGTGTCAACCAGATATGATAACTTTAAAAGGCAATATTGGTAGTCAGTTTAGGAACATATTCAATAAGAATGAACATCAGGTTGGGAGAATGGCACTGTAAGAGAATGGGTTGCAGGACTGAGATTCTCTGGGCTCTCCCGGAAGCACTGTGGCACTCAAGATGCTTCAGAGGGGTGCTTGACTTTCTCTCAACCTCCCTGTCAGCAGACTGCAGAAATGGCAAGTCCATTCCTGCCTGGACCCCAGCTCTCCTCTGGTACTTCCCTGATCCTTTTGCCGTCTTTGTCTCCAACTTTCTGTTGGATCCAAATGAGAGAAATCAAGGTTTCATGGCCTAGGATCTCTCTTCTTAATTTTTGGGTGGAGTACAATGAACCCAGTGGATTTTCCTACTTCTATCTCATTCCTAATAAAATGGCTCATGTTTTTATTGCTGGTGTGGAATCATCTATGAAAAGCTTAAAGAAATCAGAAGGAACCGTGCTCGACAGTTCAATTCTATTCAACCAGCACTTTCAGCTCCCACAGGATGCTTGATTCTGAATTACTTGGAGATGTCATTAAGGTAGTGTAAATAACTAAAACACAGGGGATAAATGGTTGACTAAAGGCAGAGGACAGGAAAAGTCAAGGGAGCTTTGGTGCAAGGTGTCTAGGAGAGCTGTGAAGCAGGTGATGGGGTAGACTGAGTGCTGAGCTCTCAGAATGTCAATGAGTTTAAAGAGGACAGAGGCTGTGTGGTGGATATGTCATAAGCATTTAGGGTCAAACTGATTATAGGTACCCTCTCCACTACTGGACAAGATGTTCCAGATTTAAGAAAGAAATTAGAGCTCTATGTCTGGAAGTCGGCATTTGCTTGGGTAATATTTGAGTGTAGATGGTATAAATGCACAGGGCATTTAGAAAGAGGGGCAGTGATGTTTCTTATGGGATTTCATTAAGCCCTTTTCTCGCCATCTTATTATTTTGGAAATTGAATAAATTCTTTCAGGCCACCAGAGCTAATTAATACATTTGGTAATCTGCTACTTCATTAAGTGGAATTCCTTGAGGAGCCCATGAAGCTTTAAGATGTGCATTCTAGGGATAATTCCGTTGCCTTTCAGTAGTAAAAACAATAGACATGAGTTATTGGACATTTACAATGTGCTAGGCACTTTGCTCAGAGCTTTTAGTAATCCTCCTTTAATCTGTACAACAATCCTATGAGTAGGAGCTTCCCCGGCCTGTTCCCACAGCCTCATCTCCCTTATTTGTTGCAATTTCCCAAATTACAGCTGTTTCTCTGGCATCGTCATCTCATTATGTATATAATATTGTAGAATGAAAAGGACCCAAAAATCTGCTTGGAGGGATTGCATTCTTCCTGTGGAAATCTGATTGCCACAAAGCCAAACCAAAACAGTGATATAGAAAATAGAGAGCATTTGAAGTTATGTATGTATGTATGTCTTAGTCTCTGAATTTTTAACATAATTCTTTTGGATGAATTTTGTCAATTTTAAACCCAGGGAAGTATGAAGTTCTCCATTTTCTAGACTTAGCATGGTACCTAGAAAATTCATCTTTAAAAATTTTCAAAAGATTTATTGATTGTTTTCCAGTTTTTTTGAGGTGATTGACAAATAAAAATTGTATATATTTAAGATGAACAACATGATGCTTTGATCAATGTATAGATCATTAAGTGATTGCCATCAGAAGCTGGTTAACACCTCCATCACCTCATAGTTACCATCTGTGTGTGGGCATGGGGTGGGAATATTTAAAATCTACCCTTTTAGCAAAATTCAAGCATAAAATGCATTATGTTAGCTATAGTCATATGCTGTGCTTTAGATCTCTAGAACTTATTCATCTCATAACTGAAAGATTGTACCCTTTTGACCAAAATCTCTCCACTTCCTCCAAACCTTATCCCCTGGCAATCACCTTTCTACTGTGTCTCTATCAGTTCAACTTCTATAGATTCATGTTATTATATTCCTCTTATTTTTTTTAAATTCCTTTTAGCCTCTCTTATAACTGGTATCTATCATTTCTGTTAGGTAAATTGGTCCCATTTCCAAACTTTAATTAACATTTTGCCATTGATTAGATTTTGGGGTCATATGCTACTCTTGGAATTAATGAGAATATTATGTTTAATGGTTATTTTAAAATGCAATTTTATTGATTTCAGAAATAAAACCCTTACTTCTTTCAAGAGAGCAATGTGTTGGAGGAAAAAGGATGCTTTCACTGTTAGTAGTTCAAGATTTGTCTCCTAGTTGCAAGGATTTTCTTTTTCAAAATGTCAAAACTAAAAAGGGAAACAAAAATAACATTAACAGACCCACATAGGAAATTATATTATTTGAGGATGTCAAATTGGAAGATGGAACATTTTTTTTTGCAGACTTCCCTGCTTCCTGAAAATAGCAGTGAATAACACAGAAAATCTTTAATGCCATCTTTGAGCTTTTGCTTGCTAAAAGGAACTACAGTATAGCTCTAAAGATTAAAAAAAAAACACTTTGCAGAAATGTTTTTTCCTTTGCAGAGCATCTTCCTGTCTCTGTGTATAAGTGCACTCCCAGGGGCATGCTCACTCCATCTTCATAGCCCCACATATCTTCATGCATGTGCATAAATTCTGTCAGGAAGGAGCTACGGCCTCCTCGTGAATAACAGCAAGCAGTACTGTGCGTGGGCCGTATTGCTTCATATAAAACATGGCCCTAGGTGATCACTCTGTACTTTGTCTCTTAAGCCTCTAAGGTTGGATGTGAGCTCCTTGCCATGGTGGTCAACGTCACACACTCAGACATTTGTTGTGGAGCCAGTGCCGGAGAAGCATTGCTTGGCCATTTCAACAAATTGTCATCCACCTGGTAACTCCAGATGTTCATAGAAGGCCTACAGTACTTGGACTCCTTTGTGCCTCAGTTACCTCATTTGCCAAATAGGGACACAGTGTATCTTTCAAGTAAAGGTGTTGTGAGAGTAAACAAAATAAAATGCCTGGCATATCTTGAGCAGTGCCCACCCATTTCATAGAAAAATATGCTCTGGATAAATGTTGGTTTAAGACCAATTTTTTTTCCTGCTCTTAATAGTAGGCCTGAGTTTATCAATTCCAGGGACCAAATGATTTCTTTCTATTTTAGATCTGTTTTTAGTTGTGTACTTTTTCCTGAAGTATAAGACGTAATTTTATACTTTTCCAGTATGTTCCTGAGATCATAGATGTGATTGAAAGAGTGATTTAGTCTGAGTGTCATGCTGAGTCAGCATATTAGCCACTTCCTCTTGCAATACCTATAAATGGAGGCAGCTGCCACTAGTGGTCCACAGAATTCCTGGGAACCTGCCTCCCACCTTCACATTCAAATCTCTGATCTGGTCTCAGCCATCCTTGTCACTTTGGTGTCTTGCCATGTAAGTCTCTGGGTCTTGCTTATTGGAACTGTGACCCACATGTATTGGACTTTTGACAGGCATCTCCCTAACTGCCTACCTCAGAGTGTGTCTTTTGCTCTTGACTGTCTGCAAAGTAAATCAAACAGGAAAGAGAAAGGTATGTATTGGCTAGAATCCCTACAACAGACCTAAACTGTAGTTGGTATTTAATATTCTCCTGTGCAGTTGATGCAAAACATCACAGAAAGAGTAACTTCCTGAGGCCATAGGACTTATGAATGATTTACTGGGTTTTGACAACCATGATTGTGATGGTTGGTGACTTTGGTGACTGTGCAGCTCAGAGCAAGAACTTAAGAAGACATTGCATGCCATGCCCACCCTGCTTCATGCTTGTGCCTATAGAGGGAGAACTGTCCTGGGGAGCATCAGAGATCAACAATGAACCATCTGGCTTTGATGTAGTCACCATTTACCCTCTTTCTCTGTTACAGGACCCTAGTATTTAGATCTACAGTGTATTTTCCATCCAGTGCTTCTGCACTATACTGAGGCTTATGTTGTAACTCTGTTTCTCTTTCTCTGAGCAACCTCCAGATGGATCTGTGTGGTTTACTGGGGACTAGTTCAGTGTCAGGACAGATTATCTAAGAATATTTGATAGGTAGATGGTAGAAACTATCCTTAGCTTTTAGGGCTAAAGTACATCTGAACACTAACAGTACATAAATGAACGTGCCTTATAGAGTTAAAATAAAGCTTTGGTAACATGAAATTGTATTCTCTGTGAGTATTGCTGAACAATTGTTATGGAGGAGAGATTATATATATATATATATATATATATATATATATATATATATATATATATATATATAGAGAGAGAGAGAGAGAGAGAGAGAGAGAGAGAGAGAGAGAGCATAGATTACTTAAAAAAAGAACAACTACTGGGAATTTCTTGATAGTTATGTATTTTCCCCTGGGATCTTAATTACATTATTTAAAATTTTGATTATAAGCTCACTGGATAGGAATTAGCAGTAGCCAAGTGCCTACTCAGCATTAAATTCATTTTAATAACTGAGTATTAGGTACCAAGAAATGAAAACCATTAAACATTTATTGATTTGGAGTTTTTTTTATTTCTGTATTACCTCTATGTATTTCATTTCATTTTTAATTTTAAAAGCTATTCTATAACTTGCTCAAAGATAAGACTGAGGCTCTGGCAAATTGTAATATACCTTATTTTTCAATTTGACCTGAATTGTGGAAGGTTGACCTATGAAGAAACAGCCCATTTATAATCTTATTCATTTTTTACTAGAAATAAACCTGGGGATACCTTTTAGCTAGTGTCATAATTAAGGGATGTATAGATTGTGGTTTCCTAAGATTTTTTAAATAGCTTGCCAGTAGGTCAAATGATAATAAGATTAAAATTAAACTTTCTCATAGTAGTCAACAACCTTAGTAGCTCACTTCTATGCTCTTTCTAGGAATGGTAAAAAATATTTCTCACACTGACAATGAATGACATCCATGTGTTTCAAATCCCTAGATAAAATGCCTTCAAGAACTACAGACCAGGCTTATTCTATACCCCACTTAAAATATACTTCCTTTGAGATAAAGCATTAGAACCCCAAAATAGCTCATCTCTGTGCCTCAGTGTAGCCAAAACATCTCTTGTGGTTAGAGGTGGAACCCAAAAGTGGAATTAAACATTGGAACACTACCGGTTAAGTTGGGAATGGCTGCCTTTTCCCTCATAGTAAAATCCCATAACCCCTTCAGTGGTTTTCATGGCCCACATTGTGTGGCTCCTCTTGCCTTTTGGATTTTATCTTTTGTCCCTCTCCCCACTTATTTCTTGACTGGAGCCACATAGTCCTACTTGATGTTTTGACAGGTCTGGCATTCCCCTGCCTTAGCACTTTGCCCTGGAAGTGCCCTCTAGATGGAAGTCTCCTTTCCTGGGTAGTAACATTGCTAGTTCCCTAAGTCTGTGCTCAGATGTCACACTGTTGGTGCGGCCTACCTTGACTATGCTACATAAAGTTGCAGTTTGCTATTGTTTCTCCTTTCCCCCACACTTTTGCATATCTAGTCCTCTTCATTCATATTGTTTATCATTTTGTAACTATATTTTTTTCTCATTTGTTTTGCTAAATAATATGTGTCAAGTACTTAGACCAGTGCCTTGTTGTGTTAATTGGATAGGTAACTATAGGATACATCTTACATCAGATCTAGGATACCTCTCTTTTGGAATTCCTCACAAGTTAGCTTTTGTTCAGTCTGTGATTTGACTTTGTTTGGACTGTAACTTCCATTCATCCTTATCCTGATCCTACCATCCCATTTTTTTTTTATTTTGGTGTGTTCCAGTGCTACCCATGGGCCTGTTAGGACAAAGCCCAGGCTGGAAAACTTATGGCTATGAATTCATGGCAGGTGGCCATGGTATTCTGCCTGGTTATCTCTGAGATTAGAGACACAGTTGATAAATGACAGCCTGCCAAGCGTCTATTACTACATCCCAGCTGTGCATGGGACTGGGTGTGCATCCCTCATTCGGCTGTGTGCAGATGCACCTGTTTCACTCTGAGCTCTGGCATGTCTCAGAATTTCTGATGATGGGGACTAAATAGATGGAGCGATTTGGGACCTGATGTAAGGGTGAAATTCCTCGCCTAAAATGAAGCTTGGCCTACAGAATGGCATCATCAGAATTTCAGATGAGAGCTGATCTGCTTTCCAATTAGCTTCCATTTCAAATTTTTAAAGTCTTTTTGTGGAGAAAGCCACCCTAGATTAGGCTGGTTCAAATAATGATATCTTTCACTCCAGGTTTCTGTGACTAATAGTGGTCTTTCCTTGGTAAATCCACAAGAAATTTAACCAAATATGAAAATTTAAAATTTTATATACAAAGTAAAAATCCATAATTTTTTATGGCAAGGTATGTTTTGGTGCCATTGCATGAATGATACTACATTAACATTTAATTCCTGTTGAGCCCGATTCCTTTCAGTGCTCAAGATAACATGGCTCTAGGAACCATATAATATGTTGGTGTTAGCACTCTTCTTAGGGAGTGAGCTTTAGACCTGAATTGAAAAATTCTACATAATGAGTTGTATCACTTACTTTTATAATGTTCTGCCAGCACTATGTGAGCATTATATGAATTTTTTTTCATGAAATTGATGAGGATGTATATTTAATGTTTATTAGGTAATAAGAGTAACACAGTTTCATTGCAATTTTCAATATAAAATAGATTTCCATCTATAAATTTGTTGAACTTATTCAGTCTTGTAAATCCATAAAAATATGTGTTTCTACATTATATATGTGTATCTGAAGTAGATTATTTTTGCCAAATAATAATGAATGCTTGTATCAAAGGAGTTGTGACCTTAAAATTAAGAATTTGCATATTGTGAAACAAAATGAAATGTTTAGTTAAAATTAAAGTTGCAATAAATTTTAACATCCGAACCGTCTCAACATAGATGCTTTAAGCACTTTAAGATTAAGACCTGCATATTGCTGACTACCATGATACATTGCAGTGGCTATAAAAGATTATTTCATCTCCTAAATCCTTTTTTTAAAATGTCTTTTAAAAAACGGATTGATTTGACACCAATGAAACTTTTTATAATGAATCATAGCAGAGAACTGCATTTTAATGCCTGGTGCCCCATGAAATGATTAGAGGGGGTGGAGAGGAAATGTATTTTCCTTATTCAGGTACCCCTCACATCCATTTGAAATTCTGGATCAAAGGCTTTAATGCTTTCTAGCTACCGTCCCCTCTGCAATCTACTTCCTTTTTATGTAACTGCACTGATATCATCCAGGGCCTCAGTCCTTGTTCCCTGCCCTGATTATCTGTAGCCACGAGCACTGCTGTCCTGTCTCTCAAGGATTTTGCAGGTCACATCCTCCATCCCGTCATGCTATGACATCCTGCTCACTGCCCAGTGGTAATTTGCACTTCAGTATCTATGATGTAACCCTAAGAAGCTGAGTTGGAACAGCCACTCCCCTCCATCTGCAGCTGTGCCTGGCCAGGATTCCCCCAGGAAGGAGGACAAGTTGGATCTGTGTTACTTTCTCTCCATTCTCATCCCCCTCCTAGGACCTCTTGGGGAGTTTTCACCTCTTAATTTCTTTTTTTCAGTGCAGGGAATTGAACCCAGAGCCTTGCACATGCTAAGCACATACTACACCAGTGAACTACATCCCCAGCTTTCATCTCTCAAAGTTTTAGGAACCGATCTTAAAGGTTAGATAGTTGAATTCTGCCTTGATTTGCTGGAGATTTAGGACTGACTTGTCTATTGTAGAAGTTAGTCAGGTTGCCACAGTGGAAAGTCTGGAACTAGTTTCTGGAAATTCTCAGTTATGATTTTTATTATTGTAAAACTGACTTTTCAAAGATGTCTTCTGGTGCATAATAAACCCCTAGATGAACTGAGGAGAAAAATGGAGTTCTCATAATGGAGAAGGATTCGGGAGGATGGACAGTAATAAAAGCCACTCTCCATTCATCCAATTTATCAGTGCATTCACTCATTCATGTACTCATTTTTTTTTTCCTTTACTATGGGCCTCTAACAGTACCAGCTATATTTTACTTTAAACAAGCATTTGGGATTTGGTGCTTGTAAATGTAAACCCTATGGACTAAGGTCCATTTCAGCTACTATAACAAAATACCATAGACTGGGTGGCTTTTAACAACATAGTTTATTGCTCACAGTTCTGGAGGCTGAGAAGTCCAAGATCAAGACACTGATAAACACATTGTCTAATGAGGCCCTATTCCTGCTTCTTTTTTGTGTCGTCACATGGTGGTAGCAGTCAAGGAACTTTCTGGGGTCTCCTTTTAAAGGCTCTAGCTCCATTCAAGGGGGCTGTACCCTCAAGGTCTGGTCATTTCTAAACAACCCCACTTCCAAATATCATCACACTGAAAGCTATGTTTTAGATATGAATACAGGGGACATAAGCATTCAGTTTAGCAAACCTCATACTGTTAAGCTGTCCTAGACTAGATCTAGTCTGTTTTAAATTTTATTTATTTCTACCATTTTCTTTGTATCTTTCTCAATTAGAGCTTCCTCGACCCCTCTTACTAGACTCCTTTTTGTTGGCTGACTTGTTCACCTGGGAAGGATGCTAGAAGCAATATTAAAGGATGCTGTTTGCCAAATGCCTTGGGAGAAGAAGCTTAGAGGGAACTGCAGGTACTGGATTTTATGTTGCACACTGTCCTAGTGATGGTGAGTCCAAAGTGGGTCTCAAATTTAAAGTATCTGAAAAGGACAGAAAGTGAGAAATGGCACTCAAAATTCCGTCTTCATTTTGGTACCATATAAAGAAATCAAGTAAGCCAGAATCTCTATATGTTCCTTTACTCTCATAGAGATTGCTATGTGTGAGGCTGGGGTTGTGGCTCAATGGTAGACCACTTGCCTAGCATGTGTGAGGCTCTTGGTTTGATCCTCAGCACCACATTAGAATAAATAAATAAATAAAATTATTGTGTCTATCTACAACTAAAAAAGAAATCTTAAAAAAAAGATTGCTGTATAGTCCTTGTGTTTATACTCATTCCTTAATATTAGACACAATTATAAACATAAAGAAGGAACACCGATGTGATTCTGCAATCTGTATTTGGGGTAAAAATGGGAGTTCATAACCCACTTGAATCTAATGTATTGAATATGATATGTCAAGAGCTTTGTAATGTTTTGAACAACCAATAAAAAAATTAAAAAAAAAGAAGGAGCAAGTTAGATATCCATTGAAAGGAGTATAGTTGAATAAGTTTGGTACATTGATACTCTAATGTATAATAGTATAGTATGTGACTGTTAAAAAGGTAGTATTAAGGCTCAAAGGCAGATTCGTGAGATCAGTATGTGTTATAAAATATAATCTTGGTTAAAATGTGCACATGTCTGTAAATCATTAAAAATAGATAACACATACAAAACCACTGCTATAGTTTTATTTGTTGCAAAATATCTATTATTTTTTGTAATTCTAAAGTAATATATTAAAACACCTCACCCCTTCTACATATCCTTTTTTATTGCCTTCTAACACTACTATGTAAATTACATTGGTCTTCACCTTGCATTTTTTATTAAATATATCATAGATATTTTCCAGAATATATCATTCTTTTCATGGCTACAAAGGATCCTATATGTCTATGCCATACTTTATTAGGTCATTTCACCACTGGTGGACTTTTAGACTGTGTCTGATTTTTTTTTGCCATTACTAACAATGCTTTGCTGATAAATATGTAAACAATGTTTCTTTTTTCTCTTTGGTACTGGGGATTGAACCCAGGACCTTGTACATGCTAGACAAGAGCTCTACCAACTGAGCTATACAGCCTTGGCCCAGCAATTATCTTTGTATGATGAAGTTTTAGAAGTGGGATTGCCAGACATGTGCATTTAACATTTTAATATCCTGACTAATATCCTAGGGTTCAAATGATTCCTCAGAGAATTACTAGTTGTGAGGATTAGTAACTATATTTTTGTTTCTTTTTTTAAATGTGGCTGACTGTGAAAGGAACCACTGTATAAAGCTGATATGCAATTTGCACTTGATATTTTACTCAAAAATACAACATTAGCCCATGTTAAACAGCAGCAGTCCTTTTATTTGCAATTATGTAAATAACATACTTTGATATCCTCAGCTAATAGGGCACTGGGTGAACTGAGAATTTTTATTGTCTTTGTTTACTCCCATTATTTTGGGAATAGTTATATTACAGATAATAAGGCAGACTTTTTTCATGTAAAAACATCTTGGAAATATAGAACATTTGGGGAAATTAGCAGGAAACCTTTTAGGAAAGTGAAACTACTGTTTTTTAAATTACTGCTTCGTTGAGCCTGTTATTAACCCCATGAGTTTTTGTACTCTTCAAAGCTATGTAATAGATAACTTCTGATTTCTTGATTTGGTTTGGGACACGATACTATCCTAGACTTTTCAATTGCAATAAGAAGTTTGGGTTAGGGACTTGACTATAGCAATACAGATGGTATGCAGAAGTCAATATAGTAATATAACTGGAAAGATGGATTATCTATACAATCCCTTCATCTTACATGTGAGGGAATTGAGAAAGTGGGATGTTAAGCAATTTACAACAAGTGTGAGTTAGCAAGAGTAGGAATCATGCTGTAATGAGGTCTCTCTATTCTAGGCCAGTTTTCTTGTCACCCAGCCAGGCTATATTTTGTAGGCAAGTTCAGAGGTCATGGAATAAATGCTGTCTAAGGGCTAATATTTCAAACATTGAATACCTTTCTTCACCCAGTTAGTGATAACTAGGGTAAGAAGAGATTTTTCCTCATAACCTTCTGGGGTTAGTGCTCTTCCCTGCCAGCCAGCGGGGAGTCACAGTCAACTTTGCCCTTTTTTTTTTTTGGCATGTCCTAAGATGTGAGCTGGACTATTCAGAAATCCCCTGCTCATATATCCACAGTGTTTGTAGGTCAAGAAATACAAATGGTATTTTTCTGTATTCTTTTTCTGTGAAACCAACTAAATTACTTATATACATCATTATCACCATCATTATTACTTCTATTTTTAGCATTAGAGTTATGATTTGGTTGGTGAGATGAATTTCTGGCCCAGAGGCCTCTGAACACCTGACCACTATCAGTCCTCAGCCAGCCTTGCCTTGCCCACTTATTCCAGACCATGGTCACTGTCCCTCTGAGCATGAATCACCGTCATCCACTCCAATGACTGCATCCTGTTTACATGTTCAGCTTGCTCTTTTATGTTTGCATAATAGCTGTGTTCTAGGCTTGTTGAGACTCAGGTTAGTACTTGACAGGACTGAATTAGCTGCTCCAATTTCAGAGAACAAAGTTATGGATCCTCTAAGTGTCCTTTAGATTGTGAAACCATCCAAACCTTTTAAATATATTGTTCTCTATTATTTTATTAGATACCTTCTTATTCCAAGGATCTTTATTTTCTTCCTTTCTAGGAAGAGAAAGGAGAGAGAGAGAGGTGGGGGGGATAAAGAGGATCCTATTTTCTTGTGGATGTATAGGACTGTGGGTGGTTGTCTTTTATATTGTGTTTCTGGGAAACTTAAAATTTTACATTCAGGCTGCACAGAACTCACCCCGGTGTCTGCACGTTGTGATGATATACTGCTGCTTTCCTCTCACTTACCCTCTTTTTGTCAAGAAAACATAAAACCTTTTATAGATATTAACTCTCAACAACCCCAGTGGATGAGCTAAATGGGAACCGGAAAGAAAGTTACAGAAAGGATAGGCAATTTCCTTGACAACCCAGAGAATACCAGTAGGAGGAAAGTTCTGTTAATTTCACAATTTCTCAAACCAGAGCTTTTCCTGATTTAGGATGGTTCATCCAATTTGGATATACCCTACTGACTCAAAAACTCACATCAAAGGAGATTTTATTTAACTGGCCAACTGCAGGCATATGAATGGAAAAATATATCTCTAGGGCAAAAATTTTGCTTTTTGTAGAACTTTCAATATATTTTAAAAGAGGGATTGAAATACCAGCATCAGTTTTAATGCCTGGGCATTATTATAACAGCACATTTAAGAATATATGAAATCATCCTCTGTACTAGGCACATGAAGGGTACTTCAATGTATTCCATTATTTTGATATTGAAAATTTCTACAAAAACCTATTTCCATTGTGGATTATTTGCCTGGGCTTAAAGATTGAAGTCATATATTTAACTCATTTTCTTCAAAAGATGAATATTGTCAGTGTATGCTGAACTTCAACATTTCTTTCAATAACAATGTTTTCCTACAAAGTAGTTAAAATTAGGAAAATTCCTTTAAATTTTAAGTGTTTTGTGCATCTGGTATGTATATACATAGAGTAAATTTTCTATTTTTGGTGAGTAACAAAATGCATTCAGTTTTCAAAATGAATCTCAAATGCTAAGTTTCTCTCTGAGGTTTGGACATTTTTATCTTTTTGATTGACTGGAACCCTTTCTACGAGTAAAGAGGGCAAGAAGTTCTGAAGCAGTAAGAATGAGGATAGAGTACACTGAATCTTAGATGTCATACTGGTTTGGTATTTCAGAGGTGAAGAATTCTATTACCGTACATGGCAAACTCACATGCTCAAATAATAGTATTTCATTTTTCATTCCTCTATATAGTAAGCGACTAGATTAACTATTGAAAATAAATTTTCTCTCTCCAGAATCCAAAGAGAAGAAAATTTCACCTGCTAAATTTATTAACTTGTACAGCTAAAGCAGACGGTAGGATAGGAAAATATTGATTTTTTTATACTGACAGAGCAGCTGATAACTTATTTTTGGTTTGACTTAATGTATAAACTGTGAGTTAGGTCAAGGGATTTTTATGCTGTTTTGTACTGGCTTATCTTGGACTTTACAAATCCAAATGTTGACTTGTCCATAAAAAAAGAGCCTACAATGAATTTAACCCATTGGGGTTTTCATAATACAGTCACAGATTTTCCTTAAAGATTTGTTATCCTTATATATGTATTATTGTATAGTCCCCATGATATAGCCGTGAAAAGAAATGACTCAAGAGTTGGAATGTGCTACTTTGGTGTCCACAAGTATTACTCTTTATTTATTTTTTTATGGGTACCTGTGTCCTTTTGCTCTTTTCTCTGAATTTGCTGGTGATATATTCCTAATTATTCTGTCCAGTCTTTATGATCCTGCATTGTACTTTTGTGAGGTCTCGTTTTTCCTGCCTGTGCTGTGACAGCTGAGGTGAAGACCAAGGTAAGTGACTCATACTTGGGTCAGTAGGGGCCTGTGCCTAGAACCAACTCTTGACTTAGTGCAGGACACTGATACCATGTAATGAGGAATCTAATGTGTCTTGGCTGAGAAACAGTGCTCCTCTCCCAAAGGAATGAAAGTTAGGAAAATTCCTGGAAGCACTTTTGTATGTCCCTGGGGGTCCTCCCACTTTCCACAACTTCTTTCTCCTGGAGGCAATCACTTACTTGAATTTGGTGGAACCATTTTCTGAATTTTTAAAAGTTTTCCTACAGATGCATGTAATTTGAAACAAAAAAAATTGGATTGTTTTTGCATATTTAAAAACTTCATTTAAAAGGCATCATGTTGCATGCTGCACTTGCACAATCTGCTTTTAAGCTTAACATTGTGATTTGGATATTGATCACATTAATACATATAAATAGAGTTTGTTTTTTATTGCACTCCAATTTTGCATTATATGATATTATTAGATTTAATTTATCTTTTCTCTTGTTGATGGGCTTTTAGATTTTTCTAGTATGATCTGTAATGCAGAACCCATTTCCATGTACACACATGTGAGATTTTTCTCTAGGGCATCTACCTAGGAGTGGAATTGCTGGGAATTTACCTCTTATTATTATTTATATATTGACAAATTATTCTCTGATTGGTAATTGCATCAGAAATGTGTAAGAATGTAGTTGCTTCATGTCCTCACCAGAGGTGGTATTGTCAAGACTTGTAAATTTTAACTATCAATCTGGTGTGTATAAAATCTTTATCTCATTGTAATTTTGTTTGCAGTTTCTTGATAACTAATAAGCAACTTTTCATTTGATTATTAGTCATTAAACTTTTTTCTTTTGTGAATTATTTTTCATAGCTTTTGCCTCTTTTGGTGGTGATATTTTTCTCATTTGTTTGTAAGAATGCTTGATGTATTCTGGGATCTAACCCTTTGTTATATGTATGGTGGAGATCTCTTTTCTAATCTGTGATTTCTATTCACATTTTTTAAGTGCAATTTTTATTCTTAATCTATTTTTATCAATTTTATCTTTTTAGTTTCTTGTTTAAAGTCTCATGCACCAACCCAAAGTGGCTAAGAAACTCTCCAAGAGTTTTACTTTCTGTTCTTCATTTCTGTAGTTTATATTTTTGTAGCTACTTCATTATCAGATCAACGGTTGTGATATCACAGTGTTTGTGTTCAGATAATACTTATTTTACTTAATAATTGCACCCAACTGCAAAAATAGTGATGCTAGCAGTTCACACATGCCAAAGAGAAGCTTTAAGTTCCTTCCTTTAAATGAAAAAATAGATATTTTATACTATTATAAAGAAAGAAAAAAATTGTGGGTTTAAGTTGCTAATATCTAGGATAGGAATTGATCTGTCCATGCAATTGGGAAGAAGGAAAAAGAAATTTGTGCTGATTTTGCTGTCTTACCTCAACTGCAAGTTAGGGCCATGGTGTATGATAAGTGCCTAATTAAGATTTGTGGGTGAAAGAGAATTAGAAAATGCATTCCAATTATTGACAATGTGTTATGCCCCAAAGCATTGAGACTATGTGAAGACTTCAGCAAGGAATGAATCCCCTCAAATGGGTGCATCAAGCCATTTACTTCTTAAGAGTTGGTTACATAGACTCAGGAATAGACTTGGATAGGAAAATATAAAAAATACAAGATAAGCTTGTTGAAGAAGTAGAAGAACATAACAAAGGCCATTGAGGAGGGTTAGCAAATGAGGAATTGGAAGAACTTGAAGAGTTGTCAACAGAGGAAGAGGAAGAAGAAGAAACTGAAGCAGAACCAGCAATGTGGACATTACCAAATTGCATAGATATGAAAAGACAAAATAATGGAGTACAGTTCTCAGATGGAATGCAGCATTAAAGGCACTTATATGGTCATTGAAAGATTAGAGCCTCCGCAGCAACACTTTGTGGAGTTAAAAAATGAATTTGCAGGGAAATGGATGGCACTAGAGCAGATTATGCTTAGTGAAACTAGCCAATCCCTAAAAAACAAATACCAAATGTCTTCTTTGATATAATGAGAGCAACTAAGAACAGAACAGGGAGGATGAGCAGGAAGAAAAGATTAGCATTAAACAGAGACATGAGGCGGGAGGGAAAGGGAGAAAAAAAGGGAAATCACATGGAAATGGAGGGAGACCCTCATTGTTATACAAAATTACATATAAGAGTTTACGAGGGGAATGGGATAACAAACATGGAGGGAAATGAATTACAGTAGATGGGGTAGAGAGAGAAGATGGGAGGGGAGGGGAGGGGGGATAGAAGAGGATAGGAAAGGTAGCAGAATACAACAGTCACTAATATGGCAGTATGTAAAAATGTGATGTGTAACCGATGTGATTCTGCAATCTGTATTTGGGGTAAAAATGGGAGTTCATAACCCAATTGATTCTAATCTATGAAATATGATTTGTCATGAGCTTTGTAATGTTGTGAACATCCAATAAAAACAAAACAAAACAAAACAATAACAACTTCCAATTACAGTGTTATTGTAGAAGTTTTTAGCACATAACCTTCAACTATTGAGGATTCCCAACTATCAAAATTGTCTGCTCTTGACACCCGACCACCCAAATCTTCATAGCACCATGATCCAGAATCACCCAAAGCAGGTGGCCTTCTTTACCATGTCATTAGAAGGGGAGGTTGTAGCCTAACATCTTATGACATAACCATTGTGTGTTTCACATAATTTTCTAAAAAAGTGTGAGAATGGTACAATAATATATTTTGAGACATAGATCACATTCACATAACTTTTATGATAGCATGTAATATAATTGTTTTATTTTATTTTAATCTCTTACTGTGACTAATTTATACATTAAACTTTATTATAGGTATGTACATTTAAAAAAGGACATAGTTTACCTAGGGCTTGGTACTGGTTTAGGCACTGGGGGCTGTGGATATTTCCCCGATGGAAAAGGGAGGAGGACTGAGCATAATGAAGGCCTAGAACTGGCAGAAATTTAATGAAGCCCAAGTTGTGAGTAGGTTACCCTGTTGCAACCTGATTCTCTCTCCAGTTAGCACATTTAGGAAACTTACAAATTGTAGAAATAGCCATCTTTAAATTTTTACAAAGGAAATCAAGCAGTGATATTCGAAAGTGAACAAAGATGTCCATTATAATGTTAAGAGGAAAAGTAAGAGTTTGAGATTTCAACTATTCAAATACAACTGAATTCTGAGAATAAGATAATGTTTTTCAGAACATGAGTGAAGAGTGGCAGGAATTTGGTGCCAGTCTCTGTGTATTTTGTCTGATAGATTGTATCCAGTCTCTGCCTCTTCCCTTACGCTTCTACCTTGAGGCACGTTTACTGGCGTGGACAGAGGGGGTTTGATGGCAGGAATGTGTAGAGATAAACAGGGTTTCCTAATGGGGTGAAGAGAGTGGCAAAGGCAGCTTGCTTTTCAGAACTTTCTTTTTTTTCCCTAGAGTCACCACAGCAGCTTCAAAATATGGGGCTGTTTTGTCCAATCTGTGAGACTGCATATCAGCAATGTGCTCCGAGGAAGAAGGGGCTCTGTTCTTGTGATATGTTATGTGCCTCCGGATGGTTTTTAGCTCACCCAGTGATTACTAATTCCTGGTTGTTAATGGGTAATGAGACACAACTTTGATAGCTAGGAGAGAAAATCATTGGTCATTCCTTTAAATTGAATTCTAGATGGGAGCTGCCGATGGCAGTGACTTTATCCAGCCAATCAGATGAGGAAACATTGCCTTTCCCAAGCACTACCGGTCAAAATTCTTTCTTGGTAACATAAAACTGAATGCTCTTTTTTACAGTACTGTGAAAAGTAAATGTTAAAAAAGACTGAAAGGGAAGCCCCGAAACATAAATTTAAATTTTTCTTTCAATCTAAAATGTTTTATTACTTTGTACATCTTCAAATTACTTTGTTGTCTAAAGAAACCTTTGGATTTAATCTTTCTTTTCCTTTATTTATTAATTTTTTTGAGGACCTTATGGTCATGTTTACACTCATAGAGAACATATGATCTCTACCCATATGAGATGATAAGGGATAACACAGGGGAAGGAAAAGGAAACACGAGGCACAGTCTCTTTTCTGCTAGTCTACTTTTCTTATGTGCCTTTCTTTCTCTGTTCTCTGTGGTCCTTCCCTGGACCTTGACTATCCTGGTCCTCTCTGCTGACACAAATCTGTCTCCACCATGCCTTTAACCCATCCTGGGCCCTGCTGTTAATGCAAAGACGTGTTTCTGGAACTCTACTTACCGGCTTCTGTTGACAGTTCCTCTTCTGACATAGTGGAGGCCTGGAATGTCAGGGGCAAGGAGGAGCAGTTTTCCAGGGGTCCAATGAGCTTCTCACTGATTTTGAACATCATGTTTAAGAAGTGAGGGCTTGGAATTAGGAACCAAAGACAGAAGACTTAATTGTACTAGCTATTTCCCATATACAGTCTAAGTGAATTCTTCCTATGCAAGATGGTTAATTTTTCTCATTTAACAGATGAAAAAATTCAATCTAATAAACTTAAAAGTACTGTTCAGAGTCACAGTGGCATGGTCATGGTATAACCTAGGCTGGTTTTACCTTTTTTTTTTTCATTGGAATGGAAGCTTTTATAAGATAATACTAAATATTTGCATTCATTCAAGATTTATTTGGTGCCTGTCACTAAGTGTTGCACTTGTATAATCTCAATCCTCTCAATAAACTAATGAAGTAGGTCCTTTAATCTGCCAGACCATCCACCCATCTATCCATCCATTCATTGGTCCATCCACCTTTTATTTTGAAAATAAATAAACTAAGGAATGGGAGGGTTAAATTCTGGCAGGATCTTCAGTTAGTCAAGAGTAGGGTAGGAATTTGAAACAAGATAGTTTGATTCTAGAGTCTATACTATTCATAACTATGTTCTATTACAGAGAAACGTGTGTGTATATATGTGTCACTACATATGTATACGTGTGTATATCTTTATGTGTTTATATGATGTGCATGAACATATGTGTAAGCATGTATAAATGTATAAATGTACATATATATTATATAAATACTTTAGGCAATCTTGCTACTGTATTCTAAGCACATATAATACTGTCTGGTACACAGTAGATATCTAAGAAATATTTGATGAGTGAATGAATAAATTTACAGGATCTGTATCTCCATGAGGGGGTTTTCAAGATGGCAGAATAGAGGAGATTGCTTTCCTGGCTGCTTCATGGTGTGAAAAAAGCAGATAGGCATCTTCTCAGCAGGATGGGTAAACAAACAAAAACAAAAACAAAAACAAAAAACTGTGTGTGGGGGGACTTTTACTGAAATTTAAAACTAGAAATTCAAAGTTGATTGAGGACTCAGGAGATTGGATATGCTAAAATAAGGAAGAAATCCCCAGCGGCACAGAGGCTGCTGTGGCTGGGCCATAAGCACCAGTCAGAGCCATCCCTCTTCGAGAAAAGTTGGGGGATAAGAGAATTAAAGGAACCCTCTTTTTTTAGGTGGCCTGAGGCGTGTCTGAGTACAGAGCATTTAGAGATCAAGGACATTGTCCAACAAACCTGAAAGACATGCTACACAATATCCTTGTGCAGAAAAGAATTCGCCATCTCTCCAGGCTGTGTGAGGAGGACAAAGGAAGGAACCATTTTGCAGCCATAGTACTGGGCCTGATAGCTGAGGGGGGCAATTCCTGGTATACCTTAGTTTGGCCCAAATACAGGCTCAGTAAACACACTGCATGACATAGAGGGTGATTAAGTGACCTGGAGCAAAACAAATGTGAAGGGAGGTTTACACAGGGGACAATTGGTCACGGAAACCCACCCAGTTCTACCCATCCCCCTCCAATCCAGCTGCTTGCAGGACCTGCTGGGAGAGACCCATCTGGTCTGGAATTTGAAAGGGCAGGAATGGGAAAGATTGAGTTTGGAGACTGAACCAAAGACCAGGAAACATGGGGTCTGCAGATGTCAGTGGCTCCTCCACTACACTAGTGGAACCCAGGGGAGATCCCTGGGGTACAGTCTTCCAGCGTGGACTGGCATTTAGTGGACCCTGGAAGTGCACTGATTTAAAATCTCCAGACCAATTTGTGTTCAGCAAAGAGCCTGGAGCCCACCTAAGCCTAAACCTGCCTCCAGGAATTCTGCCTATGGGATTACCTCTCTCACTCCAGCAATCCAGAGGGTGGAGCATCATGCTCCAGAGGATCCCACTTAAAATTGCTGAGAAGAGTAGCTGAGAATATTTTTAACTCTAATGAAAAGAATTCTTTAACTTTTCATCAATTTTTTTTCTTTCTCTGTTTAATTGTGACCTTAATAGTACATGGTCATTTATACATATTCATATTTGTTTTTTTTTCTCATATTTGAGAGAGAGAGAGAGAGAGAATTTTTTAATATTTATTTTTTAGTTTTCGGCGGGCACAACATCTTTATTTGTATGTGGTGCTGAGGATCTAACCCAGAGCCGTGCGCATGCCAAGCGAGCGTGCTACCGCTTGAACCATATCCCCAGCCCCTTTTTTCGCATTTTTATGCCTTTATTTTATTTCTATGGGTGCTGAGGATTGAACCCAGTGCCTCACATGTGATAGGCAAGTGCTCTATCAACTGAGCTACAGCTCTAGCCTTGTTTTTATTCCCTCATTTCTAGCATTTTTGAAGCCAGTTAATTTTCATGGATTTTTTTTTTTTTTGAGGACTAGGATGTTTGAGTAGTATATTTTAGTTTTGCTTTGTATTCTTGTATTTTTATTTTTAATTGTTTTACAATTTCCACCTTTTTTATTTTTTAGTTGTAGTTGGACATAATATCTTTATTTTATTTATTTATTTTTATGTGATGCTGAGGATCGAACGCAGGGCCTCGTATGCACTACAATTACCACTGAGCCACAGTCCCAGCCCCTTACAATTTCTAATTTTTACATATATTTTTTTCTCTTACCTACATCCCTTGATTCTTTTCTTCTGCTAACAGCTAATCTCTATTATTCACTCTTTCTTTAATTTTTTACTTCTGTCTTCTTCCCTCCTCCCTCATAGTTATCACATCCTATATCACTTCTGTTCTCTCTCAGTCTACCATTTGAAATTGTACATCCTTTTGTAAACTTGCTATTTTTACTATAGCCAATAACTGATCATATCATTTCTTTTTATTGTGATGATTCACATTGTAGATGTGACAGTAGGAACTATTTAGTTTAATGCTGTATATTGTTTGCATTGGTTATCGTTATTATTTGTCTCCCCCTAAACAGTGAGGTACTGGAAAACTGCAGGGCAAAATCTACTGTCTCAGATTCATACTATTAGATGGGTAGACACACGACATGAAAAAACAAGGGAAAAAATTACCCCCAACAAACCAAGATACTCTAATAAAGGACTCCATTGACAACATAGTGAAAGAAATGTCAGAGAAGGAGTATAGAATGTACATAGTTAAATGGATCTGCAAAGCAAAGGACAGTATAAGGAATGAAATCAGCGAAAAAATACAGAAGTGAAAGATCACTTCAAGAAAGACAGATTATGAAAAATAAAAACAACCAGAAATCCTCAAAATGAAGAAGTCAAAAAACCAAATTAAAAATTTAATTGAAAGCACCACCAACATCGTTGGAAGACAGTTTCAGGCAATGAAGACAAAATATATAATCTTGAAAACAAACTTGACCGTGGAGAAAAGATGTTAAGAGACCATGACCAGAACTTCCAATAGATGTGGGATAACCTGAAAAGGCCAAATTTAAGGTTTATTGGGATAGATTGAGGCTTGGCAATACAAACAAAAGGAATGCACAATCTTTTCAATGAAATATATCAGAAAAAAGAATGAAATGGAAAATCAAATATAGGAGGCTTAAAGGACCCCATATATACGAAATTACAGCAGACCCACACCAAGGCACATTATTGTGAAAATGCCTTACAGAATGAGGATAGCATTTTGAAGGCTGCCAGGGAAAACAACAGGGAACATTTAGAGGGAAAATAATCTAGATCTCAGCTGATCTCTCAACACAGACCCTCAAAGATAGGAGGTCTTGAAATACTATATATCCAGTTCTGAAAGAAAATGATGCCAGTCAAGTACTATACCCAGCAAAATTAAGCTTCATGTGTGAAGGTGAAATACAAACCTTCCATGATAAACAAAAGTTAGAAGACTGTACAACTAGAAAGACTGCAATACAAAAAAATGCTCATTTATTTCTCATTTCTTCTTCTTGAAATGTGAAAACCGGCAAAGGGAAGAACTACACTAAAAGAACAGTGAATCGATGGACAAATAAATTCAATTTAAAAAGCAGAAATAAATCAAAATGACAGGGAATAAAAATCATATTTCAGTAATAACATTGAATATAAATGGCCTAAACTCATCAACCAAAAGACATAGACTAGCAGATTAGATTAAAAAAACAAGACCCAACAATATGCTGTCTCTAAAAGACTCATCTCATAGGCAAAGAAATCTACAGATTGAAGGTAAAAGCATGGGAAAAACCATATTATTCACATGGGTCATGTAAAGAAGCAGGAATTTAGTTTCTCTTATCAGATAAAGTGGACTTGAAGCCAAAGGTAATCAGAGGGGACAAAGAAGATATTTCATATTGCTAAGGGAATTATACATCAACAAGACATAACAATTGTGAATATTTATGCTCCAAACAATGGAGCATGTACATACATCAAACAAATCCTTCTCAATTTCAAGAAACAAATAGATCACAACACAATAATACTGGGTGACTTTGATATACTTCTCACACCACTGAATAGATCCTCCTAACAAAAACTAGCAAGGTGTGGTGGTGCACTCCTGTAATCCCAGTGGCTTGGGAGGCTGAGGCAGGAGGATTGTGAGTTTGAAGCTAGCCTTACCAAAAGTGAGGTGCTAAGCAGCTCAGTGAGACCCTGTCTCTAAATAAAATACAAAATAGGGTTGAGGATGTGGCTCAATGGTCAAGTGTCCCTGAGTTCAATCCTCAGTACCCCCCAAAAAACAAAAAAAACAAGGGCAGGGGTTGTGGCTCAGTAGTAGAGCGCTTGCATAGCACATGCAAGGCCCTAAATTCAATCCTCAGCACCACATAAAAATGAATAAACAAAACAAAGGTGTTGTATCAAGCTACAACTAAAAAATAAATATTAATAAAACAAAACAAAAAAATAAAGAATCATAGAACTGAAGATATAATTAGTAATTTAGACATAACAGACATATATAGAATATTTTATCCACCAACAACTGAATATACTTTTTTCTCAGCAGCACATGTATCCTTCTCTAAAACAGGCTATATCTTAGGCCACAAAGCATCACTTAGCAAAAAAAAAAAAAAAAAAAAAAAAAAAAAAAGATAATACCTTGCATTCTACATTCTATCAAATCATGATCATGATGGAATGAAATTAAAAATCAATGATAAAATAAAAAAAGAAGCTACTCTAACACCTGGAGACTAAATAATATGCTATTGAATGATTAATGGATAGTAGAGAAATCAGGGATGAAATAAAAATTACATGGAGGTGAATGAGAATAATGATACAGCATATAAAAATCTGTGGGACACTGTAAAGGCAGCGCTAAGAGGAAAGTTCATTCATTGAACTCATTAATTAAAAGAATAGAAAGTCAACAAATAAATAGTCAACATTACATCTCAAAGTCCTAGAAAAAGAAGAACAAATCAACACCAAAAGAAGTAGAAGACAGGAAATAATTAAAATCAGAGCTGAAATCAATGAAATTGAAACAAAAGAAACAATCCAAAAAAATCAACAAACAGATAGTTGGATCTTTTCTTAAAATATTGTTTTTAGTTGTCAACAGGCCTTTATAGAATTTATTTACATGCAGTGCTAAGAATCAAACCTAGTGCCTCACACATGCTAAGCAGGTGCTCTCCCACTGAGCCCAACTCCAGCCCATAAAGTTGGATCTTTCAAAAAATAAATAATGAAGAGAAAGAGAGAACTCAAATTATTAAAATTCATGATGAAAAAGGAAATATCACAATGGACAGTAGTGAGATACAGATGATAAACAAACTATTTTGAAAATTTATACTCTAAAAAAATAGAAAATCTTGAAGACGTCAACAAATTTTTAGAAACAAATGACCTATCCCAATTGAATCAAGGCGGACATAGAAAATTTAAACATCGATTTCAATCAATGAAATGGAAGATGCCATCAAAAGCCTACAAGAAAGAAAAGCTCAGGACCACATGGATTCTCAGCCAAGTTCTACCAGATCTTGAAAAAAGAATGAAAACCAGTCCTCCTCAAATTATTCCATGAAATAGAAAAGGAGGGAACCCTTCCAAACTCATTCTATGAAGCTACTATCACCTGATACCAAAACCAGACAAACACATATCAAGAAAAGAAAACTTCAGACCAACATCCCTGATGAACACAGATGCAAAAATTCTTAACAAAATTCTGGCAAATTGTATACCAAAACATATTAAAAAGATAGTGCACCATGATCAAGTTGGGTTCATCCCAGGGATACATGATTGTTTCAACATATGGAAATCAATAAATGCAATTCATCACCTCAATAGACTTAAAGAGAAGAATCATATGATTATCTCAATAGTTTAAAAAAAAGCATTTGAAAAATACAGCACCCCTTTGTGTTCAAAACACTAGAAACACCAGGAATAGTGGAACATACCTCAACATTTGTAAAAGCTATATATACTAAATGCAAGGCCAACATCATTCTAAATGGAGAAAAACTGAAAGCATTCCCTTTAAAAACTGGAACAAGACAGGGATGCCCTCTTTCACTGCTTCTATTTAACATAGTTCTTGAACTCTAGCCAGAGCAATCAGACAAAGGAAACAAATTAAAGGAATACATATAGGAAAAGAAGAACTCAAACTATCACTATTTGCTAATGACATGATTCTGTATTTAGAAAACCAAAAAAAAAAAAATTCCACCAGAAGACTTCTAGTACTCATAAATGAATTCAGCTAAGTGCCTGAATTCAGCTAAGTGTTAATATAAAATTAACACCCACAATCAATTCCATTCCAATACATCAGTGACGAGTCAGCTGAAATAGAAATTAGGAAAACTATTCCATTCACAATAGCCTCAAATAAAATAAAATATTTGCTAATCAATCTAACAAAAGAGGTTAATGACTTCTACAATGAAAACTACATAACACTAAAGAAAGAAATTGAATAGGACCTTAGAAGATGGTAAGATCTCCCATGCTTTTGAATAGAAAGAATTAATATTGTCAAAATAGCCATATTACCAAAAGCACTATACAGATTTAATATAATTCCTATTAAGATTCCAATGACATTCTTCATAGAAAAAGCAGTTATGAAATTCATTTGTAAAAATAAGATACCCAGAATAGCCATAGCAATCCTGAACAAGAAAAGAGAAGGAGGATGCATCACAATACTTAAATACACTACAGAGCTATAGTAACAAAAACAGCATGGTATTGGCAACAGAACAGATATGAAGACCATTGGTAAAGAAGAGAAGACACAGAGACAAACCCACATAAATAAGTTATCTCATGCTAGACAGAGGTGCCATAAACATACATTGGAGACCAGAAACCCTGTACCTACTAGAGGAAAAAGTAGCCCAAATTTCCATCATGTAGTCTTGGGAGCTGACTTCCTTAACAAGACTCCTAAAGTGCATTAAGTATAATCAAAAATCAACAAATAGGATGGAATTAAACTAAAAAGTCTCTCACAGCAAAGGAAATAATCAAAAATTCGAAGAGAGCGCCTACAGAATGGGAGAAAATCTTTGCCACCTGCACCTCAGATAGAGCATTAATTTCCAGGATATATAAAGAACTCAGAAAACTTAACACCAAAAACCAAATAACCCAATCAATACATTGGGAACTGAACAGACACTTTACAGAAGAAAAAATATAAATAGTCAAAAAATTTATGAAAAATTTTCAACATCACTTGTAATTACAGAAATGCAAATTAAAACTACACTGAGATACCATCTCACTCCTGCCAGAATGGCAATTATCAAGAATGGAAGCAACAATAAATGTTGGCAAGGATGTGGGGAAAAGGTACACTCATATATTGCTGGTGCGACTGAAAATTGGTACAACCCTCAGGAAAGCAGTATGGAGATTCTTCAGAAAACTTGGTATGTAACCACTATTTGAGCCAGTTATGTCACTCCTCAGAATATACCCAAAGGTCTTAAAATCAGCATACTATAGTGACATAGCCACATCAGCATTCATAGAAGCTCAATTCACAATAGCTAAACTATTGAACCATTGTATATGCCGTTTAACAGATAAATGGATAAAGAAAATGTGGTACATATGTATATACACAATGGACTATTACTCAGCTATAAATAAGAATTAAATTATGACATTTGCTGGTAAATGGATGAAACTGGAGACTCTCATGCTAAGTGAAATAAGCTAATCCCCATTTCCATGTGATGGAGAGAGACCCTCATTGTTATACAAAATTACATATAAGAGGTTATGAGAGGAATGGGATAACAAACATGGAGGGAAATGAATTACAGTAGATGGGGTAGAGAGAGAAGATGGGAGGGGAGGGGAGGGGGGACAGTAGAGGATAGGAAAGGTAGCAGAATACAACAGTCACTAATATGGCAGTATGTAAAAATGTGATGTGTAACCGATGTGATTCTGCAATCTGTATTTGGGGTAAAAATGGGAGTTCATAACCCACTTGATTCTAATGTATGAAATATGATATGTCAAGAGCTTTGTAATGTTGTGAACAACCAATAAAAAAAATTAAAAAAAAAAGCTAATCCCCCCAAACGAAAGGCTGAATATTCTCTCTGACATGCAGATGCTGTCACACAATAGGTGGGGTTGGGGAGGAGGAGTGGAATTTCACCAGATTGGACAGGGGGAATGGGAAGAAGGGAAGGGGGATGGGAATGGGAAAGACAGTAGAATGAATTGGAAATAACATTCCTATGTTCATATATGAATACATAACCAGTGAAACTATATCATATACAACCACAGGAATGGGAAGTTATACTCCATGTATGTATGATATGCCAAAATACATTCTACTGTCATGTATGACCAAAAAGAACAAACAAACAAACATATAAATAAATAAATAAATATAGGTTGAGAGGGTGCTGTCAAACTAAAATAATTCAAGGTGGATTTATTTATAAAGAGACTCTCTCTGAAGATACAGACTAGAAGATCCACGGGTAATCCAGGGACTCAGGACTGGAAGGACCAACGCTTTGTACCATCCCAGCGTCCACAGAGATCAGAGGGGGAGTTTCTGAAACCACAGGAGAGCACTACTGTCTATCTTGTAAGGACACAGCCTCGGAAGGGGCCCCAAAGAAGGGGCTGTGTTTCCCTTTGCTCCTTCCTGCAGTCTCTTATCAGGGATTCCCAACCGTCAGCCCTAGTGAGAAGCCGGGGCCCATGGGATCCACCTGCTGTGGTTCCTGTGAATCAGCTTCCAGGTCAGCGAGCAGGTGGAGAAAATGGGAAGAGAGAGAGTGGCCAAGGGACCTGGCAGAGAATGACTCTGTTCATTGTCTTCCTCTACTTTCTATTTCCAGGAAGTCAGAATTCCTTAGGAGCAGGCCAGTTACTAAGTATCAGAATCGACACGTATAACCATGAGGGGACAAGACAAGCAGGGATGTGTTTAAAAGCCCAAGTCAGTAACTGGCTGGAGATGCCTAGTTCAAGGGAAAAATGTGAATTGATCTAGTTAAATTCCGAAGATGTCTGTGAATGGGCCAGGGCTTCAGGGGCTTCTGAGCATATGTGTCCTGTGCTACGTGATACTGGTTGCTGCTGCCCATTACTTGACAGGTGGACCTCCCTTGGTGGGAACCAAGCCTGAAGGTACACACCTTTTCATCTTCAAGGCTGTGACTGCTCTTGGCAAGGTCAGTTCTTATCATCAGGTCTCTCTTTCCCTGTAGTTTCAGACCACACAACTCTTCTGGAGCCTGGAGCTGCGGCCCATGGTTGAGCCTGATGTGCCTTTTTCTGTTTCCCACAATAGCGCCTATAGCTTCCTAAACCATTCCTTCAAAGGGTTGCATCTTTTCACAGGAAGGTGCCCTTGGGATTGACTGTATACCTTTCTCTCATTAGTCTGCTTAAATTAAGACTCTTGCATACAAACATGCTTTCAGAACTATATTAACTTGGGTAGCTTACCTGGATCACAGGTGGTCTTATTCTCTTCTACCTTCTTTTCTAAAAAAATAATTAATGTTAAGTCGACAAGTAAAATATATGTTTATGAGTAGCTTGTGAATGGCTAAACCAAGCTAATTGGCGTATGCATTACCTTACCTAATTCTCATTTATTTGCAGTGAGGATGCTTAAATCTTCTCTTTTATTCTCTTTCACCTTCTGCCCCATATTCCCAACTTAGGTGCTTCCTCTGTTCAACTTGCTCAGTTTGCCCATTTTTCCTTCCAATCTTAGTTTGTCATTCTTGCTAAGGAATCTTAAAGGCCAAACATCATCCCAGTAATATAAACAGGTTGCTGTAGGGATAGAGGCTGTATTTACTGAGAACAATACTGTGTGGTGTTATTTTCTGTGACTGTGTTTTGAATTCTATTCTTTCAACATGATGTGTTCATAAAAGTGTGGGTGATGAAAGTAGATAGATCCAAGGTCACATTGCCACAGGTAGAATTTTCTTAGCTGTAGTAGCATCGTTTGCTCACTCACTCATTGACTCACTTATTTCAAGAGCATTTATGGAGTTCCTCTGGGGTACCAAGTACTTATGTAGGCTCTGGCAAATTGGAGATATACAAAGATGCTCGTACCCTTGTCTTCTTGGAACACATCCTTTGTAAGAAGGTGAGAACAATGTCTGCTTTGCAGTGTGGGCTGTTAGGATAAGATGAGATATGTAGAGCAACCAAAACAGAATTTGGCACATAGTAGTTGCTTAATAAATATTATTTGTCATTCTTTCCCATAGTAAATATGATATTAGATACATTTTAAAGACTTTTGTGAAATAGCATCTGTAGGAAAAATATTTTTGAAAAGCATTTTCATGCATCATTAAGTTGTAAAAGAAGAAACTTTTTTTTAAAGGGTAGAACGTGGAACAGTGATTCCACACACATTTAAAGTCACCTTTGTTTTTTCTGCTACATAAATAGCTCCAGTTAGAAATGATGGCAGTTCTCATTTTCTCTAAACCGTCAGCTTCTTTGAGCTGGCCATGTTGGTTGTAGAGGTCTGCTTCATAGAGATACCTTATCTTTAAAAAAAATGTAAAGAATCTTTAACTTCTTTCACTGCTAATAGTTTTATATCCTCTAATAAATCTATGACATTTTATCTGGCCCAGAGCTTCTATAAATTCACATATTAGATAGCTGAGCCATATGATGTGAATTTTTAAGGGTGCCCTGCTAGCTTCCTGAATTTCATTCTGTAATTGTTGAAATTAATGTAGTCTGACAATGTCATGATTTTCCCCTATTTTTTCTGCCTCAAGGTTGATGCATCCTGTTTGGGGTGAATGTGTGGTTACTGAAACCATAACAGTCCACTACAACTACAAAACAATGATTTCATGAAGAAATTAAATATAAAAAAAATACTTCCCAAAACGATAATATTGGAGCACTAATGAACATTTGTTTTGTCAACTACTTTGAAAGCTTTTACTGGACTGTTAATGGTATTTGCAGTGTAGCCAAAAAAATAAAAAATAAAAAATAAATTGAGGCCTTTTATCCTTAGGTGGCTCAAATAAACTCAGTAAGAACATATTTAGCAACAGTGCATTATTTGACTGAGTTTAATAATTATCAATCAACCAGCTCATACTTTGAGCCACACTGTTGATAATTTATAGAACACATCCGTGGGTGGTAAGTTTTGTCTGTTTGCCTCTCTAGGCACAATTTCTGCCTGTCTCCACCTGCTTTGTCTCCTGGTGTATTAGTCAGCTCGGCTGCTGTAATAAAACAAAACAGACTGAGTGGCTTAAACGATGGAAATGTATTTTCTCACAGTTTGGAGGCTGGAAATGTAAGACCATGGTCTGTCTGGGTTTGGTTTCTGGTAAGGACTCTCTTCCTGACTTTTAGAGAGGCACCTTCTTGCTGTGACCTCACATGGCCTTTTCTCACGTTACATGGGAGAGACAGAAAGTGGGGGGGGGGTGTCGGGGATCGAGGGAGAACAAGTACTAGAGCGAACTCTTCTGGTGTCTCCTCTTGTAAGGACACAGATGTCGTATGGTAGCTTCATGCTCATGACCTCATCTAATCCTAATTTCCTTCCAAAGGCCCCCCTCCAGATACTATAACAATGGAAAAAATGGCTTCACCATGTGAATTTCGGGTGGATACAAGCATTTAAACCATGACACTGGGGAAGATGACCTTTACAGGCATTTTTAGCCTCTTGCCAACTATTGAGTTTGGCCGGTGGGGAACATCATCAGGTGATGGAGGGAGGGCGAAAGTGAGTCAAGGGTGTCACCAACTGGCTGTGCCCCTTGACTCAAGGTCATAGCTCTCCCCAGGCAGCCCTCTCTGCTTCAGGTCCTATGGTGACAGCCGTGCTATGACTGGTCTTAGGACCCTGCACTATCCCTGTGCTTTTTCCAATTTCCCTGTACCCTGCTTTATCTTTGTAAGAAGTTCCTTTACACTTCCATTGATTTACATATTGCCATTCTAGTGTCTGATGTATTCTGCTGTCTATCCTATTCTCTACTACCCCTTCCCCTCCCCTCCCCTCCCCTCCCCTCCACTCCACTCCCCTCCCCTCTTCTCTCTCTACCCCCTCTACTGTAAATCATTTCTTCCACTTGTATTATTCTTCTCTTACCCCTCCTTTCCTCTTTTTTTTTTAAAGAGAGAGTGAGAGAGAGAGGAGAGAGAGAGAGAGAGAGAGAGAGAGAGAGAGAGAGAGAGAGAGAGATTTTTAATATTTATTTTTTAGTTCTCGGCGGACACAACATCTTTGTTGGTATGTGGTGCTGAGGATCGAACCCAGGCGGCACGCATGCCAGGCGAGCGCGCTACCGCTTGAGCCACATCCCCAGCCCCCCTCCTTTCCTCTTATATGTAATTTTGTATAACCCTGAGGAACACCTTCCATTTCCATGCGATTTCCCTTCTCACTCCCTTTCCCTCCCACCTCTCATCCCTGTTTAATGTTAATCTTCTTCTCAAGCCCTTCAGGAGTTCATAACTCACTTGAATCAAACTGTGAAATATGATATAGTAAGAACTATGTAATGTTTTGAACGACCAACAATAAAAAAAATAAAAATAAAATAAAATAAGTAAAAAAAAAAGAAGTTCCTTTATTCAACCTCCCTTTCTCAATTTGAAGATACCTTCTATTTCTTCCTGCAATCCTAATAAAGTTCAATTAAGATATTTAAAATTTTTAACATCTTAGATGTTGCACTTTTGGTTGAAGTGAATTGGCAGAAATCTCTAATAAAGAAGAAATTTACCTTTCCTTTGTCCTAAATAGTTCTCCTGCCTACCCTCCACCATAAAACAAACTAACTCCCCACCAAGCCCAACATTTTTATAAATAAAATGGGTACCACTTTGTAGATGAGTAGTTTGTGTATTCTTACCTTTTGATCAGAAAGCATCTAGGGTCAGGGAGAGCCTTTTGGGGAAATAATTATCCAGTAGTTATATATGTCTGTTGGATCATTATCTAAACCATCCATCAGGGCTTTGTTGTTCATCAGATTGTTGGTCAGGGGAATGCAGAGCTGGTCCTAGAACATTGCTATGTGGTTACCAACCCCCTGAAATTGTCACTTACATATTTGTTCCACTACTTAGGGCTTATTCCCACCTGCAGAATTCCAGCTGAAATTCTGATGGTCTTAAGCACCTTAGTGTTCTAGGCACCGAGAACAATGCTTATGGGAGCTTCCAATAAATATTCGTCAAGTTAATGTTACCTGCAATCTGAGTACCCGCAGGAGGGTGTAGTGGATAGGACTTGTGGGAGGAAACTCATGGGAATTCTCGAAATAAATTCCTTTTGGCAAACAGCACACAGTGACATCAGATATGGGGCAGTCAGCAAGGAGTGTCAGGGATAGTGGCGTTTGGAGTCTAACAAGCTAAGGCTTGGTTCTAAAAATCTGGATCAGAGGGAAGGAGGCTCCTGGAATTCTGGACAGGTGGAGAGTGTATCAGCAGATTGTAAAATGTAAGCAATGTGGAAGATTGTATATGCTGGGTGCTGTGATACGAGCTAAGCCATGCTCCATACCTTAGGTAAGTTGTCACTCCAGCATGGAAAACTGAAAAAAAATTTATTTTCTTCCCCATAAAATGGAAAAAAAAAGTCAGTCAACTTCAGTTCTAACATTAAATTTTCTTTTAAGATGATATACTGTTATTTTTAAATTTTATAATAGATTTTAGGTGCCTGAACTATATATACTATAGCATGTAGGCTTACACATTGTTAAGAGTCTGAAATACAGATAATGAAATTGACAGTATGATTGGAAAAAAATCAAGATTATATTTCCATGGGTATCCATAAAACATTAATCACAGTTTTTATTTACAACTTTATAAGACAATCTAGAGATGCTGAAGTCACTATGGTTCCCCTTCTTGCTATTTTATAATGTAACAGGGGATAAATTGATTTCCTTTCTTAAAGAGGCACAAACCACATAAGGCAAAGTAAATAAAGGCCTTCAAATGGGCTTTAATAATTTCTTGGCCTTCTAATTGCCACAGATGTCTGTGTTGAGAGGTGATGAGCAGCCTTTCTTGTGGTACAACATAAACTTCATTTTCCCTAGGCTGAAGACTAATACCACAGGAAATGAAAGGACACAGGAAAGCTTAGAGAACACTGGAGGCAGAACAGCTAATGCAAGGTGAGTATCCAGTCAAGGAATTCACAAGATCAGTAAAAGCTTACAGCACCCCCTAACTTTCTACCGTGAAAACAGCCCACTGAAATAATACCAAGTAAATTATACCAGGTGAATGTTTTATTAGTATCCTGGAGGTTTTCTCTCGTAGAATAATTTCCTTAAAAGAGGAGCGTATTATTCAGGCCTAACAACTAGTAATTGCCCAGTGTCTGAGTCAGTAATGGTATAATAAAAATTAACTTATTTACAAAGAATTATTATTATGTGTTTGTGAATTTTAGATGAACAATTAGTCAGTTTAAAATTTGCGACTTCTATCCCACTGATATATTGTGTTTCTATCGCTTTCCTTTCAAAAATTAACTTTTCATTCATCAGGAAGCATGCTTTAGCTCACACAGTTTAATGATAGAATTCTTTTTGTGGAGGGGAGATGACTCTTCTTGTAGCTGTGTGTTTATATTTCAGTGGGATTTGGATATGAACTTGGTAAAAGGAGTTTCTTTAGCATTTTTTTGTATCCTGAAACTGCAAAATTGAAGGTAGTGTACATTATGGTTTATAAATGGAATGAGACCATGTAATGTGATTTTGTATTTGTTCATGATTTATAGGATGTGTTTGTGTGTTAAATAATCTCTCATTATTGTGAGACACGCTTGTTTTAGGATACTTTGTTTCATGGAAGCAAAACAAAAGAGCTTGTTTTGGGTTTCAGTTTTTGGTATTAGCTTGTCGGTTTTGTAATCCAATCAGGACAAGAAAGGGACAAATCATGAGTGAGGCAGAGATGGACAGGAAGATGAGTCATCCTTATTCTGCAATAGGATATGTGATAGTGGCCATTTAGTAAGGGCCCTGTTGGTGGGGTGGCCTCACACACACAGGTGTGCTTGTTGGCTCTGATGACTCAGCCCCCAGGCTTTAGGACAGCACAGCTTGTTCCACTGCCCTTTGCAAATGGACCCCAGAGGGGCTCCAACCCCTTCCTGAATCGTGCAGCTAGTTTCAGCTACTGGCAGGGTTGATATACATGAGCCCAAGAACCATCTCTAGTGTTGACATTCATGGATGGAACAGAGCAATCACTTTCAGAACATCGTACTACACTTTGTGGCGACACAAAAATAAGTCTTTGAATGTTGTATCTGGAATGCATGTGAGGAAAAACCACTTAGTTTCTCATTTTTAAAAAGTTACTCTTTGTGTCTAACTTGAGGGAGCATTGGGAGAAGGAATAAGATTGCTTAGAAGTTGCAATAATGTACACATCACAATTTTTGGCAATAACTATATAACTGACCTTGGTAGTTGCTAACATAAAAGGTCAAAATGCTATCATTGGATGTCTAGTTGAGGGACTCCAATCTTTCTCTGAGTCATGAGCAATTTATTTCAGATGGAAACTGGTTCAGATGGAAACTGAATATTCTAGTTGTTTTTCTTCTGATCTCTTTCTTTTCTCAAGTATAAATTAACAATATAGAGGAGCATGTCTCAGCCCAGTAGCAGCAAGCTGTCCATCCTAGCAGCTCACATAACTCCTTTACATGTTACCTGTGAGTTTTCAAGATGTTCTAATTTCTATGTCAGAATATTAGCCTCTGTGGTGCTTTCAGTTATCCTGTGGTTCTTAAGGCTAATGATTGCAAATGAGACCCCAGAGCCCTATCACTGTTAGTACTGCTGGTTCGGACAGGGGAGAGTAAAGTAAAATCTTGAAGCCTGTACAAAACTCTAATTTGATTAATTTGAGATTAACTGTTTAGCACCTTCCTGAAATTAATAAAATAGCCTTGCTTATGTATGCTCACAGTCCTGTGTTCTAAGCAGAATACAAATGCTTTGTTTTAGTGTGAAAGTATGTAGATTAGAGATGGGCAGTGCTTGGCCCAGGCTGTAGGGCCACCAGATTGTTTCATGATGCCCTGTATCAGTATCTTTCTGCAGGATTCTTCTGATAAGAATCTTACATTCTCTAAAAATGAATGTCTGCTCCATCATCCATTACTTAGATTTCTTTTAGGCCATTCTGAAATAATTTGGGCAGACTTTTATGTTTGTTTAAGTGGAGCATGTTTGCATTGTTACTGGGAGTTCATTTAATTTTTACAAAGGGTAATTGAATTATTCTGAAGTTGAATGCATGGTTTATGCACAGCAATATATTAGCTTGTAAGTTGCCAATTGAGGGAGTCACTGAGAATAAAATGTTTCCTACATGCATCCTAAGTATTTTGGGAGCTTAAAATGTGAATTTTGATCACAGACATTCTTTGTAGACAGTAGACTTAATTGGTCGCACCTGACAGGTATACCTATATTCAAAGCCACTTAGAAGTAAATGCAAATCAAATCGAATTTGGCCTAATTAAATTATCTGGGGGAGGTAAGTATGTGAAGTTGCTAATATTGTTATTACAAATCACCTACATTAGGAGGTACACACAAGTTATACTCTGTATTCTGTTTGGAGACCTTTCTGTGAACCATTGAGTAATATCTAAAGCCTGCCAATTAAGAATCAGTAGACTTTAATATTCAGAAAGGCATGTTTCCTCCCAAAGTGTTACATATTTTCTGGAAACAAGCACTGTACTTTCTAATATTTTTCTCACTGCACAGATAGGATTATTTTAGATAATCATGTTGAATGTGCACCTCTTTTTTTTTATGAATGGAGGAGGTAGTATTGGAAAAGGCAAAGAAAGTGGCAGACCTTAAAGTTCTTGTACATCTGTCCTTACTTACACCAGGATATCACTGATATAACACTTTAAGATCTTCACTTTGCTAAAAATACAATAAGTGATCAACTTATACACATTGCTATTTTTCATAACATTATTGTTATTGTTATTTATTAGATATATATTTGATTATCCAAAAATTCTATTGACTTAGATTTCTTAACTTTCATGTCTCTACTTTTTTTCTTTGTGCACTACTAAAATAGATAATAATTAAGTATCTTAATACTAGAGAATGAGTCAAAAATAGAAATTTCAATTGGGTAAAGTAGGAGAAATCTAACAGAGCAAGGAGAAGTAACTTACATGCATGTTGTCAATTATGGTGAAGACTCCCTGGGTAGTGGTATTAGGAAGCTTGCTTTATGTCTTGCCAATGACTGGCCAATCTTGTTAAGTACCATTTCTTGTGTCTCTGGGTTTCTGATGCCCCTCTGTGACAGTGGGAATGCTCAGGTTTAAGAGAGGACAAAATTAGAGGTGTCACTTAGTTAGGATGATTGATTTTCAAAAGGACCCAACCCTCTTGAAAATGGATCTCATGTCCTAGTTTAAATAATTTAGAACATTTGAAAGCAACAAATGGATTTATGTGTGTTTCAAAGGGGAAATGCTTTGATGAGTTTCAGGATTTAAATGAAGAAATCAAGGGCTGGGGATGTGGCTCAAGCGGTAGCGAGCTCGCCTGGCTTGCGTGCGGCCCGGGTTCGATCCTCAGCACCACATACCAACAAAGATGTTGTGTCTGCCAAGAACTAAAAAATAAATATTAAAAATTCAAAAAAAATGAAGAAATCAAAACATCACAATACCTTTTGTTTTGATGGTTCACATTTGTGTTAATCACAGTATATGAACTTTTTTCTCACTGTTTAACTGTAACAATACACTCTATAGTTTCGATTTCTGTTATATATGGTGTTATATTTTCCTGTTTTAAGAAATTTAATAGCATTGTTATTTCCTTGGGGTCTTTCATCTAGTTTAGATATCTCAGTATGAATGCACATTTATGGCATATCCATACAGTAAAATGAAATATTAAACCAAGATATGAAAGGATATTTTTGTCAGGTACATTATAGGTGAAGCATTTTAACAATGGATATTATTGATAAAAGCCAGTCAATCCTGACATTGTTCATCTTAATTGATTATTTTTCACACAGCTGATGGTTTCTTGATATTCCATGATGTCTCTATCTGGCTAGCATGCCACATAAATATTCTTATTATATTCAATACTATAGTCTATTAAATTCATGGTTGTATGGATCAGATACTTTATCTTGACACAAGATAAAACTTCTTTGGCCAATCTCATGGAAAGAATATTCCGTAGATTGTTGTTTTTGCATGATTCTGTAATAAGTAAAGTGTTGTAATAAGTAAAAATATGGTTTTACTTTTTAAGTATGGACATGCTTTACCTGTCAGATATGTATCTTCTCATCAACAGACTGTATTTACTTACAACTTTAGGATACATATTTATTCATCTTTTGCTCCAAAAATAGGCACTTAGCATTTGTGTAGATCCAGCAGAACAACAGTAGTCAATTTGATCTGGCCTCTAAAGCAGGTGTCATTTTGATAAATGGTACTAATTAAGCTGAGGTTTCAGGTACGAAGCCGATTGAGTTAGGTGTTGGCACCTGGATGGCCATGGCCAGACAAGTACAGATGTCGCAGCGAGGTAGAGGCAGCACTTTATTAACTTCCTTGAATCTCCAGGTTTTGCATCTCCCATCATTTGATCACAGAATCTCGGTGCTGGGGCACCATGGCTGCAGCTTGCATTTATTCACAGGTTGTAGGAGGCCAAAGCACTTATGGAAATTTCAGCTCTTTCAGGTCATTTTTTTTTTCTCACTGATCCCTATCCTGCAGTGAGAGACAAGTGCATAAAAATGATTAATTAGACGAGAAGCCTCATTGTTTTCAATCCATGATTCATATTCCTCCTGCACAACAAGGGTTTAAACTGCAGGAAACAAAGCTCTTTTATGTCTTCTTACATTAATTTCATTATAGATTGTCTAGGTAAAAAGTGCAGAATTCTGTCACTGCTTTCTTCTTCATGATTAGAAAGACTTTTAGTGCAAAATGACATTGGGACATGACCTTCTCTTTTGAATTTCTGTCTTCTTGGTGATCTCACAGGATCAAATTAGGCCTTGGACAGTTCCACTATTGAGGACTCCAAAAGAGGATTTATGATTCCTCTTATTTTCTCTACTTACTCACTAAAAAAATTGTTTTGATTAGGGAGAGGTACTTTGAGATGATATTTTAATAATCTTGGAGAACCAAATTTGTTTTCTTCAACTTTCTAACATGGAGGTTAGAAAAAAGTATCAAGGAAATATTTCAGGCTTTGCAGGCCATATGGTCTCTGTCACAGCTATTTAGCTCTGCGGTTGTGATGTGAAAGCAGCCATCAACAATACATACATGACTAGGTACTGTGATGTTCCAGTAAAACATTGTAACTACCAAAATTTGAAATCTCATGTAGTTTTCACATGTCAAGAACATCATTATTTTTCTTTATTTTTTTTCAACCAATTAGAAATATAAAAACATAATTAACTTGTCGCTGTACAGATACAGACAGTGGGTCAGTGTTGGTCCATGGGCTGTGGTTTGCTTTTACCCTGCTCTAATGCATTTCATGAAACTCTGTGCAAGGTAATTAAGCATTATCCCTGCCTTCAGGGAACTTTTCTTTCAGATGGGGAAAAGCATATCCATATTACAAGACAGAATGTAATTAAATGCTCACTCCAAATCTCAAACCACCCTTATTCTCTGACTAGTCCTGGAAAGAAGAAGAAGAACCAGGAAGAGATGGGATAATCAAGGAGTGTGGGTATGAGGGGAGTAGGGTGGTGGGAAGAACCTGGAAAGGCTGAGGTCCTGAGGCACAGGCAGTCTTGGCAAGAACTGGCAGAAGATACTTTTCAAATTTAGAAAGTTTCAGATTATAATAAGGGAACCCAAAATTAAATACTTCAAAATTTGGTTTTGTTCTTTTGTAGAGACATAAATAATGCAAAGGCAATATTAAAAATATGCTCAATTTGTGAGCCCTATCTCGTGCTGAATGCTGTTCATTCAGTTATCACTTATAATGCCTTGCACAAGTTAAGAACTTGATGGCATGGTAGTCATGTCTGTTTACTGGTCTTAGGACAAACTGCTATATAGCTGCTATAACAAAATATCATAGTCTAGGTGGCTTAAACAACAGACATTTATTTCTTCTAGTTCTGGAGACAAGTAAGTCCAAAATCAAGGTGCTGACTGATTCAGTTCTCTTCCTGGCTTGCAGATGGCTAACTTGTCACTCTGTCAGGGTTTGTGGGGTACAGGGAGGGAGAGAGAAAGCTCATAGGAATGTCAGACCTCCAGTATCTCTTCTTGGAAGGGCACTAATCCAGAATGAGAGCCCATTGTCTTGGTCTCATCGAATTCTAATTACCTCCCAAAGCCCTGCCTCTACCATCACATTCATTTTGTGGTCATACAGATACAGACAGTGGTAAAGAAGAGCTTCATCACATGACTTTGCCATATGACTAGGACACAAATAGTCTATGTCAAAGGGGTATTGAGAATATAAATTATAGAACACAACTTTAGCCTTCTAGGGCATCAGTGTCTTAAGGGGAAACCTCACTTAAGCTTTAAGAAATAAAGTGATACATGCAGAAATAAGAGGATATAGAATTAATTTGCTAGAGGAGCACAGTAGCAGAAGCCCTTTACTCTGCTTGGGCTGGTAGGGAAAGGGAAGGATTCATAGAAGGGGCAACATTTAGGCAGTGTCTCAAATGATGATAAAGAATTAACTGGGTAGAAGAGAAGAGTATTCTCAATAGTGTGTATAGAGTTAGGAATGTACGTGTTATGTTCAAGAAAGGCAATTATGATAACCTGTGATTCAGGATTAGAAAGAATATGTTGGTTGGCAGGAAAAATTCAAAGGAGTATCATAACTTAGGATCTTGAAAGATATTTCATATGATAACTGAAGTATTTGAACGTTATCCTGTAGGTAAGGAGTTGTTGAAGGACCCTGAGCAGAGTAATGATATAACTAGATTGGACATCTAATCCAAAAATGGATTAGAGTAGGTATAAGGTTGTGGCAGGAAAATAAGTCAGGACCATGTGAGACTGAAAAGTAAAACAGATGGTGAGGCTAGGAATGGAGAAGGTAGCAGGAGGGGAAGACAGAGTCTAGAAAAACTTTTAAATTCTCGTTTGGACAGCTAGATAGATGGTTTACTCATCAACCAGATGGGGTCACTAGATTGATTTCAGGGAATCACAAAAATCAGTCTTTGGAAATGTTGAATTTGAGTTTTTAAGTATGATTATCTGTACCCCTGATCAAAGTATGTGAATAAAGATGCAGATTTGAGAGTCAACCAGCATAAAATTATAGTCAAAGTCTTTACAGCTAAGGAAGCTTGGGGTCAGGGAGTCATGTAAGAAGAGGAGGTCCAAGGATGGAACTTTGATGGCCAGTATCCAGAGATGCGTAGAGAAGCAGCCAAGAAGCTGGAGGGCTGGATGGGAATGGAGGAAGCAGAGGCATGCATGTAGGTGTTTTTTGAGAAAACTAGGTGAAATGAGGTGACAAGGTGGTGCTTGGTGTGAAAGTCAAGGACAAGAGAAGCTTTGCGAAAGATAGGCAGTGTCAGAACTGGGGATGTAGCTTAATTGGTAGAGCAAATGCAAGGCACAGGATTCAATTCCCAGGTCCCCTAGCCCCCCATGTAGTCACAAAGATGGGCAGTGTCTGAACCTTTTCATTGGCTAAGATTATGGAGCCAATAGAGAGTAAAAGCAAATGATACAGAAGAAGAAGAAGTAGGTGATTTATACATTAGGGTCCTAAAGGAGTTAGGTCAGATGGGAGAACTCAAGATGAACAGAAAGAGATAATTGGGAAGATTTACAAATTTAGGACTGGAGCCAAGGAAACTGAGGGACCTCCCACCCAGATCTATGTCTTATCTGTAAATGAGTGTAAGGCTACATAGTCAGGATGAGATAGAAAAAGAGGTATGAAGAAGGATTGGAGAAAAGAGCAGTTAGGGTCATGGCAGGGTTTCTTGACCTTTACTGTGCTTATAGATCACTTGATGTTCTTGTGAACATGCAGCTCTTGATTCATTAGGTTGGAGATGTGTCTGAAAATTCTCAGTTTGTCACAAGCTCCCAAGTCCTGAGTGACACCTATACCATAGGTCCATGTACCCAATTTCGAGTAGCAAGCAAGTAGGATGCTTTCTAGTTTATACTCATTGTATGCACTCACTGTTACTTCTAAGATTATGTGTTTATATGGAAGGTGGGGTTTGAAGAATCAATCTCTCTCTCTCTCTCTCTCTCTCTCTCTCTCTCTCTCTCTCTCTCTTTCAGACATACCTCCAACCTAGTGAATTAAGAGAGGTGTGAGGGATAAGAAGTCTCATTAAAAGGGGCAAAGGGGGCAGAGCCAGTTCTTAAAAAGACAGGATCTAGACAGGGCAATGGAGAATTCTTAGCATTCTGGACATGAGCTTGAGATGTGGATAGAGTATTGGGCAAGAAGAGGAGTAGGTAGGGGTGTTTCCAGAGAGCCCAGAGATAAAGGACTGGAGAAGCATTGGCTGTTGGAGGAATCAGGTGGATTCAGGAGGAAGGGAAGAGCAGTAAAAATATGAGAGCAGAAGAAAGGATTGCACCTAAAGATGATCTCTGGGGTAGTGTTCAACAATGACAGCAAGCAGCAATGGCAGAGGTGCTGTCGACTGGTTGTGAGGTTCCGACTGAGACTTGGGTAAGAAAGTTGTTTGGAAGGAAATTGGCCAACCTCTTCCAAGAGTTGAAGTGTTGAGGTGTGTGAGCCTAGGGACTTTTGGACTGTACATGGACTTGGTCTACTAAAGAAGACATCCGTTTATTTTGTGCACACAAAACAAGAAACCATTACAGTTTCATTCCATGCTTTCCTGAGCATGTTAAGCGTTCTTTTTGAATGACAATGCAAAAGAATCTGTTGCCTGATGGATACATCTGTTTTCCCTTAATAAACCATTGACTTTTATTGAGAGAATGTGTTTTCCTCTAATTGTGGTGTGGATATGCTTCTTTTCCCTTAGAATTGGAAAAAAAAAAGTTGAAGTAGAATTAAATTCTACTTCCTGCTGTAAGTGGGACCACTATCAGGCTAGTAAATGTAGAATTCCATTCAGGAAAAGGCCCCATTTTTTTTTCTTGAAACCATAGAACAAACCATATGCCAAGGGCTTGTCATGTCCACCAGAATGTGTAGTATTTTACAGTGTTCCAATATTGGTCCTTTGTTCTTTTTATTCCTTTAGTTTTGTGTGTAGCTGTTACTGTTTTATTGAAAGCAGAAGCCAGTGGGAAATGTAATTTTGAACTTGACAAATATAAAGCACTCATTTGATTATAAAGGGTTTGAAATACCTAAGAAATTACCATAGTTTGAAGAGCTGGAGCAAAATAAATCTGAAATGGAAAGAGATACAGAGATGAGGACTGAAAAAGATACCTAACAAATCAAAATAAAACCAGTTTTGTGGAAGAGAAAAAACACAGAAGGAAATTGGGAAAATAATAAAAGAGATAATGAAATATAATAGAAAAAGATGAAATGATAGCAATTTGTGTTTACCTGGAAGCTTTCATCCAGAAATTAAATTTGATAGGCCCGGGGGATTTGGGGAGGTTGGGCAACAGGCTGATAACGGTTTGCTTCTAGGAGGTTAGCAATGGGGTCTGAGCCAGTCTGTATGTAAGAAATAAAATTTGTGAAGGAATTTACATTTGGTCCAAGAAGCCTGTAGGGGACTTTTCTGTAAAGAGTTAACTTGGTCAAAATAACAGCAGAGAAGATAATTTACATTCAGGATGCAGGAGCAGAAAGAAGTGGGAGAGAGAGATTTTAAAGGAAGTGTGTGGAATGAATGTTGTTACTGACTGTGTGTAGGATAGGACAGACAATGGCACATCATTGAGGCAGGTTCTGGAATGGATGCTGATGATGAACAAGACTCCCCCGTCCAGCTCTTTCATCTGTTAAAAATAAGTGAAGAATATTTGCAGATTTGGCAAGGTACAAGGGGATTCTTAGATGCTGCTGTACAAACTTCCTTTGAGGACAAGTGGATGATATATCACAAAAGCTGTAAAAACACCTATTTTCTATGACTAAAACCCCCATGCCAGGAGATTTTTTGTAAATAATAATTATTAGAGATGTCTTTAAAGACATGTGGCTTGAGGTGTTCGTTATGTTATTATTTATACTTTGGAAACAACCTAGATGTACAATAATAGTAAGTTGCTTAAATCTCTCTCTGCTGATTTACCCAATGTGAGGTGATGAATTTATTGAGGTCACATTATAGAAGAATATTTAATGTCATTAGAAAATCTTTATGAAATATCTTTAGGTGGAAAAGAAACAATTCCCTGAGTAGTTTGTTCAATAGTAGAAGAAATGTGTGTCTGAATATGTGGCTGGATATTGGGTATTTCATCATCACATACAGTTAGTAGCAGAGGAATGGAAGATAGGGGTATCTGGGACCAGGCCTTTGGGAAGGACACTGTAGAGCAGACAGTGGCCACCTGATGTTTCCTTCTGGACTTCTCCACAGCCCCCCCCAGGCAAAAACTGCTCTTTTGTCATAGCATGAATACCTGAATACCTTGGGTACCCCAGAACAAGCTACTTTCGGTCCAAACAGAATGATCAGAGGAAGCCCTGTCCTGGTTCCAGCAGAAATATAGTGAGAACATCCCTGGAAAGTGAATTTCTGTTTCTACCCAAAAGGCCAATGACATTTCAGTGAAATGTAAGACAAACAAACAAATAAATGGAGGTGAGGGGGATGAATTGTTTTCCCCCTTCATTCTGTATCAGTTTTTAATGCTCCCTGTCCCCTTCATCAAAAGCCCTTGGGTTTTACACTAAATAGACAAACCATCTTCACCTTCACATCCTTGTTATCTACTGATCTCTTCATCATCCCTATTCAATCATTAAAGATTTGGGTACCTGATTCATGGTCCTGTTCCTCTCCGTAAACCTATCACTATTTAGTGACCTAGACACATTCACTCACCCCACCCCACCCCTGGCTTGCCAATGCCTTCTCCCCTGCTACCTGTAGAATGTTCTCCCACAGCCTCCATTGTCCTCTTCACTTTCCGACCTACCCAGCTTAGATTAGATGTTTTCTCCTGTAGTAACTCCCTTGAAAAAGCCCTTGGCTCTTTTGAATCTTTCTTCCTCCATCATTTATTTCTAGAAAAACAGATATTATGACTCTTTCACTCACTGTCTCCATGCAGGCACCAAGCTGCTGAATATTCCTAGAGATAAAACACTCCAGAAGCCTGCAGAGGTTTAATTGTAAGTTTGTGATCACAAACCTCTAATAGCCTGGTGGTGCAAAACTCCTGTCTTACTATCCTGATCCAGTAGGTTCACTTTATCACTTCCTGATATGTTGTCCTCTCAAGTCTTTGTGGGTCTTTTCCTCCCACTTCTCCATCAGCTGGTGACCTTGCCTTTTAGGATGGCAGAAGGTGTCCAGAAGACAATTATTTGTTTTCTCATAACCAAGTCTGTAAACCCACCTGCATTGTTCTTTTTATTACAATAAGAGAAACATCCCTTCTCCCCACTTCTCCTTGTCCTCTTCCTCCTCCTCTGTATAAAAACAAACCTAAAATTCTTAAACTCATATTTCTCTCAAATATCTGCTTTATTCCTGTTTTCTTAATAATCACTCTCTTTAAAAAAATTGTCTACACATACTCTGATGCTTCACTTCTAGTCTTGTTTTTAACCTCAACACCCAGTTGAAACTGTTCTTTTCAAGGTCACCGTGACCTTCATGTGGCCTAATTCAGGGACACTGAATTTGTACTTTTTTTCTCAGACTTAACACTAGATCTAGTTGACTACTCCCTTATTTTTTATTTTTTACTTAGAATCTTATGTATTTAATGTTTTATGCATAGGAAGAGTTAAAAGAAAATTTAACAAACTGTTCTCTAGCAGGAGTTATGAGAAGGCTTCCAGCATTTAACCTTTCTGAATTGCTTATATTACATTTTCAATCAGTAAAAATTATTATTTTTTTTAAAAAAGGCATTATGAGAGCAGCTTCTGCTTTGTTGAAACACATTCAACTTGGCTTCTTTAACCGCAGACCCTCCTGGTTTTATTTGTATCTCACTTGATTATTTTTCACAACTCTGCCTTGAGATGTTGGTGTTCCTAACAGCTAACGTAGGCCCTTTTTACCCACCTTCAACTGTCTAAAGGCTCATCAAGCTGAACATGTCTAGAATGGAATGTTTCTCCATCCTTCTTCCCACCTCCTCTTTGTGTTCTTTCTTAGTAAGGACTAGTGCCACCTACCCAGATGCTGAAGAAAGAACACTGGGGCTCATTTGTAATTGGTCCCTTTTACAAGTAAGATCTACTTTGTTACTAAAATCTAAAGCACTCACCCGCTCTGTCTCCAGGCTTTCTGCTGCTGTCCATTTTTATCATCAACATCCTAAGCCAGGCTACATCACCTTTACATGGACTGCTACAACAGACTCCTAACTCTCTCAGAACCCAGTATTCCCACTTGTCCTACATTTGTGGACCAAAAAACGTTTTTTTTCCTAAAAGTCAAATCCAATTTCTTCTCTTAGGTGAACTTTGAGCTCCTTATGATGGCCTCTGAGGCTTTTTTGTCTATTATTCTAGCCTTATTCTGTGCCTCTATTCCTTTTGCTATTGCAATCTCATTCTTTTGGGCTCATATTAAATGAAATTAAACCAGAGAAGCTTTCTTTAACCTCTTTTTACAAGTAGCTCTCCACTGTTATTTTCTAGTACAGCACCATTGTAGTTTTCTCTAGGACACTTATGACTTGGATTTATGCATATGACTGAAGCCCCCCCGAAGTCAAGGCTGTTTTCTCTCCTTTGATCATGTTTTACCACCTACCTGGCACAGTGCTTGTGAATAATACATAATAATCTTTCAGTAGGTATTTGTGGAACAAATGAATAGATGAATATTTGCCAAGTATTGATGCTATTTGGTGCCAATGTGAGGAGAAAGAGAAAATGATCCAGGCTGTAAGATGATTACCATGTGGTTGGGTGACACAGGATAAATGTTGAGGGTTGGCAGCACAATATGGGGAAGTGAAAAATACAACAGCAAGATTCAGACCTTGAAAAATGACAAAATGATGATATCTTTGTGAGGATGGGAAAATAGAGCAGTGGAAGGGATTGAGGATGGAATACTGGGAGTTCCGTATTCTGTCTTTTATGGGGACCCTTATCCTTACAGAATATCTTCAGGCAACCTGACGCAAAAATAGAATTCATGAAACTGCTCAGCAAAGAATACAGAACAGAAACTACAAAGACATTAAAGTCAAAAAAGTTTATGCAACTCAGTATCTATGAACATGCTAGTGAGTACTGAATGCATACCATGCTAGTGGTTGAGATGCAAATCGGTTATTTACTTGAATGATGCTTATTGATTATCAAAGGATTCCCTTGATGATTGTTGTACATCTTAGATTGTTAATATGAAAGAAATCTCTTCATCTGGCTACATAAATGAAATCGATCATTTAGTAGCAGTTGGCTTATCACATTGCACTACTTTACATGAAAGATGGTCTCCACAAAAGCAGTTGTAATGGGTGGCTTAATAAGGAAAACACTGTGAGAGAATACAATTTAACTGTTCTTAGCAAATACAATGCTTTTTGCAATGCACTCATTTGTTTTATTAAAGCCAATTACACATTTGTTTTTGCTAATTTTTACTGTACAAAAGAAACTTGGAATACTTAATAGTCAATTACTGTGAGCAGGCAGATAAAAATAATGAATGTTATCACACAAAGAGTTGATATATAAGAGGCAAGCCAAACATGAATATAGTATATGGAAATTTGTCAGAAATTAATAACTTCTATTTTAAGCCTCTTTAGAGCATTTGAAAAAGGAAAACCTTTAAATCAATTAGATTCCTACTTTGGTCTGTGTAGATGGCCGACACGATTCAATCTAAATGGAACGCTAGTAAAAGCTACAATCAGTGTCCTCTCAAAAGAGCTGACTTTTTCCTGAACAACACCTGAACACATTTGACAAGCAAACTCTCTGTGCTCAGATCTTCATCTTTAGTCATTTTGGAATATTTGATCTTTTAGTAGTCATTGGGAAGGGACTCTGAACTTGCCTTCAAGTGATAATGAGAATGATATCTTTCAAGCAAGTGGGATCAGAGAAGGCTGAATACACTGATAATAAAATCTGGCTTGTGAAATAATAAGAAAATATTTTTACTCACTAAATATTCAACCTGAACCATTATTCAGGTTTAGTACTTGGTATAAAAAAATAAGATAAGTCTGGTCCTGGCATAAAGTTGAAAATCTCAAAGTGACATACATGAAACATTAAAGGTTACTCCCATGACATGATGTGTACTATGACAGAAGGATTAAGGACACCATAGTTTGGGGGTGTAGGGGAAAGGGACAGGCTGACCAAAGGGTACAAAGTTTTGGTTCAACAGGAGGAATAAGCCTTAGTGATCTGGAGCACACAATGGTGATTATGATAAATAATAATGCATTTTTACTGCACGCTGCTGTCATATATAACAAATTAGAATAAATAAATAAATTTAATTTAAAAAACACAGGAACATTCCTCTCTTGTGTTCTAGCCTAACATAGACGGGTCATGGAAGGCTTTCTGGAGGAAATAATAGTTCAACTAAGCCTTTAATTTAAATAGGAGTTAATTATGCAAGGAGATAGAGAAAGGAGTATGTTTGTGGGTCCTGGAGCCTTTGGAAAAAGGAAAGGTCTGCAGGATATCTAGAGCTTGGAATGTTAAGAAGAGGGGCAGAGATAAGCACTGTTCTGCACTAGGAAGCAGCTGCAGGTTCAGGGAGGGTCAGGCCTGCTCAATATTTATTTTGGTTGTTCTGTGGCTGGAGCTGGGAAGGAAGTACCCCCAGGCAGGCCCACATGGGGACAAGTCGGGATGCCTTTGAGGCACTTTAGCAAGGCACTGTGGTAACTTTTTCTTGGGCAAGAGCAGGGGCAGGGGATCGAGAATCTGAAGTCAGGGAGTTTTATGAGTTAGAATAACCAATAGGTGTACAAGTAGGTGATTCTGAATCCCAGGACAGTAGATTGGTCTTTTCTGTGGACCAACAGATGTCACAAAAGAAGGCAGGCCTGCATCCTATTCCACTTACCACGAACATAGTGCCTTCCTGGGCCCCACAGAAGTAATAGCAATGATGCCAAGAAATTGAATGGCCAAAACGAGAGGGCAATAAATCCTTCTGCAACTCAGGTACTTTCTGTTTTTCTTTTGTTTTCCATTAAACAAAAGGGATGCTTAATAGAACTGTCAGATGTTAGATCACTAAAAATATTTTTTTGATGCTAGATCAGTATTTGCTTTCTGGCACATAACTCAGGAGATTAAAAAAAATGAATGACATTGCTAAAATAAAACTTGTTCCATTTCTATCTATTTATTTTTATAAAAAGCTTTCTAAGCCCTTACATAAAAAATGAAAAATAGGAATAAACTTGATGTAAAACATCATCTCATTCTTTCATTGTTATATTCTCCATGGACCTATGAAATAATTGAAAAACAAATTCAAAAGCATTTTAATTAAGTTTCATCTAAATTCTGGCTTATATAATTAATATATAGTTGTCAAAATATAAAAAGTTACATTGTGTTCATCAATTGTATTTAATGAGAACCCAATTCTGGAGAAAAATGTTATCACCTAAAACCTTATGGTCCCAGGAGATTAGAAATATTAAATTTACCAACTTTTTTAGAAAGATGTATAATAAGGTGATCAATAAAAGACTTTCAAGCATAGAATATATTGAGTTTAAATTTTGTTGAAGAAGTAGAACAGAATTATGAGCTCAAAGAGAATGATGCAAAATTTCCTAGTGTTAAAGAAATGCTTATTCATGTGTTTTTTAACTGGATGAAGAGAGAAATGGAATCACTGGTGATTTCACATATTTTAACATTGGACATGTTTAAAAAGAATGAAGTAACTGTGATATTTTTAAATTATGAAATTTCCCAAATGGAGGAAATTGCATTCTTTGCCAGTAAGATCCAATATGGAGTTGAATGGTAATTTTTTGATATTGACTTAAAATGTGAGGCTACTGGTTTAGGGAAGGAAAGTGGGGTTAAAAAAAAGAAGAAAAGGGCATAGTTTAGATTCCTAAGAGCATCATAGTTAAGGGTCGGTTGTTCTTCTCCACTGTGTAACAAGAGAAGGAAGCCAGGAAAGGATGACTTGCTGTAATTTTGCAGGTTGTCTTGATGGGATTGGAGATTAGACTGTTTTGGAGGCATAAAGGGTGGGGAAAGACTTCTAAAGAGAGCCCAAGGCTGGAGCACAGGAGCAACCTCTGATAGCAGAAATACCAGTCTTCAGGGTGGCTGACAATGACCTGAGAGTGATAGCAATCTGGTTGGTATGTGATAGTCTTGAAGCATGTATTGGTAAGAAATTCTTAAAATGAATGGATAAATGCAGGCATTAAGAAAAATACAAGAAATTGAATAATATTAAGGGGCCATGAAAATCACTGAGGCAGAGAAGATAAATCATGTACCCAAGGTCACCTTTGGGGATGGCAGATAGAACTTCAACTTCTCACTTTCCTGCTGGTCTTTATAAGGTTACCTTGTGCTTCTCTGCATTATGTCTTACACAGAATTTTCTTATGAAGAACATTGGAAATGAGGTGAGAAGTGTGGAAAAGTGTGTGCCCCTCTGCAGGACCCTAACACCTGGCTTCATCCAAACCATCCAACCCACCTTGATACATTTCCAGACCAGTCTCCTCTTTGACCCTAGAATTCAGCATTTCAACTCCTGGCTGGAGCACCTCCATCTCCTAACTTGACTTGGAATCCTCTGGATCATTGAAAACCTATCCTCTTTCTCCCTGATTTTCCAAACTCCACTTGTAATTATACTCTGTACCAGCACTGTTCAGGAAAAAATAGAATGTAAACCACACATGAGACACATGGGATTTTATTTTGTTACTTATTTGTTTTATTGTGATAAGAAGCATTTAACAGGAGACCTACCCTGGTATATAATTTTTAAATGCATAATACAGTACTGATAGCTGTAGACACAATATTTTATAGCAGATCTCTAGAACCCAGTCCTCTTCCATAATTAAACCTTTTGCTGATAAACAGTAACTCCCCATCTTCCTCTCAACAGCCCTTGGCAATCACAATTCTAGTCTCTTGAGGCTCTTTCAGATGCCTCCTGTAGGTGGAATCATGCAGTATTTGTCCTTCTGTGACTGGCTTTTTTCACTTAGCAAATATCCTTTAGTTTCATCTACAGTATTGCACATGGCAAGCCTTGTTTTTTGAAGGCTATAATAGATGAAAAGTGCTGTGACAATGTGGATAAATTGGAATCCTATACCTTCCTGTGTGACTGCAAAATGATGTACCCACCATAGAAAATAGTGTGGTGATTCCTCGTAAAATTAAAAAATAGAATTAAATTATAATCCAGCTTCTGAGAATATATCCAGAAGAATTGAAGCCAGGATCTTGAAGAGACATCTGCACTCTCATGTTTATTGCAGTATTATTCACAATAGCTAAGACATAGAATCAACTTTAGTGTCCAGAAACAGATGAATGGTAAAGAAAATGCGGCACCTACCTAATGCACTGTAATTTTAATTTTCTAGTAGACAAACTTCCAAGAGTAAAATGAAACAGTAGCTGGTAGTTAATGCACTGTATAGTGTGAATCTATATGGCAAATGTCAGTGCTAAATTCTATTTTTATTTACTTGTTTCTTGAGTAGTTTTCTCGGTTTTCTTGGCAGACTGTATTCTACTTTGGGGCAGGAATCATGTTTTAAACTTCTTTAATATTCTTAGGGTGTTCAGCATAATGCTCAGCCATAGTAAGAAGCTTGATGGACCACATTTGTTGAATTATTTTAACCAGTAAAACTTTTTGTTAAGCCACCTTGATAATCTGGCTCTGTTGACTGTCCCTTTGGGAATGGGATTGCTCTTTTTGGAACAACAAAGTTGTCAAGGTTTTCAATAATTGACAAGGCTGCTAATAGCTGCTGCTTGTGTGATTAGACAGTCATTTGAATTTGTGAGCATCCTGGGGGTGGGACTGTTGTGTCTTCTATTCCTTCTAGTCAAAACAGCTTTTATTTTAAGTATGAACATCTTTACGTACAAATTAATAGTTCTTTGAAAGGTACTAAATGCTCTTTAAGAAAATTATGAATTTAAATTTGCCCTGGGGTGCTTATCAAGTTGGTTAATGTTATCACACTTACATTTGACTTACTGAGAACCTTGGTTGGAGACAAATTGGCTGAGCTGTCCCAACTTGTCCCTTAGAAACTTCTTCTTTTTTTTTTTTTTTTGTTTTGTTTTGTTTTGTTTTGTTTTTCCAAAGGCTATGAAGAGGGCTTTGCCCAGATTCTGGAAGTGTTATTATCTCTTCTGATAGGCTTTATGCAGAGAGATGTGGCCTTCAGTATAAACAAACTGACAAAAGGCCCCTTGAGAATCTTAATTTGTTCAAATTAAAAAGAATGTGGAAAGATAAGAAAGCTGTTTAAAAGCTGGCCTCCACTTTAGTACAAGTCCTTTAACCATTCCTTTGGGGAAATTACGTCACCCTTACATGGTGGTTTAATGAAAAAAAAAAAAAACAGTCATTATTCAGAGCAGGGATTTCTCTCCATCTTTTAGCCTCCATCATGAATGCAGTGGCATGAATTCAACAGTGCAAATTCTTGAACTGCAGCTATGTGAGATTAGAAAACCTCTCAGGTGTGCTGAAAAGGAAGCTGGTTTGACTTTATGCTAAAATAAACCCATCACATCAAAACCAGTTTTGTAGTAGAAAGCCTTGGTCACAATTATACTCTGGAGGTCTTTTTCTTGAAAGGGAGAACATTTTTTTTTCCCTGTAATTGTGACCACTATACTAAAGCAATCAGGAAGGTATGTTAATTTACTTCTAACTGATGGAACTGATATCCTAAAAGCTTTAAAGGAATGGGAGATGTTAGTGTGATGAATTGGAGATGCTTAATCACATCACAATACAAAGCAAATTTAATTCTTATGCATTCCATCTATTTTGATATTAATCAACTAAGGAAAAGAAAAACACCAGTGAAAAGAAAATACAACAATAACAACAACAACAACATCAACAACATCTGTGTTCCTCACCTACTTCTAGGTAATTCACAGTTTCGAAGAGGTTTATACAAGCTAGCTTTAAACTTTTACCAGAAGACATAGAATTGAAATATGATGCCTCTGGTGTTAATTATTGAGGTGTATTCTGCCAGGGATTGGAATCTATGGGTGGCCTATAACAGAACTCTGCCAAATATGATCTATTCTGTATACAGATAATGAACTGTTGTCACTTTCCCTCAAGGGAAATTTGAATATATTGTATTCCCCCTCTAAGGTAGGTATAACTATGTTTGAAAATAAAATTGTTGTTGCTGCTAATACCTATTAACTTTAAATGTTACTCACACGTCTGTGCTTGGAAGTCACAGCATGTACTGAACATTAATTTTAATCACTTTCCATAGCAGTAAAATTTTGCTTCATAACCCACTTGGAAAAATGAGAGCAGCAACTGAGGGACTAATTCTGTGTTATTACTAAATCATCCTAGATGATTGAAATCAAGTTCCCAAGGCTGATTTGGAATTGACACATGACAAGGAGGTTAATTTTGGATCTATTTAGATTTTTTCCTTGCAGTGATCACATGGAGTTTGGATCCTACAACTTAGTATTTAGAGAATTGAATCAGAGAAGTATGGAAGGGGTATTGCATTAGGACCATCATCTTAAGGTCTCCAATTGATATAACTTAATTTTTTTTTTCCATTTCAATTCTTTTGACAACTCAAGGTGATATCTTTGAATTCAGTTTCCCTAGTTAATTCATGGTTTCTACATCCTCACTGGTTCCATCAAATTTTCAGAGAATTTACAGATGTCAAGACATGAAGATACACTCAAGTTCTTCTCTGGTCCCTGTTGGTTGGTCCCTAAAGATTGCTGCCAACCGATTTGTGATCTGATGATAAGGTCATCCTTGGAGCCACTTCTTCAGCCATCAGGTTCTCTCTTGAATTTAATTGCTTGTCATCACCCGGCAGGATTGGGAAATGGGCTGGGCAACAGCATATATTTTTCCAAATAAGTCAATTGATTACGCCTGTTTTAGATGCAAAAGTCAAGAATCACCTCTTTGGTTCTTCTCTGAACAGAAATCCCCACATAACTATGTGTGTCCTAGATTGAAAGAAGGTGATAATTGTAGGGAAATATCCTGGATTTTTAGGGAACATAGAGGGGAAAAAAACAGCATTGGTTAACATTTGAAATTATTATTTTCTGAAGGTACAAGCAAACTGAATCGACTTTTGGAAATGTAAAAAATAATGTTAGTCTAAGTAAAAGAAAACTATCTAAAATATTAATGAAACATATATTTTTAATATATATATATATATATATATATATATATATATATATATGAATATATATTTTCCTCTTCTAGATAAGAACCACATCTGTAAAGATCATCCAGCCTAAGCATTTAACAGTTAAGAAACAGAGACCCACAGCTAGCATGAAGTCACACAGCACATGAAACCAGGTCCCCTGACTCAAAGCTCTTTACTTATCCACCCCCTCCCCAAATTGCTTTGCAATGGAAGAAGATTAGGACAAACTTCTGATGCTAATAGGTGGAAACATTGAGATACATTATCAAGAACATTTGCAATGGTTATTGGAAAAAAATGGTTGGGCAGCTAGCATTTCATCCTGGCCCAGGGCAGTCCTGTGGAGTCAGCGCTGATTGAAGCTGATTTCTTTACCCTCACTTTTAGATTACATGATTTTTAAGGCAGATACTTCAAAAGGGTTTACAAATATAGACTTGATTTAATAATTTACCAGAGAAACTGCCCCTCTAGCTTCCCTAAATTCCAGAAATACATTGTGTTTGTTTCCTTTTTTGGTGAATGTAGAGGGAACATCAATCTGCCCTTTCAAGGAAATGTAAGGAGTTTTGAAGATGTTTAAAAACAAAAGAGTAAAATTGCCTTTGGATCCCTTGAGAAGATTGGACTGCCTAGGACTTCAGCTTCTTCCTTGCAATAGAATGGATTTCCATGGGGAGAGGATTCAGAACTCTATGGGCCAGAGGGCGTAAAAGATGTCACAGGCTTCAAAAATAATTTTTTTTGTGGAACTATTTCTTGAGAATGGTAATTGATTTTACTTAGTGTCTGCCAAAAACAACCTGGAGGGAAAAAGGACAAAGTATTCACGGTTTTCTGAGGATGGATAGAGATTTAGATGGATATTCGAGAGACTAGTTTATATTTCATGACTCCTTGGCTTAGAGAGTGAGAATGATGTTTTGGGAAGTCCATAGGACATTTCTTCTTCCTCTGATAATATTCAAAATGTGGACTTTGAAGCAAAATCTCCAGAAAGACTTTTCTCTCCTACTCTCCTATACTTCTGGTCCTTGGGTCCTTCTCTTTTGGTGCAGTGTCTATTTAACAGGATTATTTGGTAGGAAAAACACCTGCCAAGATGCAGCCTAGTCCTCCTCCCTCCTTCCCTCTCCCTTTCTCCCTCTCAGCTATTTTCCTTCCTTTTTGCTGCAAATGACTTTAAACTGGCAAAATCAACATGATGGTATAACAGAGCTCATATTTTTAATGTGGCTCTTTTTGTGTGAATCTGGAAGTTTAATGTACACACTGTATACTACAGTTTCATCCTTCAGTATCTAAGTTTTGTATATCTTAAGGTTACTTCTATATGGAGTCAGTTGTATTTTTGATATACCTTCCAGCTGACTTCTTAGTCATAAATTGATTCTGTAACTGTAATCCATTAGACACAGAATCCAGAGTTAATCCAGAATTAATATAACAGAATATTTAAAATTATCATCTAATTCCCTATTGTCTATTTTCCTTCTAAAGTAGATGTATGTAAACTCTCATTACTCAAATACTTGTCCTGAGGATCTTTAGACACCTTAACCCTAACTCACTGGATCAAAATCTCACCTTGTCAATGTACACTTGTACATCACCAAAACCTTTTTTTGTAGTTAGTTTGGGCAAGAGGACATAGTGTGAACAGGCTGCAGTATTGAACCCTTTTTTCAGGTTTTTAAAATGTGTTTGCATGATCCCGTTGATCTTTCCCATCCTTGAATGGGGGAAAGCTTTGCTTCTAAAATCTCAAACATATTGTGCCATTTCTTATTTGTATGTTCCTTGTGTATCCAAAAGGAGAGTAACTTCCTATCTGATACTGTAAGGAAGGATTCTTTGTGTACTACATATACTCGTACCCTAGAAACACTTGATTGTGTGTTAAATAATTAGGTAATTGGTATTTCTAATGATTTAATTTATATCAGTCAGAAGCCCCGGCTGGATTTAGATTGTTATATAGGTGTTTACAAGTGTTTTATTGATATTTGGGGAAATTGCATGGGTGTTTGGATGGGTTGGGAACATATTAACTTTCCTAATTAAAATAATAGATGATAGGCTCCTACCACCTGGAAATTGCTATGCAATATATTTTCAGAAAAAAAATTGAATTCAGATGAGGTATGCCTGTGTTTCTGTTCTGAGCACATACATGTACAATTATATAGTAGCCCATGGTGGTAAAGTTATGAAATCTTTTGCATGACAAATATTCACATCTGCCACATTGTATAATTGATGTGGCTGCCTGTTAAAATCACTCAATAGGTTTTTAACCTTTCATGAATTTCTTGACAGTTCTCTCCATTGCTGACTGTATTTTCTTCTCCTGCTTTCGGAATGGTCATTGTCCTCTAGTCTTGTCTTTCCTCTCTTCCCCAAAGATGACTTATATTCTCATTCCTCTGCCATCAATCTCTGCAGAGAGAGAGCTGAACTCTATTTTGAACCCTGTTTCCTTTCTCCCTTTCCTGTCCCCTACTTTGTACTGGTTGCTTTTCTACACACAACTTCAAACACAACACAGCAAGGAGGAGATACCTTGTCTAAACAATGGGCTCCAGAAATCTTTCTCAGGAAGTAGTGGGATAACAGTGCTTAGGGATGCGTCCTGCTGTGTGCTACTGCAGGGAGGCCCCTAGAGAAAAGACTGAAAAAGGAAGCTAAATCAACCCTGTGCATAATGGGCAGAGATTTAAAGTTGGAAGAAAAGGAAAGAAATGGTGAGGAGAGGGAAGATAGAGAAGCGACTAGAAAACTTACGGAGAAGTAGAAACCGCATTGGTAGAAACAGCCAAGGACTTTATAAGGTCAAGGTGATTTGATGGTCAGGTTTAGGTTGCTAATATTCTTTGCATAGGAATGCCTTGTCTCCTCAGTAAAATCTGCGACATACACAACAGCTTGCTGGGGTGGATTTTTTTTTTTTTATGTCAAAATGTAGAGATGAGGGCAACATTAAGTCACAGTAGCTCAAAGGCATAAACAACCCAAATGTCCATTGATGGATGAACATATAAACAAAATGTGGTAAAACACAGAATGGAACATTATTCAGCCTTAAAATAAATGAAATTCTGATACATGTGCCAACATGATAAACATTATGCTATGAAATAAGCCAGATACAAAAATTAAACATTTTGTACGTTTTCACTTATGTGAGGCATCTAAAGTGGTTAAATTTATAATGAGGAAAAGAAGATTATAGTTCATGTTTGATGGGTACAGAGTTTCAGTTTGAAGAAATCCAGGGATAGTTGCACAACAAAGTGAGCATCTGCCAATAGAACTGTACACTTAAAAATGTCTAAAATGGAAAATTCTAGATGATGAGATAGGGAAAGAGGTTGTAGGCTATGTCCGGGTTCCTATTGTTTGTGTAGGGTGAAAAGATGATTCAGGAACTGAATCATTTCAGCAGAGGTGGGTTTTAGAGCAGAGAGGTAGACCCTTGCAGTGGGTTGAATGGTGTCACCCAAAGATGGCTATGCTCTAGCTGCCAGAAATGGAGAATGGGACCTTACTGGGGAACAGATCTTTATAGATGTCATTAAGAATTTTGAGATGAGCTCACCCAGGATTTCCCGGTGGGCCCAATATCCAATGGCAAGTTTCTCATAGGAGACAGAAGACAGAGTAGCAGGCCATGTGAAGAAACACTCAGAGATAGAAGTGATGTCAGGGCATTTCCTGGGGTCAATAGAAGCCAGGGGAGACCAGCAAGCATTCCCTTTCTTTGGGTCTTCCGAGGAGCACAGTCCTGTTGGCCCCTGGATCTGAACTTCCAGCCTCCAGAAATGTAAGGGAATATGTTTATGTTTTAAGCCACTGAATTTATGGAAATATGTTACAGAAGCCCTAGAAAACAAATATATCTCCTGAATGTTCCCTGCTCTGGAAAATCTGACTAAATTTGGGCCAGATGTAGCAGTTCCTGAGTGCACAGAGGATGGGCTTCTGGCTAATTTCATCAATATCTTAGGCATCTCAGCCAGCTTTTAGATTAAAAAAAAAAATAGACCCCCTCCCTTATTAGGTCTGATACGTGTGCCACAAAAAACAAAGAAGTTGGATATACTGGCTCCATGGCAATGTTTGTGAGTGTGGTTCAGCTGCACCAGGATCTCTTCTGTTAGTTTTTAAAATGTAGTCTCCTGGCATCTGGCCAAGACCCAGTGAGCCAGAAACTCTAGGGAGAGTCGCTAGGAATGTGTATTTTCATCACCTTTCAGGAATTCTTATGTGTATTAGATTTTGAGAATCATTACTCTAAGAGGTAACATGATTTACCTCATGGATGTTAGCAGGCAAAAGACACAACAAATGACTTTCTACCAAAAACGAACTGCCTTTTTCTCATGTCATTTTTTCAAACCATTTTATTGAGGTACAATGGATACATAAAAACTTGTACATATTTAATAGACACTAGGATGAATTTGGGGAGAAACGTATGTGTGGGAGCCCATCAGGGTTGTAAACATGTCTGCCCCCTCCCAAAGTTTCATCTTGCCCTTTTAGTTCCTGCTAAAAACACTTACTGTAAGATCTGCCATCTTAGCATTTTTAGGTATATAAGACAGTATGGTTAGCTCTGGGTACTGTGTATATAATAAATCTCTGGAATTTATTTATCTTTCATAATTAAAACATTGTATCTTTTAACTACCACTTCCCCATCACCCCCTTTTTACCTGTACATGATACCTTCTAGGTCCTTTCCTGCTGTTGCAAATGGCAAGATTTCCTTCTTTTTAAAAACAAAATAACATTCCATTGTATGTTGTGTTAGTTAGTTCTTTGTGACTATGACAAAAATATCTGACATAAACAATTTGAAGGATGAAAGATTACTTTGGCTCATGGTTTTCATAGGCTCATGGACATTCAGGTTGTTCCCATATCTTGACTATTGTAAATATGGTTGAAGTGAACATTGGGATGTAGATATCTCTGCACCATCCTGATTCAATTCCTTTCAATATATTTCCAGGAGTGGGATTACTGGATTAAATGGTAGTTCAATTTTTAATTTCTTGAGGAATTTCATATTTTCTGTAAAGGCTATGCCAATTTGCACTCTCACCAGTAGTATATAGGATTTCCTTTTCTTCACATCCTTGAGAAGACTTGTTATCTTTTTTAATATAGCTATCCTAACATCATTTTTATCTTTCAGTATGGTGTTAGCTCTGGGTTCTTCATATATTGCTTTTACTGTGTTGAGGTCTAACCTTCCTATACCTAATTTCTTGAGAGATTTTATGAAAGAATTTGAATTTTGTCGAATATATATTTCTGCATGTACTGTGAGGATTATAGGCTTTTTATACCTCATATGCTTTGTTCTTTTATTGTAGCGTATCATGTTTATTGGCTTGTATAAATTCAACCATCCTTGTTTCCCCAGGATAAATGCCAGTTGCTTATGGCATAAGATCCTTCTAATGTGCTGTTTTCTTTTTTTTTTTTGAGAATTTTTAATATTTATTTTTTAGTTCTCGGCGGACACAACATCTTTGTTGGTATGTGGTGCTGAGGATCGAACCCGGGCCGCACGCATGCAGGCCAGCGCGCTACCGCTTGAGCCACATCCCCAGCCCCTAATGTGATGTTGAATGTAGTTTTCTAGTATTTGTTGAGGACTTTTGTATCTATGTTCATCAGGGATAATGGGCTGTAATTGTGTTTCTTCCTCTTGATGAATTAACCCCTCTACCTTACATAATGATCCTCTTAGTCTTTTGTGACAGTTTTTGACTTAAAGTCTATTTTATCCGATGTAAATATAGCCACACCTGCTCTCTTTTTGTTATCATTTTGCATGGAACATCTTTTTTCGAATCCTTCAATTTTATTCTATGTATCCTTAATGGAGTTTCTTGTAGTCAGTATACAATCTGATCTTGTTTTTTTTAATCCATTCAGCCACTCTACGTATTTTTATTGGATAATTTAATTAATTTACATTAAAGTGATATTGATAGGTATAGAATTACTATTGTCATTTTATTAATTATTTTCTGATCATTTTATAGTTTCACTGTCCCTTTTTTGCTGTCTTCTTGTCATTTGTTGAGTTTTTGTAGTGATATGCTTTTATTCCTTTTCCTTTTTGTCTTATATATCTGTCACAGGTGTTTTCTCCATGACAGTCACTGGGCTAACATAAAGCAATACCATTTTAACACTCTATTTTAACCTAATAACAATTTAGTTTTCATCACATACAAAGTGCTCTGCCTTTACTCTGCCCACCTTTATTATGTTGTTGATGTCACAATTTTTACCTCTTTTTAAATATTGTGCATCCAGCAACAAATGTATTGTAATTATATTTTGAATAAATACTTCTGTTTTTCTTTTATCCTTGAGTTAAAAATGTGATGATGCAACACAATTAAAAATTTCCAGTATTCTGAAATTGACCATTTATTTGCTTTTGCCACTGAGTTTTTTTTTTTTTTTTTTTTTTTTTTTTTACTTTCATGCGTTTTCATACAGTTGTTATGACAGCAGTCAGGGGGAGCTTCTAGATATTAAACAGCTATACAGTTGCTCTTTTGCATTCAGATCAAATTGAGCAGTATTGCTGAATTGTATGTATGTGTTGAATTGTAAGTATGTGTTCATTTCCCTGAGATCATGAGCTCTTCTCTTGTGGGGCTACTTTTACTTCATTCTTGTACATCTTGTCTCTAGGGTGGGTCTTTGCAGAAAGAATATATTGCATATTGGAAAAGATTGAGCATTTTTCTTTATTGTTTTAATTTTAAGAAGTTTCTCCATTGTTAAAATTGCAAACATTGTGTAAATGTTTGAAAGAGCAGAGTCCTGTTCTTAATTAGAATAGTTCTATTTTCTCTATGTCTGCAACTTATAAAGGTAATTTTTCCGCAGAAGAGCCTATCAGTTTATAATATAATCTTTCTTTTTACAAGTACACGGTGGACAAGGCTGGGGATGTGGCTCAAGCTGTGGCGGGCTTGCCTGGCAGGCGTGTGGCCCGGGTTCTATCCACAGCACCACATACAAACAAAGATGTTGTGTCCGCCGAAAACTAGAAAATAAATATTAAAAAAAAAAATTCTCTCTCTCTCTTAAAAAAAAAAAAAAAAACAAGTACATGGTGGACAGTCCTCCTTATCTGTGCCTAGCAATCTACCTTATTACTTCCCCAAAGCCTGGCCCTTTTAAAAAGACAATTGTAGATAGTCTTCACAGTTGCTGCTGGTATAGCTCCTTTGCAATCAGCTAAAGAAAGTGATGTCGTTTCAGGTCCCTAAGGTATAAAGATATAGAAAAGGTCACAGGGAAGGACTGACACCATAAAGAAACTCAGAGGCTATCTAGAGGAACCAAATGAAAGAGACATTTTGCTTAAAAGGAAAATTTTTGTTTTAGAGGAAGGAACTTCAAGTTAGTTATTCCAGAAAAGAGAAGTCTATATGCTTTGAAAGTCCAAAGGAAAAAAAGCTGACTAGGCTGATGCCTGACCTTGTGGCTTTTTCCATAGCAGTGAGTAGAAAGCCACTGTTTGGTAAGAATTCTAAGTGGATTTCAGCTGTTGAAAAACCAATAGTGAAAAGACTGAATCAGAATAAGTGTTGAAAGTTAGGTTAGAAAAGACACTGTAGTTTTATTTTAAAAATATTCCTCACTTTTTAGATTATTTCTTTTTAAAATGTATCCAACGAGTAATTAATATTTGACACCTAGCTGGAAGGGTGGAAGACTCAGAGATAAGTGGGTCTCCATCCACAGGCACTTGATCTTCTAGATTAGGGGCCTAAGGGACTGCCCTTACCTGTGAGAGCAAATAGGTTTTATGTTATTGTAATGTATTACACAATGTCTTCCTGAAAACCAGGATGGAAATTGTTCAAAAGCTGAGAAATATTGACTTTTAGGTTAATAGTAGCAAGGAAATGAGGGCAGATATACATAGAAATAAAAGTATGATAAAATTACTAAAGATAGCATCAAGTATGTTATATGGGCCCTGGGCTTATTTTTCTAATTTTTAACATACCACTTTTATGATATTTGTAATATACTAAAAACTATATTAAACATTAAATTCATGCAATATGAATTTATTTTAAAGGGAATTTGCAGGGCCGAAAATGGGTAGCTCAGTGGTGGTGCCTTTGCCTAACAAGTAAGAGGTCCCAGATTCAATTCCCAGCACCATTAAAAAAAAAAAAGTTTAAAAGCTTACCTAAAGTTTTAAAGGTCTGCTAACTTATTTCATGTAACTTTTGAAAACATAAAACTTGATTTTTCACATTGGGGTGGCCTTTTCTGATGGTAAATCTTTTAGGAGATTCAGATTCAAATCTGATTTTAATGGACACTCACCAACTTTCATACAAAATTTGCTCAGAGGAATGGAAACTAGCCTTTGCCTTTCCTTGTAAATAAATCTGTAGAAAACTGTTATGGTGTGGATCTTTAATGTCCTCTGAAAAACTCAAGCGTTAGGCAATGCAGGAATGTCCAGGGGTGAGATGATTATATTATGAGAGCTACAACCTCATGAGTGGATCCAGCCATTTGATGGGTTCATAATTTGAATGGACTAATTGGGTGGTAACTGTGGGCCGTGGGCATGACTGAAGGAAGTAGGTCACTGGGAGTGTGCCCTTGGACATCTTGTCCCTGGTTTCTCTCGGTCTCTGTGCTTCCTGGTGCCATGAGATTAGCAGGTTTCTTCCTCTGCACCTTCTGCCATGATGCTCTGCCTCTCCTCAGCCCAGAGCCATGGATTTGGCTGACTATGGAATGAGTTTTCTGAAATAGTGAGCCCAAATAAACCTTTCCTTTTCTGAATTGTTCTTGTCAAGCATTTTGGTCCCAGCAATCAAAAGGTGACTAATACAAAACTTTGTCCATATCCACAATTCTAGTGATTTGTGAGTTTGCTTTAAATCTGAGTTACTGAAATACTTTTCTGATTCTGAATCTTAGTCTTCAATTTTATAGCTCTCTCCATTTTCTTTACCCCTACATCCCAATTGAAGACACGATGTTTGACCTTAGTTTAATCATTAATAATTGATATTTTAAATTAAATAATTGATATTTCCTTTACAGATAAACTCACAATTGTCCATGATCCCGGAGCTTTCGATGTCCTCCTTTTGCCATGCTTAATGATAGCGTGCATTTTCTAAATTGTATTAGTATTGGTATTAATATTTTTTATTTTCTCTTACTCTGCTGTATTCAGTAGAATAGAAAAAAAGCAACTAAATATTTGAATATTTACAGAAATGTGGCTGTACAGACAAGGATAGTGCCATTAGGACAAAGCTTTGCACAGGAGATACACGCACTCTGCAATTGGTACAAGAAGGGAAGTGGAGTTTCACTGTATAATGAATGGAAACAAGAGTGAGATGAAACTTCTCATGTAAATATTAAACATTTTTTTGTCATCTCAAAATGGCAGCAGACATGAGAGCTAAAATTCTAATGTCTGATTTATTAATTTACTTGATCAATCTGACAGTGACTTCTGAGTATTTTTTTTTTTTAGAGAGAGTGAGAGAGGGGAGAGAGAGAGAGAATTTTCAATATTTATTTTTCAGTTCTCGGCGGACACAACATCTTTGTTGGTATGTGGTGCTGAGGATCGAACCCGGGCCGCACGCATGCCAGGCGAGCGCGCTACCGCTTGAGCCACATCCCCAGCCCTCTGAGTATTTTTTTATAAAAAGAGGGTATAGATTCCTTCCTCACAAGGCTGCTGTGAGGGCTGAGTGATGTGCTTAGAGGATTTAGTATAGAGTCCTGGTGTGTGGTGGGGGCCAGCAGTTCAGCGTCTTAGGCCTCTTCTCACCTGACTAATGGTGCACTCCTGGAGAGCAAGGACCACTCTTGCCTGCCTTTTTAGGGCTTTGCACAGTGGTTCCATAGTAATGGGTATTTTTATTTGTTAATTTTTCCTTCAGTTAGGGTGTTTGATGTGATTTAGTAATAGAACTGAATTTTAAATGAAGAGTCATAAAACAGATATGCTAAATTTTAGGGAATTTTAGATGAACTGTGCATGCTCATCTACAGAGAGAACTCTCTCTTGGATGTTTTAAGAGCTATAGTCAGGCTTTCGTTATCCATGGTGCAACATATTTTATCACCCACACCAGTAAGTATGCTTTTGAGAGTGAAAGGATATGCTATTAATATTTATGCCTGGACCTTAGGTAAAATCTGCATAAGTCCCAGGCAAACAACGATGTATGGCCCCCCAATTCATAGTTGACATGCTTGATTTGGGATCTGATTTAATTTAAGGTGGAGCATTTCTCAAAGGGTTCTGTATTTCTATTGAATTAATGTGATAATTACCTTCTAAGCTTGGGTGGACTTATTCCTGGGGATGATCATTCTCAGAAGTGTTAGGGATCCTTCTGAAGACAGTGTTTAGTTCCTTGACTACTTAACAAAGCAGTGTTGCCAGGATCCTGAGATAATAGGTTTATCCAGAGATTAGAGCATTCTCCTTTCCTAATCCTACCATCCCTGGTCTCAGAAGAGCCTTCACCCTTTTCCTACTGTGTGTCCACATGGGAGTTTAATTACAGTCTTGCAATAGCACCTGGAATGCCAGACTCTGATTCAAAGTCAAAAATTGTTTAAGGATTATTTGAAGTTTTGCAATGATCTGTGCTGACATTACTCTCCAAGTTCCATATAAGATTTATCATATTTATTGGAGAGGTAGCCTGCTTGTGGTTACAGCAAAGTCTCTTATTTCCAGACTGGGTTTGAAACCTTGATTTGCTCTTTAATTTGGTGACGTTTGACAGGTTACCTAATTTTTCCCTTTAATTTTTTCACTAATAAAATGAGGCCACTACACTTTACAGAGACTTGAGCTAACAATAGTTCAAATATCTAGAAGAGAAGAGTTTGAAAGATTTTACAACCAGGAAATGTTAAATGTCTTAAGGTGATGGATATATTAAGTACCCTGATTTGATCATTATCCAAATGTATACATATATTATAACACCACATTGTGCCTCACAAATATGTGTAATTATTTTATGTCAATAAAATAAAAAATGTAGGGATGATAATAGTATCTATCTCAGCATTGTTGAGAGGGTATAAATAAAATTCCTATCTATAATCACAAACTGATGATATTAACATTGAAATGCTCACAGGACTACAGAGGAAAAAATTAAAAATAAATCATGATCATAGCACCAGGGCATTAGACACACTAACAGTAGGACATTACTCCATAGGAGACTTAATGATGGAAATCTCTATGATAGAAGAACTAGTATTTGATTGGATACAATATGCCCATGAAATAAAGGTAACATTTTCTTTGTTTAATTCTTAATGCCATTGATTTTTTTCAGGGATTCTGCTGCAGTTGTTCTCACTGTTGTTAATATTGGTACTATTGTCCTCAATATTTTAATCGTTAGATAAAGTATTAAATTCCATTTGATTTTTGCAATTCTCTGTATCAGTTAAATACAGGGGTCCAGGCACTGGTTAGAGGTTTTGAAATGATAGCTCTTTATTGAAGTCTGGGTAGACTATAGTGGATTTAGTGTGTCTGTTGGTGAGTTCTCTGAATGAAACTGGAAAATAGAAACATTCATAGACCTGACAGCACAGCATTGGATAATGACTGCTTCTAAATCCTAGACAGAATGGTCTCAGAAACACTGCCACCGAGTGATCTAAGTAAGGTCATCTTATTATCTAGATTCCAGTTCTCGTGTCAGATGTCAAGAAAAAAAGAGTAAGTTTAAACTTTGGAAAAACACAAAGACAGAAGAAAGGGCCGAGGGCTTTGGAAATAGGTAGAATAGTATTCAAATTCTGGCTCTGGGATTAACTCTGTACGAGCCTCTATAATTTTTTGGAGTGTCTGAGCCTCTCTGTGGCATGGTATTGATAGATTCTTAGTTTTTTGGGTCCCCCAGAGCAGGGATCAAATGAAATCATGTGTCAAAGCAGCTACACTTAGTGGGCCCTTGGTGTAGGCTCTTTCTTTCCTTTTATCTGGCATTCCTCAGACTGTTTCTTTTGATCTTAGAAATCATCCTTTCTATTAGTAGATCCCCAATACCAATAACACTTACTAAATGAATATTGATTCTATAATGAATGGACAATGATCTAACTAAATCTGTTCATTCATCAATCAGTGACTATTTTATATCAGTTACTATGCTAAAAATAATAGAGATGAACAGCACAATCCTTTTGCTTTAAGGTTCTAACTAGAAAGAAAACATGCATTGTGAGTGTGTGGAGTGTCTGTACTTCAGTCCAAGCGGAGAAAACTCCACAGCAGATATTTGAACTAAGTCCACCCAACAGAGAAACAGGGGAGGGGAGAGGCAGCACTGTATGTAAGGAAGTAACACTCTCAGGTACTTAGGGAGGAGGAAGCACGTGTTCTGTGAACTTCAAGGTTCACATCTTTTTTTTTTTCCTTTTTTTATTGTTGGTTGTTCAAAACATTACATAGTTCTTGACATATCATATTTCACATTTTGATTCAAGTGGGTTATGAACTCCCATTTTTACCCCATATACAGATTGAAGAATCACATCAGTTACACTTCCATTGATTTACATATTGCCATACTAGTGTCTGTTGTATTCTGCTGCCTTTCCTATCCTCTATTATCCCCCCTCCCCTCCCCTCCCCTCCCCTCTTCTCTCTCTACCCCTTCTACTGTAATTCATTTCTCCCCCTTGTATTATTTTTCCCTTTCCCCTCACTTCCTCTTGTATGTAATTTTGTATAACCATGAGGGTCTCCTTCCATTTCCATGCAATTTCCCTTCCCTCTCGCTTTCCCTCCCACCTCTTATCCCTGTTTAATGTTAATCTTCTTCTCATGCTCTTCGTCCCTACTCTGTTCTTAGTTACTCTCCTTATATCAAAGAAGACATTTGGCATTTGTTTTTTAGGGATTGGCTGGCTTCACTTAGCATAATCTGCTCTAATGCCATCCATTTCCCTCCAAATTCTATGATTTTGTCATTTTTTTAATGCAGAGTAATGCTCCATTGTGTATAGATGCCACATTTTTTTTATCCATTCATCTATTGAAGGGCATCTAGGTTGGTTCCACAGTCTTGCTATTGTGAATTGTGCTGCTATGAACATCGATGTAGCAGTGTCCCTGTAGCATGCTCTTTTTAGGTCTTTAGGGAATAGACCGAGAAGGGGAATAGCTGGGTCAAATGGTGGTTCCATTCCCAGCTTTCCCAGGAATCTCCATACTGCTTTCCAAATTGGCTGCACCAATTTGCAGTCCCACCAACAATGAGCAAGTGTACCCTTTTCCCCACATCCTCGCCAGCACTTGTTGTTTGACTTCCTAATGGCTGCCAATCTTACTGGAGTGAGATGGTATCTTAGGGTGGTTTTGATTTGCATTTCTCTGACTGCTAGCAATGCTGAGCATTTTTTCATGTGCTTGTTGATTGATAGTATGTCCTCCTCTGAGAATTGTCTGTTCAGGTCCTTGGCCCATCTGTTGAATGGGTTATTTGTTATCTTATTTTCTAATTTTTTGAGTTCTTTGTATACTCTGGATATTAGGGCTCTATCTGAAGTGTGAGGAGTAAAGATTTGTTCCCAGGACGTAGGCTCCCTATTTACCTCTCTTATTGTTTCTTTTGCTGAGAAAAAACTTTTTAGTTTGAGTAAGTCCCATTTGTTGATTCTAGTTATTAACTCTTGTGCTATGGGTGTCCTATTGAGGAATTTGGGGCCCGACCCCACAGTATGTAGATCGTAGCCAACTTTTTCTTCTATCAGATGCTGTGTCTCTGATTTGATATCAAGCTCCTTGATCCATTTTGAGTTAACTTTTGTGCATGGTGAGAGAAAGGGATTCAGTTTCATTTTGTTGCATATGGATTTCCAGTTTTCCCAGCACCATTTGTTGAAGATGCTATCCTTCCTCCATTGCATGATTTTAGCCCCTTTATCAAATATAAGATAGTTGTAGTTTTGTGGATTGGTTTCTGTGTCCTCTGTTCTGTACCATTGGTCCACCCGCCTGTTTTGGTACCAGTACCATGATGTTTTTGTTACTATTGCTCTGTAGTATACTTTGAGGTCTGGTATCACTATACCGCCTGATTCACACTTCCTGCTTAGCATTGTTTTTGCTATTCTGGGTCTTTTGTTTTTCCATATGAATTTCATGATTGCTTTATCTTTTTCTACAAGAAATGCCTTTGGGATTTTGATTGGCATTGCATTAAACCTATAGAGAACTTTTGGTAATATCGCCATTTTGATGATGTTAGTTCTGCCTATCCATGAACAGCGTATATTTTTCCATCTTCTAAGATCTTCTATTTCTCTTTTTAGGGTTCTGTAGTTTTCATTGTATAAGTCTTTCACCTCTTTTGTTAGGTTGATTCCCAATATTTTATTTTTTTTTGAGGATATTGTGAATGGAGTGGTTGTCCTCATTTCCATTTCAGAGGATTTGTAGCTGATATACAGGAATGCCTTTGATTTATGCGTGTTGATTTTATATCCTGCCACTTTGCTGAATTCATTTATTAGCTCTAATAGTTTCTTTGTAGACCCTTTTGGGTCTGCTAGGTATAGAATCATGTCATCTGCAAATACTGATAATTTAAGTTCTTCTTTTCCTATTTTTATGCCTTTAATTTCTTTTGTCTGTCTAATTGCTCTGGCCAGTGTTTCGAGAACTATGTTGAACAGAAGTGGTGAGAGAGGGCATCCCTGTCTTGTTCCAGATTTTAGAGGGAATGCCTTCAATTTTTTCTCCATTCAGAATGATGCTAGCCTGAGGCTTAGCATAGATTGCTTTTACAATGTTGAGGTATGTTCCTGTTATCCCTAGTTTTTCTGGAGTTTTGAACATAAAGGGATGCTGTACTTTGTCGAATGCTTTTTCTGCATCTATCGAGATGATCATATGGTTCTTAATTTTAAGTCTATTGATGTGGTGAATAACATTTATTGATTTCCATATATTGAACCAGCCTTGCATCCCAGGGATGAATCCTACTTGATCATGATGCACAATTTTTTTGATATGTTTTTGAATCCAATTCGCCAGAATTTTATTGAGGATTTTTGCATCTAGGTTCATTAGAGATATTGGTCTGTAGTTTTATTTCTTTGAAGTGTCTTTGTCTGGTTTAGGAATCAGGGTGATGTTGGCCTCGTAGAATGAATTTGGAAGTTCTCCCTCTTTTTCTATTTCCTAAAATAGCTTTAAAAGTATTGGTATTAGTTTCTCTTTAAAGGTTTTGTAAAACTCTGCTGTATACCCATCCGGTCCTGGGCTTTTCTTAGTTGGTAGTCTTTTGATGGTTTCTTCTATTTCTTCAACTGATATTGGTCTGTTTAGGTTGTCTATATCCTCCTGACTCAATCTGGGAAGATCATATGACTTAAGAAATTTATTGATGCCTTCACTATCTTTTATTTTATTGGAGTATAGGGATTCAAAATAATTTCTTATTATCTTCTGTATTTCTGAAGTGTCTGTTGTGATGTTGCCTTTTTCATCCCATATGCTAGTAATTTGAGTTCTCTCTCTTCTTCTCTTCGTTAGCATGGCTAAGGGTCTGTCGATTTTATTTATTTTTTCAAAGAACCAACTTTTAGTTTTGTCAATTTTTTCAATTGTTTCTTTTGTTTTGATTTCATTAATTTCAGCTCTGATTTTAATTATTTCTTGCCTTCTACTTCTTTTGCTGTTGTTTTGCTCTTCTTTTTCTAGGATTTTGAGATGAACTATGAGATCATTTATTTGTTGGTTTTTTCTTTTTTTAAGGAATGAACTCCAAGCAACAAATTTTCCTCTTAGAACTGCTTTCAATGTGTCCCATAGATTCCGATATGTTGTGTCTGTGTTTTCATTTATCTCTAAGAATTTTTTAATTTCCTCCTTGATGTCTTCTATAACCCATTGATCATTCAGTAACCTATTGTTCATTCTCCAAGTGATGCATGATTTTTCCTTCCTTCTTTTATTGTTCATTTTCAGTTTCATTCCATTATGATCAGATAATATGCGTGGTATTATCTCTACTCCTTTATATTGTCTAAGAGTTGCCCTGTGACATAATATATGATCTATTTTTGAGAAGGATCCATGTGCTGCTGAGAAAAAAGTGTAACTGCTTGATGTTGGGTGGTATATTCTATATATGTCAATTAAGTCTAGGTTATTAATTGTGTTATTGAGTTCTATAGTTTCCTTATTCAACTTTTGTTTGGAAGATCTGTCCAGTGGTGAGAGCGGTGTGTTGAAGTCTCCCATGATTATTGTATGGTGGTCTATTAGACTCTTAAACTTGAGAAGAGTTTACTTGATGAACATAGCTGCACCATTTTTTGGGGCATATATATTTATGATTGTTATGTCTTGTTGGTGTATGGTTCCCTTGAGCAGTATGTAGTGTCCCTCTTTATCCCTTTTGATTAACTTTGGCTTGAAATCTATTTTATTAGATATGAGTATGGACACTCCTGCTTGTTTCAGAAGTCCATATGAGTGATATGATTTTTCCCAACCTTTCACCTTCAGTCTATGTATATCTTTTCCTATCAAATGCGTATCCTGTAGGCAGCATATTGTTGGGTCTTGTTTTGTGATCCATTCTACTAGCCTGTGTCTCTTAATTGGTGAGTTTAAGCCATTAACATTTAGGGTTATTATTGAGATATGGTTTGTTCTTCCAGCCATATTTGTTTATTTATGTTACTAAACATGGTTTGTTTTCCTCTTTGATTATTTCCCCCCCTTTACTGTCCTACCTCCCACTGTTGGTTTTCATTGTTGTTTTCCATTTCCTCTTCCTGAAATGTTTTGCCAAGGATGTTTTGAAGAGATGGTTTTCTAGCTGCAAATTCTTTTAACTTTTGTTTATCATGGAAGGTTTTAAATTCATCTTCCATCCTGAATCTTAATTCCGCTGGATACACGATTCTTGGTTGGAATCCATTTTCTTTCAGAGTTTGAAATATGTTATTCCAGGATCTTCTAGCTTTCAGAGTCTGTGTTGAGAGATCAGCTGTTATCCTGATTGGTTTACCCCTAAATGTAATCTGCTTCCTTTCTCTTGTAGTTTTTAAAATTCTCTCCTTATTGTGTATGTTGGACATCTTCATTATAATGTGTCTAGGTGTGGATCTCTTATGATTTTGCACATTTGGCATCCTGTAGGCTTCTAGGATTTGGGATTCTGTCTCATTCTTCAAGTCTGGGAAGTTTTCTCGTATTATTTCATTGAATAGTTGCTCATTCCTTTGGTTTGGAGCTCTGTGCCTTCCTGTATCCCAATGACTCTTAAGTTTGGTCTTTTAATGTTATCCCATATTTCTTGAATGTTCTGCTCATGGTTCCTTAACAGTCTTGCTGAGCTGTCTATGTTCTTTTCAAGTTGAAATACTTTGTCTTCATTGTCTGATGTTCTATCTTCTAAGTGATCTACTCTGCTGGTAGTATTCTCAATTGAGTTTTTAAGTTGGTTTATTGCTTCCTGCATTTCTAGGATTTCTGTATGTTTGTTTTTTATTACCTCTATCTGCCTGTATAGTTGATCTTTTGCTTCTTGGATATGTTTATGTAATTCATTGTCGAAGTGATCTTTCATTGACTGATTTTGCTGTCTAATGTCTTCCTTGAGACTCCAGATCATCTGAAGCGTGTATATCCTGAATTCTTTATCTGACATTCCATCTGCTGCAGCTATTACCTCTTCTAAAGTTGAGTTGACCTGCATTGCTTGTGGTCCTTTCTTTCCTTGTCGTTTCATAATGCTCGCGTTTCTTTCTTCTTGGTGAAACTGTTGTGTTTTTGAAATTTTCCCCTATATATTTATATTACTCTTGTGTAGTTGAAAAGTCTCCCTTGTAGGGCGGGCAGCGGCTGTGCTCCTCCTCCAGTTGGTGTGATGTGTCTACCATGCCCGCGAACCCCTGGGGCTGTTCTGCCGGTCGGTCGCAGGTCTGCGTACCTTGCAGGCGCAGGCGGCGGCTCTGCTCTGCCCTTACACCAATTGGGGTGACGTGTCTACCACGCCAGGGGGTCACTGGGCCTGTTCTGGGCGCGGGAGGCGGCTCTGCTCTGCCCCTACTCCAATTGGGGTGACGTTACTTCCACTCCAGCGGGTCGCTGGGCCTGTTCTGGGCGTGTGCGGCTGCTCTGCTCTACCCCTACTCCAATTGGTGTGACGTAACTACCACGCTGGTGGGCCACTGGGCCTGTTCAGGGTGCGGGCAGCAGCTCTGCTCTGCCCCTACTCCAATTGGGGTGACGTGACTACCACGCCGGCGGGCCTCTGGGCCTGTCCCTGGCGCGGGCGGCGGCTCTCCTTTGCCCCTCCTCCAATTGGTGTGACATGTCTACCACGCCTGCCGACCGCTGGGCCTGTTGTGCCGCTTGGTCATAGGTCTGCCTAACTTGCGGGCGCGGGTGGCGGCTCTGCTCTGCCCCTTCTCCAATTGGTGGGACGTGTCTAGCATGCCGGCGGGTCGCTAGGCCTGTTCTGGGCGCAGGCGGCAGCTCTGCTCTGCCCCTACTCCAATTGGTGAGACGTGTCTACCACGCCGGCAGGCCGCTGGGCCTGTCCCGCTGGTCTGTTGCAGGTCTGCCTACCTTGCGGGCTCAGGCGGCGGCTCTGCTCGGCCCCTACTGCAGTTGGGGTGAAGTGATACCACGCCAGCGGGTCGCTAGGCCTGTTCCGGGCGCGGGTGGCAGCCCTGCTCTGCCCCTACTCCAATTGGTGTGACGTGTCTACCACGCCAGCAGGCCACTGGGCCTGTCCCGCTGGTCGGTCGCAGGTCTGCCTACCTTACGGGCTCAGCAGCAGCTCTGCTCGGACCCCACTGCAGTTGGGGTGAAGCGATACCACGCTGGCAGGTCACTAGGCCCACCCCAGGCGCGGGCGGTGGCCCTGCTCTGCCCCTACTCCCATTGGTGTGACGTGTCTACCATGCTGGCAGGCCGCTGGGCCCGTTCTGCCGATCAGCCGGTGGTCTGCCTACCTTGCAGGCTCGGGTGGCAGCTCTGCTCAGCCCCCACCGCAGTTGGGGTGAAGTGATACCACGCCGGCGGGTCGCTGGGGCTGTTCTGGACACGGGCTGCAGCTCTGCTCTGACCCTCTGGCCCCCACAGCACTCACCAGGATCCGGACCGAGAAGCAGTCTCTGCGGGTTCCTCAGCCCTGGGTCAGAGCAGCTCCGGGAGCCAGAACTCGGCCGCTCTGGGCTCCATGCATGCTCTGATAGGAGCAGGCTCCAAGAAGCAGCCTCCGCGGGCTCCTTATCCCTGGGCCAGAGCAGTTCTGGGAGCCAGAATTCGGCCGCCCTGGGCTCCGTGTATGTTCTGATAGGAGCAGGCCCCAAGAAGCAGTTTCCGTGGGTCCTTCAGCCCTGGGCCAGAGCATTTCCGGGGGCCAGAACCCCGCCGCTCTGAGCTCCATGCATGGTCTGATAGGAGCAGGCTCCAAGAAGCAGCCTCCACGGGCTCCTTAGCCCTGGGCCAGAGCAGTTCCGGGAGCCAGAATTTGGCCGCCCCAGGCTCCATGTATGTTCTGATAGGAGCAGGCCCCATGAAGCAGTTTCCGCGGGTTCTTTAGCACTGCGCCTGAGTAATTTGTCTGCGAGACGCAGGCGAATGGCAGCCTGAAATTACCTGTTCTATGGTTGAATGAGCTGCGATCAGTCGAAAACAAGGATGATGACGTCAACTCTCCAAGATGGTGGCCACTGGCTTCCTCTGTGGTCTGACCGATGGAGAACCGACTGGACCGCTTCCTTCCCCTGTCTCAAACCCAGAATTCAGCACTGTGTACCGTGATTGCACAGCTGGCAAGAGCCCACAGAATCCACAACGCTGTATCTTTGTGTTGCTATCTCTTGCTTCCCAGCGCGTGCCGCAGATTCTAGCCACGGGGCGATTTGCTGAATAAGCGGTGTGACCCTCCTTGCGGACAAATCGCTCGTGTTTGAGCCCCTGTAGCTGATCCTCGTGCGATGAAAATCCTTCCACTAGGTTTTGGAGCACCCCAGTTTTGCTAGAAATTCCTAACAAGATAGTTTTTAGCTGTTCTAACTCATCATTCTTCCGAACAGTGACGCGGTACACGGGAGTGATGCACTCCCTTCGCCGCCATCTTCCCCCTCTCAAGGATCACATCTTATTTAGACAGCAGTGTGTGTGTGTGTGTGTGTGTGTGTGTGTGTGCATGCATGTGCATGTGCGTGTGTGTGTTTGTGCTTGCACGTGCATGCAAATGGTTTTTGCATGTGTGCACAGGAGGAGGAACCCAGGGTGAAAGATTAGGCAGGGGCAAGTCACAAAAGGCCTTGCAGGATGGGATGAGACACCTGATGGAAACTCTAGCAGACTTCAAGGCAGGTGATTTAGTCCCCCAAAGGCCTGACAAGAACAATTTTAGAGGAGAAAAAGTTGATTTTGGGTCTCATAGTTTCAAAGGCCTTAGTCCATAAATGACTGGTTCCATTCCTGGAGGCTCTACGTGAGGCAGAACATCACAGTGGTAGAGTATGGTGAATAAAAGTTGACTCAGGACATCACCCCAGGAAGAGGAGAGACAGAGATAGAGATAGAGATAGAGATAGAGATAGAGAGAGAGAGAGAGAGAGAGAGAGAGAGAGAACAAGGTTGGGGGGTACGAGAGAGCGAGAGTGCTCTGTTTAACAAGGACAAAACATATACCCCAAAGACATACCCCCAGGGACCCATATCCTCTGGCTATATCCCGCTTAACTTCATTTGCTACTGAGTTAATTCCTATCAGGAGATTAATTCACTGATTGGATCAAGGCTGTCATAACCTGATCATTCCACTTCTAAACCTTCTTGCTTTGTCTCACACATGAGCTTTTGGGGACACCTCACATCTAAACCATGACATAAGGATTGACAGGACTAGAGTTAGGCTCTTCTGGCTGCCATAGATGGTGCCCGTGAAGTTCCAGGTGAGGACAGAGGTGGCTGTGGAAGTTCATGGTGGCTCTGAGAAGAACAGTGGGACCATTTCAAAGATCTCAGTATTCAAGAGTTACTGCACTATGGGGCTGAATGGATGTAAAATCTAGAGAAATCCAATTCCAGTTTAAGTTGTATCAGGAGAGATTCTTTAATTTTTAACAAACATAGACAGTATTTTGTGTTTATGATTTTCTAACTTGACTACAAAGATAGTGTTTTAATATGTGAAAGCTACAACTCTAATATGTCATCTTTTAAATTATAATGTGGGTTCTTTCTTAAGATTCTGCCTTTATGAATCTTTAACTTTGATCATTGGATTTTCCATTCATTTTTACTACTCCCTCTTCTGCATGTAATTTAACTGGAAAAAATAAAAAGTAACTATTGATTAGCATATTTGTCAGAAAATAATCCTAGACTAAGAGAAGAGAAAACAGATATAAAGGTTCATATTAATATAATAAATGGAAAATAAATGAATTTTGTAATGTTTATTATAATTAGAAGGCTAGATCCTGATAGAAAATATTGATTTCTTGGAGCATATTTCCAGCACCAGCTTTCTCCTTAAGATATATGAGCATTGGTAGAGATTGGGTGGAAAATTATTCAAAAACTGTGAACAAATGTTTAGAAAATGAGGATATTTTTGGTGCCTGTGATGCATAGTTCTTAAATATTTAATGAGTCACAAAGATTTAGTGTAGATTATAGTATATGACAAAAGCCATGGTTCAGACATTTATTACACAGCACAGACTGTTGGCTTACTAAGGATAGATCTGGAGAAGTACAGAGAAGCCACTGACCCAGGCCCAGAGCTGGATGTTTCACTCTGACATATAGTATTTTGTATGATAAATGCATTTCTATAAAGAGAAACAGACTGTTTGACAAAGGACTCCAAATTATGAGGCTGGAGAATTCACTGTCACGGCAGTCATATGTCTGATCTCAGGATGGAGCCTGGTATCCTGGGTCTGGGGACTACTCCCTGGTCCACATCACTGGGCGAGGAGCCAGTGAGGGTGCGGGCAGCACCTCCATGTCCTCTCCACCCTAGGTGTATGAGAATGTGAAGAATTAGTGCTTCATCTGGATAGTCATTTGAGTATAGTAAAGTGAAACATTCCTAGAACACAAATAAATGTTTATAATATAAATATTTTTTGTTATAATCTCAGACAGCACAGTTTCTCATTGCAAAGAATGTTAATAATTCATCTTCTACATTTATGCAGGTATCACTGTGCCTCTCGGGATCGTCTGTGTCCATACTGGAAGAGGTGTAGAAGTGAGATAAGGGCTGAGACCCCCGGAATAAAGTTCACAGAAGGAAATGTGCCTTCTGTTCATGCAGAGCCATTCTCAAATAGCTTTCACTGAAAGATGCTCCAGAGGCTATAAAACAAAGTACCAGCTTCTCCCATGCTGCAGAAAGACCTCAGAGTTCTAGGAAAGTGTTTTGGCTGGCCCTGGCTTGTCCACACTGGGGAAGTGATTCACACAGTCCATGGACCAGAGAAAATTAGATTACTTCTATTTCTGTTACTGCCAAATAATGAACAACCTGGTCTCTTTTTAAAGATGCCCTGTCTATAAAGTGGAGCCTGACCCTCATGGATGACTGCAAACAGAAAATAAACTGGTCAACTCTGAACTCAAACCTATGTAGCTTCTATTCAAGCCCTTTTCCAAGATTTATTTTACAGTCCTGGGAAATGAACTCCAAGGACATGAGAGGTTTTGCAGTAATCCAAAGCAGCCCAGTGTCACCATAGGTTGTATCTAAAAGGTGAATGTAGAAGGCTTGGTTTGCACAGATTTAATAAAATTATTTGCAAGTGTTACAAGTTGACATTTCAAAATGCTGAAATTTGAAAATAACTCTAAAAAATTTCTAATTAAGCAATAATAAGTGGGAATTGACATTTTCTACCATTCACTGAGAAGTTTTCCAGCTAATAACCCCCTCATATCTAATCCTCAACCCAGAGCCATTATGAAAGTATAGAATGACATAGTGGTACTGTGTAGAAAATTGAGGTCTTAGCATCGAACCTACTTCTACCCTGCTCAGTCTGCCTGCAAAGTGCTATTGGTATTACCCTAAACCAAAAAAGCATTTACTCTTCTTTAGAAATTTTGAATAGAAATTGACTTTCTTTAAGCAATCTCAGTTTAATTAATATGCCACAACACTATTGACTCTGATTCACTTAGCATCCCTTGAAACACTCCAGCTATTTTTGTAGTGTGAAAATTGAAAGTTCCTATTTAGGAATTTTAAGAACAACAGGCACTTAGGGTGATCCAACAGAAGTAAAGCTTTATCAAGGAGTGGCTTGGGATTATGGCGAATTTATGCACTTGCTGTGCTGGAGAGAGGGGTCCACGGAAAGGACCATGGGGACAGTCCTCCCATTTTGCCCAGGCAGAGCTGTTCATGCTTGTTGTCATAGTCATTTCATTGTCAGTTCTTCTCTCATATGCATGACAAACTCAATGGTCATTCCATCTAAGTGTCCAGTGAGTTCTATGGTTACTTCAGGTGTAGCAGAAGGAGCCCTGGAAGTTGGATCAAAATACCTGGCTTTAATTTCCTTGTGACTGAAGAATATTGGGCAGTTTATTTCATTCTTCTGTGGCTTTTTACTTGTCTATAAAATGGGAATGACCAGCATTCCTACTTCACAGAGTGGTTTGGAGGTTTGAACAATACTGCATGTGAAAGGGCCACGTAACAATGCTTAACAAGTATGGACAAAGGTGTTTTAGTTAAGTCTGACCCTACAGATGATGATTGGGTCTTAAAGAGCTCAATATGTTGAGTCATCTGATGTTCTGTGGAAATATAAATCATTAATCCTCCTTCCTTGGGCATACCTTAAAAGGGAGAGTGTCATCTATGCTTCCCAGTTTGGGGACTAAACTTCTGTGAGAAGAGATGTGGTCATTCCTGACCCTGAATATGAGAGTGTGGTCCAGATGTTACACTACACAGAGACTGGAGAATCATTTATAAGACTAATGTGAATTTGGGTGAAAAGCATATTCAACCACCTGGGACACAAGTCTAGGCAGAAAGACAGTGTTTTAGTCAGCTTTTTATTATTGTAACAAAATACCCAAGAAAACCAACTTTGAAGAGGAAAGATTTATTTGGGCTTACAATTTCAGGTTCTAGTCCATGGTTGGCTGGCTCCATTGCTGTGGGCCTTTGATGATGCAGAGAATCATGGTGGAAAGGACATAGTAGAGCAGAGGTACTCACTTCTTGGTGGCCCTGAAGGAGACAGGTGGGGGGGTAGTTTGGGAGGGGAAAAGACATGCCTCCAGTGACCCACCTTCCTCCAAGCAGGCTCCTTATGCCAAAGTCGCACCACCTCCTGATAGAGCACACGGCCTTTAGGGAAGACAGGAAGCAGTGACTTACTCTTTGTTGTTCACACATGATGGTTGAAGTAGATGTGAAATGGCAGAGTAGATGTGAAAATTTGAAAATAAAGATTTACTTTTTAAATGTGACATTAAATACTTATCCATATTCCATCACCCAACAAAATTTCTGAGAGAATCAACTTAAAGGGAGGACAGATTTATTCTAGCTCATGCCTTCAGAGGTTTCAGTCCCTAGTTGGCTCTGTTGCTTTGGGGCCTGAGGTGGCCCATCATGGCAGGAGATGTGGTAAAGGAGGCCTGTTCACCTCATGGGGTTGGACGGGGTTGGGGGCCCCCATATCCCAGTGACCTAACTTCTTTCCCCGAGGCCCTGCGTTCTGAAGGTTCTACCACCTCTCAACAGTACCACAAGCTGGGGACCAAGCCTTCAACGCATGGGCCCTTAGAGGGACATTTCAGATATAAACTGTAGCACTCCACTTTAATTTTGCATGTCCCCTCCTCAAAAAAAGTGTGGTGAGTTTCATGGTTGTTTAACTAATAGGATATAGAACTGGGAGACCCACGTTTAGGTTTGCACTCATTCTTCATTTGACTGTGAGCCCTTCCCTTCAGATTTTTAAAGTCCTTTTCACTTTCAGTGACTACCAGGTTACCTAAGATGAAAATTCTGTAACATATTTTACTTTAGATTTTGATTAATCATTCACTTATTCAACAAATATTTATTGACTACCTATTCAATAAATGGTAACTGCCTCAAAAGAGTTTTCAGTCTGGCTGTACTGAATGATACATTCTAACCTTTCCTGGAAGATTGGCATCTCTTATCTTATACATTAACATAAAAGAATTTTGGATTTCCTTCCCTAATTATAGATAACAATTTCTAAACCTTTATTATTTTAATTTTTATTAATCATTATTATTTTAATTGCACATATTTATGCTCTACAGTGTGATATATCAATACACATATACAATGTGTACTGCTCTAATCAGGGTAATTAGTATTTCTTTCTCCTTATCATTACTTTGCTTAGAGACTATTATGGTTTGAATATGAGGTGCCCCCCTCTGAAACTGTGAACCAAAATAATCTTTTCCTATGCTAAGTTGTTCTAGTTGGGCATTTTGGTTCACAACCATGAAAAAGCTGACTAAAAGGAGGCTTTGCATGACTTCTGTTTATTCGTAAAATACATAATAGGTTATTGTGAGCCATGGTCAAGCTACTGGCTGTGGAACATTACTTCTTGTTGTGCTTGGTACCTGTTGTCTGTTGCCCTCCAGCCTCCTCTCCCGCATTGCCACCCTTTCCAGCCTCTCGGAATCACTATACTATTCAGATTGACTTTGTTTTAGCTTCCACATAAGAGAGAGAATATGCGGGATTTGTTTTCTGTGTAACAAATTTCTTCTGGTTACAACTTAAACTGTTCTTTCTGCTTTTCCTCAGTGGGGAAGCAGAAAATCTTTCTTCCTGTTTGAATATATTTTATCATATTAAAATAATTATTAGGCTTTCTCAAGGCCCCATGTCATGTAATCCTGTGTTGTTACTGTAAGTTCCACAGTGAACTGTTAACTTGCATCTTTTCTCATTTGTCGCCAACCATTTTGTAAATTTTAAAATATGAGGCTGTTTTTTGTAAGTGCTGTGTTTATAACATTTGCAATGTTGTTGGTGCCTAGGATAAGAAATTATATTATGTTATGCTGAAAAATCAAGGAGTGTGTGTGTGTGTGTGTGCGTGTGTGTGTGTGTGTGTGTGTGTGCGTGTGTATGTCAGGGAGAGGTACATTGTCCCTGCTGGGAGATTCCCTTTGGGTTTAACTTGTGAGAACTTTGCTCTTAAGGAGGATTGGACATGGAATAGATTTTGAGTATTTATGCCATTAAATAGCTCAAGGAAGTAGGTTTTTGAAGGGACAAGTTGGAAGTGGAATCTGGAAAAAGAATTTGGAAAAATAACCAAGTTTTAGATCTGGGCTCCCATGGTTGATCCAAGGACACTGTTTGGTTGACCTTGGCTGCATTCTGATAAGTCTTCCTGGTAGGAAGAGATTGTTTGTAGGGATCTGGAGACCAGCAAGCTTTAGCAGATGATTCTACAAGTGGCTGAGGTAGTTGATTAGAGCTGAGAGGGGCTAGACACAAGGCAAAGATAAAATCTAACATGGCTATCTTGTGAACTGGCAAGATTACCCACAGTTCTTAGACTGCAAAGGACATCAGATCATATTGTGTATCCTCTCACTTCCTAGCCAGAGAGCACATTTGCCATTCCGGTTGTTGGTGTGTCTCTCATACCATGTGCTCTTTGCGAAAGCTGACTTGAGGTGGAAAGCTCAGTTAGAGCTAAAGACAACTTTCCTCTGTATTTCCTAGTATTCCTGATATTATTATGTCAATTTGATCCTGGTGCTAATTCAAGAAAATGAACACAGATTTCTTATAATGGACTATTTAAATAGTTGCAGAGATGTATGTTTGTGGAGAGGCAGGAGAAAAGGTTTCTTGTGAAGCAGGGCAGTGGCTTCCCCATGCTGTGTCTGTACAGTTAACAAGCTGTCCACGCTTCTCAGTTGTATGCACGGGGAAGTTGCATTTTATGTGAGGGATAGGTTCATAAAGACCTTGCATTTTTCAAAACTCACATAATTCAACACTAATTTCTCTATTGTAATAAATTGCTATGCAAGGGGATATGTTTCAAGACTTCATAAATCTAGCACAACTGTAGTGCAATTTTAATTTTAAATATACTTTTTATGTACATCAAATAACATAAAAATAACACATGAATAAATAGGCTATAAAAAAACCCCGACCCTTTGCATAGCTTTTTATCACATCTAATTTCTCTCCATGGTTTTTGATTTGGGGGAACTTTTAACAGTACTACCATTCAGTGCATTTGGGGGTATTGTTATGAGATACAGAAACAATTATAAATTATAATAGCATTGAATATTAAAAGAATAGCACAACAGTTACAAAACCATTCAAGAGTATTCCCAGGCTATAAAGTCAAGTGTGGTTCATGGGTACTTTTATTTCTGGTATTTCTGCTTACCAGTTAAATTTCTGCTGCCTTATGAAATGGCAGAAATGCTAGCAATGGTCAGCTACCCAGCTGCCAGCCTTGGAGGGGTGTGATTCATGGATGGTTTGGGAAGAGTGAGTGAGTGTGTGTGTGTGTGTGTGTGTGTGTGTGTGTGTTCAAATATTCAAGTTGTTATTTTATGTTGTTTTATATATATTTATATATGGGAAACTAAGTCATACCATTTCAATTAGTGTCTTTTAGATTTGTATAAATTGAGACTATTGTACATCTCTACCTGTTAATGGTTTTCATGATAACTGATGAAAGTTTAGAAATGGTTTGTTTATATGCTTGAAGGAAATATCTGATATATATTCTTATGTTAATCCATATTGCTGTGGAATGAATTCAGTACCTCCCAAATTCATATGTAGAAGCTTTAATTTCCCATGTGACGGTATTGGATAAAAGGTGTTGAGAATTCATACCCTATTTGAATCAAATGTATGACATGTCAAGATCATTGTAATAATAAAAAAAGGTGTTAACAAAAAAAGTAGGTTACATGAGGTCATGAGGGTGGAGCCCTGATCTGATACGATCAGCCCTGATCTGGCTGGTGTCTTTAAAAAGAGGGAGTGCCATCAGAGAACTCTGTTTTTATGTGCTTGAATGTGTATGTGCACTCATGGGAGCACCTGGTACGAAGGTAAGCTGCCTATAAACCCAGAGAAGAGGCCTCAGTAAGAAACCTACTTTGCTGATAATATGATCTTGGGCTGTGCAGACTCTACAACTGTGAGAAATATGTCTGTTATTTAAGCCACTCAGCCTATGGGCTTTTGTTATGGCAGCCAGAGCATACTAATACATGTGTCATTCTTTGATATTATTCGAGTTTTGATTTTTCTAACTTATAGTTAGTGAATATACACATTAGATATTCTCTTTTAATTTAAAAATTTATTATCTAGTGTAATTTATGTTAAGAATTGAATTGTAAATGTTATCTTTGATTCTGGGGATTGGACCTTTCCTTTTTACTGACCTTACTGTTGAGGATTCCCTCACTTGTTTTGAAATATGTTCAGGGTATATATGAAGCTGTGGCAGGTACTTGGTGATTTTGTTTGTCCTCAACAAAATTGTCTGTTGAGTGACAGGGAAGAGAAATGAATAAATAACAATGCTACAAGGCTGAACAAGATGAATGGGAAAAATAAAAAATAAAAGGAAGCTTGAACGAAATGGATTTAAACAGCACACCTTCTTGCTTTGCACTGGGTCCCATCAACATTTCGGTTTCTTGCCAGGCCAAGAGCTTCCTTCCTTGCAGAGCTCATGTCTGTTTTCCTTTTCCTGGAATCGTCTTCTCTAATCCCTTCACTCAATGACTTCCAGTACCACTCAGGAACAGTTCCTTCAGGAAGTTTCCCTGAAGCTCTGGATTACACAGGGTGTCTGTGGTCTGCAGTATTATATCTTTCTATTTATGGTACTTATTGCTTTATCAGTGATATTTTAATAAAAGTTTAACTGGTTCTGGAAAAGTTGAATAGCTGGCTATAGGAGAAAAGCACCCTGTTTTATAGTGTTCGTCAATTTTGGTAACATTACTGCCCCTGTAGTTGGGAGGAGATGCTCAGTAAGTACTAAGCTTTACAGCATTTCACCAAATATAAATATGGATTCAAGTGCAGAAAACAGTAAAACAGGAAATGGTGAACTTAAAGTACTTAACACTTGAATTTTCTGTGTAATGCAAACTTCTCTAACTTAATTTTTAGTATTGACTATGTTTTATGACTGGCTTGCCCAAAATTTTTGAAAATTTAGCAAGTGACTCTGGTAGGAGCTGGCTCTAGCACACCATTGACAATCACAGCATTACCTGTGAAACCAGTTATTCAGCTCATCAAAGCTGGAAGGTAAGCTGTGTTTTCCTTGTTCTATCAGTCACATTTGGGGTGGGGTAATAAAAACCACCAAGGTGTTTCCCCTAGGAAGGGTTTTATGCAAGGAAATAGAAGCTTATGCCACCTTGGATTGGAAGGTCACAGAAGCAGGTTTCTTGGAAGCAACTGATGTATAGAAACGTACCCAGAAGCTGTCTCAGCAGACTTCCCAATCTCTGTGGGAACCACCACTGCTGATCTTAGGGATTCTCAAGAACTAACCTTCTGCCCGTGTGTCTGCTTGTGACTGCCTCCAGAGTGGATGTCTCTCATTACATAACTCACCTGGCACCACCTGGGAAGGGCGTTTCTGACTACTGGCAGGGTTCCCTTTGCATTTCACAGTGTCCATGAAAGGGGCAGAGATGAGAGCAGGTCAGTGATAGACATGCTGCCTATCTTGCTCACTTACTTGGCACCAGCACTGAGGCTGCTGTATGTAGGAGGTGCTCTGCATGTGAAGCCAAGGTGTTGGAAGTCTGAAGCACAACCATTTTGAAGAGCAATGGCCTTTAAAACAAAGGATTTATTTGGACAGCTCACTAAATCATCCTGACCCAGTACCTGTAGCATTCAGATAAGCCTAACTTATGAAATAGTTAGTATTCTGAAAGTTAATGTGTAACTTAGTTGCTTGGAATTTAAAGTGTATTTCTGCCTAATAACAATGATGTAAATGTCAGTGAGGTCTCTAGACTGGTCCATAAAAAGCCACTTCACTCACAATGTTGCTGAAATATAGCACTAATAATGTCATAGCTCAACTACCTTAGAGAACACTCTACAAGAATATGCATTTCAAGTTCCAATTCCGGTGCTGGATCCACGTTTTTGCTTTTGAATCTCTGGCAATCAGTGCAGGTATTACTCCTCCCTGATACCTGTACAGACTTTACGCAGTGGAAATAGAAGCATTTGAATGTAGTTTTAGTTTAATCATAACAGGAAGATTTAAGTTCTGAGTGTCCTAGTAGTAGATAGAAATTCTGACTATGGGAAGAGGTTCTAGTGGCTATAATATAAAAGTTAATTCTATGTGAAATATATAAGATGAATTGCTAGTGTTTTATATTGGGGTTTTCTGTATTATGCTTATTTAATTAAGGCTAAAGTTTTCATTGAAAAAGAATATAAGCTATGCAGTTAAAATTAAATTAGAAGAATAAGCTATATTAAATTTGCATAGACATTTTCTTTAGTAGGTCTTACCAGGTGAGTGAACCATACCTTGGGGATATTAACTCTGGCAGTTCTTAAAGGAATCACTTAGTAAATTACTGCTACAATGAACCAAAAGATACCCTAAAAGAATACTAAGGAGAGCTCTACGTTTCTGGGGATGGGGATCATGTCTTATTCATTGTGTTATTCCTCCAAAAGTTGGTGCTGTAACATACAGGCATCCAGTGAATGTCAAATGAAATAATATAGCTTGTCCAAAAGCTAAAGATAGAAAAGGAAGCATAAAATAAAATTTAAAACAGAATCTAATAATATTCTATTAGAAAGAATGAGTAAGATTTGTGGATTTACAAATGGGAAAGCTGATGTACACTTATGAGGAGCTGAAGGTTAGAAATGATCACTGCTATTCACCATACAATTCAGATTCTTTGCCTTCTGCGTAGCCTGGCTCTTCCTGGAAGCTTCATGATGAGATGGGGGCTGTGACAGGTTGTGGCTAATGAGTTGTTGATAGAAATGATATGCTTTGTATACAACCAGAGATATGAGAAATCATGTTCTATATGTGTAATAAGAATTGTAATGCATTCCACTGTCATATATAAATAAAAAAATAATTAAAAAAGAAATGATGCTTCTAGATGATGTTTCTGGTCTATAGTATTTAATTGCTGGTTTGAGGTACTAGACCCCATGTTCCTTGACTACACTAACTGAATATGTTCTAGAGAACACTGCTCCATCAGCTTAGATCCCTTGTGATGTCTAGAAATCAATAATGTGATCATATAGTTTTTTATTCAAACCACTTTTGAATAAAAAAACCCAGTTTTTTATTCAGAGCACTTTTGAGATTTAAGAGGAGGCTGAGACAATAGGGACATGTGGTCACTTAGAACTAAGCCTTTGCTACTTTAAGCTACTGAGGGTTGGGTTGTTTGTTGCTCAGCTTAACTTTCTATTCAGTGATATATGAGCCCAAGCTGGGACTGAAGATGGCATTCTTTCTGGATTGCTTTTAAGTGAGTATTATCTATTCCTTGAGTTGCAAATGACAGAAATAGGGCTCAAGTTTGTTGAGGCAAAACCAAAGGAATTTAGCAGCACTTGAAGTTCAACAAAGAGTTAAAAAATACAACAATGTGTAAACATTGGAATCGCACATTGTTGTATTTTTTAACTCTTTGTTGAACTTCAAGTGCTGCTAAATTCCTTTGGTTTTGCCTCAACAAAGGCAGCAGAATACAACAGACATGAGTATGTCAATATGTAAATCAGTGAAAGTGTAACTGATGTGACTCTGCAATCTGTATACGGGGTAAAAATAGGAGTTCATAAAAAAAATGGGAGTTTATAACCCACTTGAATCAAAGTGTGAAATATGATATATCAAGAACTATGTTTTGAACAACCAATAAAAAAAAAAATACAACAATGTGGAACACAATGGAACCACGCCCCCGAACAGTCAAGCTTGGGAACTGAATGTTGCCAGGCCCTTCTCTTCTATCTCTGTCTCTATTTCTCTGAGCGTGCTGGTGCTGGCCTCACTCTTTCTTACCATGTCCCTGTCTCTTGCACAGGGGGATAAAACATGGTCAGTAGCTCCCAAATTCTAAAATTTCTGACTCTACCAGCAGAGAAAGTTGGAATTACATATGTTGTCTGAATTTAATTTCAAAACTCCCAAGCAAAAATTTGGCTCAGGTTTGGAAAGATGTCAAAATTCTAAATAATCAGTGGCGCTCAGAGGTTTGAGTTAGAGGGCCAGAGCATTTCCCTGGGAAACACACTGGGAAAGGGAAAGGACCAGCTTCCGGAAGGAGAATGGGGGGCTAGCAAGATGAAAACAGGTATTTACTCCACATGTGTCCATGGGTATGTCTAGACACCAAGATACTTGCTCGAACATTTTCAGGAGTTCTTTCTGGAACTGAGAAAAGTTAATCATTACTTTTCAGTATTTTCTTTTGTGAATCTTTTTGGATCAAAGCCTTGGATTTGGAAATAGCTTGCTGGAAAAAAAAATGAGATGTAGGGCCAAGAGCCCAAGTAAAGGTAACTGACCAACCCAGACATCAAATTAGAAATGCTGCTCTTACTGGAATTATATTCCAATCAACTGAGCCGAGCCACGGGGACATAAATGATAAAATGACATTCAAAGTGGCTTTTTAAAGCTGACCATCAACTTCCATTATCTGCAATTAGCTTAGACTTAAAAAACAAAAAAGCAACCAAAACTAAAAGTTAGATAGCATCAACTTAAGCTTGCCTTCCAAAGGTCAGATGCAGGGGTCTGTGATGGGGCTCTGGCACCAGTTTCTCTCCTGCTGTCTCCCTCTCCTGCCTCAGCTGAGCATGGAGTCTCACATGTTTTCAAATGTAAATTTGAGGGGTAGAACAGAAAATCCCCTCAGCAAGGTTACCAGCCTAACTCTCTCCTACAGCTCCAAGGAAGGTACCTATGATTAAGGGCTGTGTCTGGATGAAAATAATTGCTTTAATTAGCCATCAAACAGGCTTCAGGGTCAACATGACAATGGGTTTCTTTCTGTGTTTGATTTAGTAGAAGCAGTTAATGATTTTGTTTTTATTATCTTTACCCCCTGCTTCAGAATTATTTACTTAGCACATGGAAGGCAACAGATATTTGTTATTATAAAATCAATTTCATGCCTGACTAGACCATCTCTTCCACCTTTGTCATTACTCTTTGAGCTTTGGGTGTTATCGTAGGCTCATTATGTTTATACAACTAGATGGCAGTGGGCCCTACCAATAATTATTTGGGGAATTTGAGTCATACAGCAATAGGCAGTGTATTTTCATTCTGTTTTAGAGAATTTTCGTGTATTCCTTTTTTTTCTCATTTCTACTGAAATTTCGAACGATGTTAGAAATGTTCTTGAAGTCAAAATATCACATCATACTTTCTCCTTTTATCTACATGATGTTAAGAGTAGATTATGTATCTAGAGTAAAACTCAGTTTGCGAAAGGAGTAAGACGTATCCATAAGCTATCATTTTGGTTAAATGCATTCTTCTCTGAAATGTTTGTTTTCTCAAGTTGTGTTCCTTTGTTTTCTCCAGCTTTTTATGTAAGGATCAAGGAGACAATCATGACTTTTCTGAAATGTCAGTGGCTGTGAAGTTAGATAATCTAAAGGCCAGTAACATTCTCCTTCTTTTGATTTTCTTTCTCCTTTTTTTTTTTTGTGGTGGTGGTGCTGAATTAATTTCCAACACATACATGAAATCATGTCTTCAATGCTCTCTGTGCCTCTTCAGAGGATACTGGTACAGGGTTGTGGACAGTGGCAGGAGTGACTTGGCCTGGTTCCATGAGGATTTGCCCACTATTCCTGTTCCCATCCATAGCCTCTGATTGCCCTCCATTGCTAGCATGGGAGATTTACCTCTCCATGTGGTTTTGCTAGGGTTCAGAAATGAATTCGCTACCCACATTGTCTAAGCAGCTTACCATCTTCCCCCTGAGGCAGGACTCCTGCCTTGTTCCTCTCTCTATTCCTATTTCCTGCTCCACAGAGCTGGGCCTAGAACATTATCCTCACTGGCACCTACTCCCAACAGGACAGTTGTCCAGAGCCATAATTCCACTCTCTCATCCCATCACCTGATCTTTCCTGCTGTTTGCTTTGACCTTAACAACCACCAAACATTTTTGAGCAGATTCCCAACTTGACTAGGAGTACTTGCTGACCTTCTTTCTGGCTGTGTGATATTCATCAAGTTGGAGACCTTCTGAACCTTAATTTATTTATTTAGAAAAAGGGACTAATATAAATATCTATCTTATCTACTCCACAGCTATTCTGAGAATTCAATACAGTAAAACATGTGAAAGTATCCACATACATTACTGGATAGAGTTCATTATTTCATTTCATTGGAGATAAAACATCTAGATTTCTGTTGATAATAATCTCTATAATCTTTATTGGTGAATCTTGCTGAAAATTCTATGCTGGTGTTATAGTTTAACACTGAGGTTATATAAAAGTTCTTATACTACTATATGTGTCGTCATTATCTGGGGGTGATTTACAGAAGTAGATTCCTGGGTCTCATGTCCACATACACTGGCTTTCAATCTTCTATGGAGTTTAGGAATCTGCATTTTTAAAAAGTACCACATATCAGTTTTCTACTATCACAAGATTCCACAAATCCAGTGCTTAAATAACAGAAATTTCTTGTCTCACAGTTCTGGAGGCTAGAACTCCCTCTCTGCTCTCATTGGATGAATAGTACCAAGAGAGTGAGTGGGTTTACTCATCCACCCACTTGTTTCCACATCTATTCTATGTCATAGTTAGAAATAATGGAATATTTACTTAACAGATCCAATCCTGCTTTAACCTGGAACAGTTCCATCACTCTTCCCAAAGCCCTTGTTTTGACATATTAAAAAATAATGCTGTTTCATTTTTGGGATGCCTTTCCTATGTCTCTGTTTCATCCAACACTTTCTTCATATTTCAAACTCCACCCGAGTTTAAGCTATTTAGTGAAGGATTTCTTGAATAGTGCAGTCTATGGGGACATAGCTTTCCTCTGAAATCTTGGTTAAGTTTTATCCTCTTTATTTTATACATATTTTTATTAATAATTTAAATTTTACTTGAAGCAATAATAGCTTTATTTTGAAATGTTCTTTGCTATGTACTTCTTACCTAACAAAAATGCTCTTAATTCTTTTTTTTTATTTGTGTATATTAATTATACAACATAGTGGATTTCATTGTAGAATATTTATACATGCACATAGTCATATTAATTGCTGTATAAATTTGTCACAACTAGAGATATGTGTAATGCTTCTAGATTTTTCTCTTCATTATATACGGAACCTTTAATAGGTGCTCAGTAAGTACACATCTTTTTAAATACTTATTTGAATTCAAAGGCAAAGATTAGCGCACTATTCTACAAGGTAAGAGTTTTGAAAAATGGAAATCTTCAGAAAGGTGATAGAACTTTCAGATGTCCTTGGAAAAGGTTGATGGTTAGTTATATTGTACTGAATAAATGGAATATATGCATTAGTTAAAATCATAACTGTGATGGAGGCATATTAATAAGAAAAATGTCACAAATTCTATTTTAATTTTAAGTGAAGAGCACTGGACATAAAGTCATATTTATACTATAAGTATAGCATGGAAAACATGAATAAAGGCTGGGAGAGAACACAAATATGAAAATAGTTATATTTGGGCAATAGATTAATGGGTGAATTATTTTCTTTTAATACTATAATACTGCTTTCATATTGGAAAGCATACCACAAGAAACAGTTTGGACTGTTGCTAGCTATGGAAAATAATACTGTTCGTGGAAATGGAAAATGAAATGAGTTATACAGGGACTTCAGGAGCCTTCATTGCATGCACTAATTCTGATACCCATATGCGCTTAACCTTTAGCTTAAACAACAGTGGCCCCTCAGCTAATAGGCAAGATATTTAAAATATGGCTTGCATGTTTTAGGGGACCCATCTTGGAATGGCGCCCTCTATATGGAATGTAATCTCCATATGGTGATTTCCCCCCAAAGGTAGAACTGCCAGGAGGCTATCTGAAGCTGAACACCGAGGACAATTAGTACCCTTCACTTTTTTGTGGTTGTTGCTCCACATTCTCACTCAAGCTCTTTTGAGGGGCTCTCTTCTATTTTGTTTATGTGGTAAAAATGGTCTCTTATCTTTGAATCATCATGTTCTTTTCCCACATGACAATATCCTGTGGGGTTTTCATCAGGGGAGAAAAGGCAGAGCACCTGAGTAAGATTTTGCTACGATTATCTCAAAATCTCTTTTCATTTTCAGTGCCACTGGCAAAACTCTTTTTTTAAAGAAGGGTTCAGCAAAATGATTGGCACTTGGTAAGTGGTTGATATTGAATAGGAAAAGCCAAGAGCTAATTTGAAGTCTTTATATAATGTTCTTTGTTTAAAAAAACGAAGAGAAAAAAATCCAAAATTAGAACGCTAAGAACTAGAGCAGTCTTGCACCATACTGTTTTAATTGGCTGCTTCTCATGAGAAGAATCAATAATTTCTTTTGAAGTTTCACATTGACTGCTTAATTTTGATCAAGTCTTATAATTAATCAGCTGTGAATAAAATGAATCAGCTGTAATTTTGACCATAATTTTTTAAAAAAATAACTACAGTAATATAAGTAATAGGTTATCTAACCTTATTCAAAGCCTTATAAATGATTTGAACAGTATTTTGGAGGAGCTACAACTTATCAATTTGCTCACGAGTATCAGCAATCACATTTTCAATATCTTTTCAGAACACATTTATTGAAATGTTAATGTAATTTTCTGTTCTTCAAGTATTATACTTGCTGATTTTAACCATCAAGTAAAAATAGAATACCTGCTCTAATTCCAACACCATACTAGGCACCATGTAGGCAGAACAATGAGAGCAAAGCAGCTTACCTTGTAGTTCTGCTCCTTAAAGACTTCATGGTATCAGTGGAGGAACACACAATCCACAGAACCATCATGAATCACTGACTTTCAGCGTAGCCTATTAATTATAAAGTGATTTCAGGAAAGAAAAACTGGAGTAGACTGAGCTCCTGAGAAGGTATGGGACTTGTGTGATGGGTGGTGAGTGGAGGCTGTGTGTATCCCCCAATCCTATTCTTTCCTTCTTGGATAAGAATAGAATTTAGATGTCCAGCTGAAGGCTACAGTTCTCAGACTTTTTCTTGCCAGTGTGACTATAGGCTTCTTCTGTCTAATGATATGTAAGCAGAAGCATGTTTTAGCTTCTAGATCTTGCCATTAAGGCAAAAAGTATACTCACCCCTTACTCCTTTTGCCATTCTTACTGTCCGGAGCAGGAGCGTCCATCTTACATTACGATATTGGAGTTGTGCACATATGACAGATGCCAACATAGAAGGTCGGTGTCATCAGAATTGTCGTGCCAGCTGATAAGAGAATTAACTCATCTCTTGTTTAAGCCATTGTTATTTTGGCCCTTCCTGTTGGAGTAGCCGACTATATCCTAATTAATACAGATGGACAGAATTTAGATCAGCAGAAGGAAAGATAGGGACATATCCTGAGAGGGAACAGCAAGAACTGTGGCTCTGAGTGGGGATCAAATAGTGAAACTGGTCAACTCTCAGCTTACACTGAAGAGGGGATGACATTATCAATTGTTTATTTAATTTAATGAATATAATGCAGTTGTCAATTCTGACATTGGTTGAGCATGGAGTATATGCTGGGCACTGTGGATCCTGCTGTGTCCAAGGTACCCAGGGCCTCCAGTGTTACTGAGCTCATGGATGAGTGGTGGGAGAATGTAAACCTTAAACACACAATCACACAAATTGTAAGTGATACAAAGGACAAGGTTCAATATTTTTATGAGAGGACTTACTAGAAGAATTTAATCCTGTCTGGACAGGCTAGAAAAGTTTTGTTTTTAGAAAATTAATTGCCGGATTGAGAACTAAAGCTGCATAGGGTTTATCTAGATCTGGGCCATAGCCATTCCTGCTTCTGAATTCTGCTGCTTCTGTTAGCTGGTCCTCCTCTTGTCCATCTCACCATCAGTCCTGTGTCTTTCATCTGCATTTGGGGCAACTGCATGATGTGTGGGAATTCTCAGTTGTGTTTGTGTTGTGTTCAGAGGTTCTTGGTGTCAACTCATAAAACCATATTTTGGTGCTATTTTAATTTTACTTATTGAGATGATTCACTATTTTACTTTTTATAAGGGATCTAATGCATTTAAAAAATGGTCAGATTGTATAAAGAATGGCACGGGATCACAACTCCCTGCAATAAAAATGTGTGCTCCTGTGGCTCAACCATGTGTGGACGTAGCTTTTGGGTTCCTCAGTTCCTTGCCTTGGTGTCTTTGGGCAGGAGGTTGCAATACATTCCATTGGAAGGTTGTTTGTGTCTGTCAACACACCTCTTGTTTTGTGTCCAGTTTTAGCTACTGGATGGTTCTGCAGAAGTGATGTGTCACTGAAATTTTCTTTTTTTGACAAGTCTCTTACCTGGTGGTTAATGGCTGCAGTGAAATATTGTGTCTTCAAGAAATGAACCATTTTTTCTTCGCCATATGTTCTAGTTTTTGATGATATATTTGCCAAAAAATTGCCAGTGAAACATTTTGTTTTTCTGTTCATTTTAAAAAATTGACCATTTCTCTATTCTGTGTTTATTATTCCTATCAGTGAAGTAATGTGTAGCTGCAATCTATCAGGAATTATATTGTAAATGGATTGAGTGATTGCCTTCAACACGAGGGGTTCAGTGTAGAGAAAGAAGAGATGAAAAATTCAGGATGTGTTCCATTCAACAACAAATGACATAGAAAAATAGGTTTTCACCAAATTGTTTGAACAATCTGAGTTCAAACTCTTTGAAGAGAGTATATATTTTGTAATCAATATAAAGTGAATTATGTTTTTGTCCATCTTGTATCACATAACGTAAAAACCTGCTGGATGTATTTTCAGCTGGAAAGAAATCTAGAGGATAGGTCTGATAGAATCTATCTTAAAAGAGCTTCGAGGTCAACCCAAATTTATGCTGCTGTTCCCCAATACTGTAGTCATTTTCTGGAGCAACCACTAATATTGTGATAGAATAAGAAGTATGTGTGACAGAGAGACAAAACACACATAGTAAGACACCATATATTTATGAAACAAATGGAATTTCAACATATGATTTAATTCAAAGGAATAAGAACTGTTGTTCTGAATTGGGGGTATTTTGATATGCTCCTTCTCTTAAGCACAGCCCTCTTTAGCATACCCCAGTGCTGCAATAGGAATTTATGTCTTTAAGGGTGGCTAATGATTGCCTTGAAATATGTACAGAAAACCAGCCAATTTCTTGTAATTCTGAATGAGTAAGGAATAAAAACAACTGTGCTGCTTTCTTTTTGAGGTCAAGAAAAGGAAAATAGGTAAAATTGCAATAAGTAGCAATAAGTATGATTTAGAGAAATATCTGTTGAGGAGAAAGACCATCAGTATTATAGCTCCAGCTCTACAATAGAATTGTGAAGGCCACCGTGGCATTTTTGTGCTGAGAGCTTTAAAAATAGCTGCCTGAAGTGGGTAAATTGCCCGAGTTCGTAAGTATTTACTAGATACCTTGAAATTATTGGAAATAAGTTTATAGCGAAACTTGGATTCTAGTTCTGGTTCTGGTAGTAGTTACATGATAGGCATATTTCCAAAAATGGAAGATGAGGGAATTATAAGGATAGTTTCTCAGGTTACCTGGAATTGTAAGTTCTTTGGGGCCTTCGTCATGAAGCAGTAAGTAACTATGGTCATCATATTATGCATGGCCACCTTTTGTCCTCATAGCAGTTAAGATTTTAGATGGTCCTCTATTTAAAATGAGGTCACATCCTGCCTGCTAAAGCAATCTGAAGTTGAAAGTGCATTTCATACACCTAACCTACAGCACAGCATCTGTAGTTATCTATTGTTCCCCTTGTGACTGCACGCAGCTCGCTGTGGGTGCCCACCCATGAGAGACAGTGTTGGCTGCATGTTCCTATCCTGGAAGAAGACCCCAATTCAAAATTGGAAGTACAGTGTCCACTGAATGTGTGTTGCTTTCCTACCATGGTAAAATAAAAAAATACCAAGTTGAAACATTTTAAGTTGGGGACCATCTGTGTATGCAGTTAGTACTACAGGAAAAGATTAAGGTCTTTAATAAGAATTTCCATGGGTGGGTCCAATTGGTAACTGAGCTGGACTGAGGACTTCTGGTGTTAAATACTTATGTAAGGTTCTGTACTTACGTGAATTGCATGATAGTTGGGAAAAGCATTCATTTTAATAAACTTACTGAACTCCTTGGACATGTAGCCTCAACTGTATTTTCATCTCCTAATTCTTCTCATTTACTATCTAAACTTTTTACAGTGCCTTCACAAGTACTATCTTCCTTGGTCTGCACAATGAGTGTCAGAATAGGGCATGTCATGAGTCCTCCCCCTGCAGCCAATCAGGAGAGGCGCTGGACTCCGAAGAAGTTTGCGAAAGAATGTCATTGTAGGCCATGCACCATGGAAACCTGAGACTTCATCTGTGCTTACTCAGGTTGCTGTCCTTGAAACAGAATTTTAGAATTCAGGGTTCACTCAAAGGACTGTGGTGAGCATGAATTTTAAAAAACTGTCATTTAACACAAAGTTGCAAGGAAGGAATACAAACCAGGTTTCTGAGAGCACCTTTGTTGACTGGAAAATCCACTCACTGCCAGCTGACCCCAGTTCTAGAGTCCTGGGTGAGTGACCTGGTTGGGAATCTTGTGGTATCTTCTTCATTGTGCTCCAAGCATATTCTGCCTCACAGTCACGATCTTTTCTCGATTTTCAGAGAGAAGTCAGTGATCGTGGTACAGGGTGGATTTTTTGTTTGCTTATTTGCTTGAAGAAAAATACAAACAAATGTTTCATCTGTCTGCCTATTCATTATGTATATATTGCTTATCATCTTTCCACTCCTAAGTTATAAAATGTTCTTTTTATCCATATGGATTAAATTCTGCTTCTTGCTCAGTAGCTTTTGACCAGGTGGACGTTAATTCTGCTTTTCAGTTCTCCATGAACCTGGACCATGCAAAAGCTGAGCCAAGCTATTTTATGACCCTAAAATATTATTTGTATTCTAATGGATCATGTTTCTTCACTTTTGAAAGTGTTTGTCATGTAATACTTGAGTCAACAAAATGTTGTAGCATCATAATCACAGGGACCACCTGTGAATACATCCCTGCCCTACTTCATTTCTGAACCTATAGCTGGGGGTAACCAGTGTTCTAAACTGCCTTTTAATTTATAGTTTTATCACATAAGTCACTTAATTTCATAATCCCAAAATGGGTATTGATAACTGTAATTTTCTACAATTTGCTTTTTTTCTGTCAAAATTATGTAAGAAAGTTCTGTGACTTGCCCATTACAGAGCGGTGCTTTCTAAACTTTAATGTGTACACAGATCATCTTGGGAGCTTACTGATATATGGAGTCTGGTACAGGCTGTCCATCACAGGACCTGAGGCTGTGCATTTCTAACAGGCTCTCAGGTTTTGCTGGTGCTGATGGTTTATGGATCACACTGTGACCAGCAAGATTATGGAGGAAAACACCTTGTTCACAATTAATGGAAGGTAGTTTCCTATGAAATAGTTTGTTTATTTCATGAAGTCCTACCTTCCTGGAAACATGTATTTTCATTAATTTTATTTCTCGCCAAAAACCTTAATGGAAAGGTGGAGATTATTAAAAAGAATCACAGGGCTAGCTCCCTTTGACCTCAGAGTAGTCACTAGGGTCATAATAAGCTGAATTCCCTCCTGTTGTTGCATTTAATTGGGGACTTTCCCTTCACAATTCCTGTAGAGAGGATATTGGTCAACAGTTTTTAGAAAACTGGAATTTTCACATAATGATAATGTGTGTGGGCTATGCATGTCTTACTATCATAGGACTGAAAGCATATTTTTCATTTGTTAGACTTATACTTCATCACTTCCTGAACCTTTGGCTCTTGTGTGCTCTTATAGTATAAGATAATCAACCTATAAGGAAAGAGCACGGAGGTGTGTGCCAGGGCTTCGAGCACCTCTTCAGTGGGATTCAGCAGAAGGATCTGCCACTCTGACAAGTGGGTGATTTATCATCTCCAGCAAGAGAAGTTTAAGGAGCAGTGGGTAATTCTAATGGTCTTCAAAGTGTATTATGTAGCAATAATTTTTTTTATTTGTTACTTAGTGCTATTTATTCTACTTATGAATTCACAGTGCTAAACTATGAAAACTACAATTGTGTTCCACTTTTTAAAGCACCATTAAGCCATTGAGAAAATGGAAAATATGGGCACATGTTATATGTGATGTAATAAAGTGGTACGGAATATGGAGTCGGGCTCTCAGGTTGTAATAGTTGTCGGCCTTAGTGAGAGGAATTTGTGTGCTGAAGAATAAGTCATGAATTGTTTCACCCACTACCATTGTTCTAAATAACAACGTATTTGGTATGTGTGCTATGGAGTGGAGATTCTTTGTAGGCTGAATAGAGATAAAAGATTTGACGTTTAGTTTGAAGGACTAGATAACTTTCCTTTTCAAAAAAGAGAAAATTATCTCCTTGGTTTAAAGCAAAAGAGGAGTTTCTGTGCTTGCATGACTGACAGTTTGTTATGGTGCCCTGGCTTCAGGTATGGGTGGATCCAAGGACTTAAGTTATCAGGGTTCTGTTTTCCTCTCCTTCTCCCTCTTTCTTTATTTTCCTTCTTATTGGATTCATTCTTTCCAAAGACAGGCCAGATTGGCCAGCTTGAGACTGACACTGTCTCACCAATGCAATCTCCAAGAACAGAGTGAGCTGAGTTCTGTGTAGCTTAACAAAGTTATTCTTTTCTTCTTCTTTCTTTTAACCTCTCTCTCTGTCTCCTCTCTGTATCTATTTGACTCTTACCCTTTAGCCCTTAAGTCTCTCACATGGAAAGCTCTCCTATCTTCTTCCTGAACTACCCTTCTCTTTCTTTGTATACCCAAGATGTTCAAAAGCTCTGAGTGTAGGCGTGGGGAGGTGGTGCTTGTTGCAGAGGTGGGCAATAGGATCTGCTCCAGAGTCAGTATTGGTTACAGATGGAGTAATTCCAACAATTTAGCTTAGAATCCTTTAATCTTTTTTTTCTCATATTGATGCATTATAATTATTCATAATGGTAGAATCTGTTGTTACGTCTTGGTAGATGCACACCAAGTGACAATGCAGTTTTGGCCAACATCATTCCCCAGTGTCTCCCTTTTCCCTCCCCTCCCCCCCCCCCCGCCCCCGGTTGCTTGCCTTTGGACAGCTTGGATTCCCCCAAAAGGACCCTTTGTTCTCCTAATGGGAGATAAGCTCATGTGTGCTCAGGCCCCATTACCCTTGTAGCTGAGCAGAGAGGAAGACTAAGGGTTCTAACCTTGGGTGTGGAAACTCTGGCCTAGTGATCCTGTTGCCAGGATGGTGCAGACAACCTATCTTTAACTCCTAGCCCAGGGAGAGAGGTAGCGTGTGTGTGTGTGTGTGTGTGTGTGTGTGTGTGTGTGTGTGTATACCTATGTGCTGGGGGGCCCCGGGCTAACTAGGCTGTGCTGTGTGGAGCAGGGAAGGAGTGATCTGGAAGAGAAACTGAATTTCCTAATGTACATGGCAGCAGCTAGGGCAGAGCTGCTTTCTGGAGGTCCTCAAAAGACCGACAGCTTTGCTGCCAAGCCAGCAGAGCAAAAGTGAATGCCAGCAGCCCTGTCCCCTAGTCCCCAGTGTTTTCTCATAAAAGTAAATCAGGTAAGCTTCCATATAACATCCTGGAAGTCCCTGTCCAATCCATAATTAAAGATCTAAATGAATCTTCTTTATTAAGGTTTATTTCTAAATGTTTAATATCTATGAGATAAATCTGATTTACCACGTTTCAGGTAGTCTCAACCATAAAAATGTACAGGAAAATCTTATATAATACCTTAAAAGATTTTAATATTTGACTATTTTAAGATCCTTAGGGAGCTTTATCTCTTTAGAGATATTTTAAGATCTTTAAAGAGCATTACTCACATATAGCTCAATATGCCATTACTTAGTATCAAGCTATACGTGGAAAGTAATTTAGTGAAAATTTAAAAATGGAATAATACCTCATGCCAACTTTAAAGTAACTTTGGTTATTTATTTTATTTTTCTTTTCAGGGAATTTAAAGCTCAATGTTGAAATTCATTACAGTATTTTTAAAGTCTCCACTTTATGCAGAAATGAATATTTCCTCTCTAGTTAATTTTTATTTCTCTTGCTACTAATTTCCTATGCTAGGTATTGTCACAAAATGGAATTGTCAGCAGGTACTGTGTTCATTTTGCTTCTTGAAATTTAAGTAGTTAAAAAGCTTTGTGTAGACACTAACTATAAAAAACCAAAAACAAAACAAAAATTACCTTCCCCCATCCCACACCTGAAATAGCAGAAAGACCAGCAGAGTAGAATGAAGGTAACAGGGGAAGAGAGGACGCAGGGAAAGTGGAAAGACTGGGGCTTGGATGAGAACAAATTATTTTCCATGCTTTTATGTTTATGTCAAAATGAATCCTAATGTTATATATAACTAAAAAGAACCAATTAAAAAAAAGCGTTTCGAGCTACACTGTAGTGCTACCCAAAACTAGTCCTTGGACCAGACCCACACCATTTGGAAGCTCATTAGAAATGCACATGCTTAGGTCTCACTCAGATTTATTGAATAAGGGGCTTTGGTGATGAGGCCTGGAAATCTGTTTTAAAGTCTGAAGGATGGCCAGGTGCGGTGGCACACACCTGAAATCCCAGTGGGTAGGGAGGCTGAGGCAGGAGGATCACAAGTTCAAAGCCAGTCTCAGCAAAATTGAGGTGCAACTCAGTGAGACCCTGTCTCTAAATAAAATACGAAATAGGGCTGGGGATATGGCTCAGGGGCTGAGTGCCCCTGAGTTCAATCTCTTTACCAAAAAAAAAAAAAAAAAAAAAAGAACAAACAAAAAACTCAAGGATGATTTTGATCCATGTTTGAGTTTGAGAAATCACTGATATAATTAGACTTGCTAACTTTTCCCTTTGTTATAAATATACACATATGAATTTATTGTAATTTGTATTATAACTTTCCTCAACTACTTATTGTAAATTATTGGTTTCTGTTTTCTATAATATATTCAGATGGTTATTTTTTTTAAAAAAAAGAAAACATATTTTGGACTAGATTTTTCAAAATACAGTGATATATTTGAAAATATGCACTATGACCACCGAGGAGCAATTCTAAGGACATAAGAAAGAACTTGGTATCATGAAATCTATTAATGTAAATTAAAGGAAAAATCCATTGTTCATTGAAAATGCATTTGATAAATGTAGTAGTTATCCCTAATAAAAATTCTAAGTAAAATGGAAATGAAAGGAAAATATTTCACTATGTTTAAGACTATTTGCTAAAACCAATGACAAACATCACCTTAAATCATAAAATACTCAATTCATTTCTATAAAATCAGGATAGAGAAAAAGGTACTTTCTGTTACTATTACTATTTAATGTTGTTTTATAGGTTGAAGTAAATGAAAAACAGAAAATAAAAGAATAGCTAGAAAAGTAAATGTAGAAAAGGCAAGGTTAACTTCTTCCTGGAGATATTTCTATGTATCTAGAATCCCTAAGAGAGGCTGACAAACACAAGTAGATTTGATGAGGGAACTTTATAAAAGAATCTGGTTATTTTATTGATAGACACAGAGAGATGGAAGTAGGAAAGGCATTTCAGTCACAAGAATGACAAAACATGTACAATGCTTAAGTTTAATTTCAACAAGAGAATCATAGGATTTAGATGAAGAAAATTATAAAATAGGATTGAAGGATATAAAACAAGATATAAGTAAATAAAAGAACTAGTATTCTTGTGATATATAAACTCAATGCAATTTCATTTAGAATATCAAGTTATTTTTGGAGTTGAATGAAAAAAAATCCAAGGTTAGGAAAAATGAATATCTGAGAGAAAATTAAAATATGGAAAAGAAGGATATTGAAGAGTCATTTTTTCTTACCAGATATGGAAACATACCTTACATCAGCTGCAATAACATCACATAGTGTGGAGCAGAGCAAAGATAAACAGACTTGTAGCCTAGAGTGAGTCCCTGAAACAGATCTTAGTATAGTTGGAGTGTGGTAAAGCAAATATTTGAAAAGGATGATTTATTTAATAAATAAAAACTCACAAGAAATGGGTAGTACTACTTCACATGCATGCAAAATTAATTTCAGGTGAGCAAAAATCCTAAATTAAAAAAAATTCTAGAGGAAAATCCTTTGTTCATATATTAAAATAATGATTTAGGACACCTTTCTAATCAAGACAAAGCATCTAGACACGATTGAAGAGAATACTTTTAGCTATATAAAAAATGAAGAGTTCGAGTATGGCAGATGCCATGAAGACAAGAAGCAGGCCACAGCTTGGAAAGATATTTTGGATTCATATTTTCCAAGAAGGCAGAGTCTGGGCAAAGATCAAGTGCAAAGGCTTTATCTGTGAGGTGCAGACCCGGGTGAGGTTTGGATAAAGAGAAGCAAGGGAAGACGTAAGATGTGGTGCTGGCTGAAATGACGTGTTAAGGCTTCACAAGGAGACCAGAGGAGAACACCCCAAGTGCTTGGCCGCTGTGCATGCTCGGGACGTGGTGCTCCTCCCAGAGCTGCAAGGAAGGCTCCGCCTCTGAGAAGTCCTGGGAGGAGGGAAGAGGGACCTCCTCTGCCTAGCTGCCTCTGTGGGCAGTGAACTTTCAGAGGGTGTCATTTGATTGTGCTCATGCTGCTTCCCAAGACAGTTCCCCTGTCTCCCACTGAGGGGTTCCTCCAAGTCTGGAAGGAACCCAGCATGGGCCTGTCAGCCCATCATAGTAGGGGCCCAGAGATAAGGCCGCCGGTTCAGGGCTGGTGACTGGTTGGATCCTGGTGATAATGGGTTTCCTCGACAGGGGATGTGAGCAAGGAAACCTGAAGGGGCAAAAGATTTGTATCCTACCGGGTAGCAGAAATACGTAAATAGGGCACTGTGGCAGGGTAAATGACTTCCTCAGTGGATTTAGTATTCTAGGCATTTGTCACACTAAGAGGGTGTCATCAAGAATGTCTCACCCTTTGGAGTTATTCTGATTTTTGATGCATCTTGCTGCCATAGCTTTGGTCAGAGCTCCCATCATCTCTTACCTGGACAGAAAGGACATGGCCTGGGAGTTAGCTTTCCTTCCGCTCTCGAATTGTGTTTCCACTACAGCAGCCAGAGTCATTCCATTAAGACTGAACCCAGAGCATTTCATTTCTCAATTCAGAACCATCATGGCTTCCCATCTCCCTTATAGAAAAGCTACAGTCCTTACAATGACCTGTGAAGCTCCACCTGATGTGGCTAATTGTCACCTCTCTGATTTCACTATTGCCGCTATCACCTTGTCTTCCTAGCTCTAGCCACACCTGCCACATCACAGGTCTTCCTATAGGCTTTTTACCCCAGGGCCTTGTTATGTGCTAAATAACACTCTTCCCTGGGCAATTCACTTGGTTTGTTTTCTTTCTCATTTCTTATTCAGAAGTCACTTTTTTTTTTTTTTTGATGAGGCCCTTTTTGACTACTCTTGAGAAGATTCCAAATTCTTACTTCTGACATGTATATTCTTCTACCCTACCTATTTTTCTTTTACCTTTAGAACTTTCTAATGTAACATGCTGCATATTTTACTTATGTATTTTATTTTCTGCCTCCCCCTTACACAGTGTGTTTCATTTGCTACTGTATCCCCAGAGCCCAGAACAATCTCCATATAGTAGATGCTCAATAAATAAATAAAAAACAGCCAATGAAAAAGTATAAGGGCTAGATGCTGCTGGCCTTGGTATTATAGTGACATGGTTGCTGACAGCATTGGCAGTTGTGTTAGGAGCTAGAAAGAAGCACCCCGAGTTCTCAATATCCCTGGTTTGATCCAGGTTTGAGGTAGGGTAGAAACTGTTATAGTTTCGAGTATGAAACTATATATATATGTTGGGGGAAGATGGAGAAATCTTGGAATATTGAGTTATTTGAAATTTGCTTGAAAATAAGCTTTTGATTAATAAAAATATTGATGTTTCTGACAATTGAATAAGATAAATACATTGATTTAAAATTATATTCTTAGAAGATCAAACTTTTTTATCTAATTATATGAAGAGTTATCGAAATACTGCTTTTTGCTATGACGGAGCTTCCTTTATTGAACTAAAACTGGAAAATAAGTGCTGCTAGCAAAATAAAAACAAAAATATGATTGATTTTGAAAAGCTCATGTAGGCAGGATTCCATTCCAATGAAATCAATACAGAACAGTGATCTAATTCACCATCCAGGAAGATGCTAATGATTGTTTTTTTGGCAAAAGCACATTCTTGTTCATTTCATCCAGTACTTATTGAGTGCATGCCTTCGTCTCATTTGTCAAATTGGTGTTCCATGGAATGCTGTATTATAAGAAGTTAGGAGTTGTGCTACAAAAGATTTTCTGTGATGAAATGTGTTTGGAAAAGCTTGACTTCTGATGTTGTAATATCTAGGAGCATGTTGTTTTTGAAGTATGTGATAATTCCCGTCCCATAGAACACTTTTATTACAGTATTGGAGAATAGTATTTTCTGATTATGAGTTTAGGACATACAGGCATATAATGCAAATATATATGACTTTTGAAGATAAATAATAAGTTATAAATTATCTTCAATGATCATATATATTTCCACCTGTATCCACACATACATACATACAGGCATGCACATATATATTTATATGTATATATATTTCTATTTGAAGGTTTGTAATGCTTTAAAGTAATAGTTAATTTTGACTCTTTGGTATTAATTTAATTAATTTTACTCTTTGTATTAATCTCCACCTGAAAAACAATGGTAATCTGATTATTTTAACAAGGTAAGTTTTAGTGAAGCAATTTCAATTTTTAATTTCCTAGGCAGTGGAATAACGTGGGGTACCATGTTTATCCAAACTTTGCTATTAAAAATAGCCATATAAATTAAAAGCACTTTATTAAAAACAAACAATTTTTGTTAATTAAGGGTATTTTTAATCTATATAAAAAATAGATGTGTTTTTAAATTATTGATTTTATTTGACTAAAGTTCTGTTAAAAACATATAGTACTTTAGCTGAAAAACAGAACAAAAAAAAAACCCACAGAAAACACAAAACAACCGTGAGTCTGACAAGTGTTTATTGAGCTTGCCACTGTGCCAGGCACTGTGTGGGCACTGGGGACCCAGAGATGTGACCTCTGTTCCCCAAAATTTATTCCACTGTAGACTTAAACTTGTTGAATAAGTAGCATGATCATTAGAATAACTTTAACCTTTCTCCAAATTATTCAATGCAAAAAGGACAAGTTTTCCATTTGTTCCATTTCAAATTATTTCTAATTTTATTATGAAAATTCTAAATTATTTTAAACATTTATTAGATGAAATTATTTATGCTGAATATGTTTTTCTGCTTTTATATACTGTCAGATTCTAATTTTTTGAGTCTCAAACTTATTTTATAGTTAATGGATGATGATCTTCATTGATAATGACTTCTGTAGTTTCTCTTTGGAAATGAAAGACTATAGAGCTATTTAGAAGGTATGATACCCCCACACTCAAATCAAGGTTTTATTGTTGAAAAAAAGAATAATATAGATATTTATGAAATGATAATTGTATCCTGAAATAGAGCAAGAGCAACTTGTCAAATTGTTTAAAAATAGATTCAGTTAGAAGCTTATACACCTAATGTAGTTTTTGAGATTTTAATAATGTTTTGGTATTCCTTCAGAATATTATATCAGTTTTACTAACATTTTCTGAAGGTCAGGGCTGCCTACTGAAGGTTTTCTGCTCTATTACTGGGGCTCTTAGATTTGACCTATGATCTTATACCCTGTTTTGGAAGCCCAGAGTGAGGGTCATTGATAGGGCTCATGACCTAACACTTTGGTATGTACAGTGACCACCCTTTTAGGGACTCCTTTGGGTAGAGAGAGCGCACTATATTGGGGTGAGAGTGGATGTTAGTTGTAGTGTTCTGTTCTCACCTTGCATTTTCGGGAGCCTTGGAGTTGCATGGTGGTGGCAGTATCTTTAAATTATAGTTCCAGATACACAGATCCATTGTGGCACAGAGAGCCGATAGTGGGCTATCCATGTCTAGAGGAATGGCATTGTGTTTCTTGGGTTTTTAAGCTCAGATGGATTTGGTAAGGCTGTATTTAGCATTTGTTCCTTTTTGTTTCTAGGCAAGATTCCATAGAAAGAGAAGGCCATATATTCATTACTCAAATGTGAATGTTATTTAAGGAACTTTTATTATGATCACTATTTGTTACTAATACAACGTGGAGGTTAATTTCAGAGGAGTTTCTACATAGGTGTCTTTGGTTCTCTTTTCATATTTCAAGCAACACATCTGCACATTTATATTAATAATGTAGGGTATAAAGGAATAATTCAGTATGGTGGAGTTATTAGAGTGTTATTTCTTAGTTTACAAGAAATACCTCAAATTATAAGAAGAAAAAGTCATTTTCTTATCCCAGAGGAGATAGATTAAGTAGCATAATATAGACTGGTAAAGGAATTGCTGGAAATAGTATTCAAATTACAGTTTTGTGAAAAAGGCTACAATTATAAGCTTGCATACCTACATAAAATAAAGCACATGTTTTTTTTTTAATCTTTGAAAATTTGTAGGGTGACTTTACTTTTTCAGGTTCTTTAAAAATACTCTGATGTTATGTGCTGTATGTTTTAGATAATAAGAATGTGGCTGCTAGTGATGAAAATGGGCTTTTTTCCTGAGTGGGGAGAATGTGTTCATATAAATACAGTGTAACATGCAGGCGTGTGATGGAAACCTTCCTAATCCTCAGTAGCATTGCTGTAATTCTCTATGATTTAAAATTTCCCTGTGTGACTAAAGCGAGAGTTATTTTAAAGAAGTCATAGCAAGAAGCAAAGCCACTGAAATTTTATGATTAGTTTTTTAAAATAGTGTGTGGTTAAAATGAGGGTCGTGGTAACAATCACAAGAAGATGATCAATGAACAGGCTTTACTTTCCAGCTGTTCCACCAGATGCCTATAGCTAGGTATTTTGTACCTTTTAAATAGGCTATCTATAATAGAATGAAAATGCTTCCCTTTAAAGCTTTTTAATTTGATGGCAGTAATATCACATTTTCCCTTTTCATTATTAATAGCAATACTATTTCTTTATGATAGAGTAGTTCACACTCACCTCTTAAGTCTTTTTAAAGGAAAATATTAAATATCAGAGCGCAGATGTTTTCCTTTTCTTTCCCCCTGTCATTGTGATTTAGAAGTGGTTGCTGAGGAGAAGCCGTGTTAACATAACCGCAGTTGATGCAGTTGCAAATCTTTCTGTTTTAAGGCTCAGGGTTCTCCCCATGGAGCAATCCTGGCCTCTCTACAGATGTTGAGCTCTCTCTCTCAAAAAAAAAAAATGCTGAGCCTGATGCAGATGTTCCCACATTGCCCAGCACTTTGATTAACCTTTCATGAAGTATCTGCCTACGGAAATCTGGATTAGTATGTTCCCATGTGTCTTATTAAAAGCCTGCCAGGCTTTATTGAACGTTGTGTTTATACTTTTTGTTCTATGGACAGTTTTAGTGTCTAGTAAGTATCAAATAAAAATCATTAGTGCACACTAACAAGGATGTCTTGATGTCTTGTATGAGCTGCTGACCTGAGTTGGACGTGGGAGCCATCATGGTCTTGTTTGCGAATTGTCAGTGGAGAGGGAGTGTAGTGACATAGGCAGGAGGCCTTTGGCTTCCTCTAAGGGGTGGCTAACAGAGGGTCTGCGTCTTCTCAGCGAGGCATGTTAATAGACTACTCTGTTGTTACCAAATGTTTGGGATAGGGTTTCCCAGCAGGTGTCCATACTCCAGTCCAGAGCCCTCAATCCAGGAGTCACTGGCCATATGTAGCTATTAAAATTAAATAAAAATCAAAATTAAGTTCCAAAGTCATGCTAGTCACATTTCAAGTGCACACGCAGTAGGCACATGTGGCTAGTGGCTCCTGATTTGGTTAATGAAAACAGAATATTTCCATGATTGCAGAAGATTCCACTGGATGGTGCTGCTCTGAATGCCCCTGTCCTGCAGAGTCCTATTTATATTCTATATTCTTTAAAGGATTTTTCCAATGGGTTTGTGATTTCTTAAAATATATAGTATTAAAGGGAATCATATCCACTTTTCCCTAGAGGAACGATCAACTCCCAGAACTTCTGACTTCGCATTGGATCTTTGTGATTTGGGAGTTCTTGGAATAGCTATTTTTTTTTCTTAGATACCCCCAGACAACTCTCTAGGAGGCTGCTGGGAAGCTGATGGTTTGTCTGCATACTGTGAACTGTATAACAATGGAGAGAAAAGCTGCTGCAAAAAGTTCCCAGGGTTTAGGAAATACCAACATTTTCCAGGCTATTTTTGTATGTTGTGAAATTTACAAAAATGATTTTCTATTGCTATGGCTGTTAAGATGTCTTTAAATGGATGAAACCATGATTATGTTACCCTGATATTCACTTTATGCCTACTGTGAGTGAATAGATTTGAGTAGTTTCCAATTTTCCAACTTACATATCTTTTATAATATGAAATCCCTTTTAGAATTACGTAATTTCATTTACATGTTTTACTGGGAACATTTTCCCTAATTTTGTTAGATTTGCTCTTCCCCATTTTCTGAATTGATGTGGTGATTTATTAACACAGCTCATTGGATAGTCTCATCTCTTACTCAGCTTACTGCATTAGCCTATAAGCCTCTATGGTTGTCACCAGTTTCTCTCCCCTCCTCCTCTAGTACTGCTGCTAGAGTCACCTTCCCAGCATGCTCGTGGGATTATGTCTCAAACCAGTTGAAGTTGCATTTCCATAGCTCACTGTATTAAATTATTTAGTATTAAATTATTAAATATTGTGAACTGCTGAGTCACATCTGCTGAGTCACATCATGCTCCCTATTTACTTTTTAAACTATTTCCAACTACTTTTTTTAACCTTCTCTATTATTTCATTTTTTTTCTAATAGATGTTCCAGTCTTTTGAATGAAACTTTCCCCTTCTGCATAAGTTCCTAGCTTCATCCCTGTCCACTTGTTCTCTGCAGTGACTCTTATTTTATTGTAAAGATAGAAGTGGCTCTCACAGCTTCTTTCTCTTCTACTTCTACATTTTTCTGTATTTTGCCTGTCTTCCTTCCTAGCCAATCTTCTCAGGGGAAAAAATATTATATCTTCTAAATTTATTGAACCAAAGCTGAACTCTGAATTCTTACTCAAAAACCTTTAGTAGTTTCTTCCTGAAGTGCAGGTTAAAGTAAAAAAGCTCTTTGGTGTTCAAGCACATCATGATGGGGCCCAAGCTTGAATTGCCAGATTTAACTCTCATCCTGTTCCTTCCTTGACGGGCTGATGTGTGTTGGGGGGGAATTCCTCTCTGTCTTGCTAACTCCCTACCCTGACCACTGCTCTTTCTTCTAAATAAATGTCTCCCTCATTTGGAGATATTTTTGAGCATCCAGGCAAAAGTCATGCCCCAGATGAAGGTATTTCAGATTCTCTCCGTGTTCAAAGCTCATGTCCTCATTTGTACTACCACAGCCAGGTACATCATTTTTCTTGGCATTCATGATGTCACCTCCTGGCAGAGGAGCTACTGGCAACCAAGTAGTGCTGATTCAGCTTATTCTGTTCCCTGTAATGCCTGGCATAGTCCTGCATACACCAAATATACCAAAACTTTAGCCTGAATGAATAAAAGCCTAAACTTTTCCTGAAAACCAAAATACCTGGTTTCTCTAACAATGTTCATACTCTATTTTGTATGAAAATTGCTTAGAGAAACCAGGTATTTTGCCTCTTCCATGAAAAAAAAACTCTGTATTAGAACAGAGAAATGATTAACTTTTATTACAGCTGGTGAGATGTGATTTTTTCTCAGGGGAAAAAATATTATATCTTCTAAATTTATTGAGCCAAAGCTGAACTCTGAATTCTTACTCAAAAACCTTTAGTAGTTTATGTGTACTGAAATGCTCAACTTTGTTAGGTTTGAGTGTAGGGATTTAAACCTACCTAGTGATTGTGTTATGGATTCATTGTTTCTGTGCATAAGTGCTAAGGGTTTAGGATTTTTAATAGAAAGGAAATAGAGAATTTCAAATGAAGTGAGCAGAGACGTGTGCATCCAGATGAGCGTGGTTTTTGCATGTGAACACACAAAGTATGTCATAAGAGAAAGGAGATGGTGGAACTGGAAGATGGGAGAGGCAAATGGTTAGAAGGCAAAACAATTTATCATTACAAGTAGCTAAAAGGCTTTCTCCTAAGAAGAATATTATAAGGTCAGTTTTCACCTAGACTCACTGACCAAGAACACTACTTCTTAGATCAAACACTGGGGCCTATGTATGTTATTTCATCAAAGGTCCTCTGAGGCCGAATGCCATGCCCTCTTCCTGTGCACTTCTTTGAACCCCGAGACATCTCTGATAGACTGCTATTGAAACCAAGATGAAGCAGCACCCAAATTGTTCTACGGCAATTGGAAAATTTTTTTATTACTGAACTCCATTTCAACTTTATAGATATTAGTTGACCCATCACAAGGAATGAGGTTATTGTGTCTGACATTTGTGTCCTCTACCTACTTTAAGGGCAGGGAGTAACAGCTCAGCAGAAGTGAAACTGTGTACCTCTTCTTGGTCGAGCAGGTTTTATTTCTACCAAACACCAGGAAAGTTGTGGAAGAAATTCTATAGTGCAGGGAAAAAAGTGGAGATTACTAACACCTATTAGAGACAAGGAAAAGCAATATGTCCTTTCAACCCGTAAATTTACAAGTAGCAAAGAAAAATATATTTTGAAATAATTAATTTCTCAAGTTAGGTAAAAGTTTAAGCATTCTTAGTTCATCCAACTACCTGGTTTTAGTAATTGTTTCTGAATATTTTACCCTAGAGAAAGAAGCTAGCAGTGTTGTCATGTCTCTTTGGACTATTTCTCTTTGTGGGTTGAACTACCAGGTTCCAAGCTTTAATCCAGATACTGGGAATTTAAAGACAAAACAGTCTCAGGGTCTATGGAATTTATAATCTGTCATACGAGTTATCCAAATAAAGCAGCAATGAAAATAGAACAATCTAATGTGAATTTACAATATAATAAAACTCCATGAAAGTAGGATTGCATGTGTCCTCTTTACTGCTTCTTAGTGTCAAAATGTCTTGCAAATGGCAGAAACAGGAGTAAAAATGTGTGTCATGTTATATGGAATTTAATAGAGAAGAAAACTTCAGCAAGTGGCATTTGATCCAGGTGACCAAGGGCTTCCTATGGATGGTGCCACCTGAGCGAAGTCTTGAAGGATGTGTAAAGTCACCTTTCTTAGAGAAAATGGATCCCAGTGGAACAGATTATGGTGGGAATTCATTCAGGACAAGAGAGAGAGTGAAAAAGCACAGTCAAATGAAGGAACAGGCCGTGTTTGTGTTGGGTGGAGCACAAACAGGTAAGTTGTAGAAAAGCAAGTCCAGAGTAAGAAAGGACTTTAGAGCCAAGTAAGAGGTTTGCACTTTAACATGAAGGCTACCAGAAACCCGTGAAGCACTTAACAGAATGGCATCCATAGGTCTCCAAAGGAGAATCACTGCTATTGATGTTTGGAAGGAAAGTGGTAATGGGATAACACAGACCAGAAAACTAAAACATTCAGATTATAAGTTGAAGAAATCTCTCTAGGTAGGTAACATTGACAGAATGTTTAAAATCACTGGAAGAGGTTATTCATTTTTTTTCCAAAAAACAAATTTAGAAAAGATGAATATGTGTTGACTATCTAAGATCTTTTTATCAACTGAAAAAATGCCTAGTAAAAAGAACTGATTATATGAATTATGACATATGCAGCTGATGTTAACAAAATTACATACCCTCTTAAAATATTCTTGAAGGTTATTTACAGACATTGATAAATACTTATAAAAAGCTGTAAAACAGATAAATACTTTACAAAATCATGTATGTAGTATGGCAATTACTTGGCAGGAAATTATTTATATAATATAAAATATATGAGGCTTATATATATGAGCTTTATATGTCAAACATGTGGACCAATGTTGAATAGATATGAAATTTATAGGTTTATATATAATATTTATATTATACTTATAATTTATTTAATTACTAGAAACACCAAAATGTTAATAGGAGCTATTTCTGTTTTGTGAGATTAGAAGGACTTTTGCTTTCTTCTTTCTTCCTTTTATTTCAAAAATTTAATCATTTAAATGTATTCACCAAATTATAATAATTGTTTCATGTTATTATGATTTGGAAAATTTTGCTAAACTAGATGATTTATAGTGTCACTCCTTGTCTAAGGGTCTTTATTTCTATACTTTTATTTTAGAACAAGTATTAGCAAACCGTGGCCCTCAGACTTCATCTGGCCTGCTATCTGATTTTATAAATGAAGTTTTATTGGAACACAGCTATGGCCCTTCATTTACATATCGGTTATTTTTGTGCTACATTGATAGAGTGGCATAGTTGTTCTAGAGACTGCATAGGCTACAATGTTTATATGGCCCTTTATAGGAAAAGCTTTCTGACTCCTAATCTAGGACACTGAATTGGAAATTTTTAGCATTTAATGTAACACACTAATTCAGTGAAAATGTGATTTTAAATTAATATTTCGCATACATTTTAGCACCTAACCTTCTCTAGAAATTTGAACTTTATTTAAACAAATTTTGTGAATAGAATACTCACAGGACTTGGAAAGCAAGATCCAAGTTGACTTTCATAGAACTGAGACGCTTAAATCTATCAGGACCTTAGATGCCTGGGCCCACTGTCATTTTTCTGTGTCCTGATTTTGTGGGCTGCAAACTGTTATTTCCAATCTAATTTTGTGGGAAAGGTAAGGGGATAGCCATTTTTGCTAGGTGGTTAACCCACTATTCAACTGAAAATGCTTTCATCACTGTAACAAATATTGCGCGAGGTATTCTGTAGCCAGCTGTAAGAGGAGGCAAGAGGAATCCCTGTCCTTAAGGAAAACAAAGAATCTAACCAAGAAGAATGCACATTCTGGGCAAGGGTAGAATTAGAGGAACATAGGCATATATGAATAGGAAGGACATCTGAGATCTGAGGAAATAAGATGAAGATGAAATATATGAATAAATCTGTGAAAAGCTTGAGTGGGGAGTTTTGTATTTATTTTGACCATATATTTTCCCTTTGTTTGGGATAATAATTTTTTTTTTTACCTAAGGGTTGTAATGACTAGAACTAAGGAGATTTAGCTTGAAATAGGATCTTGCAGCTTTTAAATGTATTTAACTTTGGTTCATGTGTTTGACCTATGCAGATTTCATTTTTGATGGACCCTTATGTTACCATATTAGTCTTTGAGAAATTACATTCCTTGGTGGTTTATTTTGAGGGCAGGGTAGATTTTCATTTAGAATAAACAGCAAAGGACACCAGAGTCTCCTCTGCTTCTAAATATTTTCTCCCCAGTTTTTTGATTCAACATTTATTTTATCTAAAATTCCTTTTTTCCTCATCAAAAATGTGATTAGACCCAGGGAGCATTGAATTATTTGTTACACATTAGAGTCAATGTTTAATCAAGTGACCATCTAATGGAGATATGCCTTAGTTAATAGGAATGATTGATGTTGGTAGGAGTGCAAAGAGGTGTTTATTTTTGGAGCTGGGTATGACTGGAAGACACCGTGAACTTGTGATGGGAAAGGGAGACAAAATAACATATAGAATTTGGAAGGTTTCAAAGCTCACCTCCATGAGAAGCACTGCTGGACAGTTTTCTAATGATTTTCTTGCTCTGAATTTTCCATGTTTACATCCTTCTACATGTATTTATTTATGAAAAGATCAGAGGTATCTAATAATTCCTCTGAAATTAATTCCCAATTCTGCACTGTGGATATTGTGTTCCTAGGCCTTACTGTGGATGGAAAAATCTAATGACTTTTTTATTTGGAAAAACTATTCATGGGAACACTGTTGACAGTGATAAACTTGGTTGTCAAATATTATCATTCATATTTGCTTGCTATGCTTATAAATATTCCTGAAAAGTCCATATTTATTCCTTAAGTAAACATTTAGTTTTAAGGCATTTCATGAATATTTTAATATTTGTAATCCTGAAAGGCAATATACTTTAAAGCAAATTATTTTCAAAATGCAAAGAACATAAAAAATACATCATTTATGGGATTTTCTAACTTGCCTTATTCTTCTCATAGTTTTAGACAGCTCTGTGTTTGCACAAATTATATAATTTCTGCTACAGGATCTGTACAGATTGTACTGTGTAAATACATATATTTTGCATAGAGAATATCTAACATGAAAATGAAAATAATTTAATTTATATAAATAACATGTAAGTAATTTTAGAATCTAGCACCAAGTAACTCATTAACAGTTTAATATCCTCAGAAATGGCTATATAAACCCTGGGCACAGTGGTGCATACCTTAATCCCAGTGGCTTGGGAGGCTGAGGCAGGAGGACTGCTAGTTCAAAAGCCAGCCTCAGCAACAGTGAGGCATTTAGCAACTCAGTGAGACCCTGTCTCTAAATAAAATACAAAATAGGGCTGGAGATGTGGCTCAGAGGTGGAGTGCCCCTGAGTTCAGTCCCTGGAACTAAAAAAAAAAAAAAAAAAGAAATGGCTATACATAAAATTATTTGTTATTTATAACTGTACGCACATGTGTCCAACAGGATTATACATGAAATACATAGAATCTTGTCAAGATTTGTTTGTTGCTTTCATGTGAATTGTTATCCCATTCATGGTTTGCTATTCTCCCTTAGTTAAAATTAGTCCAAATTATTTAACCTCCAAGTAGCCATATGAGGGTGTTAGACACTGTCCCTGAGTGAAAGTGCCCTTTCAGTGAGAGCCAGAGGAATCTCGCTGATGCTGGTGAAGGTGCCAGCCTTGTGAGTCAGTTTCTCTGCTTGCTCTGCATAAATGCCCTTCTCGCTTCTGTGTGCATGTTGACAGCATCTTTTTGTGTTCCAGGATTGCTATCAGGAAGTGCTTAACTCAAATAAATTAGCTCTTTACTTTTAAGAGAAAATATATTTACCTCCCTATAAAACTGGACTCTAGATGATAAGAAATCTTGACTTCAACTAATAATTTTTGTCCCCATCATTTATACAAAGCTGCTGCTGGAAGTGCCTTATCTGGAACTGTTCCTGGATTGGGTGCCAAATAGACAGGCAACCTTGATGCAGATCAACACAAAGGCGATGCAGACAGCTTTCTACCAGTGTTAAAATAAAACGTTCGTACACCCAGTGGATGGCTGAATGGCATTATAATCCAGAGGGGAATAATCATAAAGGAAAGAGTGGTAGTCAGCCATGGCATTTTGGTTAACCTCTATGTGGAGGGATTTCAAATATGTTTCATGAAACCAAGTGTTATCTCTAATAGCCTGTCTTGGAGAGCAAGTTACTTACTGTTGGCATTATTAATATTTCTATACTTGTATTTTTCCTGCATTCCTAACCTTGAACAATTATTGGGACACATAGAAATAATCTTACCTTCATAATATAGAACAGTATCCATCCATTTCTGCAGATGATGGGAATAATTATTAATGATTCTTTGAAAAATGGAAAAAAAGTCTTCCCACTAGAAGTTGGTAATATCCTAATTGTGATATTTTGAAACACTACAAAAATGCTAATTTTTAACGCTGCCTTTTAATTTACCTATGTGAGATGAGGATGTTTAAAAGCAGCTATAGTAAAGTCATTAAAATAATATATTGGATTTGTTTGAGATTATTCCTGAACAGTGGGTGTTTATTAATTTTGGGTTTTTTTTTACTTATTGTGACACAGAAAATATTTTAATTTGTGTATACATTTTGAGTCGCTCAAAATTCAAGCAATAAGATTTCCCCTTCCCTGGGCAGTAAACATAATATGAATATTAGTTCAGGATATGGAGTCGGTTTAATAAAATCTAATTTATCATCAGGAATAAGCTCCTCCTTCATATACATGTTTTCTTAATATACTTTATATGTGCTGCTGCAAAGATGCTGTAATTTGGTTTTTTAAATTACAGCTCTCCACGACAAGAGGGAAGCTTGATTTGATTAATTATGCTTACAAGCTGTTAGAGAGGGGGAAAAAAGAAAATGGTTTTGACTTCAGTTTTTGCATAATTGCTGCTTTTTGGATTTACATTACTTCCATCGGTTGTTGAGAAATGAAGAACTAATTTATTTTAAAGAGAGAGATAAGATGAAGAGTTGAGGGTATCAATACAGAAAGCAATAACATTTAACTACCACTTTGATATGGTGATCAGTAAGATGAGAGAAAGCATTTATTAAAATGTTAGCGCCAGACTTCGTATATACATTTCAGTGTTTAAGAAAATGCTTATTCTTTTATTCCTCTGATGGTTTTCATTTTGCTTAACTGACAACAATGGACGTGACATTATGATGAACACCATCGATTCCTTCCATACTCCTTCACTGAAAGCATTTGTGATGATCTTTAAGTTTGGTAATCATCATTCCGCTACAAGAGTAACTGAGATTTATTTTAGTTCTTCTTAGACAAATAATTATAATTAGAAAATAATTATTGCTGGAATAGTGCCAGAGATGACAGAAAATATAGGCAGCCCAATATGCAAAAAAGTCACCTTTGAAACTTGTGGTCAGTTTAAAAATCAGATAAATTATCATTTAAATAATCCATATGGTTTCCCTTCTCTGTAACTAATTAGTAGACACTGATCAGGTGGTGGACTTAGGTAAAAGGTAGTGTAAGATTTATTTAAATCCAAGTTAATGACCCTGGGAGGTTGAAGGCAGAGGTCATTCTTGAGACACTGTTTTCATTCCTGCTTCCTTTCCATTTCCTTCTTATTCCTTTCCTCCTGTCCACTCCTGCGGATGGGATCCAGCAAGAACTCCCCTCAGCATCCGTGCATGGCTAAGAGGAACTTGCACTTTTCAAGCTCATGGCTTCATAAATAAGTATTCTCCTTGCTGTCCAGTGGTGTGGGTGCTACAGCCGGTCACATTGGAAAATGGCACCCCATGTTGACTGAAGAGGACTGAGAGGACATCAAGAAACTTTCCTGGAAGATTAGGAAAATTAGCCTTTGTCTAGAGGGAAAGAAAGAGAAATTGTATCTGGCATGTCTCCTCTATATTTGTACAAAATATTTGCACAGTCTTCAACTGTGGAAAAACAATTTAAAATACTTTCTAAGCATATTTTGCAATCAAATACACACTTGGCATAGTTAGCAAACATTTACTTTTCTCAAAGTTTCTTCCAGTTTTGTTCAAGGCTATGCCCTGAGATCTCATAGTGCTTTCATCTGCTCCTAACTTAGTTTTCACCACCTTCTGGGTTTTATTATTTGTTGTTCTCACTTAGCCATACATTGTTGGGGACGGGGGTGGGAGGGCATCTACTTTAACATTTACTTGGTTCCAGGCTGAGCATAGCACATAGATGGTGTTCAATAAGTATCGTCTAATGGAATGATGATAGTCAATTCAGTGATGATAGAAATGATCCCAGTTTTGATTGATAAAGATTTAAATGTAACATTTTAAGAGGTTAGAAATATTTCATTGACTTTTGATTGCAAGATTAAAGTTAAACAAGATTTAAAATGACTGAGTTATAGAGTAATTGTTTTGGTGAAAAGTTCAGATTTTGTCATTTATTGTATGTTCTATCTGTACCTTATCATTTGAATTAAATTTTGATAAAAATTAAATAAGGAGTTACATTTCATTTAACACCATATTTAGTGTTTTATAATTTAAAAGACACATCAATGTCCTTATTTTTAACAATCACAAGAGCCTTTAAATGAGAGGAACATTGGTAAAGAAAATCAGTAGCTAATTACAGTAGATATGTAATATGTAATTAAATGCATTCCACATAAATGCAATATTTATAAATGGATAGAGTAAATACATGAAAGAAATTTTCTAATAGTCTGTAGTGATTATTGGGTGGCTTTTATAGAATTTTTTTGCTATTAAAATCTATTTTAAAATCTGCTTTTCAAATGTATATACATATATATATGTGTGTGTATATATATATATATATATATATATATATATATATATATATAGTTTCTGTTTCTTTTTTTTTCTCTGTGTTGTAGCTACTACTCAAAAAGTTTTTTCTCTTAGAAGTTGTCCTTTACATTTTGTCATGCTGATCATCTTTCTTCAAACATTTAAAAATAAATATAGCCACACACATATCTATATACATATTCACACATTTATATGTATGAGTATATGTAATCAAACTGGGAGCAATCTGCTTCAATGACATTAGAATAATTTAAACATTAATGAAGCAAATTTTATCATTGTCTTTTGGGAACCCTATGTTTCCATGACGAAGGAATCTGTCCTTCCTTCACTTAAGAGTCTTAGGTTTATAGCAGGTAGAATGGTTGTCTCAATTTTTTGAGGTACAGGCAGAAAACTGGGTACAACCTAAAAATGGATGCACTGGAGAAAACAAGTTATATCTACCAACCAGTGATGAAGGGAAAGGGAAATGCCAAATTATGTACACAGTTAGCAAGGATAATGAAGGGGACTTAAGGTTGCCGCCTCCCTCTCCTTCCTCTGTCTCTTTCTCACACCCATGTGCAGATATACCTATGGATGTACACAAACATTCATCCACATGCTCTCTACACCCTTTAACATTGTATGGAGCATTCTTTTGAGTTCTTCCTCTTTTTACCTTACAAGGCTCAACTTCATATTTACTAAACCATAGCTCTTTTGATAAAATGTGTTTTGTTTTGTTGGAAGCTGAAGAGTTATGAACAAATACTATCTGTTGCTTTGTGCTACCTCATACACTGAGTGGGTCTTCCCGACCACCCTCCATCGAACCAACACCCCCGCCCCCCGCAAAAAAAAAAAAAAAAAAAAAAAAAAAAACTGAAAATTATATAATTCAGGTAAGTAGAAATCAAAATATTTTTCCTCAGGCCAGATAAGTAATTAGGCCAAGAAGGCAAATAAATATTGTGGCTCAGGCATAGAGTGCTGGCCTAGCATGGTGGGACCCAGGTTCAATCCTCAGCACCACATAAAAATAAAGGCATTGTGTTGTGTCCATCTACACCCCAAAAATAAATATTTTTTTAAAAAAAGAAAAGTACTCTAATGGATGAATTTGATAACGAGTTTTCAAAGTTAGCATAAAAGGTAAAATACGACCATGTCATGTTTATGAAAGGAATCCCAGTATCTGCAAAGCCATGTGAGCCGTCAATGAAATTCCAGCCCATTGTTAGGGAATCCACAGGGAAGGTTATAACTGTGACAGTTAGTGAAGAACCTTGGTTATATAGATATTCTGTGTGTTCTTTCATTTCTGTCTTCTTTTTTCAGGTGCCATAGCTCTGTAACTGTGGACTGGCAGTGTACACATATCTCTCAATGCATGGAGTTTAAGCTTTGGCATTTGGGGGGTAATGTCAGTCAGATTTTTCTGGTGTGACTAAAATACTGGACAAGAACAACATAGAAGAGGAAAAGTTTGTTTTTGATTCATGGTTTCAAGAGGTCTAGTCCATGGTTGACTGACTCTATTGCTCTGGGCCCCAGGTTTGGCAGCACTTCCTGGTGGAAGGGCATGGCAGAGAAGTTCTGCTTACCTCATGGTGACAAGGAAGCAGAAGGGTCTGGGAGGGAAGGGGCCACAGGAGAGATGAACCCTTCCAGGGCACATCCCCCGTGAGCCCCCACCTCCAACAATGCCCCAGCTCCCTATAATTACCACCCACATAGTCAGTTCTAACTAGGATGGGCTGATTAAGTTACAGTCCTCACATCTAATCCGGTCATTTCATTTCTGAATATTTTTGCATTAACACGGAACTTTTGAGGGTTTCCTCATGTTCAAACCATGATGGGGGCACTTTCTGGAATTTTTAAATGAAGATGGAAAAGCAGGAGATGAAGTTAGTCGAAGCCAAGCTCTACTCGCTTTTTGATACAACTGAAGAGATGTCTTGTGAAACATGGGCATATAGCAGGTTGAAATGGAAAGTATCCATACCCTGTTTTCTTAAAGTAAACTGCATTTCTTTTGAGAAACACATTATGTCTTGTCCACATGTATCATATATTTAAGGTGATGGAGGCCTGTCCAAAGAGAGCATTTTGCAATATTCAGTTAAAGTAATTGGAGCAATTGGTTCATAGATGGGCATATGAGATAGAGTGGAATTTTTTTCTAAGGCTGAGTAAATCTGGGGAAGGTGTGGATCCTGGCAACTGTCTTGCCACCAAGTAGAACTTGAGAATGAATCCATCCATACAGAGAGAGTAGGTTCTGGGAACCTAGTTTGATCCCCTAAATCACTCTCTGTTATCTTTTTCATTTTCATAAGCCAGTAAGTTCTGTTTTTGTTTAATTTACTTTGAGTTGTTTTTATCTGTAATCTACAACAGGAAGGTTCCTAACTGATACAACATCTGTCCCTTCCCGAAACACATGGATGCTATATTAACTGGAGAGTAAAATAGATCTCCATAGTGCTGCATAATGGGACCATATAATATGATCCAGCGTGGCCCTCCAGCATCTCTAAGAGTGTTTTCTATTAAGATTCTAAATCCTTAAGTTGTCTGCATAACCCCCAAATATTCATCCCTTCTTCTTTCCTAATTCAAATATTTAAAGCTATAAATCTCTTAGTAAGTGATATTTTAGTTCGACCTCTCAGGTTTTGGTATGCATTACTTTCGATTTCTATTATGGCTCATTATTTGATCCTTGAGTTATTTATATAGTTTGAAAATCATGAACAATAATATTTTGTTCAATTTTCTTTGTTATAGGCTTCTAACTTGGTTAAATTGTGGTCAGCAGATATAATGTTCATGACATCCATATTTGAAAAAAATGTATATACTTGTTTAACGGTCTGATATATGGAAAATATTTATAAATGTTCCACAGGTAGTGGTGTGTGTGTGTGTGTGTGTGTGTGTGTGTGTAAAATATTATTTTTTTTATCTTTAATTTTTGTCTATGTTGTTGTCCTATGTCACCAGTTACTGAAAGATCTTTGTTAAAATTCTCCCAATGCTATAATGAATTTTTCAAGCTTTCTTAATAGATCTGTCACACATTTATTTATATGGAATTTATGTTATTTTCTGAATATAAGTTTACAATTATTACATCTTAGAGGATTGGATCTTTTGGTATTGGGTACAAGCCCTCTTTTTTTTCCCCCAAAACACTTACTGCTCAATAATGTATTTATTAATGTGAAAAATGACATCATCTTCTTTTTGGGTGGTGTTCACCCATAGAATGTTTCTGTCTAGGGTAAGAGGAATTGGCCAGCACCTCAGACTAGTTGCTGAACCAAGAGCTACCTCCTTGGATTCTCAGTCTTGCTTTCTATTTTCGTCTCAGGATTTCTTCTATCTTTGTATTGTCTTGCAAGGTCAGCAGTGCACTAGAAGAGATTTTTAAAAAAAGAATATATCCAACATTGTTAGAAAGTTAATTTCATCTGGTGTCTTGTGAGAAACAGATATTCTTCATTTTTTGCCCACTTAAATGCTTATCTTACTTAAAGACTCCAAAGCTACCTCTTCATAGAGCTTGTCTGTCAGACAGAATTAATCCCTACCTCTGAATTTCCCCATGTTTTTATATTTATATGTAGCCTAGATTTGATTCTGTCTTAGACAGTTCTCATTTATATATCTTAGTTCATGCAGGTCTTTTCCACTTCTCCATCAATGTCTCCCCTCTTCCTGCCCATCTTCCTAAATGCCATAGATTCTTGCCAAGTCTAATACCAGTTTCCTGTCCTCCAGGTTGGCATCAAGTATTCTGCTCCTTGCTCATGGGTGCCATTCCAAAACTACCATTACTTTTTTAGCCTATGTCACTGAAATAGCACCTTATGGTTTATAATTCTGCCTTGTTCTCTAATTTTATGATGGCTCCAGGTAGAAACCAGAAAGAGGTTAGTGTATTAATGTTCTAATCCACCCTGATGCCTATTGGAGTATCCTTGTGTCTTTAATTGTGTATACAGTTGAGTTGAATCTCCATTGCCTACTGAGTATTTGCTCCCAATTCTCCTCAAGCTGTTTGTTCTTTTCCAGGCTGGAGAACTAGTATGGTACTTGGCTTCACATCTGTCTTCAACTTCTTATTTACACAGTTTAGCTTTTATGAGTCATTTTTATATGCTACATCTGCACTATTTGTTCAGTCCCACATCAACTCAGACATGCAATTCATTATCTTTCTTAATTTCTGCAAAGACACCCATTCGTGTAAAGCAGTTATTGTCTATAATACATTTTACCTATCAAGGTAGTTGCATAAGCTCAAATCTCTGTTGAAGAGAAACTCTGGGGCAGCTCTTAAGGAGGATAGTGTTTTCATCCACTTCTTCCCTAACTCAAAAATATCTTCTAGCAGCTCAAGGCTGCCTCATGCTCTCTTGCAAGACTGCTATTAGCAGTGTAGTCATTAGGAGGTTAGAATCCATGTGGATTGTAGTTTTGCATCTGTTTCTTGTGGTGTGGTTGAGCTGGAGAGAAGGACTATACAACAAAAATTTTTCAATGTTTTCTCCTTTGACTCTATATGCTTTCTGACTCCTGGTACTACATCTTCTGTTAGTCCACAATAAGAAAAACTGGAATAGCTCTACAAGAAATGGCTTCTTTGGGGAGTGACTTTAGGGTGCAGAAGAAGAGCGTGCACGCACACGTGCGAGAAAGAGAGAGAGAGAGAGAGAAATGGAGAACTGTTTACTAACTGTTTACTTCAAGTCTTGGAAGCCTTTGGATATGAACTCACCGTTGTTCTGTTGAACAGACGGGACTCATTAATCTCATGCTTATCCTATTCCAGAGGCTAATCAGTTTATAGGACTTTGGAGGGGTAGATATTTTGTATGAAAACTAGATCAACACCATGAACAACAGTTATACTCATTTACATGCATGAATGTCAAGAACATGATGTGAAGTGAAACAAATCTCAGAAGAGAGTATATTCAGTATTCCATTTATGTAGAGTATAAAGAGATGTAAAACTAAATTATGTATTGTTTAAGGTTACCTATAAAAGAACCCCCAAATAATTTTAGGATTAATGGGAATATTGTATTTATTGACCTGGGAGTTGGATGCAAATATTTCATTTTATTATTGTTCTTTAAACTATGCATATACATTTATACATTTTTGTATGTTCATGTATATACACACATACACACTACATTTCAAAATTCAATACATACATAAATTAGACAACAAAAACAAAACATCCCCATGAATATGGACAGAACAATGTATCAGAACTCTTACACTTCTAAAATCTAGTATTAATCTATTATTAGATCTATGGATAAACAGATCTTATTTAAATATATTTGACCTTGGAAAAAAATAAGGCACAATTGTTATTAAACACGAAGTCTTTCTTCTTGCTGAATATATATCAACTGTAGAGGAGAAAACCAGTGACTCATGACATACTACACCCAGTGTCTGCACAAAGGATTTAGATTAATTATTCTTGGGAGGTTCAGACATATTTCTCTAAGATCGTGACAACTGATATTGGTTGGTTATGACCCAAGCTGTTACAAAGAAACTGAAGGAATAGACTGTCATTTCTGTGGAAACAGAAAAGTTTAAATATAGCCAATTATTATTAATAGTCGCAGAATAAATAAGAATAAACATAGCACATCATTTAATCTGATAGCTAGGGATTTTTTTATACAGAGTGTAAGGACATGCTTTAAATACTTTATATTCAGAACAATAATTCTGCTAAATTTTGCATTTAGATTTTTAGATTAATATCGTATCCTCTTTCAGAGAGAAAAAATGAAAAAAAAATCAAGAAATCTCCCTATGCAAAATATTTCAAAGCTCATGATGAAATTAAAGATTTATATAATATAGAGAGCAATTTGCCTATTGGTACGCATTAATTTCTTTTCTCTGTTCCCCTTGTCAGCCAGTATAACAAATGAAAATGTCACTTTTTTAAACAATGGATTGTTTGTGTTAATCATGTGATTATATGTATTTTCACAGACTGGTACCTTTCAGCAGAGGGTATTTGTATTCCTCTGCATTTTCAATAACAATGTGCCAGTCTTTTGAATGGGCAAAATAGATATCCAAGAGAGATGGGACTTTTTCACAGTTCTGAATGAGGACAGTGGGTTTTCTTTATAATAAGATCATGTTCTTTTTTTTTTTTCCGTTTTGTAAGAACAACAGGGTTTGACACCATTGTGGAGTAAGCCAGATATACTTTAGCCCTTGGCTTCTTTCCAGAAGCTTGGAGTGCTCACTTCTAATTGTACTTTTAAAATTATCATTATTGTCGTAATATTTACAGTTTGCATGGAACACATATTTGGAGCACACATTTGTGTTAAGTGCTGTTTTGTTTTTGTTAACCAGCGCTCAGGATCACTAAAGTTATAAGGGGAAATACTTTATATATAGGTCTATATAACAGATATTACATATACATGCACACACACATATATTCGTATACATACCCTCCATATACCCATGTGTGTGCAGTGGACGTTTGTATGTGAAGGTCTTGCTTTAAGCAAGAACCAAAAAAGAATAGTCAAATAGAGAAAAACGATTTCCTAAGTTCTAAGCCATCCTGACATGCCCAGTTCCATTGCCTCCTTGGGTTTTCTCCAAGTACAATTTATTTACTCTTGATTTGGAGGTTCTGGCAAGAAAAATGTAGCTCTATCAATGGAGTGGGGATAGTAGAGAAAGTCTTTGTCCATCTCAAACCCTAAGGGTGCCCTTCAGGAGAAAAGCCTACAATTCTAAAGTTGCCATTTGGCCTCCTCTCCCCTAAAGGATAAGAAAATTGCAAGTCACATCCAGTTTGTTAGTTTTATTTCAATTATGATAATTTTAGCTGAAAGCTAAATTAGAGCTTAATTTTAGTCACAGCCAGCAGGAGCAGATGCTACTTTTCTGGCTCCTGGACATTTCTTCTCCTCGTTTGAACAAACACGCCTATCCTCCTTCTTTTTCCTTCCTACTTTCTATGTTATATATGAAACAGCAAAGAAAAAAATGGACAGGAAGTCTTAAATTACAAGGACTTTTGGATGTTGGTTACCTGTTAATTTTAAATTCTACCAATGACATCAAAAGAAAAAAATCGTTTTTTGGCATGTAGATATTCGCAAAGGAAAATGTTAATTCTGTTTTGATATCTGTCGTTAGCTTTTTAAAAATAATAGGCATATGGAGATACAATTCATCCACTTAAAGTGTACATCGCAATGGTTTTTAGTATATTCACAGAGTTGTGCAATCACTACAATAAATTTTAGAACATTTTCTTCAGCCCAGAAAGAAACTCCATGCAGTTAGCAGTCATTCCCCATTTCTTCCCACCTCCCCCAGACCCTGGAAACTACTCATTTATTTTCTGTATCTATGGATTTGCCTATTCTGGATGCAAATATAAACAAAATAAAAATATGTGGTCCTTAATAATTGGCCTTTGTAATTTTTCATAAAGGTTTCAAGGTCCATCTATGTAGAAGCATATGTTGTGTTACGGTTTGGATGTGAAGTGTCCCCCAAAACCTCATGTGTGAGTGCAAGGAGGTTTATCGGAGAAATGACTGAGTTTTTGAGAGCCTTAATCCAATCAGTGAGTTAATCCCCTGATAGAGATTAATTGAGTGGTAACTGAAGGTGGGTAGGGTGTGGCTGGAGGAGGTGGGTCCCTGGGGGGCGTGACTTTGGGATATGTATTTTGTATCTCTCTCTCTCTGCTTTCTGATCATCATGTGAGCCACTTCCCTCTACCTCCCTCTTCCACCATGATGTCTGGCCTCACCTCAAGCCCCAAGGAATGGAGCTGGCCATCTGTGGTCCGAGACCTCTGAAACTGTGAGCCCTCAAATAAGCTTTTCCTCCTCTACCGTTTTTCTGGTCAGGTCTTTTAGTCACAGCAGTGAAAAAACTGACTACAACATATTGGTTCTTTATTTTTGGTCAAGTAATATTTATATCAATATGCCATATTTAATCATTCATTGGCTGATGGACATTTGAGTAGTTTCCATGTTTTGGCTATTTTGAATAATGCTGCTATGAATATTTATGTGTTTGTGTAGGCATATATTTTCATTTTTTGAGTATATACCTAGAAGTGGAACTGCTAGTTCATAGGTAATTCTATGTTTAACTTTTTGAGAAACTGACAGACTGTGTCTCAAAGTGACTGTACCAGTTTCCATTCCCACCAGCAGTGTGTGATGATGAAGGATATAATTGCTTTCTGTCTTCAGTTTTTATTTTTATTTTTTTGTTGTTGTTGAGCCACACTAGACTAAAAATGCCTGTACTCTGCCTCAACATTACAATGTCAATACCAGCAACAGTACTTAACAAACTTGTAATGACTTGTACAGATGTATTTTAGGATTTGATTATAAAGCCCTTGAGAACAGCTTTTCTATAGTTCCTTGTTGGAGCCAACAATTTTCCAATATTAGAGCTCTCTGAATACTGGAAAAACAGGATTGCTGCTTCAGAAATTGCTTTTCTTTGTTGTGTGAGGACATCAGAAATGATTCTGGGGTTTGAGATTCTGATGAGGCTGTAGCCATAAGTGCCCCACAGGTACTGTTTTTCTTGGTTACTCCTCAAACACACCTTTTCCTTTGTCTACTGGTGGGAAGGAGAAGATGAAAAGAAGAAAGAGGAAGAGGAGAAAAAGGAGCAGGAGGAGATGGCACCAGAGAACTCCCTAGTATCTTGCAGAAGTAACACAGTTTCCCATGGCTTCCTTCCTTTGGCCTGAAAAGTCACCCTTATGCATCCATGAACACTGTGATCCTTTACTCATTCTTCTTAGCAAGATGCTGGTCCTGTGTTCTTCCTTAGGGTTATGAAATCATTCTCACTCTTTATTCACAGTTCCAAGCACATTTGTGTGTCTTGGCTGAACCAAGGGAGGAGAGGATTCTGAACCTTCTCAGTGCCTGGACCTGTGTTGTGCTTTACTGCAAGTTTTTGTTGAGATGTGAGAACATTCAGTTCTAATAAATTTCCCTTGCTTCTCATGATTGTACTTAGCTGTGTTGTTATGGAAATAGTCTCTGCTGAAGCATAAATGTGTACAGAAAGCTGATAAAGAAACACAGAAGGTTTGAAAGTGGGCCTTTTTTATCTTGGAGATAGGGTGGAGACTCACCATAGTGCTGTTTTCCACTTTAATTTTCCTCTGACGTTAGAGTGTGTCTTATTTATCATTGTTCAGTGTGGCATTTCAGCTGACTTCGACACTGTTGGCAGCTGCCAGCCTCAGCATGGCCTGGCAGCTGGTGTGGAGGGTGTTGAGTGAGCTCCAGCATCCCCAGAGCCAGGCAAGTGTGAAGATGCTGGGACCCCAGTTTCCACGTTGAGTGGGGCCTTGCTTCAGTGGATCATCTTCAGTGTCTTGGTGAACCCTCTTCCTCACAGAGACTCCTGTTTCTGTGGCAAGGACCATTGAATTTGTTTGGTATAGACATTAGTCCAGGTCAGACCAATGTTTATGTCATACTTAGTTTGACTATTATAGTTTCACTTTCTGACCCCTTCCTAGGGCTAAGGTATGCAGCAAAGATGATTTATTGGGTCCCAATGCACAGGGACTTTCTTTCATCCCTTCCTAATTATGAGAAATAATTCAGTTTTTTAAAAAGAAGTATTATATGATTATATTTGTTTGGCTTTCGTATGTAATGCAGTAGAATATTAAGGGAAAAAAATGTTCTTCCATACCTCTGCTTTGAATTTCATGCTCTTTGACTAAATGACCTAGGATTGAAGTTACCTACCTTTCCCCAGAAGATTCCTCCAAGTCCTTGAAGGTTCAGCACCTACCTCACTGTCCATCTTTATAATACTATTTCTGTCATAATTTCTGGTGGTCTCAGCATCTATGAAGAAGATCCTTGTGGTCTTTTTGCCTCTCATTTCCTTTATCACCATTTCTCCTCTGATAACTGTTTCTTTTAGTCTCCCTCAATTGGTACAGTTTAGATCTTATTGTTACTAATAATTTCAGTGCTTCCACATCTTAGTTCAAGAATCTTATCCTCTGACCACCATTTCCTATATTTCCAATTTATTTTTTCTGCAACACGATTCCAGCAATTCTTCAACTTCTCTAGAAACTGTAATCCACTTATTATTGTCACCTTTTGTCTGTTTGTCACCGCCTTATGCCCTTTCTCCCCTTCTGTTACGGTTTAGATATAAGGTGTCTTCCAAAATCTCATGTGTAAGACATTGCAAAAATGTTCGAAGCTGAAATGATGAGGTTATGAGAACTGTAACCTCATCATTTCACCTTTGAACATTTAACTGGGTGGTAAGTATAGGCAGGTAGGGTGTGGCTAGAGGAAGTAGTTCACTGAGGGTGTGCCTTTGGGGTTTGTATTTTGTCCCTGGTGAGAGACACTCTTGTCCTGCTTCTTGTGGTGCTTTTCTCTGCCACACCCTTCGACCATGGTGTTCTGTCACATGTCAGGCCCAGAGCAATGGAGTTGGCTGATCATGGACTGAACCTCTGCAACTGAGCCAACATAAACCTTTCCTCCTCCAAGTTGTTCTTGTCAAGTCTTTGGTCACAGTGATGAAAAGTTAACTAAAACGCCTCTTTAATCAGCATAAATCCATAGTCAATCATTTTATTCCTTTCCTTGCCCTTTCCCTCAATGTCCCTGCTCTTCTGTCACCTCAATGGACTTGCTTGGCAGTGTTTTACCCAGGGTAGATTAAAACTCTGCTTACTCTACACCTGCTTCCATGCAGAAGAATAGAGGTGGGGAAAATAGATGAACATACTGATAGGTTGTATTTGAAGTCATGACCATGAATCTTAAACGAGCCTTACCATGCTTCTCTAGTTTATTCACTCCTCACTTCCTAGACTATTCCACAGCTTTTCTCAAAACAACAGCAACAACAACAATTTCTGATCTTCATTCTCACCTGATGACTTTGGTTCTACTTCAATGAAAATGGAAGAAATTGGGAAACAACCCCAGACTCTCACCACCACATCTATCTGCTCACATACTCTGCCTTTACAACAGTGGCCAGAGGCAAAGGTTTTTCCACCTATATCAAGGCAATCTATTAACCCAATTAGCAGTTTCTACTGCTTTGCCTGTGCAAGAACATTACTCCGGGGATTTCCCACTTCCTGACCTGCATAATCAATTTCCCTCTCTATTTGATCATCCTCATCAACATTTAAAAATGTAGTTTCTTTCTCCTATTAAAATAAAGAAGTCTTCAATTGACTCAACTTCATTCTCAAGCTCCTATTTGCTTTCCTTTTTCCATTTACATCAAATCTCCTCAAGGAATTTACTATCTCCATTCTTCTCCTTCTAATCTTCCATGAACTACAACGGTGGTTTCTTTCTACCACTCCACTGAAAATGTTTTGCTCATGATGACTTACATATGGCTAGGTCAAGTGGTCAGTGAAGAGCTATGATCTTGCTTGTCCTACCAGCAGCATTTAGCACAGCATCATTTCATTTTTGAAACATTTGACTTCCAGGACACCAGACTCTGCTGTTTCCTTCCTATTTCACAGTTGATTCTTCTCAGTCTTCCTTGCTGATGCTCCATTACCTCTTCAATGTCCTAAAACCTAGTCCTTGGATAGCCTCTATGTTTCTTCCACTTAATGGTCTCACTCCTGCTCAGGACTTTAATTATTATCTTTTTTCATATTTCCAAATCAATAATTCCTGCCTACACATCTTTCCATTACCCTTCTTACAGCTAATTGCATATATAGTAACTTAATATCTAATAGATTATCTCACCATGATATGTCCAAAACAACCATCTGAACTTCCCACCAAATCTACACCACCCTCCATCTTGCCTGTCTTGGTAAATGGAAACCATGTTCCAGTTGCTCAGAATAAAGATCTAGAATCATCTTCAACATCTCTTTTTCTTGGGTACCTTAGATTCAATGTTTAAGAACATCCTAAAATTTTCAGGAGATGCTACTTCTTATCCTCCTCATCACCATCAACTAGTCTAAATCAATAGCTTCCTATCTGGTCTCAAATGCTTCCACCTTCTCTTCTCTGTACTTTATTCTCAACGAGGAAGTCACATGATATTCTTCTGCTCAAGGTCTTCTATGGCCCCTCAGCTCTGCTCCAGCCATGTTGGCCACCCTGCTGTTCTGGGAGCTCAGATCCTTCTTGGGACCTTTGCTGTCCTATTCCTTCTGCCTGGAGAGTCAACCCCAGTGACTCCTTCCTGTCTACTCAGCACCATCTCCACTGAAGAACCTATTTAAAGTTGCAATCTGCTGCCTTCTGGCACTTTCTATTTTCCTTCCTTTTTTAATTTTGCATCACATTTATAGCCATCTAACATGTTACATATTTCACATCTTATTTTGTTTATTTTTCTATCCCCTCTACCAGCAGAATATATACTTCCTAAAAGCATAGATTTATGTCCAGTCCCTCAGCCACGGACAATGCCTGGCACAATAGGCACTCAATCAGTAGGTGTCCCATGAATACCATGTGGGTTTAAATTGAACCTTCTTCTTTCTTATTATAAACTGCTCTCCCCCAAAGGATGTGAGATGACAATTCTCCTTTAAATGAATCATACTGAGAAGCTGGATCCTACAGTAACCCTCGGTGCCTCTGTGCTAGCCATGAAGATGCAGCCTCAGAGGATAGTAAACTAGGCTCCAAGAGGAAACTGACAGTGATGGCTTGCACTAACAGGCTGACAGAGATACAGAAAATCCTTCCTTAAACATCTTCCAAAGCTTTATTGTATAGATAACAGCTTCACCAACAGGACTGATGGTGTCCTACATATCTTTAGGATAATGGTAAAGGGTACTCTTTCTGTTAATTTTGGTAAAGCAAAGAGATTATGGGATCTCATGATATTTAGTTAGAACCTGCTCTGGGTTAAACTGTGGCCCTCACCCAAAACATACATTGGAATTCTCACTCCCAGTGTATGTGAATGTGATCTTAAATTTTGAAATAGTGTCTTTATAAATAAGGTTAAGTTATTAATGTGGGCCCTAGTCCATTATGACTAGTATCTTTATGAAAAAGGGGAAATTTGGACACACCCATCTATGTATCTATATCAGTAGAGATAAATGGAGATGGAGATGGAGGTAGAGAGAGAGAGACAGATATGCATATAGCTGTGAAGACTCATTGAGATGGCCATCTATAGGCAAAGAATTTCTGGGGCTCCTAGAAGCTAAGAGAGAGCTCTGGAGAGATTGTCCTTCAGAATTCTTACCAGGAATCGATCTTGCTGACCCTTGATCTCAGATTTCTGGTATCTAGAACTGTAAGACAACATATTTCTGTTGTTTAAACAACTGTTTGTCCTACTGTGTTCGAGTAGTATCACCTTATTTTTATTAGATTACTGTACATAGCTCAAGCATAGTATTTTAGGACTGATAAATTATTTAAATCTCAGAGCTTTATATTTTAATTATCTATAGAAAGTTTTCATCTAGTACTCATTTGCTAGTGAAATCATGATGTACATTGAAACATTCTCAGACATTTAATGAAAAGAAATGAAGTTTTTCTACTTTTCTAAATGCATAATTTAGAGGACCAACTTTACAATTAAAGTGGCAGGTTATAGTTAACTATTTAATGCTATACTTTTAGAAGTATTTTGATAAATACTGCTTTAGAAAGGCAATTTATATAAATGATACCACTTTAAAATTTTCTAAGGCAAGGAAGTATTTTTACATAACCATGAACATTTAACTAACTATTGGGACTATAAATGGAGTTTGGAAAAAAAAGTTTATTGTTTGAGGGGCTAAATTTGGTCATTTAAATTGGTTGAAAAAGTTTTTAAGATATTGTAAAATTCATTTTAAATTGAGAGACTTTAATGTTAGTAAGAAGTGGTTTTGTATGTTAAAATCTTTTCCCTCCTGTATTGATTATGCATCTTAAGATATGGTAATATACATGAAGAACTATATTTTTAAAATACTTAATTTAGTTTGAAATTATTGTAAGAAAGAAAAGATCTAAAAAGAGATCAGTGGTTTAAAATTCCATAGTGATAATGAAGTTGGAGGGAACCTCTATACTAAGTGGATTTTAGTCTAAAGACAGTGGGAAAGCTACACTCAAATAATAATATTGGATAGCATTCAATTTATTTTTGAAAATTCATAGCTTGAGACATATCTGAAATATTTGGATTTTTCTTTCATGTTTTGATTTTCTTTTTGTCAATTTTTACATCATAGTTTAAGATGTGGTTTCATGTAAAGATACGCAACGGTTTTCTATAATACATGAAGCACTGAAGATCTGGGTGCATCTGGCTCTTTTACTTGATGTAAATTTTGAATCTGAGTTTCAGGTCTAGTTTTGCTGAATAGCTAGTGGCCTTGAGAAAGTCTTTTTGCCTTTTCAATTTTATTTTTCATCATCTGTAAACCCCTAACAGCCGGTTTAATTTGGCTCCTGAAAGTCTTTGTGGAGCCTGACAACTTTGGATGTGTGTTGTTTTTTTTTTTTTCTCCTAAGAATTCAGTCTGTGCGGTGCTATTTGTAAAATCCTCTTATTTTGGGTGGGCTTTTTGTATTGCTCTGCATTGCATTCAGTCTCCTTTATCGAGATGGCCTTTTTGGACTTCTCATTTGAAAAAGTACTACTGTGTCACTGTATCTGTGAAACTTGAAAAACACCATTGTGATTTAACAAATGAAGATATTGGACCGTGTACAAACTATCACTTAGTATCCTAAAATATGCATTGACTTGTGTAGTGCCTGTTTTATGCATCAGTCAGGGTTTTCCAGAGGGAACCAGTTGTGTGTGTGTGTGTGTGTGTGTGTGTGTTAGATAGGGGATTTATTTGATTAGGCAATTGGCTCACATGATACAGAAGCTGAGAAGTCCCATGACAGCCTGTCTATAAGCTGGTTATAGCTGCATTGGCATAGTAACTTTTGGGGTATACCTCATCTTCAAACCATAAAAGGGGATTTTATTATAATAGCCCAAGTGGGCTAAGACACATTGCTAAACATTTATTTGACTACATATACTCAAGGAAAGGAAATGGAAATGCAGACATGTTGTATATACTTTTTTTGGATCATGGGCTAATATTTAACACCATAAGTGCACATTATGAAAGCTGAGCTCAGAATCAAAGCAAAGGAGAATCTCCACAAAGTGTCCATATTTGTAAATCTGGGTAAAGGATACAGGGATATTCCTAACAAATGTTTGTCCTTTCCTGGCAGGTCATTAAACCTAAAGTGATTACTCTTTAGAGCTGTCTATTGTTAGGATTTGGGGGTAAAAGGCAAGTACAAGACATAGGAGAGGTAACCAGGTATAGAGACAGAGTCTGGGCACTGAGTCTGTTCTTTCTTTTTAGATGTTTGTGGTATTAAGTGAGATGGGGAATTTGAGTAGTTTCCTCCAGTTATTGACAGTGTTTTGGAGGAGCAGCAGTTCTTGTATATGCCAGAGAAATACACAGGGGTGGAATCTCTGGTTATATTGTGGGTAGAGGAATGCAGTGCATCATTATAAGCAGATTTTGCATGATATGGATTTGGGGGTAGATGCTTTATAAGATTTAAAGGTTCTTTTGATGGCAGGATGCAACACACTGACATATGTGTAGGTGAAAGGCAAAACACTGTTACAGTTCAAAGGAGATAAGGCTGCGAGGCAGTGTCATACTGGGTGACAGTAGGGATGGTACACAGATAGGTATAGGTTAATAGTCAGCTGAAGCCATGAGGGCCAGCTTATATACATAGCAAGTAGAGTGGGATTTTAGTGAGGGTTGGAGAGTTCCCTGTGGATTGTCAAATCTAAATGATCCCATAGACTCCAGGACACAGGGACTATCTCTAGTTTTCTGGTCCTGATACCAGGGTGATTACAGTAGATACATAGTGATGCAGGATGTGAGAGCCCCATAAGGGGAGTGGTTGGAGTGTAGACTTAATAAACTGTGCACCAAGTGGAGGTGACTGTCTTTAGCAATAACCTCAAAACGGGGTCAAGGCAGCCTGAAACAAACAAGCAACCAAACAAGCATACCAAACTCAAACCAAACCAAATCAAATACCTATACTACAATAAATATTTTTATATTTATTCTTCATGTATTTAGTTGATGCTTCTGGGTCTGCCATCTGTTGGTGGGTGCTGAGAAATTACAGGTGTTCACAATGTAAAGATCTTAGAAATCACCTTCTAAATCTCTGTATACATTGGCCTATGCAAGGCTATGGTCACCTTGAGCACATTGACATGGGGGAGGGGGTCTATAGTTGCTAATCGGGGGTGGCTGGTACAGGAGTTTTCATGTGCCTATTAAAGGCCATCTTCATAAGCAGGAGTCCATGCCAAGGGCAAGGATAGAAATCATATCCTGTGTAGGGCGTCCCAGGAACACCTTTAGGTTGAAAGGGGTTGAAAAGCCCCTGGAGTCACCATTCTTGACCAAGGTGGGCACCCCATGTGAAGATACATTTACCAGAAATACTGGCATAGTCTTTCAGTGGTTGGAACTGACTGTCCTGGTCAGCCGGGTGATATTGTGTCCCCAGAAGCACAGTAGCTGGTCCTAATAGAACTGGCTGCCCTTTCCATCCTGGGCTCCACTGTAAATAGGAGTCTCTATGCCACCCACACTTGTCTCTTTTAGCTGTAGCAGGGGTGAGTGTTTCCATGGCGATTCTAACTTCTGGAATAAGGAATCTCTGAGGGGGCAGTTTTGGCTGGTACACAGGCCCTGGTAGTCTAAGTCGCCCACCTACAGAGTGTAGGTTTATAAACTTGAGGGGTGTTGGTGGAGTGCTCCTCCTTAGATTTGATTTCCTCCATCCTTCAAGTCCTCTTTGATGGATTATTAATGGCTTGCATAATTAACCATTTTGTTTTTTTGAAAGATATATAGAAAACAAAGAGAAAGACACTTTTTGTTTGTGTCAGTAGTAGAATAATCTCTTCTTTGATTAGGCTCGTGTCTTTATATACATGAGCCCCTCTTTATTATTGCTTGGGAAGTAAAAAACTTAAGTGTTTGACATTTTAAAATGCTATGAGTTCCATTTAATTTATCATTGTTTCTCATTTATTTATTTCTTTGTTGTCATAAAATATTGTACCCTTAAACATTTGGTTATAAACTGAAAGTTTTTACTAGCTGGTAATAATATATATTCGTCTATTTTTCACATTTTCATAATTATTTTGTATTGAAATATAGCATCTTTTTCATTTTAATTATATTTTAAAGTGTGCTTTAAAGAAGCATGTTCTATAAGACTTATAACAGAAAAGCAATTCCCCGTCCACTCTCTGCTCACCACATCCCCACTCTTCAGAGATAACTATTTTGAAGTCTTTGAACTTAGTTTGCTATTTGCCTTATGTTTCTAGTAGCATGATTTTTCAGATTTAGATATTACCTAATTATCCACTGACTTTCTGGTTGTTATGGGCTGAATTATGTCCCTCTGCCATATTTATATGTTGAGGTTCTATTCCCAAAACCTCAGAATGTGACTATATTTGGAGAAAGTTCTTCATGGATGTGGTCAAGCTCAAATGAGGCCAGAAGGGTGAAGTCTTATCTGGTCTCACTGGTGTCCTGATGAGAAGAGGAGATGAGGATACTGGCACCCACAGGGAGATAATGTGAAAACACCAGAAGACAGCCATCTGCAAGTGAAAGAATGGAAACCAACCTTGTTAACACCTTGATCTTGGACTTATAGCCCACAGAAGTGTGTGGAGTAAGTTCTGTTGTTTAAGTCTCCCAGTCTGTCATTAATTTTATTGTGACAGTTCTAGAAGTCTAACATACTCATAGGAAAGAAAGGTAAGATTTTTCACTTTCTTATACCTTTATATCCCTGTCCTGAATTTACATGTACAAACACCCAAAGTTATAAAAGTTATAATAATATTATAATTATATTAAATAATTCATTGGGGGTTGTATTGTTATATAAACTATTATAGATGAGTATGCTATGATTAGATAATCTTTCATTTAACTGTAATTAATAATTGTGTTATTGCTTTCTGTTCAGTTTTCCATGACCAGTCTATACTTCATTCTCAACTCTCACGTAAGTGTAAATCTCTTCTCAACATTAAAGCACAGAAAATAATTGATCAGATTTTCTTTTGAATAAATTTGTTCTAGATTTTGCTATTGGCTATCCCCCAGAATCTCTTTTCTATAATCCCAGGAATTCCCATGACCTATCATTTATCTTTAATTCCCTATTTCCTGGCCTCCTTTTTTTTGGCCTTACTTCCTCATTTTGGTGGAACACATCCTCCAGTATCTTCCTGAGATAGAGTCATAGGAAATAAGTTTTCTTATATACTTAAAGTTGTTTCTAGTTTCCAATATTGTTGTAGAGATAATGGAGGCCATTTTCATTTCTGATCCTGTGTACAGGCCTCACCTTTATTTTTTTTTCTTGGGTCATTGTAGCTCCCAGTATTCTGAATTTCATGATGATGGACATTGGAATAAGTACTTTTTTCCATATTTTTAGCTAAGCATTCAATACACTTTCTCATTTTGGAAATATATCTAGAATCAGAAGCATTAAAGTAAAACACTTCTCTCTCTTATTTTTCTCTTCTTTCAGTTTGTAGCAACTGTTATGTGGAAGTAGCACCTTCTGGATTGATTTCCTAATTTTATTTTAATTTCTTCCCTATTTTCCAACTTTCTAGGTTTCCTCAACTTTATCTTCCAATCCTTTAATTTTTTTTTTTCATCTTTGCTATCATGTTTTAATTTTTAAAAATTCTTTAATGTGGAAGACATTACAACACTGGGAACACTTGTTTCTTGAATGTTTTGTAACCTCCTTTTTCTATTTTATAGATGTGATGCCTTTTCTTATATCTAAGGATAATAGTAGTAGAATTTAAAAGACTTTGTTTCTTGATTATCTGATTCATTTTGTTTACCCCGAGCTTCAGTTTTCTAAAGGCATTCTTCAAATGTGTGGTAGTCTTGGTTGCAATTACTGTGCTAAAGTGTGATACCAAAAGACAAATTACAACTCTAAAAACAGTGGTGAGCCCTGTTGTTGGAGGCTGGCCACCTGCCGGGAAGTATAGGTGTTTCCCGGAGGATGTCAGTCTACAGGGAAGGCAACTCTTGGCTCAGTCTTCTGGGGTGAGCGAGGGAAAGGGACATGGGGCTGCTCATAGTCTCACAGTTCTTTCTGTAGGTTTTTACTTATTTCTGGTTTTCAAGACACAGTATTTACAGAGCGAAAAATACTTGTTTTTTCTCTCTCCAGAATAATCTTCCAATCTTCTGTCAGAGCACGAGACAGAATATGGAGACCTTGATGCTTCTTTCAATAAACATTACTGATATCTATCAGTTGTCCATAGGGTTCTCTACTTTTAGAGATTCCTGGTGCCTCTAGTTCCTGGAGTTCTGGGGTATGACATATCCAAATCCAGGGCCACCTCCTGCCAGCTCAGGTGCCAGTTTCCTCATATGTCATTAACACCAGTTTGTTTGATTTTTCTCTTTCTCTTTCGTTATGGTTGTCGGGCTACACCTTAGTACCCCTTTCTTATAATGTAGTGGGATTCTGGAGGGCAGGGTGGCACCCATGTCAGTTCCATCTAACACATTTCTGGAAAAGCTGCCTTGCATTAAAATTCTTTTTCACAACAAGCCTCCATGTTTTGAGATCTTGAATAGCCAAAGACACCGGGTGGCCCTCTCTTTCAGTTTTTATCCAGTGTGGGCAACCTTGCACCACACAAGTCTTACAAATGAAGTAGTTTATAAATATATAGTATATATTTATAAACTACTTCATATAAGTTTTACTTTTCTTGTAAATCATATCACATACAAATTTCTTTCCATGAAGGTACCATTCTTAGTTTTGTCATGTTGTACTTTTCAAACTGTGGTATTCTTGCTCTGGGGTAATATTCCAGGGAAATCATGAAGCCTTAGGGTCAATATGGTACTTGGCTTATCTACCTGGGGTAGCAATTTCTCTGAAAAAAAATTTTGGAGAGATATGGGTTTGAGAAATGAAGTTTGAGGGGATATTTTAATTATTTCTTAAATGGAAATTAATTAAAATACCTATATGATAAAAACTTGTATGATATATTATGAAATTGGATAAAAATTCACATGGATGTTTTTTTTAAATAAAAAAATTATGGCTTCAAGAATACAACTTCCAGCCAGTCACAGTAGCACACACATGTAATTCCAGTAGCTTAGAGGCTGATTCAGGAGGATCGAGAGTTCAAAATGAGCTTCAGCAATGCAAAGGCACTAAAACTCAGGGAGACCCTGTCTCTAAATAAAATACAAAACAGGGCTGGGGATGTGGCTTAGTGGTTGAGTGCCCCTGAGTTCAATTCCTGGTTACTGCCTCCACCCCCCACCAATATGTATCTTTTCTAGTAACAGTAGAGCTCTCAAACTCAATGAGCTTTATTTTATAACTTTTAATGAACTTTACTGTAAAGCATAATTCTGTATGCCTATATATGTTTAGAGGTGATTTTTAATGTACATACCTTCAGTTGATATAAGATGCTCTGAATCAGGGTCTCAGGTGAGCTTCAAAATTGAATGTGTCTGCACATGAGGACCTTTACATTGGTTGTCCTCCTCTCTTTACCACTGAATCTCCCTTCTCCCTCTGAAAGGTCCATGATTTTCATCAGATTTATGAAGGAGTCAATGGTGAAAATAATATTAAGATCTTAATAATATTAAAAATTAAGATTTTTTAAAATATTTGTATTCATAGATGGCACAATACTGTTTTCAATAGATGGCACAATACATATTTAAATAAACATTTTATCTATTTATATTTATGTGGTGCTGAGGGTCAAACCCAGTGCCTCACACATGCTAGGCAAGTGCTCTACCACCGAGCTACAGCCCTAGCCCACAGATCTGCTGGGTTTTTTTTTTTAAAGATTCCTTAAAGTCTTGCCATTCGAAGATTGAAGCTTCTATGGGATATGGTTTCTTTCTGTACTTGGATCTTTAGGATTTGAAGCTCAGTGACAGTTTGTGTTTCTTCTCCTATTACATGTTGTAGTTTTGCCGTTTGTCTACGGGGCTCTTTCTTGTAGACTGAGTTCCATAAAGGCTGAGGACTGCCACCTACTACACTTTTAAGCCCAGGTATCTAACACTGTACTTGCTCAGTGGTACATGTTGAGTTGAACAGAATACCAAATGTGTTCATGTGGTTCCCCGGAGCATTGCCCTTGCAACCAACAGAACATTCTGTTGCACATTTGTTTGAACTTAAATGATTCAATTATCACGTTTACTTGCTTAATGTCATCCTATCAATTGTGTTTTAGAGTCAGATGTTTTGAAGAATAGCTTCTCCTTAACAAGACAGAATCCAGACAAAGCAATAATCTGTCTTTACTCAGCCCAGACCTAATATGTTAATTCTGATTTAACTTAATTTTCTTCTGCTCATGGCACTGAAATTTTCAAATGGTTCATTTGGTGCTTAATTATCAGCTAAAAAGTTCACCCTATCTAGAGAAAAGCTACGCTGTGTCGAGTGCAGATCATTTATGTGGGCACATTTTTGCTCTTCTCACCATTGTTGGGCTCTGTGTTATTTGAAAGGAAATGTTTCCATCTGTGACTCTAATTTGGAGATAACTGATATATCTTAAAATGTATTTCTGAGTATTCCAGGGCTAAATGCCCTGTCCTCTGACATCACGTCTGTTTTCCTTACTTGATGCCGCACTGCCTTTCTCTTCTCTTTAAGTGTCTGGGCATAAAAGCAACCTGGCCAGAGGCTGTGGACACGTTCCTTTCATCTGAAGGGAATAGTGTCCTGGTAGGAGGGGTTTCTGACTCCACAGCATCAGTAACACCAGATTCTCAGGTCTCTTCCTTTTAATTCAGAGTCATATGCCATCTTGCCACTCTTTAACTCCCCTGTATTGGTTTCCAGTTGCTACTGTGCCAGAGTTCACAGACTGACTGGCTTAGAGCAAATCAAATGTGTTACATGCAGGTCCAACTCTTGCCTCCCTGGAATAGAAAGGAGGTGTTGGCAAGGCTGCATTCTACTCTTGAGCCTCTTGGGGAGAATCCATGGTCTAGTCTTTCCCAGCCTCTGGAGACCACCTCTATTCCTTGACTTGCAGCCCTTCCCATCTCCAACGCCAGCCATGGGGAGTTGTGTCTTTCTCACATCATCACAACACGCTCACCTCTCCTACACCTCCTTCTTTCACTTTTAAGGACTCTGTGATTAGGTGGACCACCAGGATAATCCAGGACAGTCTCCCCATTTCAAGGCCAGATTTTAGCAACCTTCAGTCCCCTTTGCCACATAACATCACATACTCATAGGTTCTGAGATAGAACATTGACTTTTTTGCAGGGTGGGAATATTGAGTTTATTAATCTCCTTACCACACCTCTCACTTTTTCATTCTAACTCTTATGCTTTATTTATCTTTTTGTTTTCCTTATTTCTTCTCTGTCATCCCTTAGTCACAGTATTCTTTACTCATCTGTTGATTGCATTTTATTTATTTTAATATATTTCTACAATATGTGTTTTATATGTGTAAGGGGTGACAGATAAAGATTGAACCCAAAGAGGGATTGAAGCCAGAGGTGCTTTACCACCTAGCTACATTCCCAGCCCTTTTCATTTTAAGACAGAGTCTCACTAAGTTGCTTAAGGCCTCACTAAATTATGGAGGCTGGCCTCAAACTTGTGTTTCTCCTGTTTCCTAAGAAAAAGCTCTTTAAAAGTGTTAGCACTTTGGTCTTTATAAGAAATTCATAAGGTTGTCCTAAGATAGACACCATTTTCGGGCCCAGAGATAATAGTAGTTTGTCTAACAGATTCTTCAGCTATCAGTATAATCCTTTCATACTCACATATTTTACTTATGATTAAAAGAAGCTAATAAAATTTATAGGCATAATTAGGAGGAAAGATATTCTTACTTGAGTATCCTCAATGAGGTAGGTATGATTATTTTCATTTCCCAGACTGAATCTCAAGGTTTAGAAAACTTGCCCAAGGTCAGATAGTTGGGATTTGATACATACTTCAGACACCAAAGCTCATGGTCTTTCATCATGGGACACCATCTTGTTTGATGAATATTTGCAGAGTTGGTTATATATTGCTGCTTCTCTTTCTCTGTTGATTTCTAATTCAATCAATACTTTTAAAACAGTGAGTGGTCATATTGCATTTTGGTGGGTTTATTGAATTTATTCTCTCTTCTGTGGTAGTTAGTGGCACTCATTGACGATGAGCTGTCCTTTATTACAAAGAAGTGTTTGGCGTGAATTTCAGTTCCTTCTTTGGATGCTGCTTTCACATTGGATGTGTCTATTTAATGAAGGTCACTGCTTATGAACAATGTGGGTCTTTGGAACATCGTCCTATGAATCAGTGTGATGAACCGGCTGATTGAAGTATTACATGGATGCCTGTTTTCCTCATAGATAGATGAGAAATCTTACGACATAATCTTTTGGTTTCTCCCTTATTATTTGCTTGTCCATATATAAATGATGATAGAATAGGGAGTTTTTTTTTTTTTCAATTGCACAAGGATCAGATTTGAAAAAAAAGTAATAGACCATAGTCATATTTTCTAGTAAAGTCATCTTTAGATTTTGTGTTGAAGAAACATTTGGGTTAGTAGTAATCTTACCCCTCAGCAATAAATCAGCATTTGGGAAACTCACTGGAATGAATGGTGTTGGAAACCTTTTACTCTTGTTTTGTGTTTGAGCTTTATCTGCAATGCATTGGACAGCCTGCAGGAGGAATCTCTCTTAAAGTCTGCTCATAGTGCCTTGTTTTTCATAAGGCTCTCATCAATCCTTGAAAAATGCAATTACTTAGAAAACAAAATATAGCCTCTAGCAATTTACCTGAAATATTCCTATTTATTTGTAGTTTCAGGGCATTGTTATCAGACAAGATAGCTTTTTATAAAATATGTTTGTCTTGGTGAATAGATTAATTTTTAAGTGTAGGTACATATATCTAAAATCTAATATTATTTATTGAAATAGTATGAAGATGTTATGTAGCTAATGGATTTTTTTTTACAAGAAAACATTAGGTGTAAAAGTCAAAAACATTGGCCAGCAGAATTCATTTTTTGCCACACCCATATATTTTTTTAATCTTTTTTTTTATTGGTTGTTCACAACATTACAAAGCTCTCTTGACATATCATATTTCATACATTAGATTGAAGTGGGTTATGAACCCCCAATTTTACCCCAAATTGTGCCATCTTTTTAAATCCTTTTTTATTTGAAATGGGGAGTCACACTATGTTACCCAGGCTAGCATTGAGCTTGTGATCCTTCTGTCTTAGAAGAAGTAACTGGCATTACAGGCCTGTAATACATGCCACACCCATATTTACTACTTACAGTTTCTACAGTTGCCATCATGTGTACTACAGAACAATATTGTAAATTACTGTTCATTTGTATTCTATTCTGAGGGAGTAAGGTATTGAAATTATCCATTGGAAATAAGTGATGTGAATGACCATATTAAATATTGCTTAAAATAATAAAGTTAAGAAGAAAAGGTTCTGTAATTCCATGTTTATATATTCCTGGTAGAGAATCAGAAATATGTTAGAAATTTAGGACATTGAACACTGATTGAAATGCAGTAAAAATGGACCATAGATCAATCTGTAAGGCATAGAGTCTCTCACATGGCCCCCAGTTATCCCAGCCTCCTGGTATAAATGGTCTTGTGTAATCCCCCACCCTCAAGTAGCTTTCTTATAACGTGTAGAGTGTGTTACTCTTGAATTGAGGTTACAAGAGATTGTGGCTGCTGTTTGTTCCGTGCCATGATTGCCTTCTTTGTTGTATGCTGAAGTAAGCTGTCAGGTTGAAAAGGCCCCCACAGCAAGAATCTGAATGCAGCCTCCAGCCAGCAACCAGGAAGAACCTGAATCCTGCAAATTATGACATGAGCTTGATGTGGGTCCTTCCACAGTTGAGTTGCAGAGGAGACTTAATTTTGGATGACACCTTCTCTGTGGCCAGTAGGAGCCCTGGAAGTACAGAACCTGTCTAAGCTGTGCCTGCATTTCTGATCCATTAAACCTATGTGATAATAATCCTGAATTGTTGACCTGCCAAGTTTTGTGGTAATTAGTTACATAGAAATAAATAATGGATACAGCCTCCTTCTCTGGATTTATCTGCCAAACCTTCTGTTTTGTGATAAAACTTATGACAGAGTTGCCCACAAGGGAATGCTAGGTTTGACCATACATCCTGACTACAGTTTGCTTCGTGCTGCTCTTTTATTTCCTCTCTTTTTTTTTTTTTTGAAGGTAGACTAAAAAAAGAAAAACAAGTTTTTATTATGGGAAATTTCAAACAGTTATGAAAGAAGGCCCAAGAGTATTTGAACTATGTGTATACAACCTCAAGTTCAAAAATTATCAACACCTGTACAGTCTTTTATCTCTACTACCATTATACTTAATAATCCTTAAAAGCAATTATACACAATACATCAACATGGCTGTGTTCCTAAAACATTCTTTATTTATTTATTTTTTTTATTTTTTTTAAATTGGTTGTTCACAACATTACAAAGCTCTTGACATATCATACTTCATACATTAGACTGAAGTGGGTTATGAACTCCCAATTTTACCCCAAATGCAGATTGCAGAGTCACATCGGTTACACATCCACAATTTTACATAATGCCCTATTGGTAATTGTTGTACTCTGCTACCTTTCCTATCCCCCACTATCCCCCCTCCCCTCCCCTCCCTTTTACTCTCTCTACCCCATCTACTGTAATCCATCTCCCTCCTTATTTATTTTCCCATTCCCCTCCCAGCCTCTTATATGTAATTTTGTATAGCAATGAGGGTCTCCCTTCATTTCCATGCAATTTTCCTCATCTCTCCCTTACCCTCCCATCTCATGTCACTGATTAATGTTACTCTTTTCTTCCTACTCTTCCTCCCTGTTCTGTTCATATTTGCTCTCATTATATCAAAGAAGACATTTGGCACTTGTTTTTTAGGGATTGGCTAGCTTCACTAAGCATAATCTGCTCTAGTGCTGTCCATTTCCCTGCAAATTCTATGATTTTGTCATTTTTTATTGCTGCATAGTACTCCATTGTGTATAAATGCCACATTTTTTTATCCATTCATCTACTGAGGGGCATCTGGGTTGGTTCCACAGTCTAGCAATTGTGAATTGTGCTGCTATGAACATCGATGTGGCAGTATCCCTGTAGCATGCTCTTTTAAGGACTTCAGGTAATAGTCCAAGAAGGGCAATAGCAGGGTCAAATGGTGGTTCCATTCCCATCTTTCCCAGGAATCTCCAAACTGCTTTCCAAATTGGCCGCACCAATTTGCAGTCCCACCAGCAATGTACAAGTGTACCCTTTTCTCCACAACCTCTCCAGCACTTGTTGTTGTTTGACTTCATAGTGGCTGCCAATCTTACTGGAGTGAAATGGTATCTTAGGGTGGTTTTGATTTGCATTTCTCTGACTGCTAGAGATGGTGAGCATTTTTTCATGTACTTATTGATTGATTGTATATCCTCCTCTGAGAGGTGTCTGTTCAGGTCCTTGGCCCATTTGTTGATTGGGTTATTTGTTATCTTATTGTCTAATTTTTTGAGTTCTTTGTATACTCTGGATATTAGGGCTCTATCTGAAGTGTGAGGAGTAAAGATTTGTTCCCAGGATGTAGGCTCCCTGTTTACCTCTCTTATTGTTTCTCTTGCTGAGAAAAAACTTTTAAGTTTAATTAAGTCCCATTTGTTGATTCTTGTTGTTAACTCTTGTGCTATGGGTGTCCTATTAAGGAATTTGGAGCCCGACCCCACAATCTGTAGATCGGATCCAACTTTTTCTTCTATCAGACGCAGAGTCTCTGATTTGATATCAAGTTCCCTGATCCATTTTGAGTTAACTTTTGTGCATGGCGAGAGAAAGGGATTCAGTTTCATTTTGTTCCATATGGATTTCCAGTTTTCCCAACACCATTTGTTGAAGATGCTATCCTTCCTCCATTGCATGCTTTTAGCCCCTTTATCAAATATAAGATAGTTGTAACTTTGTGGATTAGTCTCTGTGTCCTCTATTCTATACCATTGGTCCACCCGCCTGTTTTTCTACCAGTACCATGCTGTTTTTGTCACTATTGCTCTGTAATATAGTTTGAAATCTGGTATCGCTATACCACCTGATTCACACTTCCTATTTAGAATTGCTTTTGCTATTCTGGGTCTTTTATTTTTCCATATGAATTTCATGATTGCTTTGTCAATTTCTACAAGATATGCCGTTGGGATTTTGATTGGCATTGCATTAAACCTATAAAGAACTTTTGGTAATATCGCCATTTTGATGATGTTAGTTCTGCCTATCCATAAACAGGGTATGTTTTTCCATCTTCTAAGATCTTCATCAACTTCTCTCTTTAGGGTTCTGTAGTTTTCATTATATAAATCTTTCACCTCTTTTGTTAGGTTAATTCCCAAGTATTTTATTTTTTTTGAGGATATCGTGAATGGAGTGTTTTCCTCATTTCCGTTTCAGAAGTTTTGTCGCTGATATACAGAAATGCCTTTGATTTATGCGTGTTGATTTTATATTCTGCCACTTTGCTGAATTCATTTATTAGTTCTTGTAGTTTCTTTGTAGACCCTTTTGGGTCTTCTAGGTATAGAATCATGTCATCTGCAAATATTGATAATTTAAGTTCTTCTTTTCCAATTTTTATGCCTTTAATTTCTTTCGTCTGTCTAATTGCTCTGGCCAGTGTTTCGAGAACTATATTGAATAGAAGTGGAGATAGAGGGCATCTCTGTCTTGTTCCAGATTTTAGAGGGAATGCCTTCAACTTTTGTCCATTCAGAATGACACTAGCCTGAGGCTTAGCTTAGATAGCTTTTACAATGTCAAGGTAAGTTCCTGTTATCCCTAATTTTTCTAATGTTTTGAACATAAAGGGATGCTGTACTTTGTCAAATGCTTTCTCTGCATCTATCGAGATGATCCTATGGTTCTTATCTTTAAGTCTATTGACGTGGTGAATAACATTTATTGATTTCCGTATGTTGAACCATCGTTGCATCCCAGGGATGAATCCTACTTGGTCATGGTGCACAATTTTTTTGATGTGTTTTTGTATTCGATTCGCCAGAATTTTATTGAGGATTTTTGCATCTAGGTTCATTAGAGATATTGGTCTGTAGTTTTCTTTCTTTGAGGTGTCTTTGTCTGGTTTCGGAATCAGGGTGATGTTGGCCTCATAGAATGAATTTGACAGAGCTCCCTCTTTTTCTATTTCCTGAAATAACTTGAAAAGTATTGGTTTTAATTCTTCTTTAAAGGTTTTGTAAAACTCCGCTGTATACCCATCCGGTCCTGGGCTTTTCTTGGTTGGTAGTCTTTTGATGGCTTCTTCAATTTCATCCATTGATATTGGTCTGTTCAAATGGTGTGTATCCTCCTGACCCAGTCTGGGAAAATCATATGACTTAAGAAATTTATCGATGTCTTCACTATCTTCTATTTTGTTGGAATATAGGTTTTCAAAATAATTTCTTATTGTCTTCTGTATTTCTGTAGCATCTGTTGTGATATTGCCTTTTTCATCCCGTATGTTAGTAATTTGAGTTCTCTCTCTTCTTCTCTTCGTTAGCATGGCTAAAGGTCTGTCGATCTTATTTATTTTTTCGAAGAACCAACTTTTAGTTTTGTTAATTTTTTCAGTAGTTTCTTTTGTTTCAATTTCATTGATTTCCGCTCTAATTTTAATTATCTCTAGCCTTCTGCTACATTTGCTGTTGTTTTGCTCTTCCTTTTCTAGGGCTTTGAGATGAAGTGTGAGCTCATTTATTTGTTGTTTTTTTCTTTTTTTGAGGAATGACCACCAGACGATGAATTTTCCTCTTAAAACTGCTTTCATTGTGTCCCATAGATTCCGATATGTTGTGTCTGTATTTTCATTTATCTCTAAGAATTTTTTAATTTCCTCCTTTATGTCTTCTGTAACCCATTGATCATTCAGTAACATATTGTTCATTTTCCATGTGATGTAGGATTTTTCCTTCCTTCTTTTATCATTGATTTCCAGTTTCATTCCATTATGATCAGATAAAATGCATGGTATTATCTCCACCCCTTTATATTTACTGAGGGTTGCCCTATGGCATAATATATGGTCTATTTTTGAGAAGGATCCATGTGCTGCTGAGAAAAAAGTATATCCATTTGATGATGGTTGATAGATTCTATATATGTCAGTTAAGTCTAGGTTGTTGATTGTGATATTGAGTTCTATAGTTTCTTTATTCAATTTTTGTTTGGAGGATCTGTCCAATGGTGAAAGAGGTGTGTTGAAGTCACCCATAATTATTGTGTTGTGGTCTATTTGATTCTTGAACTTGAGGAGAATTTGTTTTATGAATGTCGCAGCACCATTGTTTGGTGCATAAATATTGATAATTGTTATGTCTTGTTGGTGAATGGTTCCTTTTAACAGTATATAATGCCCTTCTTTATCCCTTTTGATTAACTTAGTCTTGAAGTCGATTTTATTCGATATGAGGATGGCCACTCCTGCTTGTATACGAGAACTGTGTGCGTGGTATATTTTTTCCCATCCTTTCACCTTCAGCCTGTGTATGTCTTTTCCAATCAGATGTGTCTCCTGGAGGCAGCATATTGTTGGATTTGTTTTTTTAATCCATGATACCAGCCTATGTCGCTTTATTGGAGAGTTTACGCCATTAACATTCAGAGTTACTATTGATATATGGTTTGAACTTCCATCCATGTTTGATTGTTTATCCTTTTTTTTTTAAAATATTTAGTTTGTTTCTCCGTGATTATCTTTCCCCTCGCCCTCTGTCTTTACTGAGACACTTCCCACTGATGGTTTTGGTTATTGTTTTTCATTTCTTCCTCGTGTAGTGTTTTGCTCAAAATGCTTTGTAATGCAGGTTTTCTGGCTGCAAATTCTTTTAACTTTTGTTTATCATGAAAGATCTTTATTTCGTTGTCATACCTGAAGCTTAATTTTGCTGGATACAGAATTCTTGGTTGGCATCCATTGTCTTTCAGTGTTTGAAATACATTGTTCCATGACCTTCTTGCTTTCAGTGTCTGTGATGAAAAGTCCGTTGTTAACCGTATTGGTTTACCCCTAAATGTAATCTGTCTCCTTTCTCTTGTAGCTTTTAATATTTTCTCTTTGTTCTGTATATTGGATATCTTCATAACAATGTGTCTTGGCGTTGGTCTACTGTGATTTTGTGTGCTCGGTGTCCTGTATGCATCTTTAATTTGTATATCTGTTTCCTTTTGTATTTCTGGAAAGTTTTCTGTAATTATTTCATTCAGCAGGATTCTCATTCCCTTGGTTTGAATCTCTGTACCTTTTCTATCCTGATGACTCGTAAGTTTGGTTTCTTCATGTTATCCCTTATATCTTGGATGTTTTTCTCGTGATTTTTTACCAGCCTTTCTGAGGTGGCTAGACTCTTTTCAAGATGGTATATTTTGTCTTCATTATCTGACATTCTGGTTTCTACTTGTTCCACTCTGTTAGTGATACTCTCAATTGAGTTTTTAATCTGGTTTATCGTTTCCTTCATTTCTAGAATTATTGTTTGATTATTCTTTATAATCTCTATCTCCTGATAAAGATGCTTAACTTCTTCTTTTAGGTGTTTATGTAACTCATTCTCAATGTGTTCTTTCGCTGCTTGAATTTGCTGTCTTGTATCCTCTTTGATGTTCCATTCCATCTGTCTAAGGTGTTCCTTGAGGTCTTTATATGACCATTTTTCTGATGACTCTAGGTCCTCCTGAATATTTAGGCTGTCCTGCATTGTTTGTACTCCTTTTCTTCCTTGTTTCTTGAAGCCGCTCATGTTGCTTCTTGTTCTGATTGACTGCTGAGTTACTGTTTATTCCTATAAATTTATTTGCTGCTAGGGAGGAAAGGTATTAGAAGGGAAGGAGAGAAGTCACTAAGGAGAATGAGAGTAGGCAGGTAGAATTCAAGGAAGGGGGATAAGAAAAATGAAAAGACAAAAGAAGAAAGAAATAGGAACTAAAAAAGAACAAAAATTTTAAAAAAATATTAATAATAATTTAAAAAATTAAAATTAAGATTAGAAGAGAAAGAAGAAAAAAAGAGAAAAGAAAAAAAACAAGATAGAAAAATGATGATGAAAGAAAAACCCCAATCAAGAAAAAAAAAAAATAACCTAATAAATGCCTTCTTAGAGTTTGATTAACTTCTCTTCCACTAGGTGGCGCTGTGCCCACCAGGTCAAGTCTTTCCCGTCAGTACGCGGGAACCAATCACTGTGCAGCAGCTCCTCCCAGACTGGGCGAGTCTCCAAACCTGAGTGCCTAGGGCCTCCTCTTGTGTCCAATCCCTTTTACTTTTCCTCTAGCCAGGCCCCTCTCACCACAGTACTGGCTATAGGCCAGGTCTGCTGCTCCCGGGAGCCCTGTTTTCATGAACGACTGGGCTCACTCCTCCAGATTGCCATTCCCTCAGACCCTAAGATTGTAGAGCTTGGTGCTGAGAATCCTCAGCGAATATTGCTTGCCCTCTGGTAGCCACAACCCCGTAGCTGGTGCAAGAGACCTCAGCAGTCAGCCCTGGCGGGAGCGGCAGTCCCGCACCACCTCTGACTCCCTCGGGCTGGCTGTAGCACTCACGGGAGAGCTGGGAGGGGCTCTTAAGTTTTCCCCGATGCATGGAGAGGGAAATCCAGGGGTCCATACACCTGTAGCAGCAGGCTTCAATGAAGTTATTTCCTGTGCCGCAGCCCTGCGACTCCAGCCCTCCGCCACAGTGGTGTCCTCCGCAAACGGTGACAGTTCGCCTCCCCCTGCCGGGTGACCAACGCCACGGGCGGGTCCCCACTGTCTCCCAAGCCCCGCCTGGACCCTGCGGCCACTACCCACGAAGGCCCGGCAGGCATCCACCTCCGCAGGATGAGAAAGGCTGACCAGCCGCCTCGGCTGGATGGCTTAATGCTGAGTCGCCGCTGTCAGTCTCAGCTTTTCAGACACGGCTGTGCGGGGCATGGAACACGGAGAGGCTTACTCACTTCCCGCCGCCATCTTCCTCTTCTCGCTATTTCGGGATGATGGCGGGGTGCTGGCTCGCTCTCTCCGGTGTGTCTCTGCCTCGAGCTCCCTCGCCTCTCTCCTCCACGGCCTCCACAGCCAGCGCTGCCCTGGTCGCTCTCTCCGCCCCCGGCGTTCCCGGCTTCTAGCCAGCCGCGCCGCAGCCCGGTCCGTGTTTTTCTGGCTCGCGTTCCAGCGGCGCCCGGGGCCGGGGAGGCGACGGCCGGCAAGTACCACAGTCCCTGGGCCCCGAGTCCCAGCGGCCACAAACCGACACTTCTAATAGACCTACCAGATCCCGGCAGGACCCCTCTTCATGCAATTTTGCTAGAAGTTCCTCAGTGTGAAGACTGCCGCTGTTCCAAAGGGTCTTTTTGATCTCGTTACTGTGGAGACATTAGAGTCACTGCTTTCTCGTCGACGGCCATGTTCCCTCCCCTTATTTCCTCACTTAAGAGTCAAAAATGATGAAATTATCATTGTTTTCTTACTCATTGTTCAGAAAATTAATTGCATAAATGAAACCAGTAGGCCACTAAAAGCATTCCTGGTACATATTCCAACATTACAATTTGGGGGAATATTAAAATTTTATACTGCAGGATAACCTCCTATTTGTACTAAATAATAAGTTCCTTCTTTCTGATAAGTCCACAGTTAACACTAATAGCAATTAATAGTATGATAAAAAATATGCTGGGCAGTGATACCATCTTGTTTTGGTTTATGGGATTCATAGGAACAGAACATATTATACATGTTCTGTGCATAGGAAAAATTCTACTCCTGTACTCTTCCTCTTTTTTTTTAATATTGTGTTTTTCCTATATCACCCTTCAGGTTCCAGTTAAATGACTCTGTCAGTACTTTATCTGACTTCCTTTCCTCATTTTGCTTCTTCTGCCATGATTAGGCTGGGTGTCCCCACTATGTACTTTCTTTTCTAGAGCATGAATATGTATAGTTATTGTTTAGTTACTGGCATTTTCCAATAGCCTTCAGTTATTTGTTGAAGAAATAAATAAATATGGCTGTCAATAGTATGCAATCAATTAGAGCATTCTTACCAAGGAGTCAGCAAAAATGCAAGAGATGTGTGCTCCAGATATAGTCCATGTCATGGGAAACCTCTAGCATTTACTTTTCTGCAATATTATAATAGCACTCTACTGGAGAATTGAAGGATGTTGGGTATAGATTTTGCAAAAGAGAAGGCCATCTAGGGAGGTGTAACGTTCAAAATCCATTAGAGTCTAGTTGAAGACCCATTATTCTAGTTCCAATTACTCTGCATCAGGAGGTGTTGGCTATTCACGTAACACTGAGAGCTGTGGTTGTATCATATTTAGAGGGTCTAAGGGAATGTATCTCAAAGTATTTCAGTGTTTAAAACTACTAATCAATGACTAACCATGTGAAATGAAACATAACTCTCGTTGTGACATAAATGGCAAATATGCTTTCCAAAGCATTTTTTCCCTGATGATCTATTTGTCAAGGTTACTGAAACCAACACATATGCTCAAAGATTGAATGAAAAAATTGCTAAATGTTGTGTTGAAAAAGCTTGCTTGCAGAAGGATTTGGACTTGTCTTCACAAGGACTGCAGGTGTCTGCTTTGCCACCTAGAGAACCAGCATTCAGGGTCATCAGAATACTTCATTCCCAAAAGGTCTCAACTTATTTCCCAAGGCAAACTTCACAGTGGTGGCACTTACTGGAGAAGCCAGTCTCTTTTCATCTAGTGCTCTCAGAGGGAGGACTTTTTGCTCAAAGAGGAATAAAAGTGAAGATAAGCTTGAGAACTAGTCCAAATGCCCCTAGAAAGCTGGTTTTTACTGATGATGTCACCAATAGGAGTCAAGATTGTTTTGAGCATGGACAACCCACAGGGAAAGAAATTCAACAAATTGAGGGTCTACAAAATTAAAACTTCATGTCAATTTATATCCTAGAAGATTCTGTTCTCAGCTGCCTAGAGATACCATCAGTGTTATACTCCTCCCAAACAGATACTGATGATCTTATTTTACTTGCAATCCTGTGTTTGACTCTGATTCCTTCCTGAATTTTCAGTAATCTTAAAAGTCTGAGTATAATTTCCATTTTATGAGATATTAACGGAAATTGGTCTGCTAAGTTGAAAAGTTAAACAATCTGTTCTTGGTTTTTGAGTTTTTTCCCCATAAATTGAAATAAGTCATTCATGAGTCATATTATTTATTTGTTCTATATTATTTTTTTTCTTAAAAAAGTGTTTTTGGAAATGTATCTTTCTTACTGGAGGTATAGCTCAGATGTAGAATGTTCCCTTAGCCTGTGCAAAGCCCTGTGTTCCATGTCCAGCAACTCTACAAATCCTCTGGATCATATTGTTTCCTTAAGTTTATTTCTTTCCTTTTTCAAACAAATATCTCCCAAAGTCATTAATATTAGAACATCTCCTGAAAAAAAAGGTATTATATTTCAGCCCCATGAAGACTGAGATTATTGAGATACATCCAACTTCCAGAAATATATTTATGATATAGCTTGGGTATTTATGGTCTTAACTTGCCAGTCACATTTAAAGGAAGTTTATTTTTCAGACATGTGTTGTCGGACTTCATTGCAACATAAGGCAAAAATTTAAGGCACTCTGTTAATTTTAGTTCAGTAGCAATAAAAGAGGAAGGGACAATTTCTACAAAGGAAATATGGTTGAATTGTTAATGCCAAAACCTCGATACATCTGTTAAACAAAAATTAAGGAGAATCTATTCATATAAAAATAAATAATATTGTTGGTGTCAATGTTGAATGAATTTCTTACAGGGAATACGGGAAATTAATCAAGTATTTATTTCAAAGGGAATCATTTAAGCCCAGTGCAGATGGTATATGAAGTAAAGATGAAGCCCTCTTTCCTTAGTTGTTGAATGAGACACTGCAGCAAATCTTACCCTGTGCTTCTGAAGGGCATAGCTGGGCCTCTGAGCAGAATGCTTTGCAGAGTAATAAGTGTGGATTCCAAATCAGCCAAGTTCCTACAACCACAAAATTTCCTTGTCTGCATCAGTGTTTCTTGTTCCTGCCATTATTCATATGAATTGTGTAACCACATTAAGTCAGGCCACTGAAATTAGTATTGAATGAAATCCAATTTCCCAAGTCTATTGTTTTCCATCATGTTCATAACAGATGTTGAGACTTGAAAAGGTTTGAGCTGAACACGTCTGTGGTTTCCAGTTAAGCACAGGAAAAGCCAGCTTCCATGTACTCGTCACGGTCTGTACTCATGGAAATTCTGTAATGTTTGGTGTGAGACGATTCTGCTAGTGTTGATCAAACCTGCTTAGAAATCTGGCATTGCGATAAGTCACTTTGGAAAGTCTTGGCATAACGTTCGCCTGTAAAACATAGAAAAGGGTCTTCTCAAGCAGAATTATCATTTGTGTGCAAGATATGTTTCTAGAATTAGAGTCTGTAAAATGCGGGATCTCCAACTCTTAGGTGCTCATTTTGCCTTCTGTATAAAGCGCTAGTTGTTCTTCTGCTTGGCATAGATAAGGAAAAAAAACGACACAAACAACTCTGGGTAATGAATCTTTTACTTACCTGGCTGTTATTTTGGCTTTCCATCTTTCACCGCGAATATAATAACGAAATTGAAAATCCATGGAGGGTGTTCTAACACCTGCTGGTGTATTCCCTAATGCAGCACAATGGAGAGAGAGGGTTTGAGCTCCTAACATTATTAAAAATCAATTTATCAGTTGTAGTGTTGCTTTCTCATTTTCCTGGGTCTCAAAAATATACCCCCTGCTTCCTCCTTATCTGGTTTCATTTTGAAAATTTATTTCTCAACTTTAATATTTTAGGAATGTTATTACTTTTGAAAGTTAGTAAAAGGAAAAATGATTTGGGAAGATTATCTTTTCTGACATGATATCAAGATGTTGCTCTCTTTCAATTTTAGTCCTTTTTATTTAGAAGCATGTTTCTATTTATTTGTGCAATCCTAATTTGTGCTTTCTGTGGGTTAGGGAGATAATGAAGTCTTTTGGTTAAAGGCCTTCATTAAGTGTAATAAATGAAAGATGATGAAGTATGAAAACAATGGCTGTCCTCTCTTACATTTTTTAGTCATTTTATAAAGAACTTGAACAGCAAGGTTTGATTTGGTTTAATTTAAAAAACTAATCATTTATATTTATATTAAACTGAGATGCTATAAAATAAAAATGTTAACCATTGTAACCAAAATGGGAAAGGTGGCAGACTCCAGCTACATGACTCTTCAGAATAATGGAAGAAATCAAATTGATGAATACTGATGGCCTATAATATCTTCTACGGTACTGTGTTGTTACAGCTAATATTTACTATCTATCTCAGCCAATGATAAAACAAAATATTGTTTGCAGATCATATGATTATATACCTTAAGACATCCAAAACAGTTATCTAGCTATTAGGAAAATCACAGAATTCAGTGAGATATCTGGATAAAAAATTAATACTATTCAAATTGATAGCATCAACATACTTTTGAGAATATAATGGAAAGTAATATAATAACAATAATAATAAGGGAAATATGCCAGATCTAAAGGGAATAAAACTTAAATTATCTGGTCAAAATATTCTTGAACTAACAAGTAAGATAGGAGTTCTCACTTGGATGAGAATATCCAATATTGTGATGAGGTCCTCAGTCTGTAAATTCAGTGCCTTACCAATAAAAATAATTGCCAATAGGAAGGTGTGACGTTATATGTTGTACACAACAAATTAATCCAAACTTAGTGACTTAGAATAATAGTTATTTATTATTTTACACAGTTTCCATGTGTCAGGTATTTGGGAGCCACATAGTTGCGTGGCTCTGGATTTGAGTCTCTCCTAAAGTTGCAGGGAGGCTGGTTGTCTTCTGAAGGCTTCATGTGTGCTAGACCATTCATTTGCTTCCAGCATGGAAATATGAGTCAGGAGGCATCACTTCCTCCCATGTGGCCTCTCCAGGGGCTGCTGCAGTGTCTTCACAACATGGTGTCTGGCTTCCTCCAGGACGAATGATGAAGAAGGGAGGGTGTTGTGGAGCAGAAATGTCTTTTATGACTAAACTTTGAAAATCACATACTGTCACTTCTGCAATATCCTATTGGTTGCATGGTTCACTCCAATGTTGTGTAAGAGGAGATTACCCAAGGGCACGAATTCTTTGAGTCACAGGTCATTGGCAACCATCTTAGAGGCTACTGTCACAGAAAGAATAGATTCTTTTGAGGAATGAGACTGGAAGTCTTGATTATATTCCATTGTGAGCTCAGTGATTTTCTTTTTTCCTGTCATGCATCCATGTTATCTTACAATACAAATTAGTTGTTAAAATTTTAACCTGTGGCAGAATTTGCTTTCATGTTACATGAGAATCCTTATATCTTCAAAATTATGTCTAATCACTCTTAAGATCCCAGCTATGTTCATCAAACAAACTCTTCTCAAGTTTAAGAGTCTAATAGACCACCATACAATAATTATGGGAGACTTCAACACACCTCTCTCACCACTGGACAGATCTTCCAAACAAAAGTTGAATAAACTATAGAACTCAATAACACAATTAATAACCTAGACTTAATTGACATATATAGAATATACCACCCAACATCAAGTAGTTACACTTTTTTCTCAGCAGCACATGGATCCTTCTCAAAAATAGATCATATATTATGTCACAGGGCAACTCTTAGACAGTATAAAGGAGTAGAGATAATACCATGCATCTTATCTGATCATAATGGAACAAAACTGAAAATCAACGATAAAAGAAGGAAGGAAAAATCATGCATCACTTGGAGAATGAACAATAGGTTACTGAATGATCAATGGGTTATAGAAGACTGCCGCAGTCTTGGCTGGGCACAAGATCATGAGCCACCACACAGCTTTGTCGATTCAATCAGCAATTCTTTATTCCCGAACTCACACCGGCCTCTACACACACGTTCTGGGGAAATCCCAGTTCTGCCACCGGCCAATTCACCTACTCCACGAGGCTTTTTTCCAAATAATTTCTGAATCTCATGAGAACTCAACGGGAACTCAGGCAGCAGGAACGCCCTATTCCCAGCAGCAATAATCTTCAACCTTGAACTTCCCTAAAACCCATATTGTCTTAAACTGGGAACTCCTTAAACTTGTTTTAAACCGGGAACGCCCTAAACCCAAGGAGCAGGATACATCCTCAAACCTGCAGGATACACCCTAATCCTGGATCCACCCTCGGCCTTGAGCAGGGTCACATTTCTCAAACACACATGCAATGTCAACAGCGAAATTCCAAGGCAAGTCCATTTAACATGGGGTACGCTGGCAAGGAAATTTCAATGCGTCATTCCTACTTGGCAGTGGCCCTCAGCAGAAGACATCAAGGAGGAAATTAAAAACTTCTTAGAGATAAATGAAAACACAGACACAACATATTGGAATCTATGGGACACATTGAAAGCAGTTCTAAGAGGAAAATTCATTGCTTGGAGTTCATTCCTTAAAAAAAGAAAAAACTAACAAATAAATGATCTCATACTTCATCTCAAAATCCTAGAAAAAGAAGAGCAAAACAACAGCAAAAGAAGTAGAAGGCAAGAAATAATTAAAATCAGAGCTGAAATTAATGAAATTGAAATAAAAGAAACAATTGAAAAAATTGACAAAACTAAAAGTTGGTCTTTGAAAAAATAAATAAAATCGACAGACCCTTAGCCATGCTAACGAAGAGAAGGAGAGAGAGAACTCAAATTACTAGCATACTGGATGAAAAAGGCAATATCACAACAGACACTTTAGAAATACAGAAGATAATCAGAAATTATTTTGAATCCTTATACTCCAATAAAATAGAAAATAGTGAAGGCATCAATAAAGTTCTTAAGTCATATGATCTGCCCAGATTGAATCAGGAGGATATAGACAACCTAAACAGACCAATATGAATTGAGGAAATAGAAGAAACCATCAAAAGACTACCAACTAAGAAAAGCCCAGGACCCGATGGGTAAACAGCAGAGTTTTACAAAACCTTTAAAGAGGAACTAATACCAATACTTTTCAAGCTACTTCAGGAAATAGAAAAAGAGGGAGCTCTTCCAAATTCATTCTATGAGGCCAACATCACCCTGATTCCTAAACCAGACAAAGACACCTCAGAGAAAGAAAACTATAGACCAATATCTCTAATGAACCTAGATGCAAAAATCCTCAATAAAATTCTGGTGAATCGGATACAAAAACATATCAAAAAAATTGTGCATCATGATCAAGTAGGATTCATCCCGGGGATCCAAGGCTGGTTCAATATACGGAAATCAATAAATGTTATTCACCACATCAATAGACTTAAAGATAAGAACCATATGATCATCTCGATAGATGCAGAAAAAGCATTTGACAAAGTACAGCATCGCTTTATGTTCAAAACTCCAGAAAAACTAGGGATAACAGGAACATACCTCAATATTGTAAAAGCAATCTATGCTAAGCCTCAGGCTAGCATATTTCTGAATGGAGAAAAATTGAAGGAATTCCCTCTAAAATCTGGAACAAGACAGGGATGCCCTCTCTCACCACTTCTGTTCAACATAGTTCTTGAAACACTGGACAGAGCAATTAGAAAGACGAAAGAAATTAAAGGCATAAAAATAGGAAAAGAAGAACTTAAATTATCACTATTTGCAGATGACATGATTCTATACCTAGAAGACCCAAAAGGGTCTACAAAGAAACTATTAGAGCTAATAAATGAATTCAGCAAAGTGGCAGGGTATAAAATCAACATGCATAAATCAAAGGCATTCCTGTATATCAGCTACAAATCCTCTGAAACGGAAATGAGGACAACCACTCCATTCACAATATCCTCAAAAAAAAAAATACTTGGGAATCAACCTAACAAGAGGTGAAAGACTTATGCAATGAAAACTACAGAACCCTAAAGAGAGAAATAGAAGAAGACCTTAGAAGATGGAAAAATATACCCTGTTCATGGATAGGAAGAACTAACATCATCAAAATGGCGATATTACCAAAAGTTCTCTATAGGTTTAATGCAATGCCAAACAAAATCCCAATGGCATTTCTTGTAGAAATAGATAAAGCAATCATGAAATTCATATGGAAAAATAAAAGACCCAGAATAGCAAAAACAACTCTAAGCAGGAAGTGTGAATCAGGCGGTATAGTGATACCAGACCTCAAACTATACTACAGAGCAATAGTAACAAAAACAGCATGGTACTGGTACCAAAACAGGCGGGTGGACCAATGGTACAGAATAGAGGACACAGAGACCAATCCACAAAACTACAACTATCTTATATTTGATAAAGGGGCTAAAAGCATGCAATGGAGGAAGGATAGCATTTCAACAAATGGTGCTGGGAAAGCTGGAAATCCATATGCAACAAAATGAAACTGAATCCCTTTCTCTCACCATGCACAAAAGTTAACTGAAAATGGATCATGGAGCTTGATATCAAATCACAGATACGGCGTCTGATAGAAGAAAAAGTTGGCTACGATCTACATACTGTGGGGTTGGGCTCCAAATTCCTCAATAGGACACCCATAGCACAAGAGTTAATAACTAGAATCAACAAATAGGACTTACTCAAACTAAAAAGTTTTTTCTCAGCAAAAGAAACAATAAGAGAGGTAAATAGGGAGCCTACATCCTGGGAACAAATCTTTACTCCACACACTTCAGATATAGCCCTAATATCCAGAGTATACAAAGAACTCAAAAAATTAGACAATAAGATAACAAATAACCCAATCAACAAATGGGCCAAGGACCTGAACAGACACTTCTCAGAGGAGGACATACAATCAATCAACAAGTACATGAAAAAATGCTCAGCATCGCTAGCAGTCAGAGAAATTCAAATCAAAACCACCCTAAGATACCATCTCACTCCAGTAAGATTGGCAGCCATTATGAAGTCAAACAACAACAAGTGCTGGCAAGGATGTGGGGAAAAGGGTACACTTGTACATTGCTGGTGGGACTGCAAATTGGTGCGGCCAATTTGGAAAGCAGCATGTAGATTCCTGGGAACGCTGGGAATGGAACCACCATTTGACCCAGCTATTGCCCTTCTCGGACTATTCCCTGAAGACCTTAAAAGAGCGTACTACAGGGATACTGCCACATCGATGTTCATAGCAGCACAATTCACAATAGCTAGACTGTGGAACCAACCCAGATGTCCTTCAATGGATGAATGGATAAAAAAAAATGTGGCATTTATACACCATGGAGTATTATGCAGCACTAAAAAATGACAAACCATGGATTTTGCAGGGAAATGGATGGCACTAGAGCAGATTATGCTTAGTGAAGCTAGCCAATCCCTAAAAAACAAATACCAAATTTCTAATTGTTTTAGCTAGGGTTTCAAGGACTGTGTTGACTACAAGTGGTCAAAGAGGGCATCTCTGTCTTGTTCCAGTTTTTAGAGGGAATGCTTCCAGTTTTTCTCCATTTAGAATGATGTTGGCTTTAGGGTTGGCATATATAGCTTTTACAATGTTGAGGTATGTTCCTACTATCCCTAGTTTTTCTACTGTTTTGAACACGAATGGATGCTGAATCCTGTCAAATGCTTTTTCTGCGTGTCTTGAGATAATTATGTGATTCTTGTCTTTAAGTTGGTTGATGTGTTGAATTATACATTTATTGATTTTCATATGTTGAATCAACCTTGTATCCCTGGAATGAACCCCATTTGATTATGGTACACTATCTTCATATATATATTGGTTTTAAGTTGTAGATGGATACAATTTTATTTATTTATTTTTATGTGGTGCTGAGAATCGAACCAAGTGCCTCAAGAGTGTGAGGCAGGCATTCTACCAGCCCCGGTACACTATCTTTTTAATATGGTTTTGTATGTGATTTCAAGAATTCTGTTAGGAATTTTTGCATATATCTTCATGAGGGATACTGATGTAAAGTTTTTTATCCTTCATGTGTCTTTGTCTGATTTTGGTATCAGGGTGATACTTGCGTCACAGAATGAGTTTGGAAGGGCTTCCTCCTTTTCTATTTCATGGAATAATTTGAGGAGTATTGTCTAAGTTTTTCTTTGAATGTCTTGTAGAACTTGGCTGAGAATCCATCTGGTCTTGAGTTTTTCTTTTCTTGGTAGGCTTTTGATGGCATCTTCAATTTATTTCTTGAAATTGATCTGTTTAAATTTTATGTCTTCCTGGTTGAATTTGGGTAGGTCATATTTCTCTAGAAATTTGTCAATGTCATCATGATTCTCTATTTTATTCAAATATAGATTTTCAAAACTTTTTTATTATAATCTGTATTCAACAGTATTCATGATGATATTTCCCTTTTTATCACAAATTTTAGTGATTTGAGTTTTTTCTCTCTTTTTCTTCATTAGCTTGCTTAAAGGTTTATTGATTTTATTTATTTTTTTCAAAAAACCATCTTTGTATTTTGATTTTTTTCATTTCAATTTTATCTGATTTTAATTATTTCCAGTCTTAAACTGCTTTTGATCTATTGATCTATTGTTTTTCCAGGGCTTTGAGATGTAATGTTAAGTTATTTTATATGGTGACTTTCTATTTTTAAAAGATTACACTCAGTGTAATGAACTTTCCTCCTAGAATTGTCTTCACAGTGTCCCAGAGATTTTGATAAGTTGTGTCACAGTTCTCATTTACCTCTAAGTATTTTTTATTTCATCATGATTTATTCTACTATCTATTGATCATTCAATAGTGTATTATTTAGTTTCCAGGTGTTAGAGTAGCTTCTATTTTTTATTTTGTTGCTGATTTCTATTTTTATTCCATTATTATTTGATAGACTGTAAGGTATTATCTATTTTTTTTGTATTTGCTAAGAGATGCTTTGTGGCTTCAGATATGATCTATTTTAGAGAAGGATACATATGCTGCTGAGAAGAAAGTATATTCAATATTTGATGAAATATTATATGCATATATGCTGTTAAATCTAAATTATTAATTATATTCATTAGTTCTATAGCTTCTTTTTTTAAAGAGAGAGAGAGAGAGAGAGAGAGAGAATTTTTAATATTTATTTTTTAGTTCTCGGCAGACACAACATCTTTGTTGGCATGTGGTGCTGAGGATCGAACCCGGGCCGCACGCATGCCAGACGAGCGCGCTACGGCTTGAGCCACATCTCCAGCCCCTCTATAGCTTCTTTATTTGGTTTTTGTTTGGAGGATCTATCTAGTGACGAGAGGTGTGTTAAAGTTATGCAGTAAGAAGACCTTAGAAAATGGCAAGACCTCCCATGTTCTTGGATAGGCAGAATTAATATTGCCAAAATGGCCACACTACCAAAAATGCTATACACATTTAATGCAGTTCCCATTAAAGTTCCAATGATGTGTTTCATAAAAATAGAATAAGCAGTCATGAAGTTGATTTGGAAAAATGAGACCCCAAAATAGCCAAATCAGTCCTTAAAAAGAAAAGTAATGCGGGAGGCATCACAATACCAGATCTCAAATTATATTACAGAGGTATAGTAACAAAAATGGCAGGGTATTGGCACAAAAACAGAATCGAAGACCAATGGAACAGAATAGAAGACACAGAGACATACCCACATATATACAGTTATCTTTATATTGGACAAAGGCATCATAAACATACATTGGAGAAAAGATAGCCTCTTCAACAAATGGTATTGGGAAAACTGGAAATCCATATGTAGTAGTTTGAAATTGATCCCCTATATCTAACCTGCACAAAACTCAATTCAATGTGGATCAAGGACCTTGGAATTAGGTCAGAGACCCTGAGTCTAATAGAAGAAAAAGTAAACTCTCCATCATATTGGCTCAGGAATAGGCCTCCTCAATAAGACTCCTAAAGCTCAAGAACTAAAATCAAGAAGCAATAAATGGCATTAAGTTAATAAGCTTCTTCACAGCAAAGGAAAGAATGAAGAATGTGAACAGAGAGTCTACAGAATGGGAGAAAATTTCCCTGTATGTCACATAGAGCATTAATCTCCAGGATATATAAAGAACTCAAACAACTTAATACCAAAACAACAAATAATCCAATCAATAAATGGGCAAATGAATGGAACAGGCACTTTACAGAAGAAGAAATATGAATGATCAAAAAATAGAAATACAAATTAAAAATACACTGAGAGTCCATCTCACTCCAATCAGAATGGCCATTATTAAGAATACAGGTAACAATAAATGCTGGCAAGGATGTGGGTTAAAAGGTTCGCTCAGGTATTGCTGGTAGAACTGCAAATTGGTGCAACCACTCTGGAAAGCAGTATGAAGATTCCTTAGAAAACTCGGAATGGAACCAACGTTTGACCCAGTTACTCCATTCCTTGGCTTATACCCAAAAGACTTAAAATAAGCATACTACAGTGACACAACCACATCATTATTTATAGAAGCTCAGTTCCCAATAGCCTAGCTATGGCCCCAACCTAAGTGCCCTTCAACAGATGAATGGATAAATAAATTGTGGAACACATCGACAAGGGAATATTACACAGGTATAAATAATATGAAATTATGGCATTTACGAGTTAATGGATAAAATTGGAGAATATCATGCTATGTGAAATAAACCAGTCCCAGAAAACCAAAGTTCAAATGTTCTGTCTGATGATATGTCGATGCCCAGTGTAACTCCACATCATGTTCAATCACAAGAATGGGATCAAAACTGTAATGGGTTGTGCCCCATATATGTATAATATGTCAAAATATACCTACTCTCATGTATATCTAAAAATAATACATTAAGAAAAAGGAAAAATTATCTAATGAAATGCAAAAATAGAAGAGGGTATATTTGAATTTAAAAAACTAGGAGACTTAACAGTGAAATGCAATGCATAAAATTTGGATGCTAGATTAAAAAGAAAAATAAGAATTCTAAACAAGGCATTTTGGGGTTGTAGAAACAACTGAAGTCATTTAAATATATATTAGATTATATACTGAATTTTTCTTAGTTGTAATAGTGGTTTTGTAGTTATTTAGAAAATATTTTTATGTTAGAATATAAATGTTTTCATGGTGAATTATTTAATCTACTGTGATGTCACAATGTTCAAATGACTGAGCAGTGGTTGCTATACACACACAAAGTTCATGAGTGAGTGCTGATGTATCAAAATAATTACTTAATCTAGGGGAAAAGCACATGCTACTTATTGTAACATTCTCTAGGTTTGAAGTTTTGCAAAATGGAAAGAAATTTGTGAAGTATGAATTAGCTTACACAATTTCCAATGGGCACATTAGAAAGTTCTTGGTGTGAACTCTACCTCCAGAGGCAGTTCCAAAGCTTGAGAGAAGGTGCTTTGGAAAAACCCAAAGTAGATTATCTGCATGGATTTTTTTTCTTACTAAAATAAACATGAATGTGATGAATAATGTGAATTAATATACTTTTAAACAGCTTTGCCCTTAGCCACTTTTATCAGTTTAAACAACTTGTGCATTTCATAGGACTCTGTCCTTCAGAAGTGACTGACAGTAAGGGTGTTGAGCAGCTAATCATGACACATTTGCTTAAAAGTTATTTAACTGGATTCCTTTACAGGAATGTAGAAAATTGTCTAATTATGTAGGTGGATTAACTAATTAGACTGTTTTAGAAACCCTGTGTTCCTCATTGGAGCTTTTCTTTTAAACCCTTAATGGGTTAACAGAGAGTAGTTCTCACATCAGCAGCTTCAGTATCACTTGGGAAACTCTGAGTGAGATTCAATGAATCAGAAACTTTTGGCCTGGGCCCTGCAATCTGGTTTTTAGAAACATTCTCTCAGTGAAACCCATCCATCCTCTCATTGGCATATACATTTCCAGGAATGGTCACATAGGACTGTGGAGAAGAGGTAGGACATTATAGATCCTGGAGTTAATCATACCATGATCTGAACATGCTTGAAGCACTGAAGGACTCTGGGAGATTTGACCTAATAAGGCAGAGCAGCATACAATAGATTGCTACCTCCAGAGTTAGCAAATTACAAACCAGTTCTGTTCAATATTAGTCTCTAGTGGGGGTTGGTAGACTCCTTCCATCCTGGGCTAGGGAAAGGCTTGGCAGAGGAGAAGCTAGCTGTCAATCAGGTGTGGGCATGGGGTTGGAGGGACAGGGATATTCCATGGCCACCCCTGTTCCACAGCAGATGGAGTTAAAGGTCCAAGGGCAAGAGTGGGAAGTGACTTAGATTTGGTTACCCGGACAGAAAGTGAAGATGTGCTTCAGGAGACCAGAGTGATGGGAAGTTTCTCCTAATCTGGGAGCAGGGTCTGGCAGAGTAGGAGCTAGACTTTCATGGAAGGATTGGATGTTAGCATAATCTGAGGACAGCAGCAGGGAGGGGCTTCCTGGGGAACTTCAAATGAGCTTGAGGATGAAAGAGACCTTAGCTTTTAGGGAGGGTACACTTCTGGGCATCTGGGCCAGAACATCTGGATGTTTTATAGGAGCTATTGACAAAAATAGGGGAGAGAGAGGAATTGTCTTAGTGCTTCTTTGTCGTGTTGAATCCCTCTAGGAGGTCGCAATCTATTGTATGTTGCTCTGGGAAAGATTCCACTTTCAAGCCGGTTGTGGAAAAAGAGCAGAGAAATAAGGTGAATCTCTGATATACAGGCAGCATGAGCCAGGGGAGGGTGCTGAAAAAATTCAATCCCACTATCAGAAAGAGCTACTACTATCCTGTCAGGCTGGGCTTCCATTGATACCAAGTAGAATAAATCTTGGGGTGGCCATCATTGGGAAAACTGCAGAGAGATTAGGGGAGGCAGTAAACATTATGGCTCTGTTGAAATTCTCAACAGTCTTGATATCTGGTGCTTTGTATTATTTAAAAAAAATCAAGGAGGAGGGCAAAGGAACATTTATATAAGATTTAACTGAGAGACTAGCACTATGCAAGAATGGTATATTGGCTAAATAAAAGTGATGATATTAATAAATAGACTATTAATAGCTAAAACGTGGATTATCTCAGCATAGAGAGTGGTTTGGTGTGCCCCATTTGACTCCGTACCTGGCAGTAGTAAGCGCACACTTATTCTCATGTTGTAAAAGATGAAGTCCACCTGATGGTGATCCACCTGACTCTGTTGGGAGAGACTGGAGCCTCAGTCCATACTGACTCCCTACCTTGTCACAGTGGTTTCCTGACCCTACTATTAAAATGCTTTTGACTCTTTTAAATGTTTTTCTTTCTGAACCACTTCCTTTTATTCTGAATAATGTAATAGAAAAAAAATGTGAAGCCTTTAAAGACAGCTTTAAAAGGCTGTTAGTCCAAACTAAGACGTTTGGAGTTTGGATCCAAACTCACATCATTTTAAAGTAACAATTCAGTAGACTTTTTCCATCTGACAGAATCGACTATTTGAAAACCGCAAAAGGGTGAGTTACCTGTTTCTGGAAGTGCTAAAATGGAGCACGGGCTGCTTGTTTACTTTGGTTATAGAGAAGTTCCTTTCTTCTGGAAGGGATAAGATCTGATTGCCCAAATGCCACCAGAAGCCAGAAGCCAGTGAAAACTTAACCAACCCGCCACCTAGCTGCAACAGCAGGGCCCAGTGGATGCTCAAGATTGGGCGCTTCCCTGTCACTGCTGTGGCTCATTAGGGATGTCTTCATGATGACTTTCAGGGTCTTGATGCTCTTGTTTGAAAAACATCATCAGTTTATTTTTCTGATTTTCTAAGTTAGTGGTTCTCAGAGCATAGTTCCCAGACCAACAGCTTCAGTATCACCTGGGAAACTTGTAATAAACATAAACGAATCAGAAATTCTGGGAAGGGGGCCCAGCAATCTGACTGTGAGAAGCCCTTGGGGTGATCCGGATGCAGCTCAAGTTGAGAACTACAGTGTTAGGGAAGAGCTGAGCAGAAGTTGCCTATTAAATTCAGTGGAATGGAAATATTAGAGGGAGGCAAACTAAAAACAAAGAAAGGGAATGAGCCGTCCTCTTGGAGGGTCCTCTAATGAAGGAATTATCTGTACAACCCATATAACTACTGTGGTAACACATTAAAGATGAGTTTGTTTTCAAACAAATAAATGAATGAATGAATAAGTAAAGATTTATATGAATTTATAAAATGAAAGCAATTCTGGACATTTAAATTCTTATACATTATAATTTGATTACAGGAAATATACTTAGTTGCTGGGTTAGAGCCTGCTGTATTAATTGGGTTTTGTTTAGTTTGTAAGGGGTATGAGATGGGACAGGACAGACTGCTGTAATGGGTTTCCCAGACACAGTGAGAGTTTTTCTGTCTTATCTCTGGGCCCTCCTGGGCAACAGGAGGCGCCAATCCCTGCCAAAATTCAGAAGCCTCATTCTTCCATTTGTGCTTCTTCCTGTCATCCCTAGAGCCTTGCCTTTATTTGTATCTCACTGGTGGAAGGCAATGAAGTTTTTAGTTCATTCCAGTGAAATGCAAAAACCTGTAGGGGGCAGGAGTTTTCTCATAGCCAAGAACTGGACACAACCCAGATATCCTTTACAGGGTGCAGAGTTAGACAAACTGTGGTATGGCCTTACTATGGAATGCCACTCAGCAGTAAAACCCAATAAACTAGTGGTATGGGCAACACATAGGAAAAGAATCTCAGAAGCATCATGCTAAGGGTGAAAAAATTCAGGCCTAAAAAAATTGTGTACTGTCCAATTCAATTTATTAGACATTCTTGAAGTTTGAAAAAAAAAACACAAAGAACAGATTTGATATTGGCAGGGCTTAGAGAGAGGAGCAGGAAGTTGTGATTGTAAAGAGTGGAATGGGTGACAAAATACTTTTGTGTCTTTATTGAGTTGGCAGTTACACAAAGTTGTGCATGTAATAAAATGAATCCCCCCCCCCAGTCTGAATATATTCTATGTTAACTTCTAGATTTTAATGTTGTGTTGTAGTAATGCAGGATTTCACCCTGGATGAGTAACTGAAGGATGCACGAAATCTTCCTGTACACTTTTTTGGCAACTTATTGTGGATATTTAGTTATTCAAATATTTAAAGTTTTAAGAAAAGAAACTTGCCCCAAAGTGACACACACCATTACCTCAGACTTCATTGACAGAGACTACTTCATGATCAAAGACTACTACATGATCAAAGACCACACATAACTGCAAGAATTCTGGGAATATTGGAAGGGGAAAAATATTTCGACTATATATTATTTGTTCTCTATTGCTGTAACAAAATACTCAAAGTTTGGCATTTTATAAAGAAAAGAGTTTTATTTGGCTCACAATTTTTGAGGCTGGAAGTTGAGGATCAGGCCACCCCATCTATTTGGCACAGGGTAAGGGTTCCTTTCACTTCACCACAGTATGGTGGAGAAGCAGGAAGGGAAGTGGTCTCATGTGGAAGGGGGCAAGGCTTGTGTGCGGTGGTCTCACTTTGTGACAACACTTATGAGAACTAACTGAGGTGCTGAGGGAATCCAATTAAGCCCTTTATGTCCCCATGACCTCACCCCTCTCCTGTAGGCTCCACATCTTAAAGGTTCCACCACCTTGTCATCCCGACACCAGCCAGGCTTCCAGCGCGTAAACTGTGGGAAGCAAACGACGCCCCAACAGTGGCAGGGGGACGGATAGCCTGTGTGCCCCAGCACCCCCAGTGGTTCTCCAGTCCCTTGTGTTTCTTTGATAGCCCCATCAGCTGTAAACACTTCTGTAAACACGCGGGTGGCTCCCGCGGCAGAGTCACCATGGATACCACTGCATCTTAAGGTTCTAAGAGAATGGAGAAGTCAAAAGGTCAAGGCGTTCTTGATCGTGATGATTTATCTGGTTATTGATGAGAGGAAAAGGAAAGGATGAGAGGACTGTGAAGTCCCTTTTATTCTTCTGTTCCATTCATCCAGGTTTAGGGCTGAATAACTATTTTGTAATTAATTTATTAACTTTTAGAAAAGAAAAAAGATTTTTTTTTGATATTCCCTTTATGCACTGAGATTATTGTTCAAAATCAGAACATAATGGGGCTGGGGTTGTGGCTCAGTGGTACAGGGCTCGCCTCACATGTGAGAGACCCTGGGTTCGATCCTCAGCACCACATAAAAATAAATAAACAAAATAAAGATATAAAAAAATTTGAAAAAAGAAAAAAATCAAAACATAAATGCAAAATGCAAGAAAATAAAAATCCCCTCTCATTAAAAAAAGGCTTTTTGGGGGGCTGGGGTTGTAGGTCAGTGGTAGCATGCTTGCCTAGCACATGTGAGGCACTGGGTTCAATCCTCAGAACCACATAAAAAATAAATAAATAAATGTATTGTGTCCATCTACAACTAAAAAAATTTTTTAGAAAGGATTTTTTTAATTTCATTGTGGTAAATTTTGGATAACTTAAATGAGGCAAGGATTTATTTAACTTAACATGATCAAAGACAAAGTAATTTATGTCTCATTTGGATGACTGTTATTAAAAAGAAAAGGAGAGAAGAAAATAATTAGTGTTGGTAAGTATGTGAAGAAATTGAAACTTGTGTACTGCCCATGGGTGACTCCTCAGAAAGTGTAAGCTAGAACTGCTGTCTCATCAAACGATTCCAACTCTGGGCATAAATTATTTAATTGATAAATTCACATAGATGTGTGTATACTCACATCTGTAGCAACATTGTATGTAATAGCTGAAAGATGCACAGATGTTCATTGGCAAATGGATGATAAACAAAATTTGGCACATAAGTGCAATGAAATATTATTCAGCCTTAAAAAAGAATGAAATTCTGATACATACAACAAAATGGATAACTCTTTAAGAGAATCATGCTAATTAAAACAAGCCGGACACAAAAGGATGGGTATTATACAATGCTATCTCTGTGAGGTGCCTAGTGGGAGCAGTCAAATTAGTAGAGATCAAAAACAGAATAAAGGTTGTGAGGATTTGGAAGGTGCAGAGATCTGGGAGTTATTGTTCCATGGAACTGAGTTTCTGTTAGTAAACAACTGCTGGAAATGGATGGTGGTGATGTTGTATAACATTACGAATGTGTTTAATGTCACTGAATTGTACACTTAAAATAGCAAAATTGTAAATTTTATCACAATAAGAAAGTAGGGGGAAATAATATTGGAAGTAAAATGTTTTAAGACTTTAAAGTCATTGGCTGCTTGTCCCAGACACTACAAAAAATTCTATCAGACCCATAGAAAGGAATAGATTATCTCAATTATGTTGAAATTATTTCATGATCTTCCTTGTAAGTAGTAAACATTGTATAATTCAGAATTGTCAAGGGTTAATAAAATATTTTTTAAAAAATTTTGAGTACTTTTTTAAAGGGTCTGTGTCCAGAAATTCTTCTTCAGTGACTTTAGGCTAGTGTTTCTCAGTCTTGGGTGCACATTGGAATCCCCTGTCTAGACTGCATCTCAGACTCATGAATTGTATCAGAATTCTGAAGGTACATCTGTACCCAAGGTGATTCTGGTGTGGATGGTTCAAGAATCCTCACTTAATAAATGTGGCTCCAAATAAAAGGTTATTAAACTGATCCATAAATAACTACTATGTGTATTCTTGTATAAAGGAAGATATTCATTATAGTATAAAACAACATTAGAAAACATTTTTGTTAAATAAAAGCTGAAATAAACTACGGTGTGTGTTAAAACTTCATATATTCCAGAAATTGTATTTCTAGACAATGGTGATATTACAAAAACCAATATTTATTGGAAAACAAATGATAAAAAGAGGATTTGCATTTTTAAATCTTTTGATTGCAGAATGATAAGTTCTCTAGTCAGCTTGGCATCTTTCTGACCAAAATACCTGAAAAGAACATTTAGGGGAGGAAAAATTTATTTTGTCTCATGATTTCACAGTTTCAGTGCATGGTGTGCTGATTCTATAGCTGTAGGTCCAAGATGAGGCTAACATCAGTACCCAAGGGTGTAACAGGGAAAGCTGCTCAGGCCATGGCAGCCAGGAAGCAAAGAGCGTGAGCACTCACCAGAGACAAAGTAAAATCTCTAAAGGTGCATTGCATCCTCCAGTCACACCTGCCCACAGTTACCACCAATGAGGTCACAGTTCTCATGATCTAATCATCTCCACTCCAAGCATTCTTACATTGTCTCACACTGGAGTTTCTAGGGAACACCTCATATCTAAATCATAATAATAGCTTCAAATTTATTTTTACACTACTTCTTGAAAATCGAATACCTGTGCATTTTGTTTCCTGTGCTTAATATCTGTGATTAACTAATGATCCACAATGTGCTCAAATCATAGTGGTTGGCGATGACACTGGTACAGTTATTCTGTGTTTATTTTCTGAAACTCCTAACATGCTACTTCTTCATGTTCATTGGCCCTCTCTCCTGTTCTTAGGACTGTTCTACTTCTTACTAGTTAACAATGAGGAGAATGAAACGGGTGTCAAGGAGATAACCTTGAAGCTCTTTGCAAAATGTAAAGGAGACATCTTCTCATGCTCTTCTTCCCTACTCTGTTCTTAGTTACTCTCCTTATATCAAAGAAGACATTTGGCATTTGTTTTTTAGGGATTGGCTAGCTTCACTTAGCATAATCTGCTCTAATGAGAGGTGGGAGGGACAGGGAGAGAGAAGGGAAATTGCTTGGAAATGGAAGGAGACCCTTAGGGTTATACAAAATTACATACAAGAGGAAGTGAGGGGAAAGGGAAAAATAATACAAGGGGGAGAAATGAATTACAGTAGAGGGGGGAGAGAGAGAAGAGGGGAGGGGAGGGGAGGGGAGGGGGGATAGTAGAGGATAGGAAAGGCAGCAGAATACAACAGACATGAGTGTGTCAATATGTAAATCAGTGGAAGTGTAACTGATGTGACTCTGCAATCTGTATACGGGGTAAAAATGGGAGTTCATAACCCACTTGAATCAAAGTGTGAAATATGATATATCAAGAACTATGTAATGTTTTGAACAACCAATAAAAAAAATGTAAAGGAGAAAAGCTTATATTACCCACTATTGTTGCTGATGCAAACAACTCAGGACGTTCTGGATCACAGTTAAATTGAAATCGCAGTGGAGGGAGTGGGCAGGTAATCTGCAGCTTGATTCATTGGGCTTGTTTGAGACCCAGTGTATTTTGCAGCCTGATCCATTTGCCTGCTGCTCACTCCAAGCTTTCTTTCCCTAATATCTGTTCTGACTCTCCATCCAGACTAAGCAGAGCTTAGTCTTGCAACAAATTTCTGCTGAGAATCCAATGAAAACTCCTTTCACAATTTTTATAATTTTCATATAAATGTATGAAATCAAAGAGAGAATTCACAGAGCTCCATATTTGATTCCCAAGATGCCCTGGAATTCCCCATAGGATTTTGCTCAAAGTTCCCCAAAGTCACGTGATTCTGTTGCCACCCCCCCCCATCACACCCACAGCACCTAGTATTTCTGGATACAATTTTTACCCACTTTCTTACACATTCTTCGTTCCTCTCTCCTTTATTATGCATAATAATACCAAGTCTAGATTCTTCTTCTGTACCTCTAGGCCAAAACTTACTACCCACTTCAAAATAAAGGGCTCTACAGTTACAGGTCTACTTCTCCATTTTAATTGAAGATGGGGTGTTTTTAAATAACAAGAAAATTCAGGAAGTCTGCTTTGTATAAAAGAATCCTGTGTGTAAATACCTATTATATTAAAATTTATTATATTTGAAGAAGACATATTTTCAGTCCAGCTGGTAGACTTATTCAATGAAAAAGGACTTCTCATATCATGAACATTAATCCATACTTAAGCCAGCAAGCCTGATGTTCAGCGCTTTTAAAAAACCATAATTTTCTTCTTCAATTTAAATTACATGGTATAATTCAGTATCTACAGCATAACTCTTCATTTTAGCAGAAACATAATAAAACTGAGTAAAAATTCGATTTTTGTCAGTCATATTTATGTATTTTATTTCCTTACTCAACTATCAATTATTTAGAATTTGTGTTGGAGATTGCTTTTATCTGTTTTCCTCTTCTTGGTGGTTATTTTTGAGTTTAGATAAAATGTTCTTGATTCACCAGTGAAATGAAAGGAGATTAAATTCAAGTAAATTAGTTGTCATATTGGAAAGATTGTGTGGCTTCAAGGACAGGACTATAGAAACTCTTGCTGTAAGTCGATGTTTATTATAATTAAAACAATCCAAGTCGTTATAAACTCCCTAGTCCCTATTTCTTGGTATAAATGTATAAAAGGCACATTTTGTCACAAGGAAACATTTAATGTCACTGGGATCTAGGAGGGACATGAAACTCTATCACAGTAAACTCTGTGTTTGGACTCAGGAGGAGAAAAATAGCCTATGAGAGAAAAATAGCATCTCCCTGACATTGTGTGCTGGTGGGGGTTGCAAGCCTTGGGGTGCATACGTAATCTGGAAAGGATAACCCAATGACTGAACGTACCCCATGCATTTTAGTAGGTTTATCCCTCCTTTTGGAGAGAAAATAATCCTCCAGGAGGGGGGGTTAACTCTCTAGCAGCATATAAAAGAGAGGGACAGGCAGTGCATTGAGCAGAACTACTGAGCAGGGACCAGTTGATTCCCCTCTGGAACAACTGCAGGAGAGCAGGTGGAGGGTGTTTGGTTATCGAATCAAAGGATCACCACCTCCTTCTCCAGTTTTCTGCCTGGCAAAGCAGAAAGCAGATTCCTTAAAATACCCAGTTGCCTTAGGTATTGTTAACAGCTGTCTGATGACACGGTGTGAGTATAATTTGGGATCCCTTCATATCACCATCGCTTGAGCTGCCACTGAAGTCTTTCAGGGCAAAGCCTTGGGAAAGGAGATGTTGCAAATTGTGTTTTTAATCTGTGCTCCTTGTAGCGAGCCGGCACATTTGTCAGCACCTCACAGGCCTCTGTCATCTGGGTAGCAGACACCCAGTAAGACTGATGAGCACAAGGATGAGTCTGGGAAGACACCTCTTCAGGGCTATTTCTTGGGCTTCACTGCACAGCAATAGGAACAGAGTGAAGTAGAGGGAATAAAGCAGACTGGGTTTCTCCCCATTCACAAAAAGGAGGAAAAGAAAAACAAGCTTTATGTTCACCTGGAGAATATTTCAGAAGGGTTAGGATGCCAGGGTATTGATTATTGATAACTGTTTTCAGAGAGATATTTTTTAAGTTTATATTCTTTACACCCTTTTTATAGTTTTAGAATTATGGCAAAATTTCCTGACAGTATACTTATATTGGTGAATTAGTAGAATATTTGAAACCTGGATCTTGTGCTAATATAACAAGACACTTCCCCCTGGCCCCAATTGCTCAATGTAAGATAGGTAGTGTGGCCTGCATCAAGGGTCTGTAACCTTGGGAGCATATTAGGACCGTCTGGTGATGTAAAGACGAAAACAAAAGAAAATAAATAAGCTGATGACTGGTTTTCAGGCCCATAAATTTTGATTTATTTGGTCTGAGGTTGGACCTAGGCATTATTCTCTGAAAAAATCCTCACTACCAAGTGTTTCTGATATACAGCTAGGGTTGGAAATCAGAGGTCTATAGCCAAAGTTATTTTCAGCAGCAGTGTTTTGTAATTGTTCTTCTGCAACTTTCTTCCTTTAGAACCATGAAATTTTGTCAGTTCTTTTGTTGATCTTTGCTATGGTTTACATGTGAGCAGTCCCCCCAAAATCTCCTGTGTGAAGCAATTCAAGAAGGTTTAGAGGTAAAATGATTTATCAGATTATAAGAGCCTTATCCCAATGAGCAAATTAATCCACTGATAGGGTAACTGAGTGGTAACTGTAGGCAGGTAGGGTGTGGGTGCAGAAGGTGGGTCCCTGGAGGGTGTGCCTTTAGGGTGTATATTTGTTCTTGTTGAGAAGACCTCTCTCTCTCTCTGCTACTTGGTGTGGTGACTTGAACAGCTTTCTTCAGCCACACTTTTCTGCCATGATGTTCAGCCTCACTTTGAGCCCCAAGGAATGGAACCAACTCTCTAGGGACTGAGACCTCTGAAATTATGAGCCTCAAAATAAACTTTTTCTCCTCTAAAATTGTTCTTGTTAGGTCTGTTGGACACAGCAGCAAACAAGTTGTGTAAAACAACCCTCAATTTTCTTTAAAAAAATCTCTGTGAGGAAATTTTTTGTAACATATATGTAAGTTATGAAACATAACAATAATATGGAACCCATCAACACCGTATCCAGATTAAGCACTTGTGTAGAATCATTACTATTGAACTTGGGGATGCATTCCTCTAAAATCTGACGTGCACCGAGAACCCCTCCAAGGCAATCGGTGTTAGGGAGTCTGTCTTCTTCATTCTGGTTTTAAAAACATTTATTATTACTCTGTGCAATATAACATTTTATTTCGCTGGATTTTGTGTGCTATAAAAGGAGTATACTTTCTTACCTTAAACAACTTACTTCTTTTCACTTGAAATTGGTTCTGAAAGTTGTTCATGCTGTGTATAGCTGTATTTCATTCATTTTCATTGCTAATAATATTTCATTTGTGTGAACAGTTTGAGTTAGTCATCATTTTGTTAATGGATATCAGAGTACATGTTATTCCATTCTTCATAATATTGTGAATATGTTGTATTATCAGCTTTTAAAGATTTTGCTAATTTAATATAAATTAGCACTTCCTGATGCCCTTATTTATATTTATCTGATCATTAAATATAAATATCATTTAAAAATATTTTTTCAGCTTTATATAGGTATAATTGACAAATAAAAATTATATATATTCAGTGTGTACAACATTAAGTTTTGATACACATATACATTCTGAAATAATTACCACAGTCCAGCTAATTTACAAATCATCATTCCACTAGTTGCCTTTTAGTGTGTGCGAAGACAATACTTAGGACCAAAGTGTTTAGCATAGTTAAGGAACATAATATGTTATTTTTAACCATAGTTACAATACTATTCATTAGATCTTCAGAACTTATTTATCTTGTAGCTATAAGTTTTATACACTTTGACCAACATCTCCCGATTTTTCCCACCCTCCAGCCTCTGGAAACCATGACTCTACTCTTGGATTTTATAGTTCAACATTTGCAGATTCCACATATAAGTCAGATCAGTATTTGTTTTTCTATGTCTGACTTATTCCACATAGCAAAATGTCTTCCAGATTTATCCATATTTTCATGAATGCAGAGTTTCCTTTTATAAAAAACTGAATTGTAGTGTGTTTTACACACACACACACACACACACACACACACACACACACACGGGGGTGGGAGGGACTGATTAGAATGATGGTTTCCAGGGCATCGGGGATAGAGGAAATGAGAAGATTTTGGTCAAAGAACCCACTTATATCTTCCATATCTTGGCTGTCATGAGTGACGCTGTGTCGGATATGGAAGTACATCTCTTCTTGAGATGGCGATGTGCATCTTGTGGATATATACCTGGAAGTGTATTCTGGATCACATGGTAGCTCCCAGTTTTAATATTTTATTTCCCCATGGTGTTTTACATAATGGCTGCACCAATTTATATTTCTGTCAACTGTGTATAAGGGTTCCATTTTCTCTACATCCATACTGGTTATCTTTTCACATCTTGATAGTAATCATCCTAGAAATATGAAATAATATTTCATTGTGGTCTTGATTTGAAATTGATAGATGTTTTTCCTTTGCTGTGCAGAGAAGTTTTTGTTTGCTGTAGTCCCATTTGTTTATTTGTTGTTGTTGTTGTGTTTTTTTGTGTCATAATTGGAAAAACATTGGCCAGATCAATGTCATGGAGCTTTTCCTCTATAGTTTCTTCTAGGAATTTTATAGATTCAGGGTTTTATATTTAAGTCTTTAAATTTTGAGTTGATTTTTGTGTATAAGAATCCAATTTCATTTTTTGAAATAGATAAGGAATCAATTTCCTTTGTTTATCATTTTATACATATGGATTTCCAGTCTTCCTAATATCATTTATTGAAGAGTTTATAGATTCTTTCTCTTGCTGATAAATCGTATTGATACTTTATTCCATTTTTTATTTCACTCATTATATTCTTCAGCTCCATATTTTCTGTGGTTATCTTTTAAAAGTGACTTTATCTCTTTATTGACCTGCTTTTGTTATTGTATTGAAGAGAAATTTATCCTCTTAGAATTCTGGAGACCACAAGTCTAGACTTAAGGTATTGATAATACCATGCTTCCTTTGATGGCTTCAGGGATGAATCCTTCTATATGTCTTCCAGGTTCTGTTGACTCCTGGAAAAGATCTACCTCTGGCTGCTGTAACAACACAATCACTGATTTATATTTACATGGCCTTCTCTTCTTTTCATATCTCTCGTTTGTGTCTCTTTTTAGTACACTTGTTATTGGATTTAAGGCTCATCTGGATAATCCAAGATGATCTCATCTTGAGATCATTAATTATATCTGGAAAGACCCCTTTTCCAAAGAGGTTCTCATTTATAGGTTACTAGGGGTTTGGGCATAGACATATCATTTGAAGGGCCACCATCAGACTCACTGAAGACATTCACCTTCCTGAAATGGAAGTATCTGGTATCCAAATATTCTAATATTTAGAGACAGTGAATAATGTACTTATAAATTGAACTCAAGTGTGAATGCATTTAAAGACACACTGTTAAAAAGGATTTTGGCTATGTATTTTTACTAAAATAAAAAGAACAAGAAGAAAATAACTGTTGATTTTTGCTTAAATAAGTTATAAATCTAGCATTGAGATGAAGCTTTCTGAAGCATAAGCTTTCCATTTTCTGTGCCTTATTACTTGCATTCCTCACCAATGTGAAAATGGAGCTGTTTAGATTTTTGTTCATGTTGTTAACAAATATGTGATTTAAGGAGATGTTTTATGTTAAGCTGTGACTGTTAAGCAAATTCTTCCTTAAGCATTCTCTGCTTATTTCAATCATGTCTATTCCCATCAATTTGATTGAAATGAGTGGCTGGGCTTTTCCCCAGTGTAATCCCCAGGGTATACAAATCATGGTTTGCCTGACACACAATGCTATCGACATTAAAAGCACTGCTATGTTTGATGATCACAACTTCCAAGTTGCAGTTATCTTATTTTGTCATGATGTTAGTTTAAATCTGCTTTACTTTTCGTTTTTAGAGCTTTGGCCAAGCTAATCATTCTCTGTATTCAGAGAGTAAAAATAAAAATGATTGCCTTGTACGAAGGAGCATTACAAAGTCATTTGGTCTGGCTTCTTGCCCACAAGCAGATGTACACTTTGACTAGGCCAGTCCAATCTTTGTCTCTCCAGAAAGAGAGGTACTGCCTTAAATCTTGTTAGTCTGTTCCACAGTTAAATATACAATCAAGTGACTTTATATACTTTTATTCTTATTACTAATCTCTGTGGGTTTTTTTGTTTATTTCTAGTTGGTTAGTTAAAAATAATTGAAAAGAGTGGTAAATACATTAAGAATTCAACTTATGGGGCTGGGATTGTGGCTCAGCAGTAGAGCACAGGGGGCGACCCAGGTTCGATTCTCAGCACCACATAAAAATAAAGGCATTGTGTTGTGTCCATCTACAAAAAAAAAAAAAAAAGAAAAAAAAAGATTCTCTCTCTAAAAAAAAAGAATTCAACTTATGATCAATAATTGGACATTTGAAAGTATTAAACTATGTAATCCATTTTAATGTATTTTTGTAATTTTATTTTATGACTCTGGAAAACTTTGTGTCTTTTCCAGCTTTACCTATTAGTATAGGCTATTTAAGGTTGCTTTACCTTTAGGAGTTCCCATTTTTCCATAATTTCATCAAATTTGTTATTCGTATAGCATTTGCCATATCTTTCTCCCGTCCCTCTGTATATCTAAGAAGAGAAAAACTAGAAAACCTTCAGGACCTCCCTCCTGTGGGCATGATGCACCACTCTCTTTTTCTTTTACATTTCCTTCCTCTAAGAAGAGCTCAGGTAACTTTCTTCAGCCACCAGATATATGCCATGGGACAATGCCTAGGAAGAAGCCAACAGGGTCTTGAGTGGGAAAAGCCAAAATCCATGGGCATTGTGTAACAGTCACCAGACATTAGAGAACAGGGAGTTATGATTCTTTTCCTCATGGACTCCTTTGTCCTTTCTCTGGCCATCTCTGAAATAATGGGTGGAATAGGTGATTCTTAAATTCCTCTCTGATTTTAAAATTTTACTAATGTCATCATTGTCTTTGATCTCACTGGCTAGCTCAGATGAACTGCAGTGATATTGTATATAACACATTACAAGGAACTCTTACTTACCCTTATCATGTCACACACCTGGGAGATGAGCCTCTGCCCTCTTTCTTGACATCAACACAGGCCACTCCTCCTTACTGCATGCCATCATCACACAGGCATCTGTTCTGTACTTTGACATGGAGAGCTCTTGTTTCAGGATCTTTGCATTTGCTCTTCCCTCTGCTTGGCATATCTTTCTTCAGTCTCTTTTCTTGCCTTGATCCTTCTTATTAAAATTTTAGCAAAATGCCACCTTCTGAGTGGGCATTGCCTGACCACCCCTAAGGACCTGTCCCTTTAGTCACTTACCTCCTACTGCTAGCTGCTGCCCATCACTCTATGTCCTTTGTCATGACTTGCCACGGTTGTGCTTCCTTGTTTTCTTTTTGTTATCTTCCATATACTTGACACCCGAGTATGAGGACAGAAATCATCTGCAAGTTATTTCTGCTGTATTCTAGTGCCTACAACAGTACATAGGTAGATGTGCAAACAAACAAACAAAAAACACGGAATGATAGATTTATTCTCCCAAACTGATTGGATTATTTTATTTTTTGTTTATTTTTACTAAAACACACAGTAAATTATCATAATCTGTCTAAGAAAATCTTATCTTCAAGCCAGAGTCAGTGTGTATAGCAGGGCACTAATTTTGGTTCTCAATTACTTGCCCTTATTGCAATACATCTCAACATGAGATTAAAGCTAATTAGCAAGTGCCACCTAAAATCTAGAAAATTGTGATATATTAACTATGCCTGACCTTGAATGAAAATTGAATGCTTGTATTTACTTAATGTGGAGAATACAACCCATGGACTTAAACAATTTAGAGTTATTGATGGAGATTTTCTTCATGAATGCTACTGTTTTATATAATTAGTGATGCTGGAGGCCCTGGGAAGATAACAGTTTCTCTGTGTATATATATTTTTAAGGCTTTATTTCAATGATAATTTAAGCCAGCATTTCTCCCTGGGTTTATTTACATATTTTGTCTCTAGTGTTTTGAGTTCCTGGCATTTAGTTCCCTTAATAATCTGTTTTCTGAGCTTTGCAAGTTAGGCAATATGGTAACTATGTACCCAGAAGCATATGGAATCCCGAATGATCAACATAATCCAGGCTTCTACCAAGTAGGTGGTGTGACTTCAATCACAAGAGCAAATGGAGTTAAAAAGGGTGGATGATAATATCACAGGGGCGAGGCTAAGAAAAGTAAGCATGCCCCTATACTTAACTTTAATACAAGTGTATTTTATCTTTTATAGGAAAAAATGTGCAAATATGCTACAAGTACTATTTGTGTTCTTCAGCGATTACTGAAAATGAAAAGTTAGTTTCCATTAGTCTTGTCTTCTACTAAGTCAAGATATTCAGGAGTGTTGCTTCTTTTGCTAGTGAGATTTTCGTTGTTGCTCAGTTAGCTCTGGCCACTGCTGAGGCTGTAAGTGGGAGTGAATCTTCCTTCTCCTGGTGTTAGACCTGGTTGGAAGTACTTCTCTTGCTTGTGGTGAGTTGTATCCCAGGGGCCTGTCCATTTTAGTCTTAGTCAGGGTTAAACTCAACAAGGTTCAAAAACATTGAACTTAGGCTTGGTATTCTCAATACCTTCCATCCCTCCAATGCCAACATGTACAACCCTTTCTAACAGCTTCAACTTTTATATACCAATAGCTATGTATGAGGGACAAAGTCAACCCATTTACTTACCAACCAAAGCTTGAACTCTAGTTAAGTCAAAAAGTCCTGTTCTATGCCACAAAGATAAAGTTTTGTAAACTTGTTTTGGATTTAATAGAAAGGGCTGTCCAATGGTATTCTTTCAAAATTAAAATAAATTTTTCTCTATGGAGAAGTTCTAGCTTCAGGAAAGAATGTATGCCAATATTTATTTATTTATTTTAATTTTTTTATTCTAATTTATTATATATTACAGCAGAATGCATTACAATTCATATTACACATACAATTTTTCATATCTCTGGTTGTATACAAAGTATATTCACACCATTTGTGTCTTCATACATGTACTTAGTGTAATGATATCCATCTCATTCCACCATCTTTTTTTACCCCATGCCTCCTCCCTTCTCCTCCCACCCTTTTGTCCTATCTGGAGTTCGTTTAATCCTCCCATGTTCCCCCTCCCAACCCCATTGGGAATCAGCCTCCTTATATCAGAGAACACATTCAGCATTTTGTTTTTTGAGATTGGCTAACTTCACTTAGTATTATTTTCTCCAACTCCATCCATTTACTTGCAAATGCCATGATTTTATTCTCTTTTATTGCTGAGTAATATTACATTGTGTATATATACCATATTTTCTTTATCCATTTATCTACTGAAGGGCATCAAGGTTAGTTCCACAGTTCAGCTATTGTGAATTGTGCTGATATAAACATTGATGTGGCTGTGTCCCTGTAGCCTTTTTTTAATATTTATTTTTTAGTTGTAGTTGGACACAATACGTTTATTTATTTATTTTTATGTGGTGGTGAGGATTGAACCCAGGGTCTCGCACGTGCCAGGTAAGCACTCTACCACTGAGCCACAACCCCAGCTCCCCCCCCCATAGTCTTTTGATAAATAGTTTATCCTTGCCCCAGAAACTAGACCTCAACTAACATTCTTGTTTTATAACTTTTTTGTACTGCGACATAACACTGGTTGTACAAATGTTAAAATTGCAGTGGATGTTGTTGGTAATTCCATCCGTTTCCACCTAACTACACTGTGTGAAAGTGGATAAAACACCCCTTGTCTGGAAGCCAGGAGATCCTGGACTAGATGTTGATGACTCATGAGTTGTGTCACTACAGAGAAGTTACTCCAGCTCTATGGATATATTTATAGAATTAGAGGATTTAGACCATGGTCATCAGAATTTATTCTTCAAAACAATTTGTCTCTTTAGCACTCTTATCAGTAGGTATATAGTAATGCTATTATTAGTCACAGGATTGCCTTCATGGTAATGAAATTAATACCAATGACAATATAGTAACAATAAGATTTATTTTTAAGTGTTTACTATTTTTTTCAGGTTCTATAATTTGTGTGAATTATTTTGTTTAATTAAGGTGTATATTTAATTATATGTATATTACTATGCCTATTTTATAGAGGTTAATTAACCTGTCCAGGTAATTTATTTAGTAGGTAGCAGATCCAGGACTCAAACCTTTAGGGGGCTCTTATTGCACACATGTAGTGCATGCAAAAAAAAAAAAAAAAAAAAAAAAAGAATACAGCTCTAGCATAAATTAGCTATAAAATCATGTTGGACTTGCATTGGCATATATGAAATTGAAATCAAAACAAAATGGAACTATGCAATAATAATATAAAAAAGAGGTAAAACTATGTAGGAAGGAAAATAAAAAAGATCCATAGGAGAAAAAAACCTGGAATGTTGCTTCATAGTGACACAGATTGACCAAATGCCTTTAAGGACAAAGCAACAAGATTGATTTGTGTGAATAGATATTGATTTGACAGGAAGTCAGACAAAGTAATTATATGAGTAAGTGTGTCTACTGTATATTAAACAAAGCAATCTGGGGAGAAAACTGTTGTGACAGACAGTTCCTGATATGACTTGGGACTTCTCCCCCTGACATCCTTTACCTCTGAAATCACATGGAGAATGGTGCTTTTCCTCCAAGCCAGTGTCCTTCCAGGTGCTTTCATGTCACTCAGCCTGCCATGCTGGAAATCTCACAGGCATCTCCCCAGATTTATTGAGAAACAATTGGCAAATAAATGTTTATTATTAACTTTAGTTACCATGCTAAGTTCTCCAGAATTTATCTTATGGCTGAAATTTATAGCCTTTAATCAGCATCTGTCAACTCCCCCACCCTCTAGGCCCTGGTAACTATCATTCTGTCCACTTTTTTGAGGTTATATATAAATATATGCATATGCATCTAAAATATATAAATATAGATATAAAAATATAAATACTTATATGCATATAAATGTTGACAAATGAATGCATTATAAAAATTCTCTGTCTCTCTCTGTCTCTCTCTCACTCTCCATAAGTGTATTTGTCAACATTTAGATGATTGTAGAACTTGGATGTTGTAATTAATGCTGTAGAGAGCGTGACTGTTTATCACAGACATTTTTGACCTTCTTTTCTCCTGTCTCACTGCTTACTATTGTTTCCTCTTGATTTCTGTATAGGTGCTGGACATTAATGTAGAACCAGACCCACACAGTCCTTATTCTCTTGAATCTTGCTGCTTTGGGGGGATTATTTGTGGTGGAAACTTTGGGTTTGTGAGGAAGACCCCATTCTGACTGGGGTCAAATTGCTGTGGCCAAATTGTGATGGAATCAGGAGAGATGATGAGAACTACCTTGAGGTTTTCGGGGCGGCAATGCAGGGAAATAGTCGTAAGTGAATGCATGACCCACGTACGAGCTCCTTCATGGCTTGTCCTCACTACTGTTCTTGAATCTATCCCTGCCTTTTCGTTCCTTCTGCTTCTATGGAGCCCAAGCTTTAATTATGCTCCCTCTGTTAATTATGAGAGACTCTGGTAATTGGGCTCTAAAACATCCCTCTTCCTAGTGCTTTCTGCTGGTGTATGAAGTCATTGTTTTACTCATAAGCCAGAGACTACCTACAGCAGGCATCGGTATCTCTGTTGTTTTTCCAAGTCCAGGCCATGTTCCTCACTTTATGATTCAGAGTTCTCCATCATCTGTTCATTCCTTCCCTCTTCACTCACCTCAGCTCCAATGTCATCATTTCTCAGTGCCATCTGCCACTTAACTTAGTCTCATCTGATGCATAATTGTTCTTAAAACTGTTTGTGATACACCAAAGCCATGTTGCTTCTCTTCCTCTCTTTGTGGTGTGTCTGTCTACACACTTTTTTTCTGAGCCATTTGAGACCATATTTCAGATGTGATACATCACCCCTAAATATATCTTCTGCATCTCCTAGTCATGGAGACCTCTCCTACACAACTTCAGTGCCACTGTCAAACCCAAGAGGTCTGCACTGAGGCAGTGATATCATTTAGGTGCCATCTATATTCACATTCTTCAGTTTCTATAGCTGCTTTACCTCAGTCCATGATATAATCAAGGAAATGTATTGTGACAGATTGTTTGGTCTCTTTGGTATCCTTTAATTTAGAACACCCCTGCAAGATATTTAGTCTTTCACTACATTGATATTTTTGAAGAGTATATGTCAAGTGTTTTGTAGCATGTCTCTCTATTTGAATTTGTTTGATGGTTTCCTCATGATTATGTCTGTTAAATATTTTATCAAAAATGCTCCATAAATGATATTGATTTGTTATTTTCTCACTTCTTCTTTCCTTGGTTTGACAGTTCAATCACTTCCATTTTGTTATTGCAAACACTATATTCCATTCAGTGAAATTCAGAAAATTATTACATGATCCTTGCCCTGTACCAGGTGATCTGGTCCATGAAGCAGAAGATTATCCTTCCTGGGCAGTTCCATTATGCACAGAATCCAAAGAAACTTCCCTAATTAAGTCTGCTTCCAATGATCTTTTGTTTCCTGAATTTCCACAGGATAATAGTCTATGAACTGTAAGCTTTCTTTAATTATTAATGTTCAGCCTGAGATTATAGTGCAATTTTAATGTGAGAATTTTTGTCAATAAAACTATATTCTGAAGTCAGATCTTGTCCACTGCAGCATCTACCACAGTGCTAGACCAAACACAAGGGCTTAAGAAGTAGTTGAGTTGGTTCTGTTTGTAATGCTTTGTTTTTAAAGACTTTTCCTTAAATTAAGGTAATTTTTCACAGCTTTGTGCAATGAAAAGGAGCTGTGGCACAGAAAATACACTAATACATGGCTGTGGATGCATTGCATGACTTTTGAAAATCATCCTTTCCTAACATCCTTATTATGTTTGTCTAAGACTGGGATCAGTTTGTGTTCCCTGAGTACAAACTTGAACACTGTGAAAGATAATCAGCAATGTGTTGAGTGATCCTGATTTTTAAATTAACCATGGATGATCTTCAAAGCAAATAATTTACACCTGCAAAACTAATAATTTAATCCTTTTCTCTACATATAGGATTAGATGGCTAAACCATCATTTTATGCTATACAGGTATTGTTCTTACTGTGATGCTATTTATCATCTGAATATAGTGCTTCAACATTTCTCTTTTAGAAATCAAAAAGATAGCTCAGAATTGCAGAGGATTATAATATAGCCAAAATCCAAGTAGACTGAGAAGAATTCAGTGGGAGACTAGTGTTTTATTAGAGGTTCTTAGATTTTGCTTTGCACTTTATTATTCTACTTTAGGGGAAAAACATTTAAAATAATGGACTAACCACCTCATTCTAGTTACTCCAAGACCCCCGATATTATTGTCCCATCTGGAATCAAAGATTTCATTCATCACTGTTTGCTTGTTTGTTCATTCATTTATTTATTTTGGATAAACCAGTGCCCCAAAACTTTGCATGATCTAATAAGAAGTTTTGTACAGCCTGTCTTTTCTCCTATTTTGTGCTTCTGGGGCCATTTGCCATGTGCCAGGGTTTATCTCACTCTCTCATTTTCTTTTGTTGTCTTTTCTTATCTTTCTTTCTTTTTAAATGTGGAGCTGGGGATGTAGCCCAGGGCCTCACACATGCTAGGCAAGAGCCCTGCTGAGCTCCATCCCCAACCTTGTGCCCATCTCTTTATTGCTGGTAGCCCTGACCTCTCAGTCTTCCTCCATTCGTGAAGCCTCAGCACTAGATTTGCCACCATTCTTAGGTAAAGAACTTTTTGGATGATTTTAATGACCTTTAAACTGTGAACTATCCTCTGGTCTGCCTTGTTTGATATCTGAAAAATAAACCTTGAGCTATTTTAACCTACACTTTTGGTCACATCCATATTACTGTGTATTACATTTGCATTTAAAGAGCTTAATCATGGAGCAAGTGTGAAATAATTCTATATAGATATAAAGAATGAATCAAAATAACCATATTGAGTTATTTAAGTAATAAGTTGGATATGAGATTATAATTAAGAGAATTTAACGTTCAGAGGGATGGTGTGTCATATACTTTTTGAAAAATTGCCATCACATTTATGACTGATAAATATATATTTCATGAATATACTAAGGCAATATTAATTTACTGAACAAGATGTGGTTATAGGAATAATTAATTAAAATGATTTTTTATATTTCTAGAAATAGTCAGCTATATAAAAAATGTTTTAAATTAGTAAGGGCCAATAGACCCAGAGCTGATGAAAAATATGATTGGGCCTACAATTTCTGACAGTAAGAAGGGAAAATGGCATTTATTCTATTCTTTTTTAAAGTTTTTGAAATTTCCTGTATTTGGTTGCATTCTTAACCTGCTATAGTTGGGATAATTTTGTGAAAATCTGAAAGGTTTGTTAAATATTCAATAAGCTCATTAAAAAAAAAGAGGTCAGATATGCAGAGGTGGAGAACAAAATGGTGGTTATCATGGGGGCCTTGGAGATGTAGGTCAAGGACACAAAGTGATACATCTGTAGGACAAACGGGTCTTGAGAGGTGAAGTCCAACATGAGGACTATACGGTAGACTGCCTTATCTAGGGATTTTTGTTTTCTCTGTTTCTGTACCCTTGGTCAATCACAATATGAAATATTAAAATAGAAAATTCCAGAAGCGTACAATTAATAATTTCAAGTTGTACACTTTCCTGAGTAGCGTGTTCCACTATGTCCTGGCCAGGGCAAGGGTCATCCCTTACTCCAGCGTGTCCACACTGTGCACTCTGAGTACCTGCTCATTGGTTGCTTAGCAGCTATCTCAGTTATCAACTACACTGTCACAGGAGCACAGTGCTGTGTTTGAGTAACCCTTATTTTACTTAGCAGTGATCCCAAAATGCCAGAGTAGTGATGCTGGAAATTCAGTTATGCAAGAGGGAATCTATAAAGTGCTTCCTTAAGTTCTTGACTTCATAAGGAAGAGAAAAAAAATCATATGCTGAGGTTAGTAAAATCTACAGTAAGAGCAAATCTGTCTGTAAAATAGGGAAAATAATAAAGAAATTGGTGCTAGTTTTACTGTCATACCTCAAATTACAAAGGTTACTGCTCCTTGAAACTTAGGCTCTGTGGGTTAGAGGGTCTTATGGTAGTTAATATAATTGATTTGTATTAGAGATTTTTGTTAAATAAGGTTTTACCTGATCTTGTCAAAATAGTAACTATGTAAGATGATAAACATATTAATTTGTTTCACTTTAGAAACGATTTTACTATCTTTCTCTATATATAAAGTATATAAAATCCCATAACATCATGTTGTAAACATCAAATAAAATTTACTAAGAAACAAACAGGTCTAAATAAATATGTATATTGAGTTGATATAAATAACTGTTATTTAAAAAACTTTCCCTGATAGGTATAAATAGAAAAATTTTCCTTTATATCAAATACACCAATATGGAGACATAGCATTTTTTATTTTTAATTTTTATTTTAATTTAATTTTTTTTCATTTTTTTATTGGTTATTCAAAACATTACAAAACTCTTGACATATCATATTTCATACATTCGATTCAAGTGGGTTATGAACTCCCATTTTTACCCCAAATACTGATGGCAGAATCACATGGATTACATATCCACATTTTTACATAATGCCATATTAGTAACTGTTGTATTCTGCTACCTTTCCTATCCTCTACTATCCCCCCTCCCCTCCCCTCCCCTCCCATCTTCTCTCTCTACCCCATCTGTTGTAATTTGATTCTTTCCCTTGTTTTTTCCCTTCCCCCTCCCAACCTCTTATATGTAATTTTGTATAACAATGAGGGTCTCCTTCCATTTCCATGCAATTTCCCTTTCCCTCCCACCTCATGTCTCTGTTTAATGTTGATATTTTCCTCCTGCTCTTCCTCCCTGCTCAGTTCTTAGTTGCTCTCATTATATCAAAGAAGACATTTGGCATTTGTTTTTTAGGGATTGGCTAGCTTCACTTAGCATAATCTGCTCTAATGCCATCCATTTCCCTGCAAATTCCATAATTTTGTCATTTTTTAGTGCTGCGTAATACTCCATTGTGTATAAATGCCACATTTTTTTTATCCATTCATCTATTGAAGGGCATCTGGGTTGGTTCCACAATCTTGCTATTGTGAATTGTGCTGCTATGAACATCGATGTGGCAGTATCCCTGTAGTACGCTCTTTTAAGGTCTTCAGGGAATAGTCCGAGAAGGGCAATAGCTGGGTCAAATGGTGGTTCCATTCCCAGCGTTCCCAGGAATCTCCAAACTGCTTTCCAAATTGGCCGCACCAATTTGCAGTCCCACCAGCAATGTACAAGTGTATCCTTTTCCCCACATCCTTGCCAGCACTTGTTGTTGTTTGACTTCCTAATGGCTGCCAATCTTACTGGAGTGAGATGGTATCTTAGGGTGGTTTTGATTTGCATTTCTCTGACTGCTAGACATGGTGAGCATTTTTTCATGTACTTGTTGATTGATTGTATGTCCTCCTCTGAGAAGTGTCTGTTCAGGTCCTTGGCCCATTTGTTGATTGGGTTATTTGTTATCTTATTGTTTAATTTTTTGAGTTCTTTGTATACTCTGGATATTAGGGCTCTATCTGAAGTGTGAGGAGTAAAAATTTGTTCCCAGGATGTAGGCTCCTTATTTACCTCTTATTGTTTCTTTTGCTGAGAAAAAACTTTTTAGTTTGAGTAAGTCCCATTTGTTGATTCCAGTTATTAACTCTTGTGCTATGGGTGTCCTATTGAGGAATTTGGAGCCCGGCCCCACAGTATGTAGATCATAGCCAACTTTTTCTTCTATCAGACGGAGAGTCTCTGATTTGATATCAAGCTCCTTGATCCATTTTGAGTTAACTTTTGTGCATGGCGAGAGAAAGGGATTCAGTTTCCTTTTGTTGCATATGGATTTCCAGTTTTCCCAGCACCATTTGTTGAAGATGCTATCCTGCCTCCATTGCATGCTTTTAGCCCCTTTGTCAAATATAAGAAAGTTGTAATTTTGTGGATTGGTCTCTGTGTCCTCTATTCTGTACCATTGGTCCACCCGCCTGTTTTGGTACCAGTACCATGCTGTTTTTGTTACTATTGCTCTGTAGTATAGTTTGAGGTCTGGTATCACTATACCGCCTGATTCACACTTCCTGCTTAGCATTGTTTTTGCTATTGTGGGTCTTTTGTTTTTCCATATGAATTTCATGATTGCTTTATCTATTTCTACAAGAAATGCCATTGGGATTTTGATTGGCATTGCGTTAAACCTATAGAGAACTTTTGGTAATATCGCCATTTTGATGATGTTAGTTCTGCCTATCCATGAACAGGGTATATTTTTCCATCTTCTAAGGTCTTCTTCTATTTCTCTCTTTAGGGTTCTGTAGTTTTCATTGTATAAATCTTTCACCTCTTTTGTTAGGTTGATTCCCAAGTTTTTTTTTTTTTTTGAGGATATTGTGAATGGAGTGGTTGTCCTCATTTCCATTTCAGAAGATTTGTCGCTGATATACAGGAATGCCTTTGATTAATGTTTGTTGATTTTATATCCTGCCACTTTGCTGAATTCACTTATTAGCTCTAGTAGTTTCTTTGTAGACCCTTTTGGGTCTGCTAGATATAGTATCATATCATCTGCATATAGTGATAATTTAAGTTCTTCTTTTCCTATTTTTATGCCTTTAATTTCTTTTGTCTGTCTAATTGCTCTGGCTAGTATTTCGAGGACTAAATTGAATAGAAGTGGTGAGAGAGGGCATCCCTGTCTTTTTCCAAATTTTAGAGGGAATTCCTTCAGTTTTTCTCCATTCAGAATAATGCTAGCCTGAGACTTAGCATATATAGCTTTTACAATGTTGAGGTAAGTTCCTGTTATCCCTAGTTTTTCTAGTGTTTTGAACGTAAAGGGATGCTGAACTTTGTTGAATGCTTTTTCTGCATCTATCGAGATGATCATGTGGTTCTTATGGTTAAGTCTATTGATGTGGTGAATAACATTTATTGATTTCCGTATATTGAACCAGCCTTGCATCCCAGGGATGAATCCTACTTGATCATTGTGCACAATTTTTTTGATATGCTTTTGTATTCGATTCGCCAGGATTTTATTGAGGATTTTTGCATCCAAGTTCATTAGAGATATTGGTCTGTAGTTTTCTTTCTTTGAAGTGTCTTTGTCTGGTTTCGGGATCAGGGTGATATTTGCCTTGTAGAATGCATTTGGAAGAGCTCCTTATTTTTCTATTTCTTGAAATAACTTGAAAAGTATTGGTAATAATACTTTTTTGAAGGTTTTGTAAAACTCTCCTGTATATCTATCTGGTCCTGGGCTTTTCTTGGTTGGTAGTCTTTTGATGGCTTCTTCTATTTCCTCCTTTGTTATTGGTCTGTTTAAATTGTGTGTATCTTCCTGACTCAATAAGGGCAAATCATATGACTTAAGAAATTTATCAATATCTTCACTATCTTCTATTTTATTGGAATATAGGGTTTCAAAATAATTTATAATTATCTTTTGTATTTCTGTAGTGTCTGTTGTGATATTGCCTTTTTCATCCTGTATGTTAGTAATTTGAGCTCTCTCTCTTCTTCTCTTCATTAGCATGGCTAAGGGTCTGTAGATCTTATTTATTTTTTCAAAGAACCAACTTTTAGTTTTATCAATTTTTTCCATGTTTTTTTTTTGTTTCAATTTTGTTGATTTCCGCTCTGATTTTAATTATTTCTTGCCTTCTACTACATTTGCTGTTGTTTTTCTCTTCCTTTTCTAGGGTTTTGAAATGAAGTGTGAGTTCATTTATTTGTTGTTTTTTTCTTTTTTGAGGAATGAACTCCAGGAAATGAATTTCCCTCTTAAAACTGCTTTCATTGTGTCCCATAGATTCCGATATGTTGTGTCTGTATTTTTATTTATATCTAAGAATTTTTTTATTTCCTCCTTTATGTCTTCTGTAACCCATTAATCATTCAGTAACATATTGTTCATTTCCCATGTGATGTAGGATTTTTCCTTCCTTCTTTTATCATTGATTTCCAGTTTCATTCCATTATTATCAGATAAGATGCATGGTATTATCTCCACACCTTTATATTTACTAAGAGTTGCCCTATGGCATAATATATGGTCTATCTTTGAGAAGGAGCCATGTGCTGCTGAGAAGAACGTGTATCCACTTAATGATGGTTGATATATTCTATATATGTCAGTTAAGTCTAGGTTATTGATTGTGTTATTGAGTTCTATAGTTTCTTTATTCAGCTTTTGTCTGGAGGATCTGTCCAATGGAGAGAGCAGTGTGTTGAAGTCACCCATAATTATTGTGTTGTGGTCTATTTGACTCTTGAACTTGAGGAGAGTTTGTTTTATGAATGTTTCAGCTCCATTGTTTGGTGCATACATATTGATAATTGTTATGTCTTGTTGGTGGATGGTTCCTTTTAACAGTATGTAGTGTCCTTCTTTATCCCTTTTGATTAACTTAGGTTTGAAGTTGATTTTATTCGATATAAGTATGGCCACTCCTGCTTGCTTCCGAGGACTATGTGAGTGGTATGACTTTTCCCAACCTTTCACCTTCAGCCTGTGTATGTCTTTTCCTATCATATGAGTCTCCTGAAGGCAGCATATTGTTGGATTTGTTTTTTTTTTAATCCAGGTTACTAGCCTATGTCTCTTGATTTGTGAATTTAAGCCATTAACATTTAAGGTTACTATTGATATATGATTTGTACTTCCCGTCATGCTTGTTTATTTATTTATTTTAATATGGCTAATTTTCCTTTTTGGTTATTTTTTTCCTTTCCTTTAATGAGTTACCTCCCACTGTTATTTTTGGGTGCTATTTTTCTATTCCTCTCCTTGTAGTGTTTTGCTCAAAATGCCTTGCAGTGCTGGTTTTCTGGCTGCAAATTCTTTTAACTTTTGTTTATCATGAAATATTTTAATTTCATTATCAAATCTGAAGCTTAATTTTGCTGGATACAGTATTCTTGGTTGGAATCCATTATTTTTTAGCGTTTGAAATACGTTGTTCCAGGATCTTCTCACTTTCAACGTCTGTGATGAAAAATCAGCCGTTAACCTAATTGGTTTACCCCTGAATGTAATCTGCCTCCTTTCTCTCGTAGCTTTTAATATTCTCTCCTTGTTCTGTATGTTGGATATCTTCATAATTATGTGTCTTGTAGTTGTTCTATTACGGTTTTGAATGTTTGGGGTCCTGTAGGCTTCCAGGATTTGCAATCCATTCCATCTTTCATATCTGGGAAGTTTTTTAGGATTATTTCATTCAATAGATTGTTCATTCCTTTGTTTTGAACCTCTATGCCTTCTTCTATCCCAATGACTCTCAAGTTTGGTTTTTTTATGACATCCCATATCTCTTGGATAGATTGCTCATGAATTTTAAGCATCCTTTCTGTGTTGACTATATTCTTTTCAAGTTGATAAACTTTGTCTTCATTATCTGATGTTCTGGCTTCGCCTTGATCTAGTCTATTTGTAATATTCTCATTTGAGTTTTTAATTTGGTTTATGGTTTTTGCATTTCTAGTATTAGTGTTTGATTTTTTTTTAAATCTCTATTTTCTGGTAGAGCTGTTCTTTGCCATTTGAATTTGCTTATTTAATTCGTTTTCAAAATATACTTTCATTGTTTGGACTTGCTGTCTAATGTCTTCTCTAAGATTCTGTTCCATCTGAGTTAGTTATGCCTTGAGTTCTTTCTCTGTCCATTTGTCTGATGCCTCTAGGTTCTCCTGCGTATTTAAGTTGTCCTGCATTGTTTGTAATCCTTTTTTCCCTTGTTTTTTCATGGTGCTCAAGTTACTTTCCAACTCTGTTTGACTGCTGTTTCTCCTTTAAATTTGTTTTGGTTTTTATAGTTCCACTATCTCTTCTTTGTGTTAGGAGAAAATGTTTAGAGATGTTGGATTTAATTGTGATTTAAGGTAAATTCATTAGTTTCATTAAAGGCCTTCAGATTTTGATGGCATATAGAGAATTGAGGTTTGGACTTAGGATTTTATGTTAAGGTCGGGTGATTTGATGGTATGGAGGTTAGTATATGTTAGCTTCTTTGGGGGGTGGCTCAAATGTAGGCAGATATTAACAATAGAATAGACAGGAGTACTTGGGTGTAGTTAAGGGCTTAGGCGGACTATAGACCTATTCATAGTATTCATCTATTTGCATTTAGTAATTTATATGTAATTTGGGTGTTCATTCTTAAGAGGAAAGATGGGGAAAAGGTAAGGACGCAAACCAAGAAAGAGAGAGGGAGAGAAGAAAGAAAGAGAAAAGAATAGAATAGAAAAGAAATGATTAAAAATAATAAAATGCAGTAAAATAAAAATTACAATTGAAAAAATTACAATTGAAAAAAAATAATTAAAAAAAATTTAAAATTAAAAAATTAAAGAATTTAAAAAATGAGAAAAGAAAAAAGGCACTGTTAGGCTTCTATTTTCTTCGCTTCCAGTAGGTGGTGCTGTGCCTTCCAGGCCAAGATTTTGTCCTCTGGCTGTAGGATACAGTCCGTGTGAGGCCACTCCCTCCTCCCCCAACTGGTGTCTCTCAAAAACCTGTTAGCTTAGGTTTATTCCTGGCCTCTAGTCTCCTGGTTCTCCTGCTAGCCAGGCCTTCCCCAGTGTGATGCCTCTCGACTGTTCAAACTATACTCTGGGCCTGTAGTTTGCTGGGTGTGGAGCGTGGCTATTGGGAACTGGCACCTTATTGTTTTGATTTCTTCCGCTTGCCCCTCCCCCGGAGCTGGCAAGACAGGTTTCCTTTTCACCACTGTCGGGAGGGGGAGTTGGAGGTCAGGTGCCTTTATCTTTCCCCACGTCTCTATTTCCACTCACTCTTATAATCCCTCCTCTGGAAAGCTGGGGAGAGATTTTATGCAAATTCCCCGCTGTATGGGAGATGGGCTGAATTACACACACCTGTTCTATTGCTGTGATCTGTAGGAAACTGGCGATGTTGACATCAGCTCTCCAAGATGGTGGCCGCTGGCTTCCTCGGTGGACAGTCCAGTGTGGGGGACAGAACTGGACTGCTTCCTTCCCCCGTCTCAAACCCCGAACTCAGCCCAGAGTTTAGTGAGGGCATAGCCGGCAGGACTCCACAAAATCCACAGCACCATTTCTCTCTGCGTTGCTGGCCGCTTCTCAGCGCCCCGCCGTCTCTAGCCGCAGGGCGGGCCGCGGATCAATCAGCCTGGATCTCTGGTCGCACAGTTCACTCACGGTTGAGACCCAGTAACTGGTCCTCTGTAATGGAAATCCTTCCTCTAGGTTTCGGTACACCCCAATTTTGCTGGAAATTCCTAACAGGATAGCTTTTGGTGGTTCTAACTCGTTATTCACCTGCGCAGTGACGCGGTACACGGGGGTGATGCACTCTATTCGCCACCATCTTCCCAGACCCTTGAAATCTTTTATACTCAAAGTTTATGGATTTACAGGGAAGGGACACAGATGAAAATCAGCCAAGGGAAGTGATGCATAGGGCCGAGTCCAAAAGTACTAGGCAGATTTTTCTATTGTCCTCTCCCATGGAGTTGGGGTATATTAGTCTTTAATACCATGTCACTCTTCATATGTGAAAATATGCAGGGACCATGCCAACCAGGGTAACTCATCCAAGGCTTTGGTACTCAGAGATGTTATGAAGGCCCATTATATACTGCCTTCCTAGATGACCTTTGGTCTTCAGAACATTCAAGGGATCAGGCTAATACCCATTCGTGAACTCTTGTTGTCAGGGATGCTCGCGCCAGCGGGTTGAGCCCAGCAGAGAGCCAGGGAGGGGGCCGTAGGTGCCAGGGGTTAGGGGAAGTCGGCTCTAGTCCTGGGATTGGGGGGGCAGAGGCGAGAGCAAGCAGGCATGCCGACATAGCATTTTTTAAAAAACTCAGGCTTTGTTCTAGAAAGATTGTGAATTCCAATTCCACAAACTCTTCTCTCCTCTACAAAAAACACTGTGTATGAGAATGTGAATAGGTAAGATGGATGCTCTTAAGCAATTAGCACAGTGAGGACAAGACTACTAGAAAGTGAAAGAACCTCAACAACATCTCCCTTAAACTGTGCGTTTCATACATGAGCTAACTAAGGATTAGGTGATGAATGGGACTTGTCCACAATGAAGACAGTGGCAGAATCATGTTTTGAACTATTTTCCTCCATCCTAGGGCACACATCTTTCCACAATTCTGGAGAAAATGGGTCTGAAATAATCTATTGTTTTCTTGCCATTTCAATTTTGGTGAAATTTATGAAAATCTTCAGTATTGGTACAAACTAATTCTTTTTATTTAAAATCACTTGTCACGAGAGGCTCCACATTTAATCCCAAACATTGCAAAATGAAATTATCTGTAATTTTAGTATCATTCAAAATATTGCATAGACTATTAATTCAGTCTAGTACGCGCACATTGAACAATCCTCTTCCATGAGAAGCACTCAATCCACATAAAGGCCCAAGGTTACTAAAATATTGGTAGATTATTAAAAGTATTACTGTGATCTGAACATTTGTGTCTCCTAAAAATTCATGCTGAAACCTAATCATCCTTGGGAGGGCGTTTCAGAGTAGTGAGCTCTTTAGTGCACAGACCTATTGAATGTCATTAGTGCTCTTATAAAAGAGCTTGGAGGGCCACCTTGCCTCCTTCTGCCATTTGAGGATACAGTGAGACAAGGCCTTTTATGAACCAGGCAGTTGGCCCCCTGAAAACACTAAATCTGCCATTGCCTTGATCTTGGACTTCCCAGCCTCCCGATCTGTGAGAAGTTAATTAAAAAAAATAATAATAAACTAACAAGCATATGGTGTTTTGTTACAGCAGCCTGAATGGAATAATTCAGGTACCATACATAGTCCAAGATTCTTCTTCCCGTGGTCAACAGATTCTTCCCTTTCACTAACCTCTCACACTTGGTACTGTCACCAAGTCCTGTTAAGTTTCCCTGTCAGGTGGATGTCAACATGTGCCTCTCCTTTTCTGGGCAGCTGCTCTAACCCCAGGTGGTCTCAATTTGGGTAAACTTCTGCCACAGTCTCTCCTCTGGACACCAGTCTTTTTCCTTCTCCCCTAATTCTATACCATTCAGGTTTCTGAACATCACCAAGTTATTTTTCTAAATTCCCAATCACTCCATGGCTTAAAACCTGCCATGGAGAGGCTGAAGTTATAGATCTATTATAAGTACATGAATCTTCTCTGCTTCCTTGATCCTAAATTCTAACTTTTCTTCCAGTCTGATCCCTGGGAACTGACATTTCAGCCATCACACATCTCTACTCACGTGACCTTTTGGACTTTCTCTTCGAATTGTTCCACAGAGTCTAGCTAATTCCTTCATTTTCAAAGGCACTTCTTTTTCTCAGTCCAATCTTTCTACTCATTCTTTCTTGTTATTTTATCCTCCAGATACATATGTCTAGGGAGTTATGTTTTCTTTCTTCCTTCCTTTCTCTTTTTTTTCCTGTGTATATTTCTATCAATTTGTGTTGGTCCCATTATTCACAGATTCCATATTTGAGAATTTGAAACCCCCAAATCCATACTGATGTGCTTTTGTGCTCATCCATGGGATGGCAAAGAAACCTGTGTTGCCAGACACACGTGGTGTTCCCAGATCGTGCTCTGTTGTTCTCTTTGACATCTCATATTATAAGCAATGGTCTTTGTGTGGTCTATTTGGGGCCAGGTTTCCACAGTTCTGGGCTATTTGTTGGTGCTTTGGCTTTTTAAAATGCCTAGGCCTCATGCTGAAATGCTTTCTAGTGCCCAACTCTAAGAAAACTTTATGGAGAAAACACAGGTGTTAGATAAGCTGCATTCAGGCCTGAGTTACAGCAATACTGGCTGTGAATTCCATGTGAACTAATCAGGATTAGATATTAAATGTCTTTAAACAGAAACACAGAAAACAAGGTTATGTATTTTTTTCTTTTTTTTAAAGAGAGAGTGAGAGAGAGAATTTTTAATGTTTATTTTTCAGTTGGCGGACACAACACCTTTGTTGGTATGTGGTGCTGAGGATCAAACCCGGGCCGCACCCATCCCAGGCGAGCACGCTACCGCTTGAGCCACATCCCCAGCCCCAAGGTTATGTATTGATTGATGAAAATCTGAACACAGGTTTATAGGAACTTAATCCTGGGGTTCCCTTAGAAGCAATGGTTCAGTATATGCTAATTCAGTCTTTATGGTGACTCTATAGAACATAACTTCTGCAAATGGTGGGAAATGATTGCAACTACTAGGTGGAAGGATGAGTGAGTAGATGAGATGCTTCCATAGCCCTGTCCCAAATGCAGTGATTTACAAGGGAACAGAATTTCATTCCAACAATCTCAGTGAAGAGACTTATTGAAACTTCTTTTCTAAGATGATGATAATTATTTTACAAACTCCCAGTTTAAATAGCAAGACATACTTGTGAATTACTATGAGGTTTGGAACGAGAAGGAAGACAGGCATTGGAGACTTGGTTCTAGTTGTGGCTATTGCTCTAAGGTCCTGAGTAAATCACTCCTTGAGACTTTCTTACCATTTATGAAATGGCTGTGAATCATATCTACTTTCCTTGCATTACAGGTTGGTTGAAAGAAAAGAACGAAGAGTGAAATAACAGACATGAACTACGTCTGTAACTTCAAAAATGTTGAATGATTGTGTAAATATGTTTTACAACATGTTTATACTATTGCTTAGTGAGCAAGGCCTACATCTGCTGTAGCAACTACATTTTCTACTCTGTTCATTCACCTCCCTCCTTCTTTCTGTATCTGATGTATTTATTCACACTCTGCCGAGAATAAAGACTACCCTCAAAGAAGCAATATTTCACTAAGTGTTCATATGTGATATTTATCAGTTTGGTTCTGTTCAGATGTATAAGCTGACTGCCTTCCCAATTTCCACTTGGGATCTTTTTAAACTATCTTACCCTTGACCTAGTCAAACTATTTGAGAGTAATTGATTAGTTAATCCATTCATTAAATAACAATTGAGCATCTATTCTGCACCAACCTTGGTGGTCAGTGATGGAATAGCAATGTTGACCAAGATGCAAATGAGAACCCTGCGCTAATAGAGCTTCCAGACTCTGGAGTGAACCCTGGATAATTAGCCACAAAAATAACACAAGCAGGAGGTGAAAAAGAGGACCAAACTCCATGAAAGATGGTAACAAAACTACAGACCTGGGGAGTTGATTTGAAGGAAACGATGATGTCCTGATGGTCTGAGAATTAGTTGGAGATGAATTGGTGCAATGTTTCTCTTTTGAAAACAGAACTTGGCCTGTAGAACCTGAAACAAGGAAGCGAGATGGGCTTGTTTAGAGATAGCAAGAATAAAATCTCCTGTCATACCTTATAAACGGTTGTTTATGAACTTGCACATTAAGAATGAAGATGTAGGGATGAGGTAAGGAATCTGAGCAATTCTGAATTAAAACAAGACAATATTTTTTGTTTGTGGATGAGTCCAGTGGCTTGGTGTCTTAGATGGGTGGCCATGTCTAGCTTATTATACCAGAAACTGTTCAGTAATGAACATGACTATGGAGAGGAATGATATTAATTATATGACTATGAAATTTTTGACTGAGCAGATTTTAAATGACTACTATATGTCTCCGACAAGCCCATATACTAATGACTTAGGATCCAGCCTGCAGTGCTATTGGAAGCTGGTGGAACCTTTAAGAGGTGGAGCCCAGTAGAATGAAGTGAGGTCATCTGGGGGGTGTGCCCTTGAAGCTGGTTCCTCCACCACACACTCCCTGGCATGATGTGATGCATTGTCACAGGCCTGAAGCAAAACGGACAAGTGACCATGGGATGAAATCTCTGAAACTATGAGCAAAAATTAACCTTTTATTCTTCTAAGTTGATTTTTTCATGTGTTTTGTCATAGTGATGAAAAGCTACCACATATACAGATACACAGGTTTTTTCCCCTATATTCTTCATCTCTCTTCTTGGATTAAGGCCATTGTTCTCTCTTTGCTACTGCTTTCCTGTACTGAGGAAGCAGAGAAAACAAGATGCCCTTATATAACTGAGAACCCTTTGCCTTTTGAACTCCTTCACAGCTACATGGGTCACTCTCTTAGTCTCTAGATAAAGGTTAACCTTCTCTTCCCATCTTCCCTCTCATCCTGCTTTTGTTATGTCTCTGTGGTCAGGGTAGGGCCCTTTCTATCTTTTGTAGTCTCAGTTTAAAAAAAAAAATCATGGTTTGTTTCATTTTTGTAAAGCTACACCTCTTATTTGATAAATTAACTTTAGAAGTGATATGGTGCATATCTGGTAGAAATAAGATTTGTAGAAAATTGTGTAATCCTCATTGTGCAGAACATGAAGAGAGGCTTGCATATCGCTTTTTGCCAATAATCTTTGTAATAAAGAGCTTAGAGTGTGATCCTATTATTTGAATTTGTGCCCTGCTTTATGGTCCATTGTCTACAATTGTGATACCAAATAGTGTAAAAATCCTCCAAATTCAAACTTATTTTTGTACGAAGTAAGGTTTGGATCTTAAAAACAGAAAGTTCCTAAAAGGTGAGGTAATTATAATAGCAAATACTGAAAATTATTCAGTTTTATATACTGTGTGAAAACCAAAGCTAAATGGTGAAGGTGGCTATTTAAGTGATTACCACCTGTCCTTATTTACACGAAGATCTTTCTAGTAAGCCTTTATTTATTCATTTATTGCTCTGTAGTCTCTCAAAAGAAAAGCTTTTGGCTAATACTGTTATATTATTTAGAAGATTTCTGTTAGCTTCAGAGGGTGTTGGAGAGACTCTATTCCTTTATCCAGCACCTGAATTGAGAGATAAATTATATCCTTATAATAGTTATAATATTGTAAAATTCTTATAGTTTTAGAGAATGACAAAGAGGATGTTTATATATGTTACAGCATCCCCATGAAGTTTCTAGCAATTGCAGCTTTTCCTATTTTGTATTAAATCAAACTAAGTCAAACGATCCCTAATGGCAGACTAACCTCTATTCTTGATTCTAAGTAGGAGCTCTAGCGCTAAGTCTTCTGTATTATATGAATCTGTTCTTCCTTTCTTCTCATGCTCCTTTCTTGGGTTGCATGTGGTTGTTTTCTGCAAGTCTGTCAAATACTCCCTAGCAATGTATTAAAGAAAAGCACTGACTTTGAATAGTAACTTAGATATGGAGTCCCCCCTCCTCCTTACCTGTGGTTTCACTTTCCATGATCTTAATTACCTATGGTGACCAGGGTCCAAAAATATTGACTGGAAAATTTCAGAAATATATAATTCACAAGTTAAATTGCATGCCATTCTGAATAGAGTGATGGAAATCTTGCTCCATCCTATTCTATCTCTTTGTCTTGCGTATCCACCCTGTATATACTACCTGCCTTAGTTATTTACTAATCATCTTAGTTATTAGATGGATTGTTGTGGTGTTGCAGTGCTTCTGTTCAAGTAACCTGTGTGCAGTAGCTTGATGATGCTGTATCAGATGCCTGGATCATTCACCCAACTTCATCTCATTCTGTAGGTATGTATCATATCACATCATCACAAGAAAAGGAAGGATAAGTATCCCAAAATAAGAAGATATTTTGACACAGAGCATATTCACATAACTTTCATTACAGTATAATGTTATAATTGTATTGTTTTATTAGTAACTGCTATTAATCCCACTGTGCATAATTTATAAATTAACTTTATCATTGATATGTATATATAGGAAAAAATAGCATATACCATATTTGGATAATCTGGGGTTTCAGGACTTTCTTGGAGGGTTGGAGTGTGTCTGTCACTCACTGAAAACAAGGGGCTGCTGAAGCACTTCATGTGCTCCAATCTGCCCACTCACATTTCTGTCATTACATTCATTAGAACTATTTTTTTGGTATATCTTGACTTCTGACCCTTGCCAGGTCCAATAATATTGACTTCTTGAGGACAGATTTTAAGACAAGTTTTATTTACTTGTTTTATATACCTGGTTATATACCTTGGTAATAGGAGGCACTACATGTATAATTAGTAAGTTAGGGACATAAATGACAGAAGGAAAGAGGGAGGGAGAGGTGGAAAAGAGAGAGAAGGAAAAGTAAAACAAGGAGGATTGGAAGTCTCTGCCACTTAGCAGCCTGAGCCTCACTTTTCATATTTGTAAAAAAGAGAAAAATGATAACTGGCTCTGTGATTAATAGGGATCACCTGAGAGAACTTTTATAGACTATCTGGTAGGGTTAATTACTTTCTTCCAACCTTCCTTTCAAAAACTCCTAGAATTCCCCTAGAAGTTTTCCCACATTAATCCTGGCCAATGGGTTTAGAAATCCCAAGATCCAGAATGTAGATTATATAGGCCAAACTTTGTTAAACTAAATTTTAATTCTTCCTTTGTAGCTTCCTTTTGTTTTTTTGAGCTGGGCCAAGTGGTGTTCAGAGTCACCTTTTCCCACTTGCAGATCAGTGACATCCTATCAATAGTCTGGAATCTGCTATGGAAGTGGATCAACATATCCCTTCCCCACCAGCAGCCTCTGCTCAGCCCTGAGGCTTTTACCAGCCCAGCACTGCTCACATCCCTGCTGTGTCTGTGCTATGGACAGCCCTTGGGCGAGGGCCATGACGTTAAGGTGCTTAGTAGCCCCTTATGTTAATGTAGCACTTGCTTAGGTAACTAAGTTGATTCAACCAGAAACAAAAATAAAAACCAAGTGAAAGGCAGAGATAAAGCTACATAATTCAAGGAGAAACAGTCACCCCTAATCTTAGAAATAGTTGCTTTTTTAACAAGACAATTTATAGCACAGTTATCTAATTTAAAAAAACTGTTGTAGTAGGATTTACCTTACATAATGTCTTGTAAGGTTTCTATCATATTGTTAAATATTTCTGAAGATCTTATTTTCCCTTTGATTCACTCATTCTTTGAGTAATCTGTTCTTGTCTCTCTCAATACTTTCCATCTTAACAAAAGTTAAGTCAAACCTTCGTATAAAGCATGTAAATAGCTCACTTTTTGGTCCCTCCAATTTGAATTGTTAAAAAGTGTCTTTAACATTTCGATTTATTGGAAGGCAAGAGTTTTATTGCATCTCCTACAGAAAGACAAATGGAATGTTTATTCTTCTTTCTGGCCTAAAGGGCCCTTTAACTAGAAAAAAGTAGTGTGCTGATTACCAAAGAATCCAGAAAATGTCTTGCCAGGAAAAAACAAATAAAATATAAAGAGCCATTGAATTCAGGGTCCTCGCTTGTGCTTTGTATGTGTAACATGCTAGAGCTCACACAGAGGTACATGGGGTGGCAGTGATGCCCTGCCTGGGCTCTTCCAGGGGCCAGGTGTCCTGCCAAGTGCTTTACATTCTCGCATTTTATCCTCACATAACCTTGTGGTGCATCTAGACCAGCTCACAGCATCTTACCTGTTTTACAGAGGGAGAAATGGCCCTAAGGCTATAATGACTTGCTGAGGAATCTATTTACCAGATTCACAAAACTAGCAATTCTTCTTGCTGCTGATCAGGAAACTGAGTCTATGGTTCTGAGCAGGACCTACTTCTTTCTAGTTCTGTGGCCTTGGGAAGGTCACTTAACTTGTCCTTGCTGCATTTATCTTACTTTTTTCTTACATTTCTAAAAATCCGCATTCATAGGATCACTCTGCATACAATGCCTGGTGCATGAGAAGTGCCAAATTTGCACTTTCTGCTCTTGTTTTTTGTCTTGGCTACTATTACGAGAATGTTTTCCAAGAGAATCCTTCTCTGTCTCATTATTAGTTCTTAGCTCTACACTTTTTTTTTAATTGACTGAAAAAAGTGTGACTGTTGTTGCAGCAGTTGTTTTGTGTTCCTCCCTGTGAGACCATATTCTAAGGTGCCCCCCCTAAGAACCTTGCCCTTGTTATCCACAACCCCTGAGCACCAGGAGAACTTGTGCCTTGCTTCTCGCTCTCGTGTGGAAAAGGAGATGGGACATTCTTCCTGTGGATATGCTATTGTATATAAGACTGTCTTAGAGGATGGGAGTGGGAAAATCTCTTGCCAGTCCTGCGACTACCGTGAGGACAGCTCTAGGAGCCAAGGGTGGCTCTCGGGAGGACTTCCAGCTAACAGACAAGAGTCCTTGGAATTGAACGCTGCCATTAGCCACATGTGCATGGAAGAGAATCCCCAGCTCCAGGAAGGAATGCAACTTGGCTGACACCTTGACCACAGCCTGTGAGACCAGGTGGTGCTGTGTCCAGATTCCTGACCCACAGAAGCCACCAGATGGTAGCATGTGTTGTTTTAAGCCACTAAATTTGTGGTAATTTGTTACACAGCAGTAGATAACTAATACACATATCAATTCTAATTTCTGAATACTTATCTAACTGACCATTTTTTCCTTCATTAGTATTAGACATTTAATTTGAATTAAAGCAAAATAAAATCTAGTTTTAATTTTGTAAGTGGCTTTTCATAATTTCTAATTATTGCATGTAAGTGAGATTATAGAGGCGAAACAGACTCTTTTACTCTCAAAGAGACATTAGAGTTAGTCTAATCATTTTATTTTATAGATAGAACTTTCCTATAATAAGGTTTAGATTAATATCAAGATTTCTTCATTGCTCAGTACTTACACTACACTGCATTGTCTCTGTTCACTAGGAAATTTTCACTGAGATTTTTATAAGGTTGCTGTGAAGACAGCCTTAATTATTATATTTTTTACAGCCACAGGGATTGAACCCAGGGCCTTACACATGTTAGGTAAGTGCTCTACCACTGAGCTATGTGCCTATCTGTCTCCCGCTTTTTGGAGACAGGCTCTTGCTAAGTTGCTCAGGCTGAACTTGAACTTGTGATCATCCTGCCTCAGCCTCTTGAGGACCTGAGATTACAGGTGTGCACCATTGTGCCCAGTAACAACCTTGATTTATATAAATATCCTTTATATTGTTTATTTATAAGGAAAGGGCCAAGGTAGAATGTATATTCATGATTGGCCTGTACCCATCATGGCCTTGCCCATCATGGAAGATTACAGACAATTGCCAGAACTGAGGTAGTTAGTGAGGAGCATCATAAGTCAAACTTTGTCCCAAATAATATCTAATTATCTAATAATGTGTCTTGATAGCATCAGTTGTTAACTGGTTAATTAATGGGTTAGCATTGATAAGGAAGTGGGTAGTGGGTATAATAGGAGAGGTGATAACAGGAACTTATTACAGTTGATGGGAACCCAGGAGTTGGTAGGGGTGTAATTTGAGACATTGATTGTGACAGGAGAATATCAGAAAAGGGATTCTGATGGGAAGATGAGTCCACAGGGGAGGAGTGACAAGACAGGAGGCATTGACACAGAATGGCTCAAGGAAATCCCACTCTGGTGCAGGGCTTCAGGTTTTGAGGCGAGAGACTAGAATAATTCTCTGACAAATCAAGAACAGGAAGGCCCACGGTGGTTTGCACACGATTTATTTCCCTCTTACTACCTGGTCTCCATTGCAGCCTTGAGTTTTATTCCATTGAGATTTCAGGTAGGGTTTTCCTCTTCCTAAAAGTGACTGGTTCCTCTCCAGACTTACTGTTAATTTGTGAGATAATGAAAATAGAAATGGATAGTGTAAACAGCTAAGATCTAAAAATCTTCTTTTATTAAAGTACACCTACCTACCAGGAATGAAAACAGAGTTATTTGAATATGAAGCTACCACCAATTTAAAATATGTAGATTATTAAATGTTTGTTTTTGTCAGTATAGGAAAGACATCAAAGTAAATTAAATTGGAGTTGGGATCAGGAGGGTACTGAAGAGAGGGCCCCCTCCTTTTTTGAGAGTCTTTTAGAAGAAGATTTTCCTTGTCTTTTGTACCATAAATACCCCTTCTCCCTAATTGAAAAGACTTATCTTTGTTATTATTGAACACCATTCTATTTTTAACTTCAACTTGCAAGGGTCATTTGGAGCTGTGTCTGACCCTCTGAGCTCTCCAAGTTGGATGTCAATACAGTCCTTTGTTTTCTCATCATCCAAGTCACCATTCACAATGTCAGTTGTGTCAGGACCTGAAATGGATGGCCCTGGGTAGCCTGATAACTCTGCCAGAGTTATGCCCATCTGTCCTGCTCTATAGTCTGAAAGTGTTGAATGTACTCAGTGAATCTTGGTAAAACTATCTTTTCTCAGCTTCATACAGCTGTATTTATTAGTGTTACAGTTGTCACAAGCATCCACATTCATGCATCAGAAATGCTTTAAATGACATTAGTTTTATCATTTACCAAATCAGTAGTTTGTGGATTAAAAATCCCCAGTACTAAGCTACTTGGGACTCTAATATTGATAGAAGACATGCTTACACTTATCACCTATCTATATAAGATGTGGAAGATGTACAAGCAATGAGACAGGCCTTGTGTTGAGTTATACACACTTTCAGAGTCTCATTTATTCACTGGGGATAACCATAAAGTTCAAACAAAATTGTTATTAGGATCAAGTGAGATAATACGCAACCTCCTTAGAAGAGCCTGTTTCATAGTAAACATCGTGGGTATCTTGATTATTATCATTGTGTGACTTGGAATGCTTAACATTCCTTAATATATTAAGGTGGCTGATCAATTTTAAGCCTGTTTTTTATTGTGGTAAAACTTAATTTTAAGTGTACACTCCAATGACTTTTATGCTATCCCTACAGCAATCAGGATACAGAATATTTGTATTACCTCAGAGAGTTCCTTGTGCCCCTTGCAGTCAATCCCCTGTCCCCAGAGAAAACCACTTTTCTTCTTTCTATCATCAAAGATTCATTTTTCCTCTTATACTACTTTGGATGAATAGAATCATGGAGCACATAATTTCACGTCTTGCTTTTTTTCTGTAATGTTTTTGTTGTTTGCTTGTATTACCTCATGTGTCTGGTTCAGTTTTTTCCAGTGTTGAGTGGTATTTCTTTCTAAAAAATACACAATTTGCATATCCATTCTCTTTTTGATGAACATTTGGGTTATTTCCAATCCATGGCACTCTTGTCAATAAAACTGCTATATACATATAACATACATGTGTATATATATGTACATATATATTTTTTCCTGTTTATAAGGATTGAACCAGGGGTGCTCTACCACTGAGTTATACCCCAGTCCTTTTTATTTTATTTTGAAACAGGCTTTCTCTAAGTTGCATAGGCTGGCCTCCAACTTTCGATCTTCCTGCCTTAGCCCCCTGAGTTGCTGGGATTACAGGCATGTCCCGCCATGCCCAGCCAGTATATACACTTATACATATATTTTTGTGGGCATATGTTTTCCTTTCACTTGGATAACATCTGGGAGTGAAACCCGTGGCTCATAGGACAGGTATAGAATAGCTTCTAAGGAAATAAACAGTTTTCAAATGGTTTGACCATTTTTATGTGCTTCCCAGCTATGTGTGAGAGTCCTTGTTTCATGGCTGTCCAGTACCAGCCTTTGCTGTTGTGGCTTTCTAGTGGGCATGAAGAGGACCTCATTACAGTTTTCATTTCCATTTCCCTCTTAACTAATGACCAGGAGCTTCTTTTCATCTGCTTGTTGGCCACTTATCCATCTTTCTTGATGCAGTGTCTGCTCAAGTCTTTTTGCCAATTTTTAATTGGTTTGTTTGTTTTTATTACTGATCATTTTTTATGTGATTTGAGTATGTATATAGCAAATTAATTGTATGTATACACCACTCTTATTATGTATTTATTCCTTCTTTCAGTGGAAGGAAATCGTTGCCAAAATGGTTCACTTATCCTCAAATAGACTCTCTAAAGTATCAGTACCTTTGTTTCAGGATTTCACACCAAAACCAGAGCCAAAGCAGGTGTTGATACCATCTGAGAGTGATAATCATGTGCAGATGCTACATATGGCATCTCTAGTAACTCAGAGTCTACATTATGTGGTTCTCTACATTTTTACACTTTTGTGACTTAATCATTTCCTTCCTATACTTGTTTTAATTTGTCTCTTCAAGGAGAAAAAAAATCTCTGTGAGAATAATTAGCTTTTATGAATTGGGTATTTGAAGCAACTGTTTCTTTTCTTTCTCTCTTCTTTTCTTTGGGGGCAGCTCTTTGGGGATGGTAGGGACAGCTTCACCTTCCCCATACAGCAAGGTAGCTGTGAAATTTGAATGCTCTCATTAGCTTGTATCAGGGTCATTGCAGGAGTGACAGCTAAGAAATGTTAATACATACTTAGAAAATGTGTTTGTTAATGGTTCTCAGGCAAAGACTGTGACAGAGATGCCCCTAATTCCATAAACATAAGGCATATTAATCCCTTTAGTTGACAGGTGCTTAAATGGGCAGATTGGATGAGTAATTGGGTTGTTCTTCTAATCCTTAGCTTTGAATATAAATGAGAAATGTCTTGATATTTTTATTTGTCTTCGGTAACATTTTCTAATTGATTTATTTTAAAATGAACTGTTTCTGTAGAACAGTGATTCCTTTAGCATCTGTTGTTTGTATGAGAGGAATCACGATTTTAAAACATTTCTAAAAGTCCACACCTTTTAACATTCAACCTCTTTCCAAATCTCATATAAAGGACTTGGGAAGTTATGTTAGAAATAATTCATGTTAAATCACATATTATTTGATGGGGGATGGGAAGTGCCAACTATTCTCTAGGAATAAGATAAAGTCCTTTAGAGGATGCTCAGTGCCTTGTAGGTCCCCGGGACACAATTTAGTCATACTGTGTGACCCCCAAATTTTATGGTAGTTTCCAAGAGAGCTTAAATCAATTTCAAGTGGAAGATCCTACCTGGGAAGGGCCTGGAAACTATTCCTTTGCATTTGACAACAGGGAGAGAGATTACTTAACACTTTAAAGGGGTGACCCATACATATTTTGTTGAAGGCTCTAACCTGTCAGTGTGATGAAGGGTTGAAGAAAAATTTTATGATTAGTGAAAGGGAGGAAGAAGGGAAGATATTTTGTGGAGCAGTCTAGCAGAGCAAGTTTTGGAAGGAAAAGTTGGGAAGTTCTAGACTGTCAAGTCAGGCCAGTGAGCCCAGAAGTTAGCCAAAGGTCAGTTAGGACCCGAACAACTGCACCAACCTCAAATGACCCACAGGAGTCAAAGGATAGTAGAGTGCTGGGGGTAAGCTCAAGTAGTAAAATTCAGTACCAGATTCCAGAGAGACCCAAGAGTAGAGCATAGGTCAGCTAAGGGGCCAAGTGTTGTATATATATTGTTTTTCTAAAAGCAGGGCCTAGTTTCGTATTTTATGTCCACATACACCATCATTTGTACAGTTTGAAAACCTAGTCCCTACAGAGCACTGTGTAAGGCTTTCCTTGGCTAGCATTTGTAACATTAACAAATGTAACAGGGAGGGGTGGATGATATGAAGTTTCTGTTACACGTGAAAACACATTGCAGTGATTGGCGGTGGGCTAGGGGCACTCCTAGGAGGAAGGGTCAATATGTCTTCATTTTTGTACCTTCTGACTCTGGCACCATAGCTTGCCTCCATCAGGTACACAAGGAAAAGCAGTTGATGGAGTGAATCAGATTCCTGAACTTTATACCACACGTGGGTGCTTCTTTTTTTTTTAAATTTTTTTTTAGAGAATTTTAATATTTATTTTTTTTAGTTTTCGGCGGACACAACATCTTTGTATGTGGTGCTGAGGATCGAACCCAGGCCGCACGCATGGCAGGCGAGCGCTCTACCGCTTGAGCCATATCCCCAGCCCATGTGGGTGCTTCTTAATACTGACTTTCTTGAAAGGACTCCGTAATGCAAACCTTTTTTTTTTTTTTTTAATACTAAATACATCCTACATTTTCCACTTTCTTTGCTGGCGTAAAATTCCTTTCTTTTGCCAAAGGATTACCTATGGCATGGAAAAGCAAGCATCTTTGGAAAGACTCTTTCCACTGGAATGGAAGGCCTGGCAGTGCGGGAAAGGACAGGGTAGAAGTAGTATAAATTTCAAAGGATTGCTGTCATTTCCATGCAAGTGCCTTTTGTGTGGTTGTTAGTTTCTTTTTAGAGTTTTTCAGATTCACAAACTTTCAGAGGTGAGTCTTGAACCAATTTATTCCCTCTGTGGCAAAAAAAGGGCAAATTTTCAAGATTTGAAAATTTAAGACAATAAAAAATAAAATTCTTGCATTTGTTTCAGAAAGACAATGGAGAAATTTATAGTTTCCTAATTCACTTTTCAGCTGTGTGATTAATGTAGTTTCCTTGCATTTTGTAATCCTTTTATGCTGGGTACCACATGCATTTGAGGAGATGGAACAGTAATGGCATTAAACTGTTGTGTTTATTTTGGATTAGTGAGTTTAATTACAGTCTCAGACTATTCTAATCAGTTTTATATTTTTATTCAGACATTAATCTGGCATCACATACAGATAATTATGACAGCTTCTTAATTTGAACACAATACAAAAACTTTCAGCTTATACTCTGAAGAGTATAAGGCATGTACCATAATCCCTAGGCTCAAAGGTACTGGTTTCTTTGTTCTCAGACACTAGTGAATGCAACCATTACTTGTTTTGTGAATTTTGCTTAGTTTCATGAAATTATAATACTTAGTTTGTTTTCATGTCTGTGAAAATATCCTGAACTCTCCATTAGCTACAAAGGAGACCACTAAAGGGCTGTGTGTATTCATCTTCCACTGGAACTTAGGAATTAACAGGATGTTCTAGCTATCATTTGTATTTCACATCCAGGGAGATGTTCATCCTAGACAAGTCTAACAGGAAGGTTAGGAACTTGCTTATATTTATACTTAATTTTCCTTGGAATGGCTTGATTTTTTTTTAAGAGAGAGTGAGAGGGGAGAGAGAGAGAGAGAGAGAGAGAGAGAGAGAGAGAGAGAGAGAGAATTTTTAATATTTATTTTTTAGTTCTCGGCGGACACAACATCTTTGTTGGTATGTGGTGCTGAGGATCGAACCCGGGCCGCACGCATGCCAGGCGAGCGCGCTACCGCTTGAGCCATATCCCCAGCCCGAATGGCTTGATTTTTAAAACTGCAGTTAGCATTTCTTCAGGTAACAAGAACTGTGAAATTTAAAAGGTGACAGTGACAACTTATTTAAGCATAGCATGTGTGCATGCAGGGGGGCTGGGAGAAGGCAGGTTTTGAGTTAGGCATGTATCAGGTATTTAGAATCTTCTTTTAGAAATTACTCCATAAAGGGCTTTGACTTGGCACTGTCTGCACTGTTTTCTCGGGTTGTTGTGGAGGGCAGATGAAAATACATGGGAAATTCAAGTGTTCTCTATCATGTTCCACTTGTGGCCAACATTTAATAAACATTTTCTCTAGTTAAGATACAAAAATACCTACACAACTGGGCACCGTGGTGCATGACTGTAATCTCAGCAGCTCAGGAGGCTGAGGCAGGAGAATCTTGAGCTCAAAGTCAGCCTCAGCATCTTAGCAAGGCCCTGATCAACTCAGCAAGACCCTGTCTTTAAATAAAATATAAAAAGTTCAGGGGAGGTTTCTCAGTGGTTAAGCATACATGGGTTCAATCCCCAGCTCTAACAAAACAAAACAAAACAAAAAGACAAACTGTAGATAGGGCAAAGGGAAAGGAGGGGGAGGAAGGGGACAAGGGGGTAAATAAAGATGGTGGAATGAGATGGACACCACTACCCTAAGAACATGTATGAAAAAGACACGAATGGTGTGAATATACTTTGTATACAAGCAGAGAGATGAAAAGTTGTGCTCTATATATGTAATAGGAATTGTAAGGCATTATGCTATCATATGTAACAAATTAGAGTAAAAAATTTTTAAAAAACACTGTACATTTGAAATAAATAGAAATTAAATCAGTTATATAAATCTGCAATTCAGTTTCTGGATAGTTTTATGAATGTCCTGCAGGGTGGTGGTTTACAAAATGTTACATTTTATGGTATTTGATTTTAAATACAAGGATTGTCCCTGAAATTAATATATTTTTAGTATCAAAACATAATATAAAAATCTGTCAATGTTGAAACTTAAAGTATTCTTTGCAAAATTTTAAGCTAAAAGGGGAGAACTATTTATGAGTTTCTCTCAATTTCATTTCATAAAACATAAACCATATTTATCTCTGCAGTGGCCAACCATTCTTACATTCATATATGCTTCTTTTATAAGTATAGTGTAATGCTTAAGACCTTCAGTTTGTCTTTTGGAGAGATTAAGATAATTTCTTTGCATAGCCATTCACCACCTGCTTAAACCTGGGCAGATTTTTAAAGCCTTGATTCCTTAACTGGTGAAATGGGAATAATAATAATAATAATATCCACCTCATAGATCTGTGATGATTAGGTGGACATGTGATATGCCCTCGTTTGGAACATATTAAGGGTCAATAGATGTTTACTTTTCATATCCTGTAACTGGTATGGTGTCTTGTACAGATTAGGTGCTCAAAATTAATTCATTGAATAAGTCACTACTTTTAGGATATGGAAACAAAACCGGTTCTAAACACCTGCTGAGATATTCTGTATTCACTGTATTGTAATTTGTTAAATAGATGTCCAAATAGGGTGCTGGCTACTTGAAACAATATCAAGACACTCTGCTTGGTGCTCTGGGACATATCAACCAGAGGAAGGAATCATCCTTGTCCACAGGGTCTTCTATCACTGTTGTAGATGTTGGAAATAGGACTTGGATGTCTGAACAATCTGAGATTAACAATTTAAATAACAAATGAAATGGTAAAGGAATATGAAAAGATTGTTAAGCAAGTGGTGAAGATAATAAAAATTTGGGAAGTTAAATAAGATGTCAAGCCTCAGGAAAAATTTGCTTATCTCACAAAAGTTCCTTTATGTTTGATAATATTTAGGATTTTTAGCATTATTTTCAATACTTAAAATAAATGTGTTCCATTTCCTTCTCCCAATCTTTATATTTCAGCATAGATAATATATTTGTTTAATGTATGAGAACCAATGTGGCCTGGTTGGACACACAATAATGAGTGAAAAATATTTCCTGAAGTGGAACACATTGCACAAGTACACATGTAGCTAAAACACAAACTGCAATATTGTAAAGCTATTCAGCTCAGGTAGTGTTTTAAATGAGGACGGAAGATGAACATCATTGTGTGTGTTAATTATTGATCCTGCAGTGGTTTGCTAGGAATTGAGTTCTTAGAAAAGAGAGCTACAGAGAAACACCAGGAGGATTCTGAGGAAACGAGAATGACCTCCCTTGGGGAAACTCTGGCCAGCTTCATGGGGAAGAAGGCATTTGATCTGGACACAGAAGAAAGATTGTCTCGGTGAATCCCCCTGGTGTGCCATATCTATCCGTGTCAACCTTACACAGTCAGATTTATGGCAAATCCTGATCAAAATGCTGCATGCTGATACCCAGCCACTAGCACAGTCTGGTCATAGCAGGGCTAGTAAGTATTTGGGCAAATAAATAAATATTCCATCAGTGTTGTATATGACAGAAGTACGTTGGGATTGGAAAAGGTGGGTAAAACTCTCCTGTTTCTTATTTAGTTTTGTTTCGATTGTGGTCCTGGACATACCACCTGGCACATCATAGATGCTTAAGTATTTGTTTGATCTATGGCTCCTGGGTGGGGAGCAGTTTTAATAGATAGGCTTATGTGGCAAACAAACTAGCAAGAGCTTTCCCATGGCTAATGTGTCAAGGTATATGATAAATTTGAAAATGTGTTTGTCATTGTGGTACTGTCACGAGGTGATATATAGGTCAATTGAAAATAATAAGCCAGGCACAGTGGCACATGCCTGTAATCCCAGCAGCTCAGGAGACCAAGGCAGGAGAATCGTGATCGTGAGTTCAAAGCCAACCTCAGCAAAAGCAAGATACTAAGCAACTCAATGAGACCCTGTCTCTAAATAAAATTTAAAAAGGGCTGTGGATGTGGCTTTAGTGGTTGAGTGCCCCTGAGTTCAATCCCTAGTGAAAAAAAGAAAGAAAGAGAAAGGAAGGAAGGAAGGAAGGAAGGAATGAAGGAAGGAAGGAAGGAAGGAAGGAAAAGAAAGAAAGAAAGAAAGAAAGAAAGAAAGAAAGAAAGAAAGAAAGAAAGAAAGAAAGAAAGACAGACTTCTATTTAGTACTTCTAACTTTTCCTGTCTGTGACAAGCAAATCACATGAATAATTTCATTTATTGTCTTTCTGTCTCAGTACTGTAGATTCAACCCAGGGGTGTTTTACTACTGAGATATATACCCAGGATTTTTATTTTTTTTTTCTGCGAGTGGGCCTCACTAAGTTGCCAAGACTGTCCTTAAACTTGAACTTGTGATCCTCATGTCTCAGTCTCCTAAGTTGCTGGGTTTACTAAAGATGAATGCCATTGCACCTGGCCACATGAATCATTTCTAAACTTTAAAATGATATGCAAACAGATCTGATTCTCTTTTGCAAGTAATAGTTTTATACACCAAGCAGTGAACTAACTTCATTTCTTCAAGGACACAAAGTCAGTAAGACCTGTAAATGAGTCCAATAACACCCCCCCCCTCAAAGATCTATTACACAAATAAAATAGCGTATGAAGATGTGGTCTTAAAAGCAAGAGCATAAATAAAACTTTATTCAGTAAGTAGGAATGAAGCTAATTTCAGTGAGAAATAATTCTATTCCTACCTCAAACAGTATGCCAATGTAAATGCCAGCTGGATTAGAGTTAAATTTTTAAAAAATTCTAGAAATTCAATAAGGTTTATAATTTCCTAATATTTTTATATTATTATTATATAATTTCCTAATATTTGTATATTCTATATGTAAAACAGTGAAAGGAATAACAATGAAAATACTGGGGACTTGATAGCATAAATATTTACAGGTTCTATAAATTAGAGGAATCAAGGAATACTAAGCATAAAGTTGAAAAGCAAATGTCAAGTTATGAAAAACACAAAATACACATCAGGAGGTGAGATACATGATATAATTTAATGTACATACAATAATAAACTGTTTTACAAATTTACAAAAAATACAAATTTTGTAGCTAAAAACAGGCAGAGGAAACAAGCAAGCAATTTTCCATATAAATGCAAATGGACAATAAGCATGTGAAAACATGTACAACCTCACTGATACTCAAAGAAGTCAAAACTAAAGCCATAATGACTTGCCTTATATGATCTATCAAATTGATGAGTGTTAAAAATAAAACTTTGTGCTGGGAAGAAATTGTGAAAAACCCACTCTAATGAGGTATTTGGGTATTTGTTTCAGTGCTAGCTATAAGAGTGAAAAACTGAAAAAAATTAAATTTATCCCACTGGGAAATATTAAATTTTGCTTTGTTGACTATAATTATTGTCAGTCACATTCTAGTTGCATCCAATGGAATACAAGTTAACCATTTTAGATATAATATTTAATTATACAGAAAGTGCCGTAACACTATATTAAGTAAATAGCACATACATAGAGAGTAATATTGCTTTGTTAAAATAGTAATATATGTAAATACAAAGATTGAAAGAAAATACATCTAAATGCTAATCATCATGGTCTAACATAATTTATTTTATGAAAGATGTATTTTCCAAATTCCCTAAAGTTAAAATATTTTAGGAGAATATAGATCTTAAAATAATGATAAAATGTGTGCCACACATTTTGTAATTTTATGTGAACCCTGCAGCTTGCAGTGAGGAATGAGGATATTGAATTTCCAGATTACGTTCTTTGACCTTGCTGTCACAGCAAACACAAGCCATCTTTGGTGAGATTTTGGCAAAAACAAAGTGAAACAACATAACCCAGTGAGACCATCTAAGATTCAACTTATCCCCAAACAATAAAATAAAATCTATTTTAAAAATGATTTATGTGTTGATAACTTAAACCTGTTATAAAATTTAGAAAATAATAGAAGGCTTTCATCTGGAGAGGACTTGAATACAGCCCTTTGGGCCCCCACATTCAGTAAAGATTCAGCTGGGCCATCTGGAGCAATGAGCTTCAATACCCACTGCCAGTCAGGGAGAGGAGGTTGTGCAGAATAAAGATCAGGACCAGACACCCAGGTCAGAAGAATTTACATGGGAAACATTTTGGGATTTCCATAGGCAGATATGTGAAGAAGAGCATCCTAAACATAGGAAAGGTATTTTCAAAGGCTGAGATGGGTGAGATAAGCTGGAAAAACCTATGAAAATGAGAATTTTGGTGGGGCTGGAGCCAAAGGTGGGTGAGGAGAAATGGTAGGAAATGAGGCTAAGAGGTGAGCAAGATTTGATTCCTATGTTGCACCAAGACTTCATCTTGGTACAAGAGAGTATTTAGGTTTTATAGAAGAGGAGTGTCACAGAGATTGCTTTAGAAGGACCTCTCCATTGCCAACCTAGAGAACAGGTCAGTGGGAAAGCCAGTTAAAAGTGGGGCAGATGCATTAGATACTGCATAAATCCAAATCAGAATTAAGAAGGATGTGGTAGAAACAACAGAAGTAGACGATAAATGACTAGTTGGGGGGATGAATGAGAGAGAAGAATCGATCATGACTTCAAGTTTTGGGGTTAGGTCACCAGGAGAATGATAGGGCTCTTAATATAGCAAGAAACATGTGGGAAACTGATCAGAGATAAGAATTCTGAGAATGAGAATGAGAGCACATGCTATGGAGAGGTTTTGTAGAGAAAAGAGGGAAGGATTGAATACAGTTGTCCCTCAGCACACAGGGGACTGGTTCTAGGACCTCTGGTAGATACTAACACACAAGGATGCTCAAAGTTCCTTGTATAAAATGGTGTAGTACATGCACATAGCCTGTGTCCATCCTCCTAGATACTGTAAGCCATCTGAAGGGTACCTGTGACTCGGAGGACAAGGAGAATGCTATGTAAAGAGTTGATACATTATTACACTGTACTTTTTAGGAAATAATAATGAGGGGAAAGCCTGTGGAAGCTCAGTACAGATGCTGTCACTGTGGCTCTCACTGCATTTTTGATCTCCGGTGGGTTGAATCCATAGATACAAAAGGACAACTGTAATTCTGAGAAACATTGACATTTAGAGAATATGATGTATTAAGAAGATTCTTGGGTTGAAATAGTTAGGTGCAATGGTCAGAGAGCTAAGAGGAGAATCTGGAGGTGGGTTGGGAGGGAGGGAGGGGGAGAGAGAGAGAGAGAGAGAGAGAGAGAGAGAGAGAGAGAGAGATTATAGTAGCAGTAAGTAAGAAATTACCAGTAAGAGAGTGTCAAAACTGCAGAGAAGATGAGTGAGACAAGTATGGAAGGATTTCTCTTGGATTTTTCAGTACTTTGTGAGCACTCCATAAAAACATCTCCAGTTGAGAGTAGACAATTTCTAACATTCCATACAAATCCACAAAATTTCCATTTCACATTATATATTGGTATATGTAGTGTATCTGTGTGGGTATAGCAGCCTTAGACACAGGATTTAATCAATATTTGTTGGAAAAGCAATTGAAAAAAGAAAGAATAAAACAGAGAGGCTCTTGTATGATGTCCCTCCTTCTCACCTTTTCCCTGATGACCCTCTTCCTCTGTTACTTGCTGTCTACTCTCAAGAGTCAATAAGAAAGTCTTCATTTCAGGCTCTAAGGCAATGCCCCTCAATGCACCACAGCTGTGTGATGGGAACCTATGTCTCCTTGCAGGTCCTTTGCAAAGGGATGCTTTCTATAGTTTACTATCAGATGACATTCTTTTTTTAATTGGATTTTGAGATGCCAGCTTCAGACACCATATTGTTTTATCTTTCAATGAATTTTATTCATGGATTAGACAAATCATTTCATAAATTTGTGAATACCAGCATTTTGTAAGTAAAATGAATGGATATAAATAGTGTAAAAACAGGTGAAAACATATTGCTTTATCTGAGTAAGCATGTGGTCAAAAAAGAAATCAGGGATGCAAGAGAGAAAACCAGCGCGTTCTCTTATGCAAGTCACTTAGGAATTTTCAAACTGTCCATTAATTCTTACAGAATAGTAAGTTTAGGAATTTGTAGAGGATGTTGTAGCAAAACAATTTTTAGAAGAATTCTTCACTATTTAATTTCAACAGTATTCAAATATTCACTACGTGTATATTTTTGTTTTCCTTCTCAAAGCCTTCTTGAATTTGCAATTACAATTGAGAGAATGATGTATTTGGTGGATATTTAAGGTTTGAATACATGTCATGTGTTAATTGTTACAATCTATGTTTTGGGTCTAAATCTCTCTCTTAAGATTTGCAACATCATTTGTCGAGAACCTTACCAGCTAATGAAGCCTAATATAATTTTCTTGTGAATACTTTCGATTACTGATGCTATTTAGCATTTGACTTACCAAAATCCATGGTGGAATTCCTTTCTTCCTCTAGCTGGTTTTTGATGAGATGAAAAATAGACCATTTGAGCTTTGGTTTCAATTATGAATGCATATCATGTTTGCAATTATGTTAAACACAAGCAACAAAGTGTTACATAAATTAAACTGGACAGTAGCCAGATCCTTTTACAAGATGGCAAAGGCAAAAACAGGAAAGAGCCTTTCAGTGTCTCTTTAAACCCATATGGTGAGCTTTGCCAGCTTTGTTACCATTCCCAACTAATGACCTTATTTAGTCATAAGTTTAATAAATATACCATTCTGATGTGTACTAAGGAAATACATTTTAAAAAACAAAATTTTCATTTAGCTCAGTCCTTTAGAGACAGGATTCATTTCTTGGTGGTTTACTAATGGTTAAATAAAATAAGAAATTATTTTTATTCATATTTCTCCTTAACCATTTGGGATTTTGGAAGTTTAGAGTTTGAAGAGACTTTAGTATCACTGAGTCTGACCTTTGACGATGTATAGGCAAAATATAAGGTTCAAAGAAATATATTTACACAAAGGCAATCATTAGCTAGTAGTTTTGTGATTTCAACTTCACCTCAAATTTCTTGATTCATGTTTCAGTACTCTTCCTAAGCAAAATGCATCTTATCATTGAAAAAATATGGACATGTTTGCATCTTGCACAAAATTGGCTCAGGTGTTTAAATAATGGTGAAGTTTATGAAAAAAGATTTGGAACCTTTCTTAGAACCTTGTGACATTTGAGCAAACACTGTAACTCCCCTTCCTTTCAAAATGAGAAGAATTTTGAGGATTCAAGATGTTTTATTTTCTCTTAATGTAGCCCCTGTAGTTATAATAAATAGTTACTCAAAAAAGTAACTTTTAAAATGGGGATATTTTACACATAACTGGAAATTCAGGCTCGGACATTGCTATCTTACAATTATGGTTCCTTAGGGAATGGGGTGACTTGCTCAACCATATGAATCTTCTCAGAGTATAACATTAATCAGAAAATTACAGTTCCTGAGGGAAGTTGTCTGGAACATGATGTTCGGTACAGGTGGGGTGGGAGCAGATGAAGAGAGGGAGGGCGCGGAGTCGTTCTACTCCTTCACTAGGGAGAGCTCAGGAATCTGTGAGGAGACTCCTGTGGATGGAAGGGACACAGGATAATACAACTCTTAAGTCTCTGACAGTCCAGTGATGCACTTCCATTATCCTCTTGCTAAGCTACAGCAATTTTCATTGCCTTTTGAAGGAAAGAAAAAAAAAAAATAAAGTGCCCTGCTTTTATTTGGAGTGAAGGGTACAGCATTTCAGAACCCTCGTTGTCTCTGCTGCTTCTGCCTAATGAAGCAGCTTAGGGACCACGTGAGAGGAATAGCTGTAGTAGGGGCAGGGGATGAGACCAGTTTGCAGAGCTGTCTACATGTGCACATTGGCATGGAAGACCTTTGATTGGCTTTACAATGTAATGGTCGATGTTCTCTGTGGATCTTGCAAGAGAATCTTCCTGAAAAAAAGACATGTTTCATTTATGCCACTTCCTTCTGTTACTGGCAGCCCTGCAAATGATCTGGAACAGGTGGGCATACCAATAAGCAAAGAGTGTGCTTTACAGCTCGTCATCCTCCGCTTATCTTATTTTGATGAAGATACATACAGGGAGGATCGTATTTGTACTTGATCTTGTGTTGGGAATCTGTAAAGCACTAACAAAATAAAAGGGGCAATTTCTCTTTGATAAGTTAGTCGACTATTAAAATTGAGAATAATTTTCTTGCAATTTCACAGTACAGTTTTTCATCGATGGCAGTCATCATTTGGGGCAGGAAAAGGAGAAGCAGTCTATCAAAAATAGATAAAGAAAAGCCACATCACAGCCTGCTGTTTCTGCTATTTTGGATGATCCAGCTTGTGCGCAAATGAAATCATGACAGATTCATTTATATGAAATGGCCATTGCTGATCTCCTTGCCAGAAACTAGATTGCTTTTTTATTTAGGAGATTTGCAGAGCAGTCCTTAGCTTTTTTAGTTAGTGGCAAAGTGGCACCTGGCCAAACTGCCTCTGCTCATCTGGTTGGTGTTGCCAATATCTTGGGAAGCATGCATTGAAGTGTATTTGCAGTCAATTGGAAAAAAAATTCTGTGTAAGTGTTTTAATAATTTGCAAAGTTAGATTGGGTGATACCCCATATAGCCCAACATGAAAAGCTGGGATAATAGAAATTTTGCAGTCAATCAGTTCAGGATTAGGAACAAAAACAATAACACAACTTATGGATGATCTTTTCAATTAATGGCATTTGCTATTATTGACCATCTCTGAAGTGCTTAAAGAATTTGCCCTGCTGGTTATACAAGACAAAATTATTGAGCAACTGAACTCAATAAAAGGATTGATTAGAGAACATAAAGGTATTAGATAGTCACAAAGGAGAATCCTTCTTTAGAATCATGAACTAGCCAAGTGAATTTTTTTTTGATAGCTCTTTGACTGGTTTCCACTGTCCCTTGGAGGGCCTGCTTGCTTGCAAATCAGCAGAGGCATGGGACGTTTTTGCTGTTAGCCCACACTCAGCAGTTCTTAGTCAGGAGGCAGGTGTTGAAAGAAGTATTATCAGATAAATGAACGCACTTTGCAGTTTTATTTTGCTGTTTGCTTTTGCTCTCTCTCCTTTCAGGTACCAGCTGTTGGTGTGTTTTGTGGACCAATACTTTCATTTATTTATTGAGTGTCTTGATACAAGGACCTTGAGCCACAAGCTGGGGCTAAGAGCAAAATAGACCAAGATCCCTCATGAGCCTACATTTTCATCAAAACCTTTCTCTTTGCCTTACTTCACAGCCCATTGGGAATGAGAGAGAAATCAAAGAGTGAAGATGAAAACTTTGAGTTTTACTAGTGAAAAAAATGATTAGAGAATGTGTTTTTCATTGTATTAGCCCAAAAGGGCTTGCCATTTAATCTTTTACTCCTTGACTACACTTTGAGTTCCCTGGATGGAACCATATCTGTCATGATTAGCACCATCTGTATGGGGCCCAGCATAGTTAAAAAGTATATTGCACAGTTTACTAGAACATTTATATGACACATACCAATATAAATATATACAAATATAAACATATTTACATACACATACATAAGTAGACAGTTGATTTTACACACACATGCACACACAGTTTTTTTCTTATTTTTCATGGTAGTTGCATTCTGTAAAGTTGCTGTGAACATTAGTGCACATTAATTTTTAAAACAATTTCCTAGAGGAGGTACAGGGTCAGGTTCCTGCATGCCTCTGGTCACAATGTTTTCATCAACTGGTTAAGACGTAAGCCTGTTTCATGTATGCTTGTGTTTACAGATGACTTATTTAACATGTGTTGCTGATTCATTAACATTGGAACCACACTAGAACTCATGCCTGAGCAAAGCTTGCTCACACACACATTTTCTCTCAGCCTTCTCAGCCTTCTTGTGCTTAGAAATACCAGACAGCATTTTAACATGGTGCTTAGCACCATTGCAAAGAGCAAAATCACCAATAAAAAGCACAAACATGCAAAAAGGCACTAAATAGACCATGAAGAGGACACCTGTTGCATTATGAAAGATGAAATCAGGAGATAGTGAGTAGGCTTTTGTACTCAGTTGGGATCATGTGCATTGGGCAGCCCAAATTTTTTGTGACATTGAGCATATGGTCTGAATGACTGAGAAAGCACCCTATGTACTGATTTTGGTGTAATTGATAATTTTATCGAGTAACCGTTTTACACATAGGGAATCTGTGAGTAACAAAGACTGACTGTGTATATGGATACATATTAGTGGCATCTTCTGTCTTTCCCGGTGAGTTCTGAGCTTTAGCTTGGATGCATGGTACTCTGAAGCCTGGAAATGGAGTTTCAGGCTTTCAGCAGGGAGACAGGATAAGCCCCTCTCCCCTTATGCACTGGGCTCTATAATCTAGACCTTCTCTCTGCCTGTACCCTGGGAGGTGCCCTAAGAGATGCACAGGATCCATGACTCAATCAACCCACTTGTGTTAAAACTAGCTCTGACCCAAATGCAGTGAATGTTGAACTGGAGAAGAAATGATTGAAGGAGAGGAGGCAAGCAGAGACAGTGTGTGAAAACAAGGAAACAAGCTGTCTGCACTCCACCAGGCAGCAGCAGGGCCATGCTCCCTGTTTTGTGCCAGGTTCCTGCTCCTCAGCTGTAACTGGGCTTCACTGAGTCACTCCACACTTCAGAAACCTGGAGGCCCTCCCCATCCCAAGATCAAACCCTTTCAGCCGACTAGTTGTCCTTTCAAGACAGGAGCACCTGAGCCATGTCTGCACCTCTGGAAACCTAGAGATCAGCACCAGGGCCGTGAAGCGCCCCATAACTGCCTTCATGATTGATGAGCTGTCTGGAGCCTTTTTACAGATTTTTGAGTCAGAGTGTTTTCCCAGTGTCAACTGAATAGGCGGATGCCTGAAATTCCTTTATTGAGGAGAAAAGACTTTTATTCTGTAATTATAGAGACAAAGAGGAGATCATAAAAATATTCAGTAGTAACAATTTAGTGTGAATGCTTTTCAGTTAAAATATAATTAGACAACAAATGTAAATCACTAATTATGAGTTCTTTTTCTATTTTGATGGGAAGCCATACTTCAAGTGTCTGTATCGAGGGGAGACCTCAGTACTGAAGCTGCATAAAAGTGTAGGGAGAAAATAGAATAGCCAATTAAAAAAATGAAGCAAAACAAAAGCAACTTAGGCCATTTTGCATTTGATTGGACTTGGGCAGAGGAAAGCTGAGTTATGAGGTCTAATCTTTGCAAAAGCATTTGCTCTGCTTGGCATGGTATTTACGATAGTGAAAGTGGAAGGAAGATGGATTTGTATAAGAGAAAGTGCATCATTTGGATCTGAAATGTTCCCCAGAGGTCCATGTGTTAAAGGCTTAGTTAGCTCTCAGCATGGTGCTTTTGGTAAGTGGGAACCTTTAAGAGATGGGACCTAGTGGGAGGTCTTGCATCACCGGGCACTTGCCCTTGAAGGGGATCTTGGGACCAGATTCCTCATCATGAGGTAAATGACTTACTCTGCCACCTACTTCTGCCATGATGTGCTGCCTCACCAAAGACCCAGATCAGTGGGGCCAGTCCATCGTGAACTGAAACCTCCAAAACTCTAAGTCCAAATAACCTTTTTCTCCTTATCAGCTGATTATCTCAGGTATTTGTTATAGTAACAGAAAGCTGGCTAACAGAGTGCATTTGTTTTGTAGGGCTATTGTAAAACAAAGTACCACAAACTAGGTGGCTTAAAAGAACTCTTTATTTTCCACAATTCTGGAGGATAGAAGTCCAAGGTCAACATGTCACAGGGCCTTGCTCCCTCTGAAACCTGTAAGGGAGTATCTTTCCTTACCTCTTTTGGCTTCTGGCATTTTGCCAACAGTCCGTGGTGTCCCTTGGCTTCAGAAGGGCTCGTTCTCATCTTTGTCTCTGTCTTCATCAGCCATGATCTCTTCTCCCTGTGCCCACATGGCATTTCCTCTTCTTACAAGGACACCAGTTCTGTTGGGTGCAGACCCACACCAGTGATCTCATCTTAAACTTACTTCATCAGCAAAGGCCCCATTTACAAAAGAGGTCACATTCACAAGTCTTGGGGATTAGGACTTCAACTATCATCATTGGGCATGATTGAATCCCTTACCAGAGGATGGATTCTATTGTTTGTGAAAATTCTGAATTTAACTTTGGGGACAACCTTATGGTCACAGATTGCCTGTGGATCCTCTTCCTGCTAGAGCTTTTTAAGTCCTCCAGTGAACAGGAGCAAACAATACACCACTGGCATCTGCCCTTGGTAGTTGAACCAACTTCATTCTGCCTGAGCAGGGGAAGGGAGTGCTGGCATGACCTAATGAGTACCTGTGTTTATGGTTCATTTGTGCAGGAAAAACAAAGGCTCAAATGTTTATGTCTGGGAAAGTCCGTGTGTCATGCCTACTTTTTGAGGGTCTTTGTACATCTTCCTTTTCCCTTTTTTCTCTGCTCCTCATTATTTCTGTTGTCCTTTTTTCTTTCAAATACATAATTCATTTACTGAATGTACTATAACATCACTTGGACACACTGTAGTAAAAAGTAATTTTTATTTGAAAATTTTATTATTTTTGTTGGTTTGGTGAATATTTGGGGGGAAGAGCTACTTTTGGAGCATCAGATTTAAGAATAGTTGATAATCAGTGGTCAAATGTGAACTAGTGTCAAATTTATGACTGTTTCCTCCTCATTCTGTCCATTTTTGCATTTTTTGCATCTCATTGATCTGAAGAGCAAGTCTTCATCCCCTAGAACCGCAGTGCCATAGAGCCGGGGCATCTGTGCTATTTAGTTGTAGACATGTTTTTCACCTGGTCTTTGAAACGTTTCTGCAGAATTGTGGGATAATCCCACTTTGCCTGGGAGGAGTGCTGGAGCAGAACATGAACCACTGGCAGAGAGTGACACTGTTTTCTGATCCTGGGTTTTCTAAGCTCCAGCTTTACCTCCTTCCTGCTCTACTTTCACCTTTCACGCAATTTCACATTTGTTTTCCCTTCACTCCTATGAGAAGGTAGCCACAAATAATTTATTCTTTGTGATATTTTATTGAGATTTCCTGACCAATACTAGCCCCTCAGGTATATTGACTGCTCTGAAGGATTTTTTTTTTATGTTTGGAAATCAAAGTTGCATATTAAAGCTAATAAAAATGTTACTGTTAATTAAAATTGAATCATTAAAACACTGTTTTTAAAAATTTGTGGCATGAAAATACTTTTTATATAGGTGACTATAAAAATAGGTCTGCTTTTGTACCACATTTGAAAAGAGAAGAGAGGTTTTTAAAAATATTAAATCGCCCATTCATTCATTCATGACTTTCTCTCTTTCCTGTGCAGAAATGTTGTTATTATCCATGCCCCAGATTCTCTGGAAAGGGAAAGGACAGTGACACTTTACAGCCTGCTGAAGTTGGACTGTGAATCAGATCAAATCACCCTCCTCTTTAAAATATAGGGGATATATATATATATATATATATATATATATATATATATATATGTATATATATATATAGTGGTATGCAAGCCTTCATGCAGTCATGCAGTCACTTCAATGTGCCATTTTCCTTCTCACCTGGTCACATGGTGCTGCTTCTGTCTGGAGGCACCCTGTGCCTTATTCACACAATGAACATCGAACATTGCTTCTCTCTTCATAATCAGTAGAAAAGGTATTTCTGACTCATCATGTAGAATCAGATGCCTTTTACTCCATGTTCCTATAGAGTTTTGCAAATGGCTCTGGTAAAATAGTCAACCTATTGTTTATTTGTTTGCCTATCTGTTTTCCATGCTAGCCTGCAAGTTCCTTGAGGTCAATAATAGTATCTTCTTATCTTTATGTATCCAGTCTATGTACTTGGGGAACTGGCACATAGATTAGTAAATGTTTACTGAGTGAATGCTTGTTTTTATGCCTTGGTTCATTTTTTATACAATTCAGCTTTTCATATCTTTACATAATTTGTTTTATCATTCATGAAATAATTATCACCTCCTTCTGAATATATTGCATGTTTCATGCTTCCCTGAATAACACTGATTCATTTTAACACTATTTATTTTAGAAGTAGTTTAGTAATTAAAACCAAATTACAGCACATCACTAATTGTACTTTCAGGCATGCACTCAGCCAGCGAGAGCTTTGGTAGGTTGCTGTACCCAGCATTAGCACACCACCCTGCAAACCCTCCCAGCCAAAGAGCCCATGCACTATTCTGAGTTGAGTGGGTTCTGCAACACGTGCAGTTTAGTGTGAGTTGGCCTCTTTTGTTATGTATTTTGTATTTTGGTGAATGTTTCTGCCAAGAAGGAGTATCCCCTTGGATGTTGCAATGTGGGTTTTATAGTGCCTTGAAAGTTCTCCAAAGGATGTTCTAGAAAATACAGGATAGTAGATAACAGGATATTAGGTACTGATGGAAGTCCCTTACCATTCCGAAGGGCACATGCATCAGATGTACAGCAGTTATGAGTGGTGTCTGGAAGAAAGTATGGCAGAATCTGTGTCATAATTTCAGGAGATTTTTAAAAGGGTGAAGAAGCAACTGCCATTATGTGATGAATCTCTTTGGGGAAAAAGATTTCCTGACTCCATGTCATGTGAATAGTGTTAGAGCTAATTCCTTTAGAGCTGCTATTACTAAGAATTCGCACCACCCCAACTTTATCCTCTAAATGAGCTCTTGATATTATATGCAAAGTAATAAAGCATATAATAGAAGGGGTTCAAAATAATAAAACAGCAAAAGGTAATAATAACAAATAAATTCTCCCATTTATCTATTACTTTAAAAACATGTTTCCTCGTTTTCACTTGCTTTCTTAAACATCTAGTCCTAGCATGTAGCTTATGTAATACTATCATAACATTGTAAGTAATATACTTCTAAATTTAATACTGAAAGAAGCATAAATACTTAACAGTAAGAGCACAAAATTAAACAAATATATTATTTAAACAAAAATAATCAATGAGGAATTATCTCCTTTTCTTAGTTTTTCAGGAGTTCACATATTTTCCCTAGTGTTTGCTAGGATTTTGTAAAATGGCCAGTTAGATAGAATCCATGAATCTGCAACGCTGCTTTTGTTAAGGACAAAGGTCCCATCTCCATGCTAATTCTGGTATTCCACTGGAAGTCAAAATGGTCTATTCAGTTATAGCCTTTCACACTATTTTTTTTATTTGTTCACTCATTACAAAACGTTTTAGAGGATTCCTTTTTTATGCCTAGCACAGTTCTGGGTCCTGGGTCCAAAAGAACATCTCTTTCCTCAGTGGACTTGGTTTCTAGTAGGGAAGGCAGGTAACAATAACTAGATGCTCTCAAGCTAACGTGGGTCAGTTGGCTGGAGGGTCTGCTGACTGAGTTAGGAAGACAAGCACCACCTCGAGGAGCTGATGCTGGAGCACCTGGAGGAATCCGGAGTGCCAGTCCCTTGGATATCTTCAGGGAGAGCATTTCCGGCAGGAGGAACATTTCTGCAAAGGCTCTGGGATAGGAGCCCACACGGCAAGTTTGAGGACCACAATGAGGTTAACATGCTGGAGCAGAAGGAGGCTGCACCTTGCTGACATTTTTTTATTCTCTTTGAATAGCAAACTTCAGGAGAGTTGCTAATCTGACTCATGCTGTATATGGATGAGTCTGGCTGCCAAGGCTGAGAAGAGACTAGAGGGTTGGTTAACGTGGAGTTAAGAGAACCAATTATGAGGCTCCTGCAGCGCTCCAGGTGCTTGTGGTTTTCAAACTTATTTCATTCCCCAAACATGCTATTATATCTTGGCTGCGATAAACCAAATTATCCATGTGCATTAAATAATCTAAGTCTGTTATGCCAATTTTACACTTCATGAGGACTGGATTCAAAACTACCCCAGGGACTATTCATATTCATATTATGAGTGTTTGTTTCTGATGAAGCATCCACATTCTCTGACTAGCTCAGGAAGATGAAATCCAATTACAATGACCACATTTATTAGAGAAAAGTTCTTTTCCCACAGGTGACATTACCAAACAAATTAATTCCAGAACAAAAGAATATTTCCAATCAAAATTAATATGCCCCAATTTATACTCACTGTTATTTTGATAAAACTTGAGTCCAATCAATTCTTACTTAATGGTTGTACCTGACAATGATTTAACTTAATCAGTTCCAAGCCAAAAAAAATGCAACTACAAATTAAAAGGATTATAAATGCTAATGTTGTTTGCTAGTATTTCATTTAGAAATATGGTACATATTCAATGGGCACATCTTCATGTTTTTGACAAACATCTTTTTAATCAATGAACTTGTGATGAACCCTGAAATGATTTAGTTCATTTGAGCTGCTACAATAATATGCCATAAAATGGATGGCTTTTAAACAATAGAAGTCTCTCTCTCAGTTGTGGAGCCTGGGTAGTCCAAGATGGAGAGGCTGAAAGGTATGGGACCATTCCTGGTTTAGCCTCTTAGACTGCTGTGGGCAATATTTTAAAAGGCAGGCAGTAAACATGCAAGCTTTTCTTCTATCCTGAAGTTTGCTGCCTAAAGATTTTAAGAGCTTTGTAGTTCTCTTGAATGAAGTCTCCCAGAGAAATTGTTCTTTTCAGGTATGACAAAATCTGCCGAGTCCACATTTGCCCTTTCAAAGATAAAATGTTTATGAGACAAAGGAGTTCACACATAGGTTTTATTACTAAAAAATCTAGACAACTAAATATTAGTTCATGTCATTTTTCTGAATTGCCCTTGTTTTTCCTGGACTTCCTTTCTTACATATAAAAACGAAAAATCAAAAATGGACAGCTTTGAGTTGTGGATATGTGAAATAGTTAATTACAAACCTGTCCCTGTGTGTGTGTGCCTAGATATGGCAAAAGTTTTCTCACTCCACCTTCTTTCCATGCCCTGCACAAACTATCAGAGAGAATAGCAAGCATATGTCCATTCTCTAACACCAGACTGTCAGCTGCATTACAGGTGTGATTTGGTGTCCAGGCTAATTACCAGAATGAAATTTGAGGAAGGTAGGACATTTATCACACATAGTGGTTTCCAGGGCCCTCCAGCAGGTGAAGCATTAGGAAATAAGCCTCCCCCAGTAGCCAAGTTTCCTTCATTTATGGTGAAAACCCTTACCAGGTATGCTCTGTCATTGACCCTGTGGTTGGTGCTGTGGGTGTTGCAACGGCTAGAGAAAAATGTCCGTGCCCTTGGGAACTTCAGGAGGATGAAGAGAAGCCTCATATTGTAACTGGAGATATGAAATTGCACAGCAATATGATACCACCTACTTTTTAAAAAAAAAATCTAAAATAAAGAGTGACACCCTTGCTTTGAGACCCAATACAACTGCTAAAGGCAGGGGTTGCTTCGGCTTGCCCCAGCTGTGTAATTATGTAAAGCTAATAAGCTTCATAACCTCATTTCAGGGTTACTATTGTTCCCATTGCCTCTATTTGTGTGTTTTGAATCCAGCTCATAAACCATATAATTAGGAAGAAGTATCAAAGTGCCTACTTACACACTTTTTATTTGTTTTCTAAGGTTGTAATTGTCTATAAGTGCTTGCCTGGCTGACAATTCAGCAAACGGAACGGCTTCCAAACACCCTCATTGCAGCTTTCTTGATGTTGCTTTCTGTTTCATTCCTCACCTTGAAGCTATTCAGTGTTTCCCAGTTTTAATTCCACAGAAAAGTAGGAAAATGTTTATTTTCAATTAAAGCCTTACATAGCTTTGATAGTTTCCCTTTGCCATTTTAAAGGGACCAGAGGAAATTAAAATCAGAGACTGTTAGTCATTTGACTTCTAGTAGTCAAAAGATTGCTACTTACTTCTCTGCATTGGAAGGGTTTTGAGATTTATCTCTGTGTCAACTGCCTCTCAGTTGTTGATACTCTATGCAATTAGCTGATGGCAGCCCTGATCTGTATGTCTCTTAAAGAATTTATCCTTCTCTTGTTGTTCCCATAAATAATATGTTGCACAAGTTGAATTTAATTGATTTCAATGATACCTGCTTAACCCCAGATAAATGATACATATGACTGCCCTGTCTTTCACAGAGGTGTCAGTTCTTTAGTGTGACCTTAATCTTGAAATAGTAGTTGTTGTTTTCTATACACTTGACATATCTGGGCATATTTTTAAAATCCTGCAGATCAAATTCCAAAACAATTACATAAGGGTCTGGGGATGGCATCTGGGCCAAGGAATTTTTAAAGCTCCCCAAGTGATCCCAATATTCAGCCATGAATAGGATCCATGGAGTTGTATAAAATTAGGTAAATGCATAGTTGCTGGGGATGTATGAATTATTTCTTACCTGGTAGGTCAAACATGCTGCACTGAAATTAAATGGACTTGGGTCTGAAATTCTGGTCTATCACTGTTATGTGACCTTGTATGAGCTACTTAAATATTTTTGAGCTTCCATTTTATCAGTTGTCACATTTTACAAATGACAGTGCTGTGGTGAGGATTAAATGAGGTAGCACCTGTCAAATGCCCAGCGTGGGACTATTATCCAGTAGATCTCAAAGAATGTTCGCGCCTCTTTCTCTCCTCCTGCTTCTAATACAGAATTTATTTCAGCAGGTACTTTATAGTGATGAAATATGTAGTCCCCTCTGGCAATTTATTAGCTCATTTATTATATTATTTAATTTTTAATATTTCAGAGTATGCATTATTTTATAATATATGCATTATTTTATAATATATGCATTTAGAGTATGCATGATGAATCATTTATAAAGTATTATTATTATTGTTTTACTTTAGAAAAATAATTTTAGAGTTACAATATTATTCCAAACAGAGGATCCTTTGCCCAGCCTTCCCTAATGTTAACATATGCATAACTGTAGTTCCTGTATCAAAACTAAGAGATCAACATTGGAACAATGCTATTAACTAAAGTATCTGCTTTATTCAGGAGTCATTAGTTTTTCACTAAGATCCTTTTTCTATTGAAGGTCTGATCCAGGATCCTTTGTTTAGTTTGCATATATCTTTAATCTCGTCCGATCTATAACAGCTTGTGGTATTTCCTTCCCTTCTCAGCCACACTTTGTAAATGATGATCAGTTATTTTTTCTCAATGTAGGATTGTCTGATGACTACTTGTAAATACATTGAGTTTAGGCTTTTTGGGGAAAAAAAACCTCACAGAAATAAAGGATCCTTCTCAGTATTAGGAGCATATGATGGTGGCACATATGAATGTTTTTATTTAACTAATAATATAATTAGAGAAATGAGATATATTGGAGGGGGCTACATTGGTTTGCTAGGGCTGCTATACGAAGTATCACAGACTGGGTTGTTTAGAGAAACTTATTTTCTCGGAGGTTTGCAAGGTAGAAGTTTGTGGTCAAGGTGTCGACAAGGTTGGTTCCTGACGGAGCCCCTCTCTTGCTTTGTAAATGACCGTCTTCTCACGGGGTCTTTACGTGATCTTCCCTCTGTGCCTGTGATGCATACTGGAGCAGGGCCTACCCCAATGGCCTCATGTAACCTTGCTTACTTCTGTAAGGGCCCTGTCTCCCAATAAAGCACATTCTGAGTTACTGGGCGCTGAGACTTCAACCTAAGCACTTGGGGGAGAGGATGCAATTCAGCCCATATGAGGGGCCTCTGAAGCAGGGACACACAAAGCAAAGGATGTCACCAGGATGGTCAAGGACCTGCAGTGCTCCTTAGAGGCAGAAGCAGCTTCTTGGCAAACTGGAGAAAATGGTCACAGTGGCGCTCGACAAGGACAAATGCTCACTGGGAGAACCAAGCTGCTCTGGCACCAAACAGAAGACAGTTGGTTAAAGACCACGGTGGGGAGTGGGTGGGAAGGGTCCTTGTGGCTATAAATGACTATAAGCAAATCATGTGCCAGCCTTCCAGCTGTACAAGTCAACATGATATGGCAACGCAGCAAGATATTTAAAGGTACAAAAATCTTTTTAAGGAAACATTGAAAAAGGGCTTATTCAGCCAAAAGAAGAAATTGCTGATGAGGGATTTCATTATCTTTGAGTACTGTGTGTGAGGGAGTTCTTAAACCAAGGACAGTGACCAGCTGTTTCGAAACTTCACAAGAACAGATTTCAAGTCAACAGACTTAAATGGAAATGAATGAGACTTATATTAAAAAGAATAAAAAATTTTTGACCCAAACAGTGGTTGAACACTAGAAAGGTTACAAATGGAAGACACATGATATTGTAAAAAGAACATTGGCATTTGAGTTAGAGACATCTGTTTTAAACACCAGCTCTTCTAATCAGCTGTATGACCTTGGACAAAGAACTTCACCCCTAGGATAACATCAGCTTCACTTACTTTTTAGGGCTAAATAGGCTTCTATATATAATTTAAGCAAGTTTCCTAATGTAAATTTAGCAGATTTAGAAAAGAGCTTGCTGCTCAATAATGGTTGGTCTGATTGATTGTTACTTTCTCCCCTGTATAATTTCATTCCCTAGATGTGTCTAAAGAGTACAGCATTCCCTGCTCAACCTGAACTGGCATATAGGTAATATTATTTGAATACCAGGGAAATGATATTTCTAGGTCCTTAGCTGTAAGACTATATTTTCTATCACAAAGTACTTTTGGGGCTTAAATTCCTAACCCTTTAAGAATTCAGGCAAAGCAGACATGCTGGAAGTTCAATAGAAAATTACAGGGAAAATGGTAAACCCCCCTTTTTAATGTCAGAATAATGCAAAGTCTTGTGTTTGAGAAGAAGCATGAATTATTTGACAAATCATAGTTTATAAAATTCGGCTACGGTTAACCGCTGTGTGTTACTGGATTTCACATAAATATTTTTCTATTGTAGATATAAACCCCTTGACAAATAATAAACCCTGACAGAAAGGCATCGTAAAATATAGGGGCTCATTCATGGAATCTAAATTGAGGCTGATCACTGTGCTTTCACGATTTGATTTAGTGTGCTAGCTGTATGTTCACCCTCTAAGACAGCCCTGCGGCTACTATCTTGGCATAGCTGTGAATGCTGAGCTTTAAGTTGTGGTTTGGGGTGTTGCCCTTCAGCTTGAGGAAATCTCACCGTCTTTGCCTGGCAAAGTGAGCAAGCTTTGAACTTGACTGTTCAATGTGGCATCATTGTGTTCCCCAAGCTGGTGAGATCTGGAGGAATGTGTACATGGCGGTCAATATAAGTAACTCCTGTGAAGACAGAAGTTAAGTCTGTTCTACTTTCATAGTTAGAAGATTCAAAGACTGTGAGAATGATCCCCATGATGGCGTGTTTTTGAACCTCTGATGGTAGGTAGCCTGAGCACCCTCTGGGGCCTTGTTCTGCTACAAAGAGCTGCCTTCAGGCCCTCCTGGGTGTGTGTGGGGTGTGTTCACTGTTGCCAGGTCAGAACCTCCAGCCGGAGAGTCTGCTTGAGGTGGCCTGCCCTCCTGCTGCCGCACCACTGTCCGCCATTCTGCTCTCAGAGGCCCTAGTCTTCATGTGACCACCACTGCACAACAGCCACCAGATACAATTTCTTTAAAAGATCATAGCTCCATTGTGCTTTTCACTCTGAAGCTGCTTCTCTGCCCAGCCACATAAGGGTGTCCTGCTTGACACAGGTCTTTCTCTCCTCCCTGCTTGTCTTCATATTTCAGGGGCACATATTTTCTACCACGTATGTTTACCCCAATGTCGGCTCCTGGAGGTCCTGGCTGAAGAAAGCAAGGGAAGGAATTCACCTCTTCCCAGTTTAGACCCACCCTCCGAGTGTCATGTAGGCCTCTCCAGGGAGACTGACAGTGGGAATAGCTAATCCCTTCCGATTCTGCCCTTCCAGATTCACAGAGGAATGCTTTTAATCTTTTTCTCCTGAAGGTTCTATGTCACTAAACTTCCTCTCATCTCCCTGTAAATTACAAAAACAAAGGAAACGTCCTTTAATTTCAACATCATCTGTTTTATATCATTTGTATACAATGCCATGTGCTGAACTTTTTGCTGGACAGTCTAGGCTGAGCTTTGTGAAGCCTAGTGCAGTTCCAGTCCAGAGCTCTTCTGCCATCTGTGTAATCTCAGGCTCTGCAAACAGCTTGGAAAAAAACAAAATGTTTGCCCACAAGAACAAGCAGTAGATGATGATGTCTGTTTCTCCGACTGCACTCAGAGACTTTTTGTGTTAAAGATCATCTCTTGCAGTGCAGCTTAGTTCCTTAAATCCCACCTTCTCAAAGTTTCCACTCTAATACATTTTCTTTGTTTTGTGTTTGCATAACTCAGTTGTCTATTTGCTTATTCTAATGTCTTCCCCCACAGCACAGACTTTGAAGTGAGTGGGGGGTTTTCCCTGTTTTAAGATTGCAGGTTCCAATCTTCCTACCAGGAGGGAGTGTTACTCTGTCCCCTCCCAGGCACACAAGAACTAGGACCTCTGCCTCGTTTTTCCTTTTGTCTTTTACATTTGGAAATAAAATATTTGCCAAAATGACACCGCTTTTTTTTTTACAAGGGCATGCTAGGCTTCTGTCTTATGTAAGAATTAATAAATTCACAAAGCCCTTCAAAGTAGAACTAATGAAGCCTGCAGAAATATGCGGATGACCTTAGTGTATAGATTATATTTGCTACATATTTTAAATTGCTCACCTAATACTGAGAAACTTTAAAGTATTGTATTTAATGATGTATGTCACCAGATCTTTAGCAAATAATGAGAAGTTTTATTTTTCCTCTTATCCCTTTGTTATTTCTTTTAAATAATATCTTCTCTAGCATATTGCTAATAAAGGAAAAAGCCATTGTATTGAAACATGGTTCATTGGCTAAAAAGGACTCCATATCATCTGAATTATTTACGTATTTGTAGTGTTTGTGTTATCCTCTGAATTTAGAAGTTTATTTTTAATGCAGTAATATTAGACTTACTTAATCAGACTTACTTTGAAAAAGCTAATAGAGCCAGAAAATAAAAGTTTCACTAGGCTCAACCAGGATGAAATCATCAGCTTCTTCATTCTAAATGTTCCTTAGCTAAAGGTCAGCAAACTCATCTTCATTCTTATAAAATGTAGGCAGAAATGAGAAGAAAGTAAGAGGATAAAATGAGAGAACCAAAATTACTTATAATTATATCTCTATGAAGTAATAATAACTTTATTACCAAGTTGCATATGTGGCTTGACATTCTAAATGGGTTGTATGAAATTAATACCAATAAAACTATAAAGACAATTACTGGCAAATGTATAAAATAAAAGGTCTTTAAGCTCTTTTTAAAATATTGAAAATCGTAAGTGAAGAGTACATGGTAATTTTCCCCCTCGTGTTTGGCTTTAAATCCTAGACAGGCCTATTGGCTAATAACTAGTAAGAAAAATGAAGCTTGGGAACTAGCCAAAACCACACAATAAATTTGTCCTATTAAAACAAAGTGTTTTTCACTGATTCTGTGGTCTATGTATTTATTTGAGGAATAATAATGTGTATTGGTCAGCTTGCTGTCACTGTAATGAATACCTGAGATGATGAATTTATGAAGAAAAAAGGTTTGTTTTGGCTCATAGTTTTGGTCAGTTGACTCCTTTGCATTGGGCCTGTGGCAGGAATGCATGGTAGAGCAAAAAGACCCAGGTCATGGCCAGTAAGCAAAGAGAGTGAGTGGTGTGCAAGGGCTTCCCAGTCCTCTTGTAGGTCATGCTCCCAATGATTCAATACCTCCTACTAGACACTATCTTTTTATTTATTTATTTTTTAGGTACCAGAGATTGAATTCAGGGGTACTCGACCACTGAGCCACATCCCCAGCCCTATTTTGTATTTTATTTAGAGACAGGGTCTCACTGCATTGCTTAGTGCCTTGCTGTTGCTGATGCTGGCTTTGAACTCACAATCCTCCTGCCTCAGCCTGCAAGCTGCTGGGATAATAGGTCTGTGCCAATGCACCCAGCCTAGGCTATCTCTTAAAGGTTTCACCACCTTTCAATGGAAGCCCAGAGACCCAAACTTTAACATGTGGTTCTTGGGGGGAGCATTCACCATCCAAACCATACCAAGTGAGATGTAATAAGAGTCTCAGTTCTGATACGAAAGAGTCAATAACCAGGTTATGCCTGTGTTCTAGCTCCTCAGTTGGGCCAGGTGGCATTTTATATGGAGAAAAACATCATCCAAATATTGCTCATTTTTCAAAGATAGGCAAATATATCTAAAACTAAATGTAGTTAGAAGATTGATTACCTGGTACATTTTTAAGAGTCCTGTAAATACCATCTGTTATAGTTTGAATTGTGTCCCTCCAAAACTCAGACTTCTAGCCTCCAGAATTGTGAGAAAATAAATTGCTCTTGGTTTAGTGATCAGCTGTGGTGCTTTGTTAGAGAAGCCATAGCAGACCAATATGCTGCATAGGTTAGATTTATTTTTTTTTTATTTTGTTGCACATCAAACCTGGTTATCAGAGTGACGGCCTCTGCTCCCTCCACCTTGGCAGTGGCTGCATCAGCCTTGGGCTTAGTTGTCCAGCCCAGTGGCTTCCTTGAACACCCTTGCCTTCCAGCTATGTAATTGATAAATAAAGGTCAGGTTCACCTAAACTTGAGGACAGGCTCGGGAGGTCACCATGAAGTCTTACAGATTGTGTCACATCACAGTCCTTTCTTATTGCTGGCACCCCTGGCTCTTCTCTTACCTGGTCTTGACCTTGCCAGCTCTCCAAGGTCCATGCTTCTAAGCTTTCCATCCTTTTTGAGCTTTTATGGATGATCTGGTACCTAGTTAGGATTAACTTTATTTTAATTAGCTTATGGGAATTGAGTGTTTTTTAATCTTCTGTATATCTATATTTTGATTTGTATACTAATATTTTTGTTTATGTTTTATCTCTCCTGTAAGATGATTGAGCCCCATGACTAATTCTCTTCACAAATTATAAGAAAGATATCTTGAAATAATTATAGAGTCGATGTCTTCTTTCTTGATCTAATGTCAGCATCTAATGGAACCGTTTGCCTTGATTGACAAAGTTATTTTTGTTTTCCTGTCTTCAATTTTTTACTCCTCTTACTAGGTAAATTCTCAATCCTACCAGCAAGCGTCGGCCCCAATCCTTTATTTTCTCCTTTTCTGAAGGTGTCAATACTTGATGCTGACCAATCCTTTGAAACACTTCGGTAGTTTTAAAAGTGAAAATTCAAAACGTAGTGATTAAATTTGGCCAGTAGCAATGGAGTTTCAGGGACGATTGAGAAAGTGGAGGCCCTAGACATGAACTCTCCTTCTTTCCCCTCTGTTCATTCTCAAATCTTGACGGAATCTTTTTAATTGTTTCCTTTTTCACTTCCTCTCTGAGAGAGAAGTGTCTCCCTTGTTTTCTAGGAGAACCTCTTCATGGAGTCTATCTGTATTTTTTCTGACATGGGCTTTGCAGACTCTTCTGTGTAAAGAGCCTCTTCTGTCTTGTAGGCCTGATCAGCTGCCCTCTGACTTCAGCTCCAACGTCTGTCCTTTCCAAGGCCTTTCCAGACTCTCAAAGGACACTTAGGGCTCCTTTTTTCTGTTCATGCCTTTCCCTTGGACATATGAGCATTAAAACAAATAAGTTAGGCCAGTTTTCTGCATTCCAACTAATCTCCCAGCCCGGAGGGCAGAAGTGAGGAGAACACAGAACCAGGAGACTCTTGCCATGCTTTGGGCTACATGAGAATTCCCTCAATGCTTTGCTCCTTTCCACTCCATTTCTGGGTAAGGTCCTTTTCTTTAACCTGTTGACAAGCTCTAGTCTGATCTTCTCCATCAAACAGAATCACAACAAATTTTTTTTTGTTCACTATATTTCTCTGTTGGAGTTAAAAAAAATCACCCATTCTCTGTACTTGATTCCCCTTTTCGATTCTTTTTATTAATTTGTTTGGTTTTATTTAGTTATACATGATGGTAGAATCCATTTTGACATAATTATAAAAGCATGGAATCTCAAAACGCTACATCTGCCTTTAATGATCTCAGCTTGACTAACATTGCTTGTCTGAAGGTCATGCATGAAGTCCAAGTGCATCATCTAGAATGGAGTCTTCTAGGGTTCTGTTTATCTGATCATTCACAGTTGTGGGCGCTTGGCTCTACTCTCCTTGGAACGGATCCCTCTGGCATCTGTGGTCTTGCTCTTTCCTGATTCTTCTCCCCTTTGTCTTTGTCATTCTCTTTGGGTACCTCTTTGTCTGCCTAGAACTAGAAGCTAGAATACCCAAGCCTTAATCGGCGGCTCTTTCTTTTACATTGCTCAGCCTTACATTTTTCTAGGAATCAGCCATTTGTTTTAACAAAAAGCCTGACCACCAAATTTATCTATTGAGATATTTCATCAGAGTGGAAGTTGAAGGTCAACATTATCATTTCCTGGTCTAAATTTGTAATTCCCCCGTCTCACAAGATTTTGCAGTCTAAATTTACATTGGAATGTATATGTTCTTTTGTGTACATCCATATTTTTTATGTTAAATTTCACCTTCTATTCTATCTATTATGTTATCTTCCCGGTACCAGCCACTATTGGCATTTCTCTTATGATTAAAAAATACACCCACCTATTTTTTAAAGGCAATATTTTTTTCCCACTGACATCATATGGAAGCCCTGACCCCCATTACCTCAAGCTGTGAGTGTATTTGGAGATAAGGCTTTCCAAGAGGTGATCGAGTTACACCAAGACCATCAGGGAGGGTCCTAATTGGATTTTAAGGTGTCCTTATAAGAAGAGCAAATTTGGACACATAAACAGACACAAGATGCATATGTTCAAAGACAAAGGGCTTGTGAGGATGCTTACCAAAGATGGCCCCGGTAAACCAGGAGGGGAGATCTAGCCAAGAACCGTGCTGCCAGAACTTTGGTCTCAGACTCCAGGCCTCCAGAACAGTAAGGGTGGATTTCTGTTGTTGAAGTCACCCAGTCCCTCGCTCACTAACAACCTCTGTAGCTATAATAACCCCCAAATGTATTTATTGCTAAAGTTCTAGGTGGAGTATTTTAAAGGGAGGAAAAAGTCCTTTCTGTTCTGCTCTCTTTTAACCTTTCTTGTTCCTCACAGAGCTGTTGTTGGAACTGACTTCAGGGCAGTGTTCCCGAAAGCCAGAGTACTTGCCAAGGATGTCAACAGAGTGTTTCTCCAACACCCAAAGCCGCCCAGTGCTCCCTTTCTCCTTAGCCAGCTCCTCTTAGAGCTGATCTTTGAGTGCTGAATCTGCCAGCACCAGATGCCTCCGCCCTTTGTGCACATCCACACCAGGCCTGTTTTTGTGCATGACCTTGGGAACTTTCTCTTTCCTGGAGATCTTCCTGACCACCAGCCTGCAGTGAGCTCTCTCTTCTCCATCCTGCGTCCCGTGGCATTCATGCTATCCCTGGGATGCTTACTGATTACATCAATACCAGCAGCTCCACTTCATCCTTCAGCCTCTTCAGTGTTTTGTCTTCTTTAAGTCTTCTTTGCTTGCAAGAATTTTCATTTTCTGACGGCAAGAAAAAACTACAAATGAACAATTCTCATTTCTACACTCCTCCCCACCATCTCTGCAGCATCTTTATGCTAGAAGGGCTGCTGGAGCCCTGAGCACACTGGGGTGCTTAAATCCTTGAATTAAAGTCAGAGGACTTTACAACCCTGATTCTTCATGACCATTTGGGATGAAAACGTGTGATCAGAAACAAGACTGATAGGAGCTATTCACATCTGTTGTCAGAACTAAAGGGGACATTCAAATGCAAAGATAGATTTATTATTCTAGATTAAACCTTTGTCTTTTCTTGTTCTGTCTCTTTCTTGCTTTAGACAGTACATAATATGCTAGGGAAAAGGGAAAAAAAAAAAACTTGCCCTGAGTATTCCAGCCAAACTTTACTGCCTGTAATTTTGGCTAGTGGATCAAAAAGTTACTTCATGCCTTTGAATTAACTTTGAGTTTCTTATATAATTTTCCTTTTTGTTTTCATGGTGTGCCATCTACCCCATAATTTATGGTATTTTCTTTGTTATTTAAACGTAGAAATAATTTTTTGGATCCAAAGCATACATTACATTATAATGCAAAGAAAATAACTTAAAAGATGAAGAAAGACTTAACAAAGGAGATGCCAGTTGAGTGGAATCTTCACCTGGAAGGAAAGCAGGACATTTTAAGTCCTTGATTAGCTCTGAACACTCTTTTTACTTGGAGGCCCCACCCTATGTCATAATAAATGAACTGAAATACACTAATATCCTGCATCATCATCATCTTACCTATTAAGATGCATAAGAGTTGGACTGAGTTCCTCTTAACTGGTCATTATGTCTATAGACATTTAAGTGAGTACATGTGCAAGGTGTTTTGGAGTGAGTTTTATTTTTTAGTCTCTTATGTTTTCATGGACTATGGAAAGCCCAACTACTAGAAGTAAGAGACCTGATGGATCAAAAGACTTGGGAAAGGATCACTGGAAGAAGGGTTGGTTTGATGAGTCATGTCAAGTAGCCTAGGATATACTCTGAGTCCAACAGGTGTGATGTGGCCAGAGGAGGCCCTGGGAAATGGAGAATAAAAGAAGATTGGAGGCCAGATAGGGAGGACAGGGTGACTAAGGCACCTGTGTCCATAGGCAGGGGCATTTTGTTGGAAAAAACAGAAAACATGAATCCATCCCTCTCAAGTTCTGATCTTTTTGTCATCCAGCATTTCTTAATTAAGATGGTTCTTTTCTGCCAGTGGGTTGGGACACTCAAGAGTTGGGGTATGGGAGAGGCCTTGTCTTCCTGAGTGTGCTGTTCCCTGTGGCCCTGGCAGGATGGCTCAATTTCCCTGAATTCACTTTCCATCTGTAAAGTGGGAAAGTTCATCTGGGAGATGTCAAAGGCTGTCTTCGTTTTATCTGACAGAAGTTTTCATCAGTTGTCTTAAAATCATTCCATTGCTAACCCAAAAGGGGCCCTTTTCTTCTTTTTTAAAAAAAATTATGTTTGTACTCCACTTTTGAAAACAAAGACCTTAGTCACATTCATTTGAATTTGCCCAGGGATCAACACACTTTTTCTGTAAAGGGCCAGACAGCAAATATCTAGGCTTTGCAGACCACACAGCATCTACACTGTCAGTACAGTAGCAGAGCAGCCACAGGTAGCGTGTAGACTAAGGAGTGGCTGCAACCAAAGGAGTTTTATTCATGAGCGTTGACATTTGAGTTTCATATAATGTTCTTGTGTCATGAGACATTTTCTCTTCTGTTTTGTTTGTTTGTTTGTTTAGTAATTAAAAAAAAAATATTCAGGCCATTGCTAATTCTTAGACCACCTAAAAACAGACAGGTCAGGCCCGTGGGCTATAGCTATCGCCTCCTGAATCAGTCCATCCCATTTCTGCAGCTGTAGGATTCTATCCAGATTCCTGCTGTAAACCCGCACACCACCATGTCTCTTACGGTGTTATCCCATCACTGGATTTGTGTCTCTGAATGAACAGAGACAAGAGACTTTTCCTGTACAGCCAGACTTTTCCTGTACAGCGACTGGACTGAACTGTCCAGTCGCCCTCCCAGCATTTCAGAGACTGCAGTGCTTGTACGTAAATTCTCCATCCCTGTGTGTGCCAGTCAGTGACAACTCCGCCACAAGAACGGGGAAGGGGCTTTGGAAAGCAGGTAGAAGAGACAGGTGAGACAGCGGCAGAGAAATTGACTGCTTCTGCTGATCTATAAAGACACCACAGGGCTCCACAGGAATTTCTAGAATGTTCCTCTCCACCATTGGCAAGCTCCAGAGAATACCACGCATCCGTGGAGTCTAGACTCTCAAGAGACTCGTTTCAATGAGCCCCTGCCACACTTATGTGATCCCTTGTTTGTAATTTTTAAGGCAAGAGCTTCCTTTATAATTTCAACTGAAGAGTGATGTTTGGTATTCAAGTAGGCTGGTGTTTGTACTGGCTCTAGCCTTCCCAGGAGAGAGGCACAAGGTCCTCAGGGAAGAGCGCTGTGTGCAGAGTCGTGTGCGTGGAGGACCGAATGCCAAGATGCACAAAAAGAAATTACAACCCTTTGCTTGTGTATTATTTTCTCAATTTGAAGCCCTTGGATTCCAGAGCTCTCGAATTGAGAGGTTGAATTCCTGGCATTCTAACATATTCCATTTGAAGAAGCTGTTGAAACCATTTGAATGGCTTTTTTTTTTTTTTAAATTCACCCGTTTCTTGGATCATTTGCTCTTGAGATTTACTTAATTGAAGTTTTTTTTGCTTTTTCATTTTACTTCACATCAAAATAATGACTGTAGTCAGGGAAGTTCTCATTGTCCTCCTGTGGGTGGCATAGATCTCACATGTGAGTCTGATCCCCAGCAGGTGAAGGCGGGAGGACCTCCACGTGGGTCATGGGTGCCTGCACTTATATTTTCTTTCAGAACTCCTCAAACTCTTGACTTTCCTCCCTAGGACACCTTATCTGTAAATACAAAAGGTCCTGCAATTTCAGAGTTTCAGGCCCGCATCAGCTCAAAGTCCAGTTTGATATCAGGGGAGGGAGGAAAAGGAAGCGGGAGAGTTGGCCTCGAAGTCAGAGGTGTTTGATGGGCACTGATCACAAACCATTTGCCTCTGTTGATGGTGCCAAGATGCAAGAGTGTGGAACTAAGGCAAGAAGCCATCTCGTCACCTGTTCATAGAATGCGTATTTATTTCACACCATCACTGTATCAGGCCCTGAAGAAACAGCAGTGAATGTAAGTAAGAATAAGGTCTTTGTCCTGGAGATATCCTGTATTTTAGTGGGAAGACAGACCAAACAAGAGAGAGAGAAATATTTCATGTGGTTTCAGATCTGGCTGAGTGCCATGAAGAAGAAAGTTAAGTGTAGACTGGGGCTCCTCCAGGTAAAGGCCAGAGCAGGCCTTTCTGAAGGATTGACGTAGAGATCAAAATGATGGGAGAGTGTCAGTTGTGGTAATTGAAAGGAAGAGATTCATGGGCATAGGGCAAGTGCAAAGGTCCTGCAGTAGGAGCAAACATGGCTTGTTGAAAGAATCGCAAAGGAATGAGCAAGACAGAGGGCAGTAGGAGAGAAGATGGGGGTGGCTCGCAGAGGTCAGAAAAAGCAGAAAAGTCATGAAAAAGAGACTGGATTTTATTCTAATTGTGATGGAAAACGATTGGGAGGTATTGAGGAGGGGCAGGATTTAATCTGTGCACTTCTTACAAAGATCATTCCGGAAGGTAGAAAACAGTAGCAGGGATATAAGAGTGGACTCTAGTCATAAGGTTCCTGTCACAATCCAGGTGAAGGGTGACAATAGCTTGGCCAGAGCTGTGATGGTAGAGGTAGGTGACAAGAACTGTTTGGGTGACAATTGAGAACTGTGATAGTAGAGGTAGGTGACGAGGACTTTTTGGGTGACAATTTTATTGAGCCACAGTGTAGTCACAGTGTCCTGCAGCCACCGCCATGGTCAACTTCAGAATATTTCATCATAGTGGAGGAAGTGGGAGGAGAACCCTGTACCCTTGGCCACCCACCATTCCTGTCCCCACCAAATGACTGAATGAATGAAGTCTTGCACCCGCGGGCTGCTGGCCTGCGATCTCGGCTTCTGCACACCCAGCGAGCACTGGTGGGCACCAACCAGCAAATGGCTCTGGATGTGTCATGGGGGGCGCCTGTCTTGCCAGGTATCCTCAGGGGTTTTTCTGTTTGGGGGTTCACCAGGCCACTTCAGAGCACAAAGTGGAGCAGAAAAAGCTCCACTTTTTTGGAGAAAGGAAAAGTGGGAGCTTTGACAAACTCTGGTTCAGCATCTCTGTTTTCTGAAAGTTCCTCCCTTCTCCCTGCACCACTTTGCCAGATGATGGTCCTGGTAAGTGGAAGGGGCTTCTCCTTTATGTGATTTCACAAATGGTTTGCACCTCTGAGGCTGAGGAGCTATAAATGCCAAAAACAAAAAACAAAACAAAACAAAAACTGCAGGAAATATTCGGTATAAGGAAAAGGAACCGAAAAAAACAAACTACTTGTTCTTTCTCTTTTCCCCCTCTGAAAAGGCCAAGAAATTTGAAAATGAGAGATCTACAATGAGATGTTGTTTCTCAGTTTTCCAACAAAGAAAACGCTGCTTGCTCTGGGGTGTGTTCTTGCCCACAGACGCTTCTAAGGGTGAGAGAGGTCCACACGGCCGAGGGGAGAGGGCAGCATCACCAAGAAGCACCATCACGTCCACCAGACTCACGTTCTGTCTGTGTTCCTGGGTTGCGTGGCATTCATTGCTGCATTAAAAAAAAAAAAAAAACAATGAAATTTAAAGCTGTGCCTTCAAGCTCACTTTGCAACAGGAAGTATCGACTTGCTCATCCAAACAATTCAGTCAGCAGGACCCACTGTGTGTCCCCGCACTTCTCCACCCGGCCACATGGGTCTCTTATTTTTTATCTTCCCCTCTTGCTCCTAGAATATGAGGTCTGGGGGCCGGGACTTTGCATTGCTGCATCCACAGCATTTAGGACATTGCTGGGCGGATGGCAGCCCTGGCATGGATGGAAGTGTTTGTGCCAGGTGCTCCCTGCAGACAGGTCACCTCGGGCTCTGACGTTCATCTGCACTGTGGCCTCTCTCTGGAGGCTGCTCTGACGCCTTTGTGTGCATATTGAGGGATGGCTGGACTTTGGCTTGCCCTCACCTTTAGTTTCTTGTTTCCCTTCCCTATCATCTTAACTAGAGAGCCAAGTGTGGGGACCTTTATTCTTGTCCCTGTAAGAGGACGAAGGTAAGCGGTCTGTCTTTATAGTCTCCTTGGTAGTAAATTTCTTACACATGTCTCATCCTGAAGGGCAACTTTTTTTTTCATTATATAGTTCAGCTTACATATTAGCATCTGCCCAGAGCCTATAGGAAATTAGGTAACAGACCTACTTAAAAATGATTTTTAAAAAAGCCCAATAGCTTTGCTTTTTTATATCCTTTGAACTTTGCAAGGTTTTCATGACAGTTGCTAGGTGGCTCTGAGCAGATTTGGCCACAGGCAGATTCCTCTGTCTCTTTGCTTACTGGAGGTACAATAGAAGTGCTTGCAGATGACACTTGTAGGTAGGGGTTAGACAGGGACAAATACTCCAAGACTCTCGGTTTATTTTGGGAAACTTGCCTGGGGTTGCATTTGTATTATGAGGTCAAATCTAAAGGCGGGAGAGGACGTGGCCAGTATAATGTATTTTTGGTCTAAGAAAACACTTAGCATCTTACAGAAACTTGACTTTTGGGTTTTGCTTGGTTTTTCAGTGCATGATTTTGCCTCACTTCTGTATCAGAATTCTAGATACCTGATTGATTTCTGGACGGCTGCTGTCAGGATGAAATGCATGTCTTGACTAGTTGACCGTGCGTTGGGTTTGGGATTTTGTCTATTGTAGCTCTTTGCTCTGAGCATTCCTTTTAGCATCAACGCAAAGAGATTCTCTTGTGGAGCCAGGCTGAATATAGCTTTCATTGTTTTTGTTCTCCTGCGAGATGGAGCTTAGAGGAGCCCTTATGTGAACTGAAGCATCCTAGAGAGAGAGCCCGCGTGCTGCATTGGCAGAGGTGATGCAGACATGGCTATGTTTAGATTCTCCCTTCAGAGGTGCTGGGCTCCCATTCATAGCAGTCACTCACCTCCATAGGTTGAGGAAAATGGCAAAAAATAGGATTGTAATTTTTTGAAGCACTGTTATTGTGGTTGACATTGATCATTTGCTACTTCAGTGGTACTCCATGATGTCAGATTTGCAGTATTTACCTGCAGAAGGAGCAAAATAAACCCTCTTAGGAAACAAGAGGGCAGCAATATTACGTGTTCACAGAGTGGTCATGTGGCTTCATTGACTGCAGCTGCAGCCATCGAGCATGTATTCTGACAAAACAGCATAGCGAGGCCAATGCGTAGAGGTCACGGGCTGTCGAAACTCTATCTATGCTAAAAAATACCACCATCCTTCCAGCCCTCCATAAAAGAGACTATTTATAATACAATGCCGGTGTTTGTGCCGCTTGCATTGGTGCATTCTGAAGGAAGAATTAGCTCTGTAAGAAAGAACATTAAAAATAAAACTCATGTGGTAAAAATCTGACTTAGGCAAGGGAGATTGCTGCCCGCTGTGAGTGACAGCTCATTTCCTAAGGTCGCAAAGTTACTTCCTTTTGGTCATGAGCTATTTTGACCCAGCATCTGGACTTTTTTTTTTTAATTAAATGTTCTAGATATGAACAGATATACATACTTAATAACAGTCATCTGGCAGGCCCTTTAGGGAGTGAGCCCACCCCCTAGGAGGGAGGGTCTTCCCTGCCCCTCCCTGAACTAGCCTCCCTGTGCAGGGCCTCTCCTGCCACCAGGTAGGTCCTGGCTTCCTGCTCAGCTGTTCCCATTCTTTCTATCTCCCATCAGGGGTGGAAGAATCTCTTGCATAAAGAAAGTATAAATTATACCTCAATAAAGCTGTTAATTAAAAAAAAAAGTACCCTGATTAGTGGACTGTGTCACCATTGTATGAAAACTCTAAGTGGTTTTTTAAAAATAGCTCTTGTGCTAGAGTGTTTGGGTTTGGGGTGTGTCTTGTTGGATTGTTTTTATACTTTTTATACATAGCATTGATAGGAAAATGTAGAACTCTCTTATCATAATCCATGCAGTATTTAGATTGGATACACTTCCTCCTCCCAGCCTTGATTTCCTGCCTTTGGCTTTTGCCTTCTCCCGGTACTTAAGCATCAATTCTCAGGCATTTTCCCAGTGTAATTGTTGATTAAGTGCTGCATATCCCTCGATGATTATGAGAAGATTACTGTATTCAGCTTTTAATCTTGTGAGTGTCAAATATTTTACTTTAATGGTATCTTCATTATTATTATTATTCATTGTTCTTTCTGTTTGAGTAATGCAATCAGGTAAAATAAAGGTAATATTATCTACAGATTTGGCATTTTTATAATAATTCTTTGTCTTGAAATGGCAGGTGCCCTCTGCAGGCTGTTCTCAAATCCTGTGCAGATGGGACTAGGAATACCTGAGGCTTCTTCTGGTTGCAAGTAACTAAAAGCAACTAGCTTAAGAAGAGACATATAGGCAGACAGAGAGACTTGCTGGAGGCAGTACTAGGCTCTCTGAGGACCCCAAAGCCATGCACGTAGCTGGAAGCCATCAGGACAGGGAGCAGGCTCCCAAAGGTTAGGATTGGAGTCAAGGTTTAGGGTTAGGGCCTCACTTTACCCTCAGTCTGCCTCTCCTTGTGTGTCCTTTTGGGTTTCTGGAATGCTCACCGTGGTCTGCAGTCTTGGCTGACTATCCCCTGTGGATTGGAGAAGCTCAGGTGCATTGTCTTCAGGAATAGCTCCTAAGTCCCAGGAGCAGTGGAGATTTTGATTGGAGTAACTGAAGTCATGTGATCACTCTGGACTGGGCACTTTGTCCAGGCGAGTAGCATACTGCAGTAAAAACAGGGTGACGAGAGCACACTCCCCACAGGGGAAGGAAGGGGCTCTCCAAGAGAAAGAGGTTCATGGTAAATGGGGCGGGCACTCAAGGAGGGCTCACTGTGTACCCACCCTTATGAGAAGGGGGAGACTCCACCTCTCATCCCGCCTTTGGTGACCACTTTTCCCTCTTCTCTGGGATTCTGAATGTCGGGTCCCAGAGCGTAGACTCTGAGGACACCGTTGTCAGATCCTGAAGACAATTAAAAAAAACTGCAGTTAACTGTCTTTTATTTATCTGGGTGGAAGGACTCAAGGTGTGAGTAACTCCAGTTCCTGCTTCCTCAGAAATGGAGAATCTGGTTCTTTCCTTGGGCACTGATGTCTCCACTTTACCAGTGAGGAACCAAGGAAGGTAAACGCATTATCTGATGTCAACAGCCAGAAAGCAGAAAGCCAGGGTCCTTGTTCTAGCAGACCCCCAAATGCAGAACCGGGGTCTGTCTGCTCCTTCGCCTGCCATGATAGGTCTGGGTTGCATGTCCTGGAGCTCACAGTGGCTGCCTGGTGGGAGAGTACAGAGAGCAGTGGGCCTTGGTGGGGAAGAGGCTGGGTAGAAGTTGACCTGAAGTGGAAACTTTGGGGATTAATCCACAGGGTAATCTTTGTGCACATGTGTGAGGACTAAGCTTGGCATGAATGTCCTATACAGCACCCTGAAGTCCATCTGACATTTGGATTGGTTATTGAGCCATAAGCCATGGAGAAACAGTGCAGTACCCATTAGGTAGTGGGTATCGTAGGGAGGGGGTTCTGCTGGTTCAGCCTCTGTGTCATCCTCTCCTGTCACTCTGAGGACTCCAGTGTCAGCTGTCTGGATGGTGGTACTGATTGGAACATTGAGACCTGTCAGAGCCACTCACTGCTGCCTAACCAAGTCATGGCCAGGGAAATCAGGGCAGTTTTTCCAAGAGTGACTGTCGTGCGTGGAAAGTTGAGTGAGGTGTAGGAGGAAGACAGTCAAACAGCCTGTACAGATGCTGCCCAAGTGGTAGGAGCTCTGGTCTAGGACTCAGGGGTCCTGCCCCTGGCCATCCGTGGACTTCAGGCATCCATTCAGGTTACCTGTTTTGTTTAGCATGTTGCATTAAAAAAAAAAAGTTTTAAAGTCCAGAAAGACATATAGGAGAAAGTAAGTCATTCTCCTACCAAAGAACCTCAGCTTCCTCAATTATTTGCCCAGAGTCCCATGGTAACCAGTTCTCATGTATCCTGTGGTAGCTTATACCATACACAGCTCTGGGTATATGCACATTGCTCTAAAGGGCAAATATCTTACGCATTATCACATCCTTTTTTTAATCCTGAAGATTGCTATCAGTGCATGTAGATGTACTCATCCTTTTGATTGGCTCCAGAGCATCCTACTCTGGATATACCCAGTTGTTGGAAAGAACCCTTTTAGTATTGGGGTGGACGCTCTTGTGCACAGAAGTCTTTGCATGGATGTCTTTACCAGTCTGGGTGGTGGAAAAGTGGTATTTTGTTTATTTCATTATTCGAGTGAGTTTGACTTCTCTTTCTGTGTATCTCCTGTTCATGCCAATTGCTCATTCTCCATTGATGACCCTTTTTCTTACTACATCTCATTTCCCAAAGAGATCATGATCCAAGTGCCAGTCTGTTCTGCTTTCCCATCTGAGGAGAAAAATCCGACAGATGTGTGTCCGTATCTGTTTTGTGTCCAGAGGTTGGGGCACCCATGGAAAGGCCCACGGCCGTTGCGCTGGCTGTGGGGACTTACTCTTCTCCTTCCCTGTGTCATTGAGGTGGGGCTTGACCAGCTTTTGCTGCATGAATAAAAGGAGAACATAGCCTCATGGGACAGGATTGTCTTTGGGATGGTCGAGTCCTCTGGATATACACCTGTGTTTGAATCCTCTTGGCTTTGAACTTCTGAGCCATGTGACCCTCTCTGGACCTCAGTTTCCTCATTTCTAGAATGGGAATAATAAAAGGGTCTCAAGGTTGTTGCGTGCAGTCGGAGGAAAACATATTTAAGACAGGTTTTCAATAATTGAGAACTTCTCTGAGATTAGTTTCATTGCCATTATCACTGTGATCCTCATCCTAAATAATTCACAGGACAGGAGGGGCATGGCTAAGACCACACTGTTGATTCACCAGGCAGCCATACATGGTCTGCGGACCATCTGTATCTTTGCAGTGAGAGTATTTGCACTAGTTGATTTTGTGAGTCTATCATTTTCTTTCAGGCCTGTGCCTGTTGCTAGACATAGTACATAAATCCCATCCAGTTTTCTGGCCTTGAAAAAGCAGGGTGACTTGAAAGTACTGTACTTGAATTCTAAGTGGACAACATATAAAAACTACCCCCCACTCCCTCCCCCCCGCCCCCAGGAAGTCTGAGGGACAGGATATAGATCTTTCTCTCCAAGTCCCTTAAACCCAGTTTACAAAATTAACAAAGGAAGATGAATGGACTGAACTGAGATTCCCAAAGAAAGAGATGGGAAGCTCCTAATTGATTCTCACAACACTGCTGGTTATTTACAACTAGGGAAATTGCCTGCTTGGAGATACCAATTCAGCTCTGTGGTCCCGCTGGTGAGATAGGAAACATTTTCTGTCCTTGCTGGAAAAGCTCTCAGTGAGGAGGAGAGCGGCGCATTACATCTGACGGCTTAGCACCATCTCATTCATAGATTTCTGCCTTTCCCCCCCAGTGGATCATTCACAGTGTCTTTTTTAGTGTATAATTGTTCATGTTAAATTTTCACGTTTGCTATAGCTGGGTGTATGTTAATTACTGGCAGTCTGCAATTATGTTGTCTATTTGTCATTTCTGAGGCGACAAGGGTGGTAAGCTAGAATTCTCCCAATAGCAAGAATCTTAATTTATAATCTCCTCCCAAAACCATTTAGAAATTGATACATTTCATTCACACCATTGGTGTTGCCAAGTAAATGCTTTGCTATTATTACCATTACCATGTTTTAAGCCCAGAAATGCTGCTGTACTTTGAGAGAGATGCAGCGTTTTGGTGTGTTCACGGGATTCTCAACCATTTACTGAGCATCCAGTGGGTCCTAAGAGCTTAGGATATGTTTTGAATGAAAAAGACAAAAATTAAATACCCTGCAGTTCTTTATGTGATTGAAGGGACTGACCAGGTGACCCCTAAAGCCACTCTCTGGCTAGTGGCAACCAGAGTGTGTCTTGTAGGCTGCTGAACACCTGTTGATTACCAGGACTGTAATAAGGAGGAATATGGTAGGAAGTTAGAAGCCGCTGACATTTTAAATTATTATTTCCCATTCAAGTCCTCTTTTATGATATTGGCAGCTGAGACATACCTGGGGTATAAATTGATGATTATCAAATTGGTTCCAGATGTACTGGGATCTGTATGCACAATAAATTAGAGGGACAGATAAAGGATCCAGTCAAGGAACAAAGACTGGGATCAGAAGGGAGGTTCCTGCACCCTATGACTGCATGGGAATCATTTCCAGGATTGGCCTCAGTTCCAGTGCAGTGGGCATGGAAGGAGTAGGTTCAGGGTAAAGCTGAAGACTGAAGGTTCCAGCTGTAAAGGTAGGAGGCACTGAAGAGCAGCTTCTTCGAGGTGGTGGGATTTGGGAAATGTAGGCCATTGGAAATACACTGACTCAAGACACCAGGAACACCACTGAGCTCCCCCCACACTCATTCAGCAACTGTATTTAGTGCTCGCCTCGTGCTAGAGGCCCTGCCTGGTGGAGCTTACAGCAATGGGTGAAACCAGGTGACAGATGGACAGCTGTGATGTGACGTATCATGACTCAGTGTTGACAGCCTTGGACACTCTAAAGAATTCTAAAGGGAGCTAAGGATAGCATGACTAGGTATTACTCTACTAACCCTTTCTAGTGCTTTACTAATCCTTCCCATATGAGAAGACAGTGCTGGTGGGACAGGTGATCAGGATTTTTGGTTTTTGATGAAGGCTTTTGTTTTGAGATGATTGTAGATTGACATGCAGCTAGAAGGAGCCATACTGACAGATCCTGCCAAGGGTAACATCTTACAGAACTATAGTGCATATCACAGTCAGCATAAAAGTCAAAATACAGGAATATCTGTCGGCCTGGATACTGAGCTGCTCTTTAGTAGCCACACCCACCTCACTCCCAGCCGACACTCAGCTGTTCTTGTTTCTGTGGATTTTATCTTGAGTGTGCCTGGGCTGTTCTTGTTTCTGTGGTTATGTATGTGGAATCATAGTGTGTACAACCTTTTGGATTGACTTTTTTCCCTCCACATAGTTCTGTGGAGGTTCATCCAGGTTTTTGTATGTATCAGTAGTCCATTCCCGTCTTTTATGGGTGATAGGACATGGTATGAATAAACCACAGTTTGTTCTTTTATCCCTTGAAGGACATCTGGATTGTTCCCAGTTTTGAGCTCTTACAAATAAAGCTGCTATAAAAATTCACATACAGATTTTTATGTGAATGAAAGTTTTTACTTTTCTGAAATAAATGCCCAGGAAATGCAATCACTGATTCATATGTTAGTTGCATGTTTAGTTTTTAAGGAACTGCCAAACCCTCCCAGAGTAGCTGTGTTATTTCAGATTCCTACCAGGAATTTATAAGTGATTCAATTTTTCCACATCCTTGCCACCACATGATTTTGTCATTATTATTTTTTAATTGTAGGTATATGATGATATTGTGGTGGTAATTTGAATTTCCTAAATATATAATGATTCTAAATTTTATGGGGTTGTCATATGTATAAACTTTTCAGCAAAAACTCTATTCATGTCTTTCCCATTTTCTAGTTTGATCATTGGGATTTTCCCTTGAGGTTTTGGCAGTTCTTTGTATATTCTAAATACTACTCCTTTGTCAGGTTTGTAAATATTTTCTCCAAGTCTGTGACCTTGTCTTTTTTATTGTCCTAGTAGAATCTTTGCAAAGCAAAGATTTTTTTTTTCAATTTTGATTGTCTAATTGACCAGTTGTTCCCTTATGATTGTGCTTTTAGTATTAAAAACTTTGACTAGTTCTAGATCTCAAAAATTTTCTCCCCTAAAAGTTTTATAGTTTTATGTCTGTGTGTGCATGTGTCATTTGTAATTTGGGTCAATTTTTTTAATAAGATGTGAAAATAAAGGCAAAGATAAGTTTTTGGCTGGATATCCAGTTGTTCCAGCAGCATTTCTTTAAAAAATATTATTAAAAAAAAAAACTATCATTCTTCTATTGAATTGCTTTTGTATCTTTGTCAAAAATCAGCTGGGTATATTCATTTGGGTCACATTCTGGTTTCTCTTACTCTTCTCTCCTCCAATATGGTACAGCCTTGATCACTAAAGTATAGTAAGTCTTGAAATTGGATAGACTGTTCTTCCACTTTATTATTTTCAAAATTAATATAGCTATTCTAGTTCTTTGCCTTACACTTTAGGGTGATCTCAACTTGGTGGGGTTCTGGTAGGAATTACAATAAACTTGTGTGTCAGTTCAGGGGACAAATGACATCTTTACCAATTTGAGTCTTTGGATCCATGAATATGGTATACCTCCTAATTTATTTAACTCTTATTTAGTTCTTTCATTAGCATTTTATAGTTTTCACCCTACAAGTCCTATACACATTTCATTAGACTTGCACTAAGTGTTTTGTTTTTCTTGAGCAATTATAAAAGGACTTTTTTGTTTGTTTATTGCTAGTATATAGGAATATAGTTAATTTTTTATACTTATTTTGTGTCCTGAGATCTTTCTAAGTGAAGTTGTTATTTTTAAGACTTTTTTTGCAGCTTCCTTGGGGTTGTCTATGTAGACCCCCAAATAGAGACAAGTTTATTTCCTCCTTTTGATCCACATAGTTTTATTTCATTTTCTTGCCTTATTACACTGCCTAGAACTTACAGCACCATGTTGAATAAGATTGGTGAGAGCAGATTCTTTGCCTTCCCAATCATTGGGAGAAAGCATTCAGTCTTTCCCCACTAATTATATTAGCTGGAAGGTTTTTTTTGTTTTTGATAGTCTTTTATAGATGGATAAGTTTCCTTGTTTTGCCAGGCATTTTTATCATGATTGGTAGATTTTGTCAAATGCCTTTTCTGTATCAGTTGATAGTGATCATGATCTTGTTGATTTGGCAGATTGATTACATTGATTGTTATTTGAACATTGAACTGGTCTTACTTCCCTGGAATAAACCTCATTTGTTCATGGTATATAATTCTATTTATATATTTCTGTTATATTTGCCAATATTTTGTTAAGGAATTTTATGTCTGTATTCATAAGGATTAATATCTGCCTTCCTCTGTCCATCTTTCAGAGTCTTCTTGTGTTTATTTTATATGTAATGTCCAGGGTTTTAGTTCTACTTAGTGGGAAGAATAGGGAAACGTGCATGTACTCCATTTCCTCAAAAGCAGAAGTCCCTTTGGATATTAGCTTTAGGTATATTTTTAAGGAACTGTAGAATTTGATTCTGAGATAGACAGAGCACAATTTGACTGACTTGATTTTTGAAAGAAGCAAAGAGATTATGACCAAAGAGATATAACCATATCAGCTGTTTGGCATCACTTCCTGGACTTCCTAGTAGAAGAGAAACTTGTTAGGCTCCCCAGAGTGTCAGGGATGCTAAACAGGTTTTATCTCAGCCAATTAGCACACACCAGTAAAGACCTTTTGATGAACTCATCTGCTGCTGGGCCAGTAGCATTTGTTGAAGTCATATTGCCTGCACACTGTCAGCAGAACCAGATATTTACGGAATGGTGCCACAGATCTACCATCAGTGGTCTAGCACAATTACTTGCCAAAAGATTGGGGGTCAGAGTGGTGTCAGAACTTAGGCCAAGGGCAAATTTGTCTTCCGTTGTTTGGAGACAAGAAGGTATTGTTAGCAGATGGGTTCTCTGAAGACCATGAGAATCTCTTGGCTGAAAAGCTGATAATCATTGGTGGGACATGTGGTTGCAGTTGCCGTAGGTCAGTTCTAGGAGTCAGATATGGTGCCTAGAAGTCAGCAGGTGGAATTCATCAGAAAGCAGAACTGCTTAAAACTCAGGCCTGTCCACTGAATCTATGGGGATGGATGGACAGGGACCTTACCATGGCCCCTTGAATGAGGGAGGTGCTGGCTACTGCTCTCCAAGGCTCCTTCCATCTCCCATGTCCAGTCTCCCTTTTGATCATGACCAGACATTGGATAAGAACAGTTTCTAGGATGGGCCACTAAGGATTGGGGCTCTTCTGCAACTGAAATCCTGGAGGTGAGTGACTGTGCCCAAGAAAGGAACACACTGTAGAACAAAGCTTATACAGCATGGACCATGGACCATGCAAGCACCAGCTCTGCCATGGACCATGGACCATGCAAACCATGTCTTAGCCGTGTGGCCCCAGGCAAAAGACTTGTTACCCCCCCTGGATTGCCACTGCCCCATCAGAGAGAGGAGGGGATAACCCCTCATTCGTTTTCTATTGCTGCTGTAACATACTACCAGGAACTTAAACCAATACAAATTTATTCTCTTTTAGTTCTGGTGGCTAAAATCAAGGGCTGGCAAGCCTGCATTCCTTCTGAGGCTCCTGGAGAGAATCTGCTTTCTTGCCTCCTCAGAGGCAGCCAGCATTCCTTGCTCATGGCCCCTGCCTCCATGTTTAAAGCCAGCAATGACAGATTGAGTTCTTATGTGGAATCATTCTAGTCTCCCTGTTTGATTTATAAGGACCTTTGTGATCCCATTGAGCCCACAGATAATCCATGATAGTGTCTTCCGCTCAGTCCTATCTGCAGACGTAATTCCCCCATGCCATATAGCCATGTTATGGGTTTTAGAGATGACAGTGTGGTCATCCTTAGGAGGGGAGGTTATTCCAGCTTCCATGACTTCTAAGACCTCCTCCAGCTGAAAACATTCTGTAGTTCCAAGGACCTGCCAGGTACCAGGTATCATCCTCTGTTGGAAGCTTTCAGGGTCACAGTAGCTGCTGTTTTCCAAGAGCTACAGGTGCCTTTTGGTGTGGGCATAAGCCCCTCACACGGGCACACCTCTCTTTTCTACTTTAAATGGTGAGCTTATCTTCTGGGCTTATGATTTCAAAGAAATGGGGCACAAGGACAGGGATCACAAGGATTCATTGAGCGAATCGATAGGCCACAAGGTTCTGACAACCCCTGGTTTCAAAGGTTCCTCTCCATGGTGAAGTTTTCAACACAAGAGCTATTTCCTTTTACTCTTATCTTCCTGCCAGTTTACTTTAGCAGATACAAACACCTATAATGGACATAGAGTTGAGTAAGAAATAGCCATTCTCTCAGGGAGTGGCTGCCAGAAAAGGCCACAGGTGACTGTAGTTCAAAGCATAAAGTAGATAAAATGCCATCAAAGATCAAAGGCAGATAAGTTCTTTTCTGGCTGGGAAATGGGGAGACTGTTAAGGTGGGGGGGGGGGAATTTGAACTGCAGCTTATAGAGTGAGTAGCTGTTCAACAGCTAGGGGAGGGGTATTACTACCAGCCATAGGGACTGGAGAACTGGATGGGCCACCACAGAAAAAAAGAGGTGTTTAGGGTGAGCTCAGCACAGGACATTCAGGGCTCAGCTAAGGAGAAGTGCACCTGTCCCCCCCTGGAAAAGTAAACACCTTTTCCTCCCAATTACTATGACCCTCCACTTAAGTTTTTTCTCTGCTAATCTAACGTAGGCTCTGGTTGTTTCCTTGTGTGTTTGCACACTTGAGTTTAGTCTTCATGATGTGATTGTCTGTGTGATGGGTTGAATTTGTCCACCCCAGAACATTTTGGGTTAGTCCTAACCCACCCCTAATACCTGCAGAGGTGACCTTATTTGGAAATAGGCTCTTTGCAGATGTAATCAAGCTAAGGTAGGGTTGTTCAGGTGGGCCTAATCTAATAGGATTGATGTTCTAAATAGAACAGGGGACAACACAGGAAAGAGGCCGTGCCATGGGGAGGCAGAGATTGGGGAAACACCGTGCAAGCCAAGGAATAATAGCTAAAGATTGACAACCCCCACCGAGGAAGCAAAGAAGGATTCTCCCCTACAGGCTCCAGAGGGAGCAGGGTCCTACCGACACCTTGGCTTTGGACTTTCAGCTTCCAAAACTATGGGACAGTAAATTTCGTTGTTTTAAGTCTCCTGATTTGTGGTTCTTCACTATGGCAGCACTAGGAACTTGCATACTTAGAATGCACCATGCCCGAACTGCAGGAATTTGACTTGGATTCTGCCCATATGGCCTCAGTCTCCAGGGAAGTCCAGTGTGCCTGTTGAAGTCACAACAGTGGCTGTTAGGTGGTCTTTGTGGGGGAATCTGATCATGGGGGAGCACCTTGGGTTTCTGACCTGTGGGCTGAGTGCCCTGGTGAGGGAAGTCAATGAACAGGCACAGTGTCCTCCTGCTCTCTGCAGGGACTCCCTGGCACAGCCCACTGTGACATATTCCCACTAGAAAATAGAACCCAGGGTTTCATGTCAATGGACTTGATGAGTTGAGCTTCTTGGCAGTTGGGCAGTGCCTTGTTTAGCATCATGTGACTGGTCCAGGGTTGCTCTGGCAGGAGCAGCAGGACTTGAACTCAGATCACGAACCTCACATCTAGACTAATGAGATTTCCTGGGAGTCCAAATTCTGTGGTTCTGACTTCTGAAAGTTTTCTCTGAGGCACAGAATTTTAACTTAAGCCATCAGAATTATTCTGTGTTTGCTGGAGGGCGTGGGAAGGTAGAGAGAGAAATTATGAAAAGAGAAAAAGCAAAAAGGAGAACCTGGAGACCCTCAGGAAAAGGATTTGAAAGAATGATTATGTTTCTATAACTTTCAAAAAAATCCTCTGGATGTTTAGTTTTGCCATATGTGTCATTGAAAAGCAGATTTTTTTCTCCCTTAGTAGATGGGAAATTCCAGCTCCTAGTGTCATTCATCAACTCTGAACACCCAGGTGTTAGAGAGAGTGGAGAGTTTGTGACATTAGCAGCTATCATATGACTCATATGCCACCAAGTTACTGCTGTACCCCATTCTTGCTTCTCCTGCCCTTGTGCTGGGTGAAGTAGAGCAGCTAATGTCATTTGCATTAGATTTCAGCTTTCGGCTCGCGGGAGTGTAGAATGCGGGGAAGTTCCCTGTGGCAGCAGCAATGCATATGGGGCATCTCAGTAGCTTCAAATCAATCTCTCTCCTACAGGCCCCAAAGAATGTCGTCTGCAAGGCTCGTAGTTTGCACAAGCATCCTTTGTGTCGGGTCCCTTGGCATGTAATTTCTATTGGCAAGACATAAAGGAGATATGGGGAGGGACCATTTTGCCTGGAAGCACACTCTGAAAGGAAGAAAGAGGAGGTTATTTGTTGTTGTTGTTGTTACTATCATTGTTTTTTTTTTTTTTTTTTTTGGTTCCTCTAACAAAGAAACGCTGGGTAACTTTTAAATGGTTCTCAGTGCAAACGCTTCCTGTCATTAGTGATCATTTTTGAAATGGCAAAGGTGGCTTTAGCAGCTGTATGAAATTATCACGGCCATGCTGGGCCCTGGAGGCCAGCTTCTCAGAGCAATTGACACTCTTGTTTTCTTTCTTGCGCTAAATCTTGTAATCGCAAGTGCACTGTCCCTTTAACAGACTCTTGCTTTGGAATGGGGGTGCTTCACCAGTGCTGTGGAAAAACACGGCTAGAAGAGCAGAAGGCTTTTGTGGATGGTGGGTAAGTGGGATTAGTGAAACCAATAATGAAAGATGGTTTGCACAGCTCCTGGCGGCTCATGTTACTTCTGCAAAGCTGTATTCTTTCGGCCTCTTTGGCACAGAGACAGGTAAAGTTGCATCAGGACTTTTGTTATATAATCCTTCCTGGTTATATAATTAAGGATCCTGGTTTTTCCTGCCCTGGTTTACATCTGTTGTAATGGGGATAGAAGATAGCAAAGAGTTGAGAGTCTGCTGTAATCGCCGAGGTGGTGGCTTTTTTTATTTAATAAGGCAGGTGGGGTCTTTGGTTATCACTAATACTATATGCAGGAAGAACTACAGATCTGTGAACAGTTGGCATTTGAGGAATATTAAAGAGTTTCAGACACCTATATCATCCTACCAAAGAGCAGTTTGAAAAGAACTGACCTTCAGATTCTGGCTTACAGGAACCTTCTGGTTTCTGCCCATGCTGCTGGCTGGTCAGAAACCTGGAGTCATAGATACAGAAACGGCAATGAAGTAGTGAATTTTATGGCCGCCACTCCTTTGACTGTTTCCAGGCTTGGTCTGGATACAACTAGGAAACATTACATCCTCGGGGCAGGTGGCAGGACTCCAGTCCATGCTTTCCTGCAAGACTTGAGTTTACCTGACTGTACAGTGGTGGCTGCTGGCACCTGCTCCCGTCTTGGACCCATTCAGCTCTTGCAAATATCAGCTTAGTATCCACAATCTGCTGCCCTGCCCAGCCCCCCAGCCAATCAATTTGAACTGACCTACAGATCAATTGCCCCTGTGTTCCCTCCATCTGCCCAGTCTGGGGATGGAGGGATGGAGACACAGGCACATCCTCCCTGTGTTCCAGCTCAGAGGCACCCCCAGGAGGCAGGTCTGAACCAGAGTACCAGATGGCATGGGGGCAGCCTTGCAATGACTTCTCCTCCTTCAGCCTCCAGATGTGAAGGCTCAGTGCCTGGCTCTTGCAGGCATCTAGAGTCCCTGGCTAGGACCTTCTGAATAGCTGCTGATGTCCATGTCCTGCTCCAGCAAAACTCTGAATCAGTGGAACTGAGTGGTGACCCTTTTCACTCTGAACTCCCTCACTTTGCCATCAGCCAGGTCAGATCAGATGAGATCAGATCTCTACTCTGCCCTGTCCCAGCATCTTGGCTTCTTAGCTTCGGAGAGCTCCCTGTCTCCTCAGGCCTTGACTCGCAGAACCCCACGTGGTCAGTGCACCCAAGAAGCCACTAAGGTCCCTTTTGATAAAACCATAATGGTTGCTGCATATGCAGATGCCCCTCGTTTTACTTTGGGGTGAATCTTGATAAGCTTATTGAAAGTTGAAAATACCACAGGTCAAAAAAGCACTGATCCACTCACCCACTGGCCACCCTAGCTTAGCAGCACCACACACCACACACCGTCAAGGATCAGTGGTGTCCTTTTGTAATCACAGGACTGGCTAGGAGCTGTGGCTTATGGCTACTGCAACAGCATCATGAAAGATCAGTGTCCCCATCACTAGCCTGGGAAGAGATCAAGTTTCAAAATTTGAAACAGTTTCCACTGAATGCATGCACCTTCTTATCTTCCTAAAATTGAGAAATCGCAAGTCGAACCATCATAATTGGGATCTGTTTGTGCTTTCTGGAATAAAGCAAGATGTAGCACCAAATGAGTTTATGGGAAATTCTGATTTTCTTCTTTTCATTCTTCTTAAGTTTTTCCTCAAATTTCCTATCATGAGTATAGAGTATTTTAATTGAAAAGAAAAATCAAAGCTATTTAAAGTAGCATTTGGGGACCTAGAAGAAAAGAAAACTCATCTTTTTGTTCAGTAGAACAAAAACAACACCGAAATCAATGCAAAAAAAAAAAAAAAATTAGGCAGACTCGCTCTTCCTCATCAGGTAATAAATGGCCTTTCACAGGTGAGGCAGCGTGTGCATGGGTTGTTATCATTATCAGCCTCCAGCCCTGATGGTGTTGCCCAGCCGCTGGGCATGTGCTCCTCTAGGGGACACAAGGAGACTTTATTACAAGGTTGTCAGGAGTCTCAAATGAGAAAATAGATGTGGAAGTTCTTCATCAATGGAAGCCATATTTTCAGCAGAAAGTAGAGAATTTCCATCAACATGGGAAGACAAGGCAGAACATCACAGGGACGGTTCCACAAGCTAATGTAGAGAACGACCATGTTCCACTACATATTTATTATTAGAGCCTGGCACGGTTCTTGGTGCTTGGCACCATCAGTGATGAACAGACCCAAGTCCCTGTCCTTGTAGGAACCTGACAGGGAGATAGATGAGAAACAATAAATAAAATAAATAAAACAAACAAGTAGTTGTAGTTGTAAAGATCGTAGTGACAGTAGCCAGCTCTGTGCTTGGTATGGGCCATTGTCTTCCACGTAGATACTTAGCCCCGTATCCTGTGTGTGGACATGCCAGCAACCACAGGGGGAAAGTGGTCCTCACAGATGGGAGTGACTTGCCAAGGTGGCACAGGTAGTCTGTGGGTGATGGGGATGGAGTTCAGTGGCAGGACACCAGCCCTTAAGGGTCAGTAGGTAGGGGACCGGGGAGGTGGTGAGACTGGGAAATGAAGCAGAGCGCAGGAAAGGGACCATCCATTCTGCAGATGTTTTCTCTGGTTGCACCTTGTTTAGTCCCTGGGACACAGAATGAAGGGGGCATCATCCTTCCATGGAAGGGTTTACAGTCCCCTTGAGTGCACAGAGAGCTACATAGAAATTAGCAAAGCACAGGATGCCACAATGGGAGACACCCTGCTCCTTGGTTTCCTAGGAGAGAAGATACCAGATCAGAAAAGTGTTGGTGTGCTTCACACTTTGATTTCAACTAGAGAATTCTTGAAACTGAGCACCTTCCCTTTGTCCAAAGGCCACTGGTCAGCCATGGTGTACCCTCTCTTACACCAGAGCATCCAGGGACAAGAGCCTATTCAAACTTTAAGGTTTTTACTACTTGGGTTAGACTTGGGACCCTGTGGCCAGGGGCTTCTGCAGGCCCGAGCTGACTGGGCTAGTCATTTTCAAGTGACATCCTCCATTCCATTTGTGCCTGGACTGTAACTCTCCTTCACTTCTTTAATTGTCATTCCTGCCTCCCTTCCTCTCTCAGTGGCCTCATGAGTGTCCCACAGAAGGATATCCTTTGTCTCCTGTTGACCACACCTAGCCCTCATCCCAAACATGGCAGGGGATGGGCCAGGGAGAACGTTTGCTTATGAATAAAAGCCTTTGGAAGTTTCTTTCCTGCTTGTGAGGGCTCATTAGCCTTTGGTTCCTGCCCAAAGAGTAGCACATGTGTCCCCACCATCTATGTGACTTGTGTACTAAACACCTCACTGCAGTGGGTACCCGGCCATGATGGAGCACAAATGTCTTTTGACAAACTTTGTGTTCTTCCACGTCTGCGATCCCACAGCCACCCAGATGGAAGGGTGTTTTATCCCCAGAGCTACTTTAACCCCACAGTCAGAACCCCAAGTATTAATAAATACTCTTATATGCCAGGGTTGGTTTGTGTGTTTTGAGGTCAGGTATGTCACTCTGCTTCTTTTGACAAACAGAATCCTTGTCTGACTCTAAATTGTCTTGGGCATTGCCTGGCATTCAGGTGGCAAGGATTGTCATGGTGGGCGTTCACCCCTCCTTGTTGCAGCACTAGAGCCACCACTGTACCTTCTGCTGTGGCTCTCGAGGGCCAGGATGTGGCAGCCCTCACTGCCATCTGTCTGTCCTCTCTTCCCTCCACCCTTCCAGGCAGTGCTGGCTGGTAGTTTAGTTTTCTCGTTTTCAGAAGGCCTGGCACTGTGTGAGGCTCTTTCGAGACTTATTTCTTCTGGTCCTCAGAACATGTCATTTTGTGGTGGAGAAAACCCATCTCCAGAAAAACGCGTAACTTCTCCCAGGAAGACAGCAAGGAAGTAATAGAATAGGATTGAATCCCATATTTTTTTTGTTTATTTCTAATACATCACCCCAAAGGACATTTGGATTATGAGTTAAATTCCTTTTAGGTGGATTATGAATTAAATTCCTTTTACGTGAATTCTGGACAAATTCTGTTTGTATGTGTGTGGGGGGGAGTGGATATGATCTGGGCCTATCTTCTAAATACATCCTCTGTAAAACACACCCAGGTTCCTGCCAACCCTACTTTTTTGGTTCCCATAATTAAGCTAGAGGAGGCAGGTTTGAAGATAATCCCCCTAATAAAAAAAAAAGAAATTGCCTTGTCTTAAAATCTGTTCTTTTTTTAAAAAAAAATCATTCTAAGCAAGCTGAAGGGGATTTATTATAGTGGTTATATTGCAGATTAAGAATGAAGTAGAAATTACTTAAATTCACATTTCAAACTGCTGAAACAGGCAAGTGAGGCCATCCTTATAAAGAAAGGTGTATAGCCAGGTACCCCGGAACATCCTGGGGCTCATGCATGAGTTCTAGAGGGTCTGACATCCTTGAAATTACATTCAAATGTTGTGTCTCACTGAGCTTTGCTAATGAGAACTTCCCATTCTGCATCAGATCGCCAAAGGACATCATCACTAGTTGGTTTTCTGTGTTGCGTGACAAATTGCTTCAAACAGCAGCTCAAAACAACACACTTATATTATGTCAGCCTCTGTGGGCCAGGAGTCCAGGAGCGATTCTCTGCCCAGGGTCACCCCAGGTTGCCCAAGATGTGTCCACTGGGTTGTGTGCTTTTCTGGAACCAGGTCCTGTTTCAAGGTCATGTGGAACCTCTTTCACTCATATTCCAAGAATTCAGATCCCTGCAGCTATGGAGATGGAGATCCCTCTTTTCTTGGCAGCTGTCAGCCAAGGGCTGATCTCAGGAGCTCCAGGTTCTCCTAGTCCCTGCCTGCTGATTGCTTCAAAGCCACACGAGCATCTCTGGTTTCAGTGTGCCAAGCAGAGCCTTATGGTGCAGGTCCAGGAGCAACCGTCCTGACCATCCATCACCTGTGCTTCTCATTAATAGAATCCAGCCACACCTGCACTCAAGCAGGGAAATAATACAGGTTCCGACTCACTGGGGGTCACCTTTGTATCTGTCACTGAATCCCTAAAATTTCAGGGGAACCACTATTCTGGGACCTTTGAAACCACATGAGGACATCCTACACAAATTTCATCATGGACTGACTAGTAACATCCCTAACGGGATTGGAGGGGAAAATTGATCAGTCTGATTTTATCCAGATGGGATAGGAGCCATGGAGGAAGTCCAAGGGATGAAATATTGAATGAGAGAGGAGAGCTCATTCCAGGCTGCTGGGGAGAGGACCACTGCAGATCACACTGGTTTATGTCAAGATCACAGCCACATCCTTTCTATTTGTTGGGGCATGGAAAGTCATGGTCTGGGCAGATGGTCAGCCAGACCCCGGAACAACTCAGAACTCCTTGTTCTTGGGTGCCAAGGAGTGCCCACGTGTTGACTAAGCTCATTCTTGTTTTTCTTAGAGTCTGGTTCAGGGTTTATAAAAAGAATTTAAAATCCATTGTGAGTTGGCCTGTGGTTGAGTTTAATGGGCTATTCCCGAAGCTGCCTTTCTTCTGGTTCACTGTACTTAGTGGGTTAGTTTGATGGGACCACCATAATAAAGCACCACAAACTGAGTGGCTTAAACAACAGATTTGTGGAAATTGCAGGGTGAAATGCAGGTGTGGGCAGGGCTGTGCTCCCTCTGAAGACTCAAGAGAAAGGGAGATCGAGGTTCTGGTAGCTCTTGTGCTTGAACTGAAGTCCCCACCGAAGTCTTCCTTGTGCTTCTGTCTGTGCTCAGATTTCCCTTGTTAATAAGCACGTGTTGGATTAGGGCCCACCCTACTCCAGTAGGGCCAGGTTATACCTGCAATGACCTTTTCCAAACAAGGTCAGGTTCTGAGTTTCTGAGGTTCGGCAGTTCTGCTTAGGACCCTGACAAGCCTTAATACTTAATAAAGAATAATTTTTAAATATCCTATAGTCATACTGTTCTAGCAAATAAATAAAAAGTCTGCCTGGTGGATTGATGGTCAGAAATAGCTGGGCTTCCTTTCTCCTCCTTTCGCTTGGGGAATTTATTATTTTCTCACTAGAGGCACCCTTGCCTTTTCGAGTTAATTTTAGAAAGAAAGTTGCTCTTGTTTTATATGTAGAATTGGTTAGTCATAAACCTATTTCTGGTGCAGAATATTTGTCCAGAGGCCAATTACCTGGCAGCTTCACCTATGAGGTGGGTGCAGAAGGGAGCATTCAGGTCAAAAAGGAAATGCAAAGAATCCCGAGAACCAACTCAGAGAGCCTGATGGACTTTCTCTGATATCATACTCCTCTTTCTACATAATTCTAACAGGCATTAAAAACCTGAGCTCTCAGTTAACAGGATAGCAGAGGCATGGAAGTGTACATATGGCAAACTGAGGACAGCAGGTGATGACAGGTGGGTGGGGGACACTCAGAAACTTTAAGAGACAAATTCTAAACAAGACCCGGTTCAGTATTATTCCCTTATGTTGCCCTTCACTCATGTCCTTCAACTCTTGTAGCAGTTTCTGCCTTCCTTGGTTGACACCTGGTTTTTAGGTAGTTTGTTATTCATGCACACCGTTTAATCCCCCCCATGAGATGATTGTGAGAGCCTGGGACATACTGTGTTGTGTCTAGCGCAACACCAGCCACATAGGTGCCTCAGTGAATTGAGAGTTAACACTGAGTAACTCAAACAATGCGTTACACAAACAGGGTGGGTGTCAAAGCATTTTGAGCAGAAATTTTTTTTTCATATTTATCCTTTCAAATGAACTTCCACTGGAGTTAAAATTTTAAAACCTCACCTTTCCCTGAGCTGTGCACAAATGTCATTATTTTATTTATAAGCCCAGCAGTTTTTAACCATCACTTTTTCAAAGGCCCTTTTATTAATGTTTGGTTTGATTTGCAAACTTAGTTATTTAACCTCCTTTAAACATTTTAAACTGCATTTGTAAAGGAAATCAAACTTATTACATTTATAATTACTCAATTGCCTGACTCAACAAACAAACCTCTCAGAGCACTTAAACAATTCTTACAAATCTAATTAAGCTTATAAGTATGCTACACCTTATGGCCTTTTAAATTTTCTTACACTGCATATGACTTTGGTTAGATTTCAACTTCAACTCAAAATCTAAGTCCATTGTTTAATCCACATAGTAAATTTAATATTTCAAGAATCAGGTCTGTTATTCTAATAGGCCGGTTCTCTTAATTGCAACTAATATGTAAAATACTAGATCTGCATTGATTTCTGATTTTAACAGCTTATGGGCTATGGAGATAGCTCAGTTGGTAGAGTGCTTGCCTCAATCCCCAGCACCACACATGCACAAAAAAGAAAAAAAAAAAAACACACTCACAGATTTGATTTTCTTTTCTATGCTTTATTCTAAGTTTTCCTAAGATTAAAAGATGCTTGCCTAAATTGTCCTATAAGGAAAGACCTCTCTTTCATGGGGATCCCTTCTGCCTTCCACTAGGGATCCTTGGAAATGACTCTCCATCACCTAACACTGTCCCACCACTTGATTGATCAGTGAGAAAATTGCCGTAAGTCCCTTTCAGGATGGAAGTGACCTGGCAGGTGCTTCTAACAGCTTCTAGAGGGGAAATCTTGAGCAGTTGGAGCATCTGGAGGCTGCCTCGGAGCAGAGTTCAATCCTCATAATTTCTTAAACTTCTGTTACCCCAAGGGAGTTCACAGAGATGAACAAACAGATCCCACCCAAACTGTTGGACAGTCATCAGCAACCCATGTCCCAACCTGTCACCTCATGGTTGCCTTCCAATAGGGCAAGGGCCGCAGAAGGCTGTGGAAGTCTGACTTGGTCTTCATTCTCTGTCCTCACAGAGAGATCCGGGACAGAGGGGCTCAAAGGTGAATTCAGAGTGTGACCCTCAATTAGAACCAAGATCATTTGAATGACTGCAAATATCAGCCCGGGAAGCAAATCCAATTATCTGGTTCAGTTTTTAAAATCTGAGTCCTGTTTTTTTGTTTTATTTTACAGGAACACTAGGCCTTCCATAATTCCAATACTCTCTGAGGAACTTTTGACCCAATGAGTTACAAAAATATATGATCGCTTACATTTTCTATTTAAAATAAAAAAAGGAGGGAAGGAGAAGAGAAAAACCAAAGAAAATGATACTTAATGCAAAATGAACAGTTGAGTCCTTAAGGCATTGCCTTCTCTTAGGAAATTTTTGGGGCAGGCAGAGCTGCCTTCTTAGCTGACTGAGATGTCTTGGTGACAAGTGGGTGTTGACCTGAACTCATTCAAGTACCAGTGCCAACAGTTGCTTAGAGGAGCCCCTTTTTATTGTCATTGTCTAAATGAGGCCACAAATGAAAGGAGCAGATCCCCCATGGCCCATACTCCTTAGATTCAAGGTAAACCTACTGGATTCTTCTACTCAACAGAAGTCTGCACCCCTGTGACTGGATTCCACATTGTTTAAATCTCAGTCTATTAGATGTCTTTCCATTGGAGTCCAGAGACCTTGCAACTGCTTGGGACCATGTACGGTTTTCCCATGGTTCCCTTCTTAGGGAACCAGGCAGTGCTGATGGGTATGAAAAGGACCAGTGTATGCCCAGTGTCAGCTGACCCTCTGGCCAGAGGTCCCAAGCCCCACAGCTGGTGGGACAACTCCCAGATGGCATCAGCAATGGAGAGTACTCCTGCAGTGCCTAGTGATGGGTTTCCATGGAGACAATGAAGTCCTCAAGAAAAGGTTGTGTAGACAGCAGGGAAGTGAGTGTATGACATCATTTTAAATTTTATTAAAATATTTAAGAATGGAAAAAAAAAAAAACACCCAGGCAGTGAGTGCTTCATGTGTCGGAAAATTCTCTAAAAGGGAGTACTTCATTCTCCAACAGTGTCGCCCAGAGTTTTTACCGAATGAGGCAAACGTTTGTAAAGGTCTGACAAAGGCCTTTGATCCAATGAGGAAGTTGGTAAAAGCAAGTTCTTTGTAACAGTGTTGAAGAAAAGCCAGGATAATGCAGTTTGGTTATCTTTTATTTGTTATAAAATGTTCAGGGATTTGCAAAGCTTTCTGGCTTTTGCTACATATATCACAAATCTGACTGTAACCAAAGGTTATATATAATATGGTGTGGGGAATAATGCATGTGGGGTGATAACAGACTTTAAAAGCGAGAGAGAGGAGAAGGTGGCTTTTAAGTACAGTATGGCATTTCCTTTTCTGTCATGGTGATACATGATATAGTGCTCTGTGGTGTACAAAATGTTATTGGTTGTCATAGCGATAGAACACCATCCCGGAGAAAGGAAGAAATGCTAGCATAAGACGGCTGCTGGAATAGAACTATAGTTATAACAAAATAATCATTGTTACCACTATATTTACTGTCAAATAATAAAATCCATGCTACATTTTTTTTCTTAGTAGTAATTCCGAGCAGCCCTGAAACCATGACAGGGCTTGTATTACACACCCCAGCTTCTGCCTTAGTGCACAAATTCTGTACCTCTTGCTCCTGCTGCTTGTGGGTGTAAACATAGGTTATGTTTTTAATGCATCCCTGAGCTCTGCAGCCACTGGCCTGACTCCATGAGCTTCAGGGCTCAACCATGTTTTTCCACAGAGCCCTGTAATGAATTTGCAGGGTTCTCCTTGCTGTCAAGAGTGCCTCCCCTCAGTTATTTTTCAGTCCTTATTCTGTTGAGTTAGAGCTCGGGTGAACATCCCTCCTCATAGAACTGCCCAGCCTGAATCTCATCTTTGTTTTGCTGGTTTTGGGTGGTTCTCAGGGCATTCATTGTCCAGCTGAGTCTTCACAGTGTCTATCCTATGCACTTGGATATAGTTCATGGAAATTCACCTAATGTGACCTCTGGGGTTGAGTTGCCTGGCCAGGTCAGCTTCAGAGGTTTTCCTATGGGCAAGACCAGGAGTATCATATGGTCCAGCTCCGTTGTCTTGCCAGTTATGGCTGCATCCCTCCTCCTGATCTTCCAGCTATGGATACACATTCCTGACCCAGCAAGGTGTGGGTAGGCAGTGTCATGTGCATATGCAGCCCAGAAAAATCCATTACTACCTGAAAATGCAGCTCATGTTGCAGGTTCTTTAAATGTCAGGACTTCAGGGGTGTCATTTTGATCTGACAGTGACGATATTGCCAACAGAGTGCATGAGTGCCAGGGACTGCCCTCAGTGTGCTGAGTGTATCAGCCCATTTAATCCTCACCTAGCCCCATTTGGCAGATAAAGAGACTGGAGCACAAAGAGGTTAAATATCTTAACTAGGGTCACACTGCTGGGGAGTGCTCAAGCTAGAATGTGAACCCTTGTCACCTTGCTCTGAATCCTGAACCCTCAACTGCTCTACCACTTTCCATGGTCTGAATTGGAACCCAGCAAGGCCTCAGGTGAATCCTGGGAGAACTATTGGGGATTGAAGGTGCAAAAGAAAGAAGAAATCTAATGGGAAGAAAGGAGGAGGATGGCACTCTGAAACTCAGCAACGAAAGCATCGTTGCAAGAAAGCAACTGAAAACAGAGTCTGCGTGTCAGTTGATACAGATGTGGAACTAGACACCTTTATAATAAAAGAAGAGCAAACTGTCAACCAATTGTTAGTACTGTGAGTGGCAAGGACCCTGCCTCTTATTCTCTCTTCAGCTTCCAGCACATCTAGCCCAGCAATAGCTCAGCCCTACACCCCAGCAATCCCAGTTCTCAGAGCTTTGTGGGTGTCAGTTTGCTTGATGCTCACAGGAACCCTGTAGAGGAAGGAGATACTGTTAGCACATTTTCCAGATGAGGCACAGAGTGGTTAAACCAACTTGGCCCAGCCAGTGGCAAGAGTAGCCATCATCTGTTCACCAGATAACCAGATATCTGATGAGAGTCCACCATGTGTGGTGTGTCCCCCACCCCACCACAGGGCATGGTGATGAGCAAGAACACAGGCCCTTCCCTCCTGGGGACAACATTCATGTGAACATGGGCACAGGCCACGTAAGTTGTGAGCTCCAGGCATCTCCAGTGGTGCTCATCAAGTATTAAAGAAGAGCCGGAATTTCACAACCAAAGAGGGGACTTTACGAAGATAGGAGGTTGGGAGTAACTGGATGTATTAGATAAAAGCAGAAAACAACAAATGAACTCAGTTCATGGGGCGGGGTGTCTGAGAAGCTGGGGAAAGTCTTACCAGGAGATGAATTGGGAGCAGTTTGGGTCAAAACAAAGATTTTTAATGTTGTCTCCTAATGACACAAAATATAGAGTGGAAATAGAGTCACAGGGGAAGACCATTTATTCCAGATGAGGAAAGCAAGACCCAGAAGCCTTTGAGTCAGACATGTGCAAGGACGCTTACCCACAACATTCTTTGTAAACACCAAAAATTGGAAACAACCTTGTCCATTTCCAGGAAAATGTTGAAATAAACTGATGATTCCATCCTGTGCAGCAGCGAGAAGGCGTGAGCCACATTCCTCTATTTCTAGATGAATAGAAGCCAAGACTTACTGTTGAGTGTGGGTGGCGGCGGGCGGGGGATTGCAAATTAATGTGTGTCTCTGTGTACGTAAAACACACAGGAACTCAACTGCTCTTAGATCCTTTTGAAAGATACACATGCTTGTCTGTATATAAAAAGAGAACCTACCAAGCTCATGAGTATGATTACCTTCAGGGAAGGGACAGGGGAGTAGGATTGGGTGACCTTTTTGTCATAGTCTAATTTTTAAAATAAGCAACTGTATTCTTTTATTAACCTTGCAATTAAAAATTAAGTTTTTTTTTTTTTTTTTTAAAGAGGTCTATTGACTTGTTCAATTGGATCCATCAAGTTAGCTGAAAAGGCAAGCGTAGGGCCAGGCAAGTCTCCTGGCTCCCAGTCCCCAGCCAGAAGTCCAGACACCGCAAGCACCGGGCGGGGGAGAGGAGTAGGAGGGATTGAGGGCTTTGGAACTAGCCCTGTGTTGCCCAGGACTCCCAGAAACGGTAACAATGTCAATGAGTTAAATGGGGTTTTGCTAAATGAGTGTGTTTTGCAAAAAAGACTCCAGTTTCTAATGGCATTAGTATTCCAGGCAGCTGAATCCCAGGCTGGAGAAAGGTACAAATGATGATTGCTCATTAGCAAATAGAATACAGATGTTAGGTTTATTTTGCCTGAGTGCATCAGCACCTTGGGGAGCCACCAGCGTGGTGAGCCAGGGCCGACAGCGACGCTGCAGGCTCAGCACAGAGGAGGGCTCCCCCAGAGAGGAGGGGAGCTGGCCACTTCCAAGCTTTTAGGAGCTGCATTTTTTCCCCTTTGGTATTTTATTGGGATTGACTGATGGGCCTGGGAAGCTAAAATTTCTAAAGGAACTACCAAATTTATTTTAAATATTTATTATATGTTATCTTTTTGCTACTTAAAAAAAAAAAAAAAAAAAACACCATTCTGTGACCTAGAGTGCATGTTCCTCTTTAGAGAGGAAACTGAAGAGGTGAAGTGGCTTTTCCAAAATCACATGCTACTGAATGGCGGGGGTTAGAACCCAGATGAGCCTGGCCCCAAGGTTTTGGTGCTTTTCTAAGGCGGGCAGAGAGAACATCTAGAGATCTCAAGCTCCTGTCCTTTTCCTTTTTTGAGCAGCAGTCAGGGCTTACCCACCCCATGTGCTCAGGATGCTCACAAAAGATAGATAGGTGAGGAGTGTTTATTTGTCAACAAAATCAATACAGCACCTTCTGGGGGATGGGTAGATACAAGGAACCTGTAATAAGAGGCTCACTCAGCCCTCCTTGACCCCACGCAGCCTCTGGCTTGGTTGTGGGGCCATACAGATTGAATCTGATGGTCATGGAAGGTTCTGATAAGAGTCCCTTGGATTGTGGAAGTTGGGATTTCCATTAAGGGGCACATACAGCTAGTTTTGTTTGCAAGAAAGAGTGAGTGAGGGGATCCAAAATGGTGGGGACATGAATGGAGACAGGTATGTGGAGAGCCAGGGCTGGCCGGGTGAGTGGAAGCTGGCTGGGGTAGCTCTGCTCCAGTGTGGGGGTGGGCCACCTGGCTTTGGATGCCAGGGGAGGCTGGGAAGGAAAGAGGCTGTGAGCTTGGTGGGTGAGGAGGATGGGTGGGTGGGCAGGGAGAGAGTGCAGAGTGCGAGACCTCTTGGAAGGGGGTTCCAGAGGTTCTGGCACCAGTCTGAGCACCCAGGTTAGGGCTATGGGGTGGTCTGCATGCATTCTAAATGCATTTGTAATCTGTTCACCTGCCCAGACGGTTCCCCATTTGACCTCTCCCTTACAGATTTTTTCCACATTGGGTAAAGTTTGGGTTTTCTTGTTTTGTTTGAGGGTTTTATCCAGCAGGGGTGTTGGGAAGTTTATACTCTATCAGGGCAATAATGCTTTTGTAGCTCAGATGCGATTCTTCCATGCCCTACCCGTCTCCCCACCGCCCACTCCTACATTCAAGCCCTCCCTGTGTGCCCATTCACAGTCAAGTCCTCAGTGAGTACCTATCAACCACCTTTCATATGGAGGGAGTGTGTCAGCCCCAGTGCCTCTGGTGAGTTGAGCCATACTTGATACTGGTGGCCTGACCTCTATCCTCCAGGACAAAAATGTCCCACTTGTGACTTTTGCCTCTGAGCAATTTGTGGCAAGTTAAGAAACTATCAAGGGAGGACAGCAGTTATTTTCTTTTCTAAGAAGTTGCTGGCCTGTCTTCAAGGTGAGACCAGAAGTGTTAGACACAGGAGTTGCTTCATTCTCTATCTGAGCACTAACCACATGCACAGTGGTTAATGCTCAGATAGCAAGACTTCCTGCTTTTCAGCTGTCTGCCTGCCACCACCAGAGGCACATACTGAATGTCGCTCATGGTGGGTGTAGACGGACGGACGGGGTGACAGGCCTTGTGAACGGGGACCAGGCTTCCAGAAACCACGGAGTCTGACTTGTAAAGACTGCAGCTTTTTCTGCCACTGCGTCCTCCAAGAACTTTACCCACCTTATTTAAATGCGTAGCATTCAGTCATGGTCAGATACATACTGCCTCAGGGGCATAAAATTAATTTAGAAATGACATTTTAAATAGTGGAAGCCTTTTATACAATGATGTGAAAATTGTTCTGCTTTTGAAAATCAAAATCAAACATGAAACAGTATGTGTCTCTGTAAAGAAGTCAGATAGCTTGCTGGGATATTGCTTTGGCTTTTTGCCAAAAAAAAAAAAATCCAACTCTGAAGAAATGAAGCAAAAAGGTATTTGAGGAAGGAGGAGGGTAGTGATTGTTTTATCGAGACTGGCAGCCAGATTTGCAAAGCAGCACTTAAAAAAAAAAAAAAAAAAAAACTCCAACTCAGCCAAGAAAAAGTCTGGTGGCTTCCCTAAATAGAATTTCTAAACTGCACCTAATGAAAAGCCTGAATAACCAGTTCGGATTTTGAAAGATAGAAGACCCTACCCATTGCTGACTGTGGTTTAATTACATAATGAACCAGCCAGTCCTGTTTTTGTCTGGTTTAGACACTTTGCAAAATTATTTCCCGTAGAATACACTACCCTCTCGTCACATACCTTCTCTCTCGTGTTATGGTTGTTGTTAATCCTCTGCAATAATTTTTTTAAATTCTGCTTTAAAAAAAAAAAGAGAGATGGCTTGCTTTCCCTTCATTGGTGACAATGTTATCCTCGGCAGCAGTGTCTGCCCTGTGATAGGATCAGAAAATGGAATTGTTTGACTCTCAAGGAGCTAGTTATAGGCTGGGATATTTCCTTTTAAGAAAATACTCTACTTAGATAGAAGGCGTTCACTTTTCTTCGTCCCCACTGGACTGAGGGAAAGACACAAGCTGACAGTGCAGAAAACATGGTTAGTTCCCATCCAAGTCAAACCGAGGCAAATCCATTGAAAGGGAGCTTGATGGGGTGGGTCAGTGTGATATGCCAGCCCCGGAAAGGGTCCTTCCCACTGCTCCATCTTTTCACAGCTGTAATTGAGTGAGGACTGTCCCCAACTTGACTTACAAAAGCTGCTGTTGGCTCTCTCTTTGTGCCAGAAAGCAAACAAAATAGTCAGGTTCCCAATTTGGAGAAGCCTGCATTCAGCCCAGGCCCAGGTAGTAGAGCAAATAGACACAAGAGGGCCCAGAGGGGTGGCCCTTCTGTGCAGCCAGGAACGTGGGTCCCTCTATAGAGAAAGCTGGGGCTGGGTCTCCAGAAGGAACCTCATCCATCCTCTACCTGAATGGGGCTGAGAAAGATGAATGATAGAATCACTGATGAGAGAATCTGTTTTAGAGATTGAATCCACCCCCTTATTTTACTGATAAGCAAACTGCCTTATTTAATAGATAAGGAAACTGAGGCCATTTGTGCTAGGCAAACTGCCGAGACTGGCTGGTAGATAATCATCAAAGTTCAGAGAGGGTGTACATTGATGGATTTGTTAATCTAACTTCTTCAGGAATGTTTCACTACTTTTTAATTTGCATGTTGCCCCAAGAGACTTGACTTTTTTTAAATCTTGAAGGATTCATGAGAAAGCTCATTGTTAAAGACCCAGGTGACAACTTGTGGCAGCAATGTGCATGATAGTATCTCCTTTGTTAAGGCAAATAGAAAATTTAGAAGAAGCAGTAGCCTAATAAATCGTTAGGTGCATCCTTGAGCGACTGTGCCACAATTTTTGGTATTACATGTTTTTATCTAGAAACGTGGCAGTTTCGCTGTGGGTGGCAGTCTTGTTATCTCCCCAAAGACACAGGGAAAGGAGGGGACTGACAGTTTTTCTCTGTTTATCTTTAGACCAGTGCCTTGTCCAAAACAAATTTTGAATGTTATTTATCTATATATTTCACCCATCTAAAAAAAAGGGAATGAATTGTAATCACAAAAGTATAAGAAATAATATCAAAAGTCCTCAGTGCAGAATTTTATTTTTTTAGTTGGACACAATATCTTTATTTTATTTATTATTTATTTTTATGTGGTGCTGAGGATCGAACCCAGCGCCTTGCATGTGCTAGGCGAGCGCTCTGCTGTGAGCCACAATCCCAGCCCAGTGCACAATTTTTTAAATGCAGCTGCGAGGGAAGAACAGGAGAGAGGGCCACGATGTAGGGTCTAAGAAAAAGACAGTGATTAGTTCAAAATCCAGCCCTGAGTTTCCCAGCAGTGAAGGCAAAGAGAGAAATGGAGCCATGCAGCAAGCTCTCGTTTCCAGGATAAGCACACACACCCGTGAGGGTAAACACACACACACACACACACACACACACACGGGTGAGGTGTCTGTTTCTTTAATAGAAATTTAGTTGCTGTTGCAAAGATCTGCTCTCCTTACAAGGCCCTTGGTTTACACTCTTGCATCAGAGGCTGGGTCTCACTCCCAAGTGCATCTAAGGACTATATGCTCTCCCTTTGGTGGCGGGAGAGGTGATTTTGAAATCTCTGCAATGCTAGAGAGATGCATGTGCTACAGGCTGAATGTGTGCGTATGTGTTGGAGTCCTAACCCAGTGACACCTGGGGATAGGCCCTTTGGGAAGTGATTACATTCCAGGAAGGGGACTCTCATGATGGGATTAGTGGCCCCAAGAGAAGTCTCCATGTCTCTCTTTGGCAGCACAGAGGAAAGGACACATTGAAAAAACAGCCAGAGATAGCCATTTTCATGCCAGGAAAGGAGTCTTCTCCAGAAACCAAACCCTGCTGGACCCTGACTCTGGACTTCCATCCTCCAGAACTGTGAGAAGGTACACTTCTTTCTGTCCTTTCAGCCACCCAGCCTGTGGTACTTTGCTATGGGCAGCTGGAGCTGACTCAGATGTGTTACCCTTTCCTTTGTACCCACCCCTAAGAGCTGGTTAAAAGCTAAAACCCTTTTCCAGAAACATGCACAAGATTCCAGCATTTGCCCTTTGGATTCCATTTAAATCTCTCCTCCTTGACCATCTCCTGCTTCATCTGTGTGGTGTGAGGGAGTGATTGTTTCCTTTTTCCTGGAAGGTTTTTGTTTGGGCAGTCATCAAGAAGCCGAGGTGCTGCTGATGCTGATCAGGGCCCAGGGCACTAATGAGATTCACTGTTTGGAGTTGAGAACTGTCCACATACTCAGGGAGAGAAATGGTTTCTGCAGTTGCATACCACTGAAGCTCTGATTAAGATCTTTCCTATTACCTTTAGTTAATAAACATGACCAAGATGACTTGCCCACTTTGGAACATGAAGATTGTGATAAAAAAAGAATTTCTTTGGGAAGCTTAATCTCCCAAATTGCTTTAGGTTTGGGTTCTCATCCCTCCAGAAGTGAAAACAGCAGAGAGCAGAACATGTAGAGTGACCTCAGCTGGCTTGGGTGGGCACCATGTATTGCAGACAAAAAGTAATGAAATGGGGGGGGGGGAGAGTCAGATGAATTAACATTTTTCATGTGAAATAGAATCGATAAAATTAAATCCACTTTGGAATTCATTAGCTTTTCTGTTTTGATTTTTTTGTTGTTGTTGTTGCAAAGTGCTTAGATGGAGAAAACAGGCAGCTAGATGGTGGGGAGAGATGTAAAATTTAATTGTGTTCCAGAGTCCAAACTGTAGTTTCCTCTGAGAATAGAAGGAAGAAAGCAAAACAGAGTGAGCTGAACTTGGTACTCAGCAGATGCTGGGCTTTATGATGTGGTTGGAATGTGGCACTTCTTTAAACTGGCTCTGGAAGAGGATGACCCAGCAGAGCTTCTGTCTTTAACCCTTTCTGCCCAGATGCTGACAGATAACGAAACGAACTGTGTGGTTCAGAACCAAAATTTAATTAAAATAGGAAATGATGGTATTTAATTTGCAGCTTGTTTGTGGAAAGTAATGCAGCCAAGGACACTTAAGAATAAATACAGTGGATGCTGATTTACTGAGCAATGAACCAGAGCCCTAGGGAATAGAGCCATTTATTCGCTCGTTCGTTCATTCATTCACTCATTCATTTTAACAGGATGTTTGAATGACCGAAGTCTGCCAGTTCTAGGACTGTGACTAAGAGGCACACATTTTGCAAAATACTTGTGAAGTGTGGCATTGGGTTTCCTCAAAGTAACTATATGAAATTTTCCACGGAGTAACATAAACTTTAGACTTTTTCCACTGAGAAGTTCCTCCTTATCCAGGACTGTGTTAGGACAACTTTATCAAAGCTGTCCCATTGGTGTGTGGGGCAGGGACTTTGCATTGATATGCAAATGCACTGGTCTCAATTAAGTACCTTTGTTGTGATGAATTTACACTTGTTCCTTTGCTTTCTTTTGCTGAACTAAAAGAAAATAGTAGTAAAGTAGTATTTCTGAGTAGTGACACATCTATAAAAGCAGGAAGGCAATTATTGTACTTAAACTCTAGTTTTGGACATCTCTGAATAGAGGCTAAGTTTTTATTTTCTGAATAAAGAAGATTTTACCAATATAGAGAGCCATCATTCACTTCCAGGCTGCTCTATTCAAGAAAAGTCTACTGGTAAAAACTCTATTTCCCAGGACCATTTATTTGAAGCCCATGCCTCCAAGAGGGAATCACCTTGGGGCTGTGTGAATGTTGTGATGTGATATTGTCTGTTAGCCATTTGCAACAGCTTATATCAAACTTTGGAATGTTCTCTAACTCTTTTCAGCCAGGAAGAGATTAGCGAGCGCTGCCATATCTCTCTGCAATTTTTCAAGAATTGGCTGAGGATTTAAAATACTGTTGGAAAGCAGTTGGCTCTTTGTCAGGACGATTTATGGGCTATTGGTGAAAGCTAAGAGGCAGATGCTCCTAAAAAGTGAAATTCAGGCACAGATGAGCTGCCTGGGCTTCGTGTTGGAAGTAGGGACCAGGATTAGCACTGGCCACCAAAGAAGGCGATGGTCACAATTTGGTCATAAAATGTTTTGGATTTTCTGTCATCTCATTTGCTTTTATCCTATGTATTTCTGGACTATCCAGCGAACTTGAAGTGTTTTAGGGTAACAGAAAGCTTACTCTTCCAAACATCCAGGGATGGCAACAGGTACCCAATTTCACCCTAGAGGGGTTGTCATTGTATGGTTAGAGAGGCATTTGAGAGGACTTGTTTCATCTTGTTTAATACGATGAACTGATAACCGTCCTGTATTACAGGATAGAACCTCTTTGATGCATAAGAGACAGGTAAAGAGGGCAATCAGATGGGGCTAAAGATGGGATCAGGCTTGGTTCCTGTCTCCTGTTTAACCCCCTGCCAGCCCGCAGGCTCAGGGAGAGGTCTTTCACTCCTCCAGGCCTGCCTATCCCTTTCCTTGACAGAGGATCTATCTCAGCTCAAAAAATTCTGGCACTTCATGGGCAGAGCTGCCTGCAGTCTGCCAACAAGAAAGTCCAGGTAGGTTTGACTTCCCTGCCCAAGGATTCATTCTAGATCATGATTTGGGCTAATTGGGAAATATTGCTAGATGGAGCTGATTCTAAGATGTAATAAACAGATAATAAATCAGCGTTTTTAAGTGAAGTAGAGTCCCCATACAACTTAACAAAATGCTCCAGTGGAAAGCTGATCAGAAATTGATCTTTTCAGCTTGGTCATTTCATGAATAATTAGACAGTAGAGGCACAGAATTGCTGGCATATTAATTTGAACTGTTGCATTTCCCATTTCTAAAGAGTGTGAAAGCTCTGACCGGTCTGGGTCTTTAAAGAAATAAAATATTTCTCCGTGAAAAGTGATGCTTAGGAAACCCCAAACTGATAGAAAGTTCCCCAGGGAATAAGTGTGGATGTTTGGCCTTGAAGTTCCGTGGGACCGTAGGCTGCCCATCATGTAAGGCTGTGGAGTGAAGCCTGGGGCCTCCTTTTTTGTACTTCTCAGCGGGTAGGCCAGGCCACCACAAGAGGTCAATTTGGACACTATGGTCACATTTTAAAAAGAGAACTGTAATTATGACCTCTAATTATATACAGTTAGGCCCACAGAGTTAAAGATAATGGCACCTCCTGCTTGGGAGTATAAGTTAATTGCCTGCAGGGGTCAGAAGAGTGTGAACATCTGTCCCCTCCCCCAGCCCTCTCCTGGCCTGCGCCAACTGGCCTTCCTGCCATTGAAGCCTCAGGGTTGACACTGGTTTACACATGAGAGTGGGAGGTCAGATTTAACTGTTCAAGAGGGAAATAAAACTTTAGTGAGTCTAGACCTCATCTGTCTGCCCCAGTGGCCTTGTCACAACCCAAGTCACCTGGAGCTCATGTCACAGGCCCTATTTTTATTGACAAAGGCCACATTCTACCTCGCGTACAGTTACTCTCATGTTTTCTGCCACTATTTTCTTCAAACTATGAAAACTTTTTTTATTATAGAATATCTCAAGTGTACTGCAAAAAGAGAACCCAGAGTCCCAAAATTGCCTTCCTGCTGCTACCACCACACCTTGGCACATCGATTTCATGTGTATTTTCCCTCGGTCCTGCCACCTCTACCACCTCCCCACCCCCCAGTAATGGGGATAATTGTATAATTCCTGCACATGTTGCGGTCTGTTATTTAAAAAAATGTAGAGATTCTTTTTAACACAGCCACAATGTCAATAGCGCATCTTAGAAATTTAATAATTACCTGATACTTCATCAATGTTTACATTTTTCCAATTGTTTATAATTCTTTTAAATCCTTTTTTTTAATCAAAAACCAGGCAGCATTCCATACCTTATAATTACTGATCCATCCCTCCTGGTCCCCTCTTTAGGGTCTCCTTCTGTATTTGTCTCTATTTTGTCCTTTTTTTTCTTGACTGCTGATAACGCTATTGTGTTGTTGTAGTTGTAGGTGGACTTCATACCTTTACTTTATTTTCTCATTTTTATGTGGTGCTGGGTATTGAACCCAGTGCCTCACATGTGCTAGGCAAGCTCTCTGCCACTGAGCCACAGCCCCAGTCCCTGGCACTATTATTTTTTAAGAGATTCGGTTGTTTGGTCTATAGAGTTCCATATCATCTGGATTCTGCTGATTTATCTTGCATCGTCATTCAGCATGTTCCTCAGTCCCCTGAATTTTTTAATAAATCAATAATTAGACTTAGAGAAGGTGGTTTAACTTTGGTACTTGATGTTTGGGGCCAGATAATTCTTTGTTGGGGAACAGGAGGGTCTGTCCTGTGTCTTGTAGAACATGTCCCATCAGCACTATTGGCCTCTACCCACTAGATGCCAGTAGCATACAAGTATGGACACACACACTGTTGCACACTCACCAGCCACAGCAAACATCAGTGACTGCAGACATTGCCAGGTGTTCCCAGGAGTACATAGTCCTGCCTCAGAAACATTGCTGTGGAAGCTTGAGGAGATTCAGATGGAACACTAGAGATTTTTCCTGTAAGATTACTTTTAAGTAGGGTGTCCCACCGCCATCAGGTGGGTGAAACATTGTATCTAAGTGTTTCTTCTTGTCATTAGCAGCTCTTTGTGATCACTGTTAGATAAATTCATTCATTGGGGCTGCAAAGTGGAGGTGCAGTTTCATCATTCCTCCTTGAGGTGACCTTGAATACATCGTAGAGAGAAACTTCCCATCCATCACTTAGCCGCGCCTGGTGTACTAAGGAAAGGCAGAGCAGCTGTTTGCCTCTTCCCTTTAGCAGTTTCCAAAAGAATGAGTCAGTTCCCCAGCACTTTCCAAAGACGACCAATGAGTTTTAGCATTCTTTTAAATATCACTGCAGGGGCTGGGGATGTGACTCAAGCGGTAGCGCACTCGCCTGGCATGCGTGCGGCCCGGATTCGATCCTCAGCACCACATACAAAGATGTTGTGTCCGCCGAAAACTAAAAAATAAATATTAAAAAAATTTTCTCTCTCTTTAAAATAAATAAATAAATAAATAAATATCACTGCAAACTTTTGGGTTAAGTATGTTTGATGCGTTTGAATGCAATGCAGTTGTTCTCCTGGTGGGAGCTCAGTTCACCCCATCTTTGGCCAGTGGTAAGGGCTTCAAAGTAGATTTGAACCCTTAGGACAGTAGACTCTGATGGCATCCTCGTCATCAGGTATGACAAAGTCCTCTGGGCTTATCTTATACGGTTTCTGGGCCATATGGAGTGCTTATTTCTTTAGTGGGAAATGACATTCAGAGATGACAGTCTGTTGCCACCAGTAATTTTAATCACATGGTCTTTTGATTTTGTTACCGATCTCAGGCTCTACCAAATGAATTCTTAGTACCCTGATAACACAGAACTTCTTTAGATGAACCTGTTGCTCAGAAGCACACTACATTTTTATATGCTAAGCCCCTCTGGTAGGTGGTGTTTCTTTGACCCTATGAAGTCACTGTTACAGGATGGACCCAGGATATGGAAATGACCTGCTTGAGTTAACCTCAAGGAGGCCTGTATGGTTGAAGAATGGGGTAGGTTCTGGAAGTGGCAGAGCCTAGAAGCTGGTCAGAGTTGTACAGGACTGAGTGGAATACCCTTCAAAATCCATTCCTTGAGGATCAGAAGATCCTTCCTTGTAAGCTGTCCATCAGGTCCAGGAGGGTGGCCATGCTTGTGTGTTGCAAACCCTGTATGCCAGTTCAACAGACTTCTTCCTCCTCTTCTTCATTCTGTGCAGATACCTGAAACTCTGGCTCACTCTGCCCCAGTGTGGGGCAGCCACCTGTGGCTCTCAGTGCTGCTCCTTCTCTTGACTCTAGCATGCTTCCCAAACCAAGAACTCAGTGGCCCAAGGAACACCTTCTTTTCCCCCAGAATGCAAATAAAAAGCATGCTACCAAATTCTTCAGAGCAGTGATGTTGTTCCAGAGGGTGAATTCTTACCAGCTTCCCACAGGTCTGTGGAGAGGGCTCAGAGACCATCAAGTAAGGTCAACCCCTTGGTGAGACTCTGCATACACAGGGCAGGTGACAGTAGCAAGAGCTGAGAACATCTGGGGAGGGGGACACTGCTGTAGGTGGAGGTTTTCAGGAAGGCTTCCTGCATAGTGGCACTGGGCAGCCCCGTGTTCCTTGCCTCAGTGCGTGCAGGCATGGCCAGCTGTCCCTCTACCCTTAGTCCCTCTGATCTCTCCCCTGATCATAATGGCACCAACTGTCAGGTTCCACAAGGGATTTGGGAGCCTTATTTCGAGGAGGTAGTCTATAGGGTTCTCTGAGGAGGTTTGCTCAGGGGGTGCACCAGGCTCCAGGTGTCACTTCTTAGAACAGTCCATTTTTCTCCTTAGTACCATCAGTGGACATGCCAAGCACAGCAAGAGTATGCTTTACCCCACCCTCTACACACCCCCACAGAGTCACACTCTGGAGCAGTAGTCAACTGGGGGGCATTAGGCTGGCAGCAGTAGGCTCCCCCTGCCCACTTGGCCTAGCAGGGTGGGCCAGATGCCTGTCGCCAAGCATCCCAGGGATAAGAGCTCACTGGAGCATGCTCCCTAGGTTTCCTCAGAACACAATGAGCTGGGAAGATCAATGGGCTTAAAAACACAGGCTGAGCTGTCTATCTGAGCTGTCTCACTCACCCCAAAGCCTTACCCTAAAAGTGCAGTAGCCACGCTGTCCTCTGGCACTGCTGAAGCCTGGAGGTTCCTGGGCAGACATTGGGCTCAGCACAAGCTTGTCAAAAAACATGCCAAAACCCTTTCTAGAAGAATCTTCAAAGGGCGGGTGAAGATGCAGGTACCACCTTGGTAGCACTTGGCTGCAGTGGATTTTTTCCTTCTCCGCTTTCTAATTTTCTTTGTCTGGTTTTGTTTGTACAGTATTTGCTGCCGCTTTTTTTTTTTTTCTTTTCCTCCTCTTGTTGAGTAAGGAAATGTGGGTTCCTGGTGAGAAAGCGGGCCCAGCTGCTCTGGTGAAGTAACCTGGCCCCCAGGCCTGCAGAGCTGCCCTCCAGGTGTCTTGGCCCTTCTGCCGCCCCCCGCCCACACCGTCACCCTTGGCTGATGTTACCTTTCCTTCTGGCTGGGTCTGTTTGTCCTGTTATCTGGTGTTTGTCCAACCCTCTTGGCTTTTCCAAAAGCAGTGTGCCCCAGAGGTAAACTGAAAAACCTTTCCTTGGCTCAACGTTTATAATTCTGAGCCAAATACATGGCGTCGGCAGGAGGAGGTCAGGTTTGGCCTGAACTCACCTTCTAAGCGCCCAGCTTCCAGGCCTGGATGGACTTCATTCCGTGGAAAACTCCCTCGTGCTGGTGCTGCTGTTCTGGATGCTTCCCCACTGTCCTAGACAATCCAGGTGGCGACAGCCAAATTCCACAAACCAGGTAGCTTATAAGCAGCAGAAAATTATTTCTCACAGTTCTGGATGTTGAAAAAGTCAAGTCTCCAGCAGACTCCGTGTCTCATGGAGGCCCAAGTCTGGTTCATAGATGGCACCTCCCTGCCGCATCCTGCCGTGGTGGAAGAGGCAAGCCAGCTCTCTGGAGATGATAATCCCATCACAAGGACTTCACCCTTCTTGAGAGGACCTGGTCACCTCTCCAAGACCCACCTCCTAACACTATCACATTGGTGTTTGCGTATCAACACATGAATTCAGAAGACATAAATATTCAGTCCATAGATACCACATATGCTGTGTGGCTGAAAAAAAAGAAAGTCCTCTCTTTATTCTTCTTCTCCTCCTCCTCTTCCTTTTCCCTCTTCTCCTCTTCCTCTCCCCCCCACCCCCAAACACATCCAAAGAAAGAGGGATCCATCAAAGTAGACCTTATAGGCAAAATTCTTATTCTAGGGATGCAGCTTCTCTCAAAAACCCTTCTAGAGCCGGGTGCAATGGTGTCTGACTGTAATCCCAGCGGCTCAGGAGGCTGAGGCAGGAGGATCGAGAGTTCAAAGCCAACCTCAACAACTTAGCAAAGGCCCTAAGCAACTCAGTGAGACTCTGTGTCTAAATAAAATACAATATAGGGCTGGGGATGTGGCTCAGGGGTTGAGTGCCCCTGAGTTCAATCCCTGGTATACACCCCCCCCCCATTTACAAAAACCTTCTGGAAATGTCTCTGGAGGCTGTCTTCAGAACACATTTCCCATTTGCCTGCCAAAAAGATCAGCTTGTTGTTTTATGGTTAAGCTAAATCTTAAACCCAAACTGTTCATTCTCAACTTCCTTGCCCATTGGCTTCCTGGGATCTTCTGCTTCCAAGATGGCAGGATTGGAAGTATGGTGGGCTCCTTCTCATTTCTCTTCCAACAGCACAGTGTTGTGATTAGATCTTGTCTGGTGAAGCACGGAATCCTTTTATTTCCATGTCCTTTATGTATAGTCTTAATCTTGAATCTGTATATTTCCATACCTAACTGTATCTGAAATGAACTTCTCATGAACAGTTTAATGATAATTTTTGTTTGCAAGGATGACGGGTCGTACCACCATCTCTTTGTATCTAGGGGTATGTGCTGTCCAATGAGAGCTGAATGAGTGACACTTGTTATGATCTCCTCACCTACGGTGTAGCCCCTAAGAGAAACAGGTCCTAAGTGCTTAAATTGAGCCCTGCACAGAGCTCAGTGACCTGTAGTCCTGTTGCTAGAATCAGCAGCCTCAGGTTCACTCCAGAATAACAGTGGAGGAGACATCAAGGGTGTCCAGCACCGCTCCTTAGGAGAATGTACCACCGTCATCCCAAGGGCCTGTGAGGTCTTTAGTGTGGTAGACACAGACTGAAGTGGGATAAGGACCCTGAGTTTCTGATGGGACATATGCTTTCCTCTACTTGGGTCCCTCTTTGTAACTGAAGCTCAGGTCTCTAAGGGAGAAAGAGGGGATGGGTTTTCAGAGGACTTGTTTACCAGCGGAAGCCTGGTTGTACTGGGGGCGGTTGTAGTGGCTGGGTGCCTGTTTGTATGTATGTGGGCACACGGTCCTGGGCATCAGGAAGGAGAGCTGGTTGGATCTGTCCCCTTCTGATCCTTTAGTAAGATGACCCAAACAGGGTTTAAGCAACCAGATTCCAAAGCAAATTCTTGGGTGATCTTGTGACTTTTCCTCTGAGAGGAGGTGTGTCTCGGGGCACCGACACCAGGATTCTGAGCTGTGACACCTGCCAGTGTCACTCCAAGATGGATTCTTGGCTCCTGGAAAAGGGGCTTGGCACATGTCCCCAGACAAAGACAGCTAATGAAGTGCAAGTGGAATTATTTAATTGTCAGCGCTTACCAGCGCTGCTACACCCAGCAGGGGCCAGGCCACCATGGGAACCTCTGTCACCAAGGGAGAGTTGGTGCCAGGTTGCCAGCAACCCCGGCCCTTTACAGAGGAGGATGGAGCCTCTGGGTAGGGACTGAGCAGGGGATGATCTTCCCATAGGAGGGGAGAAGTGATGGTGGGTGGGGAGACCTGGGCTCTGGAGAAGGCAGGCCAACAGCGTGGAATCCAGGCATTGCTGAGCCCCCAGCTCTCCCCGACAGTTATTTGCCAGCCAGCTGATGGTCTGACTATCCCTCTGGGGACACTATCTCCAGTGTCTTTCTGGTTCTGACTCTGGCTTCTGGGCTTGGCACTTGCTTCCTCCTAGACACAAGAGTGGCCAGGTTCTGAGGATCTCGGTGCTCATCTTGTTCCTGCTCCAGGGGAAGCTATTGTGCACCCGGGGCTGGTTCCCATTTCTTCCTGGGTGATAAGCTCTGGCTGTATCGCTAGTTGAAGAAAGAAGAAGGTTTTCAAAGAATTCCAGAGCCTGGAGGGCTGCAGCGTGTCTCCTCTGTTTCTCTTTCTGCATCATCCTCCAGTGTCCCCTCTGTTCATGGCTATCAGTTGCTGCAACCCCAGAGAGGGGTGGCCCAGGAGGCAGAAATCAGAGAATGCAGTGAACAGAGATTTACAACTGGAGGAGCTTCAGAGGGGAAGGGCCTTCTGAGGTCTATAAGTCTCTCTCCTACAGGAAGTTAAAAAATTATTAAAAAAAAAAAAACACCAAAGATAAGTACAGCACACCACATCAAATGAGCCAATCAGGACTAACCAAAGAATCTTGCCTCTAAAATAAAAGTCTTGTCCCATGATACATGGGACAAAGACATAACTTGTTCTGGGTCACCTGTTGCCTGTGCCCTGGTCTTCAAGTTCTAAAATTTTAGTTTTAGCCCATATGGCTCCTCTCAGTTGACTCTCAGGTAGCTTCTAGAAAGACTTCCATCAACTAGTCAAAGGTGGTAAAGGGTAGGCAGTCACCATTAGGAAAATTAGACTACCCAGTTTTGGGGAGTCGGGGTGACTCTTCAGCAAAGGGCTGGAGCCCAAAAACAATAGGAAAAAAATGAGCACGTTACGTGGACCTCTCCTCAGAGATGAACAATTAGAATCAAAGGGCCCAGACATCAGAGTTAAAGCAGCTCTTGTGGGAAGAAAACGGAAGTAGGGGGCACCCAGGTGGGGAGTGTCAGCGTGCTCCCCTGCTGCTCCAGCAGAGATGCAATGGCAATAGAGTGTCAGGGAGGCCCAGGAAAAGTCCCCAGCCCCCACCCTAGTGCCAGGTTAGACTTAGGGCTCCTCCGAGACCTCCGGAGACCACAGACCCGGGCATTTGACTCCCAGCCAGGATGCACTTCCTTCCAGGATCTCTTTCTGCAGGAAATGGTGTTAGGGGTAATAAATGGGCCATTGATCCAAGTTAGAAAGACGCCCTGGGTTGGGAGCTGTAATGCATCCCTCATGCGCAGAGTCGATGGTGACTCCGCTCCTCAGGCCCAGTAAAATCCTCATCTGGAGCTCACTAGTCACTCTTTTTAAGCTGAGAGAAACTCAAAAGACTCATGACTGGGAGCCTGATAGCACCCAGCATGCTGCACATGTGTGTGATCCGCCCTCCTTCACCCCAGCAGGACATGGATCACCTTTCTGGTCCAACAGTCAGCTGTTGGTTCCCATGCACTTGATGGTTGGTTCTCACTCTCCTGGTGCCTTCAGAGCAACAGGGAGTTTCAAGTATTCTTTTGGCTCATTTTTTTGGGGCAGACAGGCCATTTTTGGTATTCTCTATATCCAGCTGTCATCCTGAAGAAGATGTTTAAAGTCACAACTGGGCATCTATTTGTGTTGAGTCTTTCATTCGAGAAAACCCTGGCATGCTGAAGCTGTCCACCGGGCTCTATGGTGTCACTTTCTCCCAGTCTCTCTGAGAACCCACTGGACATTTACACATGCATGGTGAATCCTCGCATTTCCCACCTCATCCCTGTTGCTCCTCACATTACAACTTCTTTCCCTTTGGAAGTAGACAGACTGTTGGTGGCCAATGACATTACTAGAGCTCACTGCAGCTCTCCTTTCTGCTTCCTGATCAGAGACAGCCATTTGAGATGTCTTGATCTACTGCAGCAAGAGCCAAAGGGTATGACTCTTCAGTGGTTTCAAAGCTGCAAGTGTAGATATTCTGTCTGTCTTAACTTGCACCTAGGGATCTTGCAAAAAAAGAAGAGTGAAATTAAAGACATCAGCAAGATGAATGGTATTATCTGTTTGCTCTTGATGGTGTTCTATTTGAGACAGTTGTTCCAGAAGCTGTGTTTGCCAACCCTAGCTCATGGATCTATGAGTGTAGCACAGACAGTGCTTGTCAACCTCATCTCTGGACTGGATAGTGTTTGATGGCGCACTCTCCTGCACCCTGTAGAATGCTGGGCAACATCCCTGGCCTCTCCACCCATGAGGTGCCAGGGCTGCACTTCCCCTCTGGCCTAGTCATGACAATCAAAAATGTTTCCAGACGTGGCCATACATCCTTGTGCTGGAGTGCGGAATTTCCCCCGGCTGAGAAACAGTGGCTTAATAAGGTGATGATGGATGAAACCAAGCAGATGTACTCAGGTCCCCAGGAAATGTGCCGCTTGCTTTGTTTCTTTGTTTCATTTGTTTCTTGTCCCCTTGGCCCTAAATTAATCACTTTTTTTCCCTCTTCATTTTTAAGCAAATACTTTCAGATGTATCACTCTTACATGGAATGGTAGAAAATGGAGAAAGATGTTTCAAAGCAAAGAGATCTATCGAAATCATAAATGAAAAAGGATATCAGAGATGGACTTGTCTTCCTTAGTGGATTTCTTTGGATGGTATTCACAGACCCTTGATTTGCTCTTAAAGGTGGTTCTTCACCTTTCTCATGTATCAGAATTCCCTGAACAATTTTTTTTTAAAAACTCTGTCACCTCAGGTTGATCTTTTTTTTTTTTTTTTAATTTTTTTTTAAAGAGAGAGTGAGAGAGGAGAGAGAGAATTTTTAATATTTATTTATTTTTTTAGTTCTCGGCGGACACAACATCTTTGTTGGTATGTGGTGCTGAGGATCGAACCCGGGCCGCACGCATGCCAGGCGAGCGCGCTACCGCTTGAGCCACATCCCTAGCCCTCGGGTTGATCTTATACCCTGAGGTCATCAAACACTTCTCCCCCAGCTTAGTGCTGAGCTTCAGATAGTTAGATTTAGCTGAGCAGCAGATGGGTTGAGCCACTCATCCATTTATTTAATAGCTATTTATCTGCACCCCATTAGGTCCCTAACACTAGGCTAGGTGCTGGGACTAGGAGGAGAGCAAGGAGGAGACATCCTGGCATAGTTCACTTTCTAGGAGAGAACATGGGAGAGAGTATGAGCATCTTAGTATGTGCATGTGCCCAGTGTACCTATGTTCTTATATCTGAAAATTTCCGTCCAAGTGTGTGTCATTGTTTAGTTATTTTGTTTGTTCCTAAATAACTTTTATTCAGTTACATAATGATCTTTTATCATCCTGTAAAACACTTCCTATGTAAAGGAGAGCAGAAAGAGGAAAAAAAAAAAAGAAACACATCAGCCCTATGGGAAACTAAATGATTTCTAGGAAGTAATGGCTGTTGTCTCAGGCTTTCCATATGGAGAATGTTCTGTCATCATTTTGTTGAGTCAGTCAACTCAGAGATGCCAAGGTCGGTCGTCCCTTACATTCTTTTGAGGCCGGCCTATGAGAATTAAACCAGAGACTCCCTGTTGGCTTTCATATTCTTAGTTTGTTAAAATACATGGCCTCTATGAATCACTTCTCTCTGGTACAAAACCCCAGAGGAAGGGGATGAATGTAGACAGAAATCACACCAGGAACCCACAAAATACCTGCACCAACCTGGATGGATGGGTGGCTCTGGACTGGACCTACAGGTGCCCACCATGACAGGCCACAGCTTTCCAGGGACAGTAGTATATTCTCCCAACCTTTCTGAGAGCGTTTGGTGCCTCCAGAGGCTTTGGAGCAGATGGCTCATTTGGTTGGTGCCTCATGGGGCCCCATAGTCCTGGCAGCCACAGATTAGAAAGGGAAGAAGAAGTCAAGGACCATTAAAGGCAGAGCCAGGAAGAGTGTGGAAGGAAATGAAAAACACCAGTCTGGTGCAGATGTGGGACTGGAACCTCCAGATTCTCCTGCCAGGCTGGTGTTGTTCTCATCCTACACACAGAGGAAAAGCCTCGTCCTTTCCCAGAAAGAACCATCTCCACACCTTGGGAAGATGAGGCTGCATGTTTTTCTTAATCCAAAGAGCTGAATCCCTGATTCTGGAACCTTTGTTACCTGCTTCTCTCACTGTAGCATATGATCGTTGTGTGTGTCCATTCAAGAGGAGAGGATTTGAAAACATCTTTAAGGAGTGGGACTGTTTTTCAGTCTTGGACTCCAGGGAAGATGCAATGTGATAAGACAATTGCATTAAAGATGAAAATTGAAATGGGCCACTGGGAACCAGTCCAGAGGAGAAGGAACATTGTCACTGAAGCATGAGCAGAAGAATTTTTTTTAATACAGGAGTTGATATTGGCTCCGTGTTGATGATGGTCACAATAGCATGCTGCCTGTTGTACTAAATTAACCCATAGTAAGTGACTTGGGTTCCTGGACTAGGATGCCAAGTTGGCTACAGTTGGGCGGAATCACCTATCCAATATGAAAGAGGCAGTGCTTCTTTGTTCCCCTGCTCCCCACTCTGGCTCCCCAGAATACCACATAGAGGTCACTCCTGCCAAGTGGATCTTCTTTCCTACAAAGAGTTCTGGGATGAAATATCCCCTCTTTTTTTAATCCTAAACCAGGTTGAACCATCTGGAGAGGTGGCTGGTGGACCACCCTTTAAGCCAGGAAAAATCCTTCAGTCCATCACTTCACTCCCTAGGTGGATGGCCTTTCAGAATCAGCCATGCCTGTGAGGCACAAGCATCCCCCATGCCCAGACAGCTCCTCTGTCCCCAAAAATGACTCTGGCCAATAAACTGCAAAACAAATATTCTCTGTAAAAGGGAGGCTTCTATCAGAATGTACCCCTTCTACCCAAAGAGGAAAACCTTCTCTAGGCTCTCCTGGTCAGAGAGGTTTTTAGGAATACCCAGAGTGTGCTCATGACAATAGCTTATGACCCAAGGTGGGCAGTGGGACTGAGCCCCAGAGAGAGAGTCAGTGGAGGGCAGAGGAGAGAGCTGGGGCCATGCTGGTCTTCACAGGAGGGATGAAAGAAGCAGCTAGAAGGACTGCGTAGAGCCTCTGTCTTCAGGGGTCCCAGGTCTGTGGGAGGAGCAGTGTATTTGGGTCCCGGTTCTATAACCAGCTCAAATTTTTGTTTCTGCCTTTTGATAAATCCACCATCTAAAGAAAAGAGAGCACCCACACAAACAATGAGGTGTGTTTTTATCCGTAAGGCAGCACCCTAGAAAAACTTTAGATAATTATACTAATATGAAAGGTTTGCCAACATTTGTTGTATATATGTATCAGCACCCCTACCCCCTGCCACCTTTTTTTTCTTTTTTTTTTTTTGACACAGAGTCGCTTGGTTGCTAAGGCTGCCTTCAAACTTGGGATCCTCTTACCTCAGCCTCCCAAGTCACAGAGACTATAGGTGTGTGCTGCTGTGCCAAGCTGAAGTGAAAATGATTTTAAAGAAATTTCAGAAAACTGTTTTCCATATACAGTAGTTTCCCCTTAATCTCAAGGCATCCATGATCCCAAATGGATGACTAAAACCACAGATTTACTGGCTCCTGTATATATTTTCCCCTAAACATACCAACAACAAAATTTAATTTATAAGCTAATCACTATAAAAGATTAACAACAATAGCTAAAACCAAAATGGAATAATTATAAAAATGTACTCTAATAAAAGACATGAATTATTTTCTTCTAGGAATGTCCATTCAGGAATTCCAAATGATGGGAAACCAAAGCTTAGCAAAACCATAGCTGAGGGGGAACTATTGTAAACCTGATTTCTAAAAAATAGATTTGTGTGCCTGAGTATAAATCCATGTGTGCTGGCATTCCAGTGACTATACAGAAATGCTTGTTCTTACATAGACAATTTTTGGACATATATAGAAGAAAATATGAGTCTGGAAGTGGGTCCATAGAGAAGGCATGTGTTTCTCAGGAACCACCAGGAACATATTTCTTTATGTTTAATATGCATTATTTTCATGAGCGTTAAAAGGGGGAGTAGAAACTTAGGCCTTTTAATAATATGTAATAATAAGCATTGTAGCAACTCTGGGTAGGAGAGAAGGGAGGTTGTCTACTCTGAGGACTACGGCACACAGAGGGTGTCAGGGTGGGGACCAGCGTACAGGTATGTCACACTGGGAGCCAAATAAAGGCCTTCTGGTATTGACCTAAACAAATCTAGAAGGTCAGTGCTTAGCTTACTGGTTGAGGAAAGAGGTCTGTTGATTACTCCATTTTCATTTATCTGTAAATGTGGGTATTGAACCCAGATAATATTATATTAAGTTCACTAACAAATGAAAACAAAAGATGCCACATAACACATCTTTGCAATCTTGAGGTAGGCTTGATTCCTTAGTGAAGACCCAAAGACAGTAAGCTATAAAAGCACAAATTGGTAAATTTAACTTCATAAGAATTAATGGTTTCTGCTTACTGAAATGTACTATCAGGAAACTGAATAGATAAGCCATGAATGAATATTTATGTATATCACAAATTATGTATATGTATCACAAGTTTGTATTTATATTCAGAATAGTTAAAGAAATCTTATGGTTGAATATTAAATTGAACAACTTAGTTTAAAAAATGGGCAAAAGTCTTGAGCCAACTTTTCCTGTAAGAAGATACACAAATGACTGCTGAGCACATAAAAAGATGCTCAATATAACTTGTTATCAGGGAAGTACAAACTTAAACACAGTTAATTCTATTGCACATTCACTAGATGGTGAAAATTTTTGAAGATCGAATTTCAAGTGTTAGCAAAAATGTTGAAAAATGTTGAACAACTATAACCTTTGCACAGAACATGGTTTAGCAATTCCCTGCAAACATACTCTCACAACAGTTACTCAAGAAAAATGAAAACATGCCCTGGAATCCTGGTACAAAAATTCATAGCAGCTTTTAAAAATAATACCTATACCTGGAAACAAGTCAAATGTCCATTCATAGGTAGCTGGATAAACCAACTGTGGTATGTCCATTCAGTGAAATACTACTAATGATAATTTAAGAATGAACTAGTGACATTATATCATAGATAAGTAACAGAGAGCAAAATAGTGGTTTTCCTAGAGCAAGGACAGGTGTGTTTGTAGTGGGGTACCAGGAAACTTTTTGGGATGATGGCAATGTGTCTCTTTGTTGTGTTCTTAATCTTGATTATGGTAGCATAAAATCTGTTAGAATTTATCAGCTGTACACTTGAAATGGGTGTATTTTACTGATGTAACTCATCACTAAAGAAAGCTTTTTTTTTTTTTTTCCTTAAGAATGGCCCCTGGGGAAGAGCTGGCAGTTAGGGCAGGCATGCATGATCACACACCACCACATGCAGTTCTCATTTGTCAGTTTGCTTGCCAAGATGTCCAGGGGCAAGAATCCCAAACCCTGCCCTCCATTCCATTCTCTGCCTCAGGCTTCTTAGGACTTGGGTCTTTCAGCATAGAAGGTAGGGCTGTAGGAATGCACCTGTGTGCTCCACTTACCTGTGTGTCTGGAGACTGGCCTGAGTATCATGGCGGCATTAGTATTGTTCTCTGTGGAGCCCTGGGGCATGGCATATCTGGTTAGAAGGAAAGATGGAGTTTATCTTCCAGCAACCTGTACTTGTCTACTTGTGTAACTGCCTGGCTTGGCTTGGGTGGTGCGGGTGACACAGGGAGTTGTTGTGTGGGTCTGACAGGCTCCCCAAGCTTCAGTTCTCCTAAAATCCTGTGAATGTTGATGGTCCTCTTCTTTTAAGGTTCTCTTTCTTGCATCATGACTTCTATTAATCTGTGGCCCTCATACTTCCTCCTGTGGTCCAGTGTGTTTTTGAAGAATACAGAGTTTTCATTTACTAGCAAAATTAATAGGAAAGGTTCCTGACGTCTCTGCATTTCCTCTTAGCTGGGAAACTTCCTGGTCTCCCTGGGAGGTGAGACCATCTACTCAGGCCAATGGCAGGTCACCTGTCGCATTTGAATTCTCAGAGAAGGCACAGAACCATTGTTTGGTGAGAAGCAGCAGCTTGTTCTCTTGGCTCCTTTGTGAAAGGAGGGATAGGAGGAGGAAGCCACAGAGCTTGTCTCTCTGGGCTCATGGGTGCCAGCAACACTACTAATAGCAAGACCTGTAGGGAGATGAAAGGAGCCAGGCAGTGGGAGCCTGGGAGCAGTGAGCAGAACTTGGAGTTTTTCGATTAATCATTCTATGTATGTGTGTATGTGCCTGTACATACATGTATGCATGTGGGGGGTATTTCTTTTAGTCAGGAGGGATGACTATTTTAGGAATTTCACCTAAGGAGTTGCCAAATAAGTTTATTTACCTGTTTCTCATACAATATATACTTATTAAAATGAACTTTTACTGCATTATGGAGTATAACTAACAGGCTTCCTGCAGGCAAAGTTAAAAAAAGAAAAAAAAAAAAGGCCTGCAGAGTAAAGTTCCTTTACTTCTTTTTGAGACATTGTCTTCTGAAACCAGCGTCATCCCTATTATTAATCGCTCGTGGGTCTTTATACTGCATCACATTACTCCCTTGGAATTAAACTGCACATATAAAGTATGAAAAATGTACTTTTTAAAACAGTAAAAAAAAAGTAATTTTCTCACATAATACCCAAAATAAAGTGCCATGGAGCCATTAGTAGTAAATTGAATTTTTTGGTATATAATTTGTACAAAAACTGACAAGCACGAGCCCCCCGTCTCCCCCATCATTAGTCACCGGGTTTAGCGGACATGGAGGCGGTAATCTGCAAGGGCAGGCATTTTGATGTCGACTTCAATTGCACACTTCATTTATTTGTACAGGGCACAGGCGGCAGCTTCTGCGAATTTCGCCCCAGGGCAGCTGGGCTGTGCTGGGGCAGATGTTCTTTTCAGCCTATTCAGTGACCATTCTTGGGGGTTGTTTACTGTTGCCATGGTGACCTTCATTTCCATAGCAGCAGCACTGCTGTTTCTCAGAGGAAAATGAATTTAGTTATAAAAGGATAATATTTTTCTCTGTCTCTGTATAACCTGCCATCTGTCAACTGGGGGATCGGTAAGGATTCAGAAACCTATTAAGAATTATAGCAATAAAATAATGGGTATTGTTTTTGGCCCGTATTAAAAGCAATAATAGATGTAGAAACAAGCACTGAGCCCTCAACATCAGAACTTTACATTTTCTTTATATTTTAAGTGCTTTCTTTTAATGCCTCCACCACCACGGCACACACAAACACCTCGTAAATTGTCATTTGCATTCTGCTGACAGTGGAAATGACCACAAAACAAATGTCTTGTTTGTATCTCAGTTGATGCAGGTGTATTTAATGCTTTCTCTCAATGCTGTGAGCTTTCCCCAGTTCATAAAGATTCCTGTGGCTGAACTTGCCATTGTCACTGACTCCCCTGCTCCTCCACCACAGGGTAAAGGCTGAGGGAAAGCACAGATCAGCAACTTACAGGAGCATACAGTGCAAATGGTGACATTAGCAGAATGAGAAGAGACTGTTCTCATCTGGTTAGTGGGAAAAAGCTACTAACATGCTTCTTAAATCTCCTTCTAGAATATGTTTTCTTCCTCTCAAATCCAAATGGTAAGAAAGTCACCTTTGGGACAGCTCATCTAGTTCCCAGATTTCTTCTTCTTCTTCTTCTTCTTCTTCTTCTTCTTCTTCCTCTTCCTCTTCCTCTTCCTCTTCCTCTTCCTCTTCCTCCTCCTCCTCCTCCTCCTCCTCCTCCCCCTCCCCCTCCTCCCCCTCCCCCCTCCCCCTCCTCCCCCTCCTCCTCCTCCTCCCCCTCCTCCTCCTCCCCCTCCCCCTCCTCCCCCTCCCCCCTCCCCCTCCTCCCCCTCCTCCCCCTCCCCCTCCCCTCCCCCTCCCCCTCCCCCTCCCCCTCCTCCTTTCCTCTGTTGCATTCATAAACGGTAACTTACAGGGATGAAAACACACACACACCACCGGCCCCGTTGTAAATAATGTTATTTATTGGTTGATTTTTCCAGATCCTGACATTGATGCTGCCAGTGCCATGATGCTTTTGAATACTCCCCCTGAGATACAAGCAGGTTGTGAGTAGATATTTCTATAGCCTACAGCACCATAGTTTCTGAACTTACCCTTCTCATTTATATCCCAGGCCATAGGAAGAACTAATGCTGAAGCAGACCCTCCCTTGTCATCAGGTTACAAACTACAGCAGTGCGTGGTTACATGCATAAACATACAGACATGTGGCCACGAGCGTGTGTAGATGAATGCACACATGAGGAAGTTCTGATGATAGAATTTCAGGGCTTACAATATGGGGAGAGATAAACAGGCCCCATCATGAATCCCAGTGGGGAGAACTTCCTTTCTCCTGTAGGAATTGTTGCTCTGAGTCGGTAGGAGAGGCTCCTTGAAGCCAGCTTCCCATGTCGGTGCTAAGCAATACCCATTTTTAGACATTCCTTTCCAGGACCTCATTAATGTCAGGCTGCCATTTTGAAAAGTCTGGCCTGTTCAATCTTGAAAATGAGGCCATGATACTCCTTGATTTAGCCAAGCAGGGTTCTTGTCTTCACCTTCTCTTGGCCACTGAGCAATGTCAAGTTTGAGATAACTCTTTTCTTTACTTGGACTTCACTTCTACCTACCACCCAAGGTTTATTCATATCTTTGGAGCTGGACTACTGAGTTCTGGAAGTCTCCTTCCATGAAAATGACCTTAAGTGAAGATATTGCCCCTTCTTTCTCCTGACTTAGGCCCACATTCCACACCTAGCAGACAGATCTGGTCACTAGGATCTACCCAGCTTGTCATAGGGACCTGTCTCATTCCTGTGACTGGTTCTTCTGCGTCCTGAAGGCCTTGTGGCCTCCTGAGCAATGGGAATGCCCCACTTTTAGAGAACAGTGTTGTCTCAGGAATGGTCCATCCCTAAACCCTTAATAGGTGTCATTATGGACTGATGCAGGGATTCAAACCACCTTTCATCGCTCTCTGCTTCTCCCAGCCTTCCTGACAGCTTTAAGAAATTGGACTCGGTTCTTCTTTGTTCCTTTTTAAAGACCCAAGAGACATAGCCAGGGGTTCTCAGAGAAACCTGGTCTTCTGCCTGGGGTCGCCCTTTTTGGCTCCTAAGGGTGCACAACTCCCATTCTGCCCTTGCTGAATCTGACTGCCAGCATTCCTGTCCCTCTGACCAGCAGACCCCACGTCTAGGCAGATGTGTGACTGACATACTATAGCCATTCACCTGAAACATGGCTTTTGAGTGATGCTTTATGTTTCAGAGAAATATATACTTGAAAACCTCTGTTCTCGGGAGGCTTCGTAGAAAAATTACAGCCCAGATTGTAATCAGGTTACGGGCTGAAATGGTTTCTAACATCAAGTTGCATAACCCATCCTAGGGAAAACATTGATGTCATCAGAATCAGTGTGAGGTTCAGGCCGCTTCCCCCAGCACCCCACCACTCTACTTTAAAGATAAACTCTTGTAATGAACTGCTTGCTGGGAGTGAGAGGTACAATGGAGATTCTGGAAAAAGCAGTGGGATTGAGGGAACATTCTCAGATGCTCAGCATCTTCTGTGAAAGGCCAGTGTTACTGGATTCGTGACTACAGATGGGAAAGGAAAGGGGTACTCCTGGTTAACTGAGGGGTTGAGTGTTGTCTTGGCTAAGGGGCAGTCTTTCCTCAGTAAGTAACCTCCAACTACAGGATTCTCTGTAAGCCATAGGCCTATCTGTGTTGGAATGCTGAATTTGATTTTTAAAGGCTTAGCATTCCTGTTTGAAAGGTTTAGGAACATTCTTAGAAAGCTTTCTTAGAAAGCCTTGGCTATTTCCACTGTGGGAAGAGTCCATATGGCCTCAGCTTTCAGGAAGGCCCAAGGCCCTCTAGACGGGAAGAACCAGGATGCCTGCAAAGGTCATAGCGAGAGATACTCTGCAGAAGCTGCTCAGAGAGCTAGGGACACCACCCTTATATTCACCCTTGTATTCCCAAGTGCAAGCGTGAGGGGTGGACAGATGGACAGTAAAGCTCTTAGAGGTGGGAGCTCATGCTCTGTAGGAAGGGAGTGAAGAGACATCCAGACAGCCAGGTGGCCCCTCCTCAACCTCTCCTAGACACCGCCAGCAGTAACTGGCTTCAGCAATGGACCACAGCTTTTAGCCAGCTCCCCTTTCCTTTGCTGCCTCCTTTGGATCTTGCCTTGAGGCCTGAGGCAGTACTTTGCCTCCTTTAGGTGAAGGGTGACAGAGCTAGAACAACAAAGCCATCATTCCCCACCCTGCCAGTGTTGAACCAGGCCTAGAAAAAGTGAGCCTGGGCAAAATGTGTAGAGGCAGTGGCCAGCTGTGGGGCCCTCTGTGGGGCCCTATGCGTGGCCTGGAATAGAGGCCTTCCCCAAGTGTGGGACTCCTGCCCCTGCCCACAGAGCAGGGAGCATGGCTCTGAGAGCTCCCTGTGTTTCTAGTCCGCCCACAGGCTGCCTGGATCCCCTGGGCTGCGTGGCAGGACTGTCTGTAGAGCCTCCTGATGAAGTGCTATTTATAGCCCCCATTTTCACCTCTCAGCTGCCCCAGGCCCTGTCTGAGTAGGAGCTACCTCATGGTAGCTGCCACGGTTCCCTCCCAGCAGTTGGAGGCCAGCCTGGGTGCCTTGAAAGGTTTTTCCTTTGTCATCACCCTTTGTAGCCACTCCACGTTAGGTCACCAGATGGCAGCCACTTAGAGCTCTCCCTCTCCTCCTTCCCTTGCTCAGCATCTGCAGAGCTAGCTCAGGGATGGCAGGTTGGCCACCGTCCAGGGTCTGAGGCTGAGTAGATCGTACAGAGTGAGCTGCTCAAGAAGCTGGTGAGAACCCCCGTCTGCAAGCTTCTTTCTCTCCCAGGGATCCAAACTGCCCAGGGGAGCCCCCCACATCCTGGAATGTTGGAGCTGAAGTCCCAGAGGGTCCCACCACCCCTCATTGCAGTCTGATGCTTCCCTTTCAATAAGGCAGCAGTGTCGATAATAAAAACTCAGCTCCAACAGTTTGTCCCCCTGGCAGCACCCGCAGCCTGTGTGACATTAGGTTTTTTCAGACTTTGCCAGTTTACAGCATGGGACACATTCTGTAAGGAGAGTCCTCAGAGTCCCACTTGCTCCCTGGGAGGCTCCTTGCAGAAGTCAGGTTCATTATCCTCTGAGCTCTGGATTATGCTTTGAGTCAAATCCACCCACCTATCCCACCTGCCCCCCGGAAAGTGACCATGTAGACTGATTTCAGCTTCCTGCATCTCCTTAAGCACCTGTTTGCAGCTCTCCTGTGACAAACCCTGTGAGTCATCTTGAACCCCCCCCCCCCGTGGAGGAATTGTTATTAAGTAGGAGAAGCCAGATCACCATTACTCATCTTCAAAGGCTTATATAATCCCTGGTTGGAATGTTCCCAGAGACGAACTCTAGATAATGGGGGAGGGAGAGAGGGTGTTCTGTAACCCCTCCTGCACTGGGGTGCAGCACAAAAAAAGCAACCAGGAAACAGACTGTGTCCTGCCACACCAGCTCCCTGCTCCCCAGCCTGCTTCCAAGCCAGTGGGTAGGAAGGGCGCCTTTGGGAAAAGGACAGATTATAGGAGTCACCTGCTGCTCAGCTTATGGCCTCTGCCAGAGCTAGCCAGGGCTGCTCTCCAAGGACAGCCGTAGGAGCTCCCAGGTTAATTTTAGAAGTTGTAAAAAAATGAAGGAAGTTCCATATCAAGAGGGAAGTTAGAGAAGTGCTGAGGGGTGACATCATGTGCAGGGAAGTTTGTCCTGTGCCTCAGACTTTTTTTTAAAAAGATTTCCAAGATTGCATTATCACATTAGATTATTACATCTGTAATGAGCGGTACTGCTCAGTTTGGCTGTTCTTATGTATGAGTGTTGCTTTCTTGCTAAAGTCTGAACATTTTAGAGTCACTCTGTAACTTCAGAGAATATAGTTGGCCAGTGGGTGGTCCTAGGCACCTTATCACAGCAACCTGAGGGCCCTAAACCTGTTTAACTTTCCTCTAAGCAGTGCATATTCATATTGAAACATCAGTCAGCAAGAAGCTGATTTCAAATGTGTGGTTCGTAAGTCTTTGACCTAGCTGGAGTTTGGCAACATTTCAGTACATCAGGTGGGGTGGCTTGGCTGCAAGGCATTGGCCTTGAGGTGTCTTGATATGCTTTGAGGAAAATAGTGAAAGGAAGAGCGAGAGCAGGTGCTGATAGACCAGGGGCTGAGAATGGACTCAGGTTCCTGCTGAGTCCCATCATCTGAAAAGTAGCGAACAGTGAGTCTCAGGGTGCATTTCTCAGGCAGAGCCATTTTGACTGCTGTGATGTGTTTTTCAGAAGCCATGTTCTCGACACTTGGGGATGGGGACAGAAAGGAGGAGAGACGTGGGGAACAGTTAAGTGTCACAGCTGGCTTCTGGCAGTCAATGAGCAAATACAGACACATCCACCATCTCAACATGGAGAAAACTGCCAAGGAGGGGACGAGAAACGCCAGGACTGGCAGAGGCAGCTCGCCATCGCAGCTCATCCGAAAACAAGCCCCGGAATCTGGAGGATGAGCCAGTGCATGTGCCAGAGTCTTGTGGAGCTCAGGAAATAGCTCAGGAGCACGTCTTCCATGAGATTCCCTGGAAAGTGTGTGCAGTTCTTTAATTGGGAAGATATATTAATGGGTGAATCAATAGTTAGAGCTCACTACAAAGAAGATAATAGATGGAGAGAAGTTCCCCATGGACGACCTGACACCTTCATAGATGGTTAATAAGAGGTTGCTGGAGAGGGGATGTGGGAAGGTGGAAGGATGGCGATGGTTATGATGGTTATGGCGGTAATGATGGAGATGGCAGTAATGATGGCAGTGATGTCTGTGAGCATGCACAGGCCGTCCAGCCAAGCAGTTGACCTAGCTTACCTGATTTAAGTCTTCAGAACGATCTTACAAGGTGTTTTAGGTCTGCTTTACTGGTGAGGAAATGGAGGCACAAAGGTTAAAGTGTGAGCCCAAAGCCACAGAGTTGACCGTCCTGCAGTCTTAGAACAAAGGCTGTGCTCCTTTCAGCCATTGCAGTATACCTCTTCCACCTCCAGAAGGAGTCCATGAGACAGGGAGCATCCAACACACTGGATCTCCAGTAGGTGCCAGGTGGGGACTGGCTTCCTTCACACTCCTGCCTGCCGGGGTGCCTCTGGGCATTTGGGCAGAGGACCGGGCACCTGGAGCACCATCCCTAGAGCTGCTTTTCTTCTTTGATTGGCCATGCCAGAATGAAGAAGCATGTGTTTTCTGTGACTTGCTATCCTCCTGTTCCAGGGTTTTCTGGTCTTTTCCAATTTTAAGTGCTTGGAGTGTTTGCACGGCAGAGGTGACTGTGACATAACACAAACCAGGGGAACAGGAGCATCACATCAATGGTTGTTGCTCTTCCAGCCCCTCTGTTACCAGGAAGACAGCTAGACCCTTGCTCCTTGGTCTGGCTTTTATCTCATTCCACTTTTGTGGGTTTTCAGCTCCCGCGAAATGCAGAAAGCACAGGACCTCAGGACCCCGCTGAGGATGATGATGGTGTTAGCAATGATGATGGTGTCATGGTAGCTGACATGCCTTTTATTAACTCAGTTCAGCTCCCCAATACCCTGAAAGGTAAATACCACTTTTTGTCTCCCTGCTTACTTGAGGAGTCAACGTGGCTTTCTCAGAGGACCATGGCAGTGTGATGGGACACAGACTCAGGTTGGCTTGACACCAAGGTCTGGCTCTCAGCCACTTTCCTGCTCCAAACCATTAAGTGGTTTTCCCAGTACCCAGGGGATAAAAATCAAATGCATCTCTTTCCTTCTAGGATTATATGTTGTAGCAAAATAACTTAGTTCCTTGTGTACCTGGAGCATTTTTAAATCATTTTTAGGCCTTTATATGCACTGCTTCTGTGCCTTGGAATTCCCGTGTAGATGGCACTTCCTGCAGAAAGTCTTCCCAGATACCCCTCAGTTTGGGTTGGGTATCTCCAGGCCCAATTCCCTAGAACCTACCTCGCTGGGATTTCATTGTATCCAGTTCATTTGCTTCTCTGCACAAGATCCCTAGTGACAGATATGGCAGAATTAGACAACCCATGGCTATCTGAGCATTTCTAGGGAATACTATACAGCAAAATAATTGAAACCCTCCCACAGTCCCCCAGACAGGCAAACAAAAAGCCTATCTTTTGTAAACTGGAGGCCTTATCTACAAACCCTGGAGTTCTCCCGGCCTTTTGTATCAGTCTGTCTTTGAGAATTACGGATATTTTCCTCCTACATTTTCTTCTAGAAGTTTTGTAGTTCTCGTGTTTAATTCTATGATCCATTCAATTAGCTTTTCATATGTGTTATGAGGGTCAAGGTTAGTTTTTTCCAGATGGATCTCCCGGTTCCGCTTGTTCTAACTCTCTCCTTTCCCCTGCTATGTCATTTCCATACCTTTGTCCAAAATCAGTTGAGCACACATGTGAGGGTCTATCTCTGGATTCCGTTTGGTTCTCTTGGTCTGTATTCTGTACTTCTTTTAACACTACATGGTTTCGTTTCCTGTAATTTCATAGGAAGTCTTGAAATCAGATAATATAAATTTTAGACTTTCTTCCTTACAGAGAACTTGTCGACTAAGCCAGATAGAACTAGCTATACGCCATGTTGTAGCAGCTCTGTGCTTTAAGTCTTCCTGCCCTGGGTGACCTCATCTGTCATCTGAAATAAGGCTGCTCACTGAGATGGTGTGAGTTCCTGGTCTGGTTCCACCTGCTCTCACAGTTAGTTATGGAAAGACACTGGGGACATTCGGGAGCCTACGTGGACTTGATTGATAGTCCTGACTTAGGCAAGGATTTCCATTTTGTTTTCCATCTTGCCTTCTGTAAGACCTTCCACAAACCTGGAAGATAAATGGCAAAAAATATTCACAAAAAGTACAAAAGGCACAAGAAATAAGCAGTCTATACGATATCGTGTATTCAAGAGTGAGCATTCACCTTACATAAAGGACCTTTAAAACTTTGGAATATTTCTGGTAACATTCTTAGAGAACTAAACATTATGTAAGTAAAACATCCATAGAGGTCATTTTTTTTAATTGGATGTTCACAACATTACAAAGCTCATGACAATCATATTTCATAGATTAGAATCAATTGGGTTATGAACTCCCATTTTTACCCCAAATACAGATTGCAGAATCACATCAGTTACACATCACATTTTTACATACTGCCATATTAGTGACTGTTGTATAAAAAGTATTCATTTGTACACAAATATGCTGGCTTTAAAAACTGAACGTGGAGACTGATTCTCACTTTTGAATGTATAATTTCCTAGTCTTTTCAATAGTCTGTAAAAGCATTTGCTTGCATATGATACTGTGCCAGGAGCCCCGGGGGGCAGAAGGGGCCTTGGGAGAACACTGTTTGGAGAAGGAAACAAATTCAAGGAATTGTACAAAGTCACACAAGAAGAACTAAGAGCCAGACACAGTAGCACACACCTGTAATCTCAGGGACTCCAAGCAAGACTTGGCAGGAGTATCCCAAGTTCCAAACCATCCTCAGCAGTTTTGTGAGGCCCTAAGCAACTTAGCCAGACCCTGTCTCAAAATTTAAAAAATGAATAAGATTGGGGATGGAGCTCTGTGGCAAAAGGCCCCTGGGTCCAATCCCCAGCGGGGAAAAAATCTAAAATGAAAACCCAGCAGTGCTTTGCTGTAGCAGTTCTCCCTTGGCCCCACAGACTGACAGAAGGTTGTTAGTAGATGTCAGAAGAGACAGAAGATGAGCCAGATGAAATGGCTGTTTGGGAGGTCAAAAAAGGTCAGCTGTCCCTGAAGTTCCCTGTTATGTAATCCCAGGCAAAGTCAGATTGGTGGGAAGCTACACTGAATATGTGTGGAAAACTGACAGGGTCTGAAGGTCGCTGGTGAATTGGCTTCACAGTTAGGGTTAGGGTTGCTCCAGGGACAGGGGATTTAAAAGAAGGCGGGTGCTGAGGGAACTCTCAGGAGACTCAGGGAATCTTTGGGGAAGGAGGAAGTGGGGTCCTCCACAGCAATCTGTGTGTGACCCTTCCCTCCCATCCACTCTTAGGAGGGGTCTTTCCTCTAATGACAAGGTCGTTGTGAGGGTGGGCTGGGCTGCAGGTGCTTGGGAGGTCCTCTGCTGTTATTCCGGGCTGTACCTTTGCCTTGTTGATGAAGGACACATAGGAAGGTGGTCCCAACTCCTGGCCATGACCAGAGAAGCATGAGGAAATGCCTTTGTCCGGTCACCTCCTGTCCTGCTGTGTCAGTGTTTTTTGAGATGACCTTAGGGTCTGACCAGAGATAAGTGCTTACATTTAACAAGTGCAAGAAAATGATGTTTGAAGCCCACTTTTTAAAAACTCACTTTTTTTTTAACCTAGGCAGCAATAATTTATTTGTAAGCTGTTGGTCTGACTTAGTTACTCACCAAGTTAGCTTTGTAGCTTGCGGTCTTGTTCTTCCAGTATATGTTTCTCTCTCTCTCTCTCTCTCTCTCTCTCTCTCTCTCTCTCTCTCTCTCTCTCTCTCCCTCCCTCCCTCCCTCCCTCCCTCCCTCCCTCATATCCAGAATTTCTGACTTAAAACAATATCTTCACAGCAGGATTCACATGTTGTCTTTCTCCTTTTGATTTTCCAGTTTCTCCAGGAGTGATACAAAATGGAGCGCAGGTTCTGAGCCGAGGGCTGTTTCCTGGCGTCCGGCCATTGCCAATCACTCCCATTGGAATGACGGCAGCCATGAGGTAAGGGAGGAGCTCACCGGCCAGGGCCGGCCTGTGGAGGGGGGAGGGCATCACCCCATGGGGCCCCCACAGAGGATGCAGAGGACCAGCCTCTAGAGACTGAAGACAAACCTAGTTGGAATGTTCAACAAAGTCAAGGTCACGTCCAAAGCCCCTGTCCAAATGACAGGCTCTCCTTCTTGGGCCGTCAGGTGATCCTGGTTTCCGTGCAGATGAGGCAATGCAGACAGGTTACACGGGGTTGGGTATTCATTAGATTCCAGGCTGATGGAGCTACCTCTGGACCTAGCCCCCTGGCTTCCCTGTCTGGCTCTGGGCTGGTGTCTGACTCTACGGAGACTCAGTTCCCTCACCCCCCACCCCTGCCACCTCTCGGCAGGGGTTGCTGTGAAACTCAAATGCAAAAGTCACATGTGAAATGCGCTTTGGTAAGTGGTCTATAAATAGCAAGTGGCCTCATCTCCCTGTTTCCAAGAATCAGGTCAGTTGCCAAACCACATGCCAAGCCAGTCTCCTTGGGAGATTCCATTCCTGTGTCCTCTTCATCCCCACTGACAGTCCTGATGAAGGTCCACCGCTAGCTTAGACCCTCTTGTGCAGCAGTGTGGTGGCCTCTTCCTGTTTATCCTGCCTGTTCCTCAGACCAGCTGTCTGCAGAAGCACCTGAAGATTCCCACTTCACCTTGACATCCCCCGGTCTTCCCTTCTTTCGGAACCAAATGTGCTCATCAAATGTATGTGGAATTTGCCCAGAATTTCTGTACAGATTTCCCCCAGCCTCCATGTGACTCCTTGGTGACACTTTTCTGAAAGTGGCCACCCAGCTTGGGACAGATTTTGCTTTTCCCATCGACCCCATGCTTGGATTGTGACCATTTGGTGTGTGACCCTGTCTATTAGTAATTTTTTGGTGTGTGCCTTCTGTTCTCAGTGATTTGCTTGCTGGGGATGGGGAATAGGTCTCGCTCAGTTGACTGATGGCCAGTTGCTCATTGCTGGTGCAGACAACCCCTCTAGAAGGCCTGTCTGTCTGAGAGCGACCCCTCCCAGCAGCAGCCCTTTCCTTTTGTTTGATTTAGGGATCAGGCTTGCACCTGAGGCCATTTTACTCTCATGGTGTTGCATGTCCCTAAGGAAACTGTCCCAGAATCTGTTTAACTGGGCCTGAGGGAGAAGCATGGTAAAATTTGGCTTGCACAGGTCAACCAGGTGGAGATTCTCCATAAACTGTGTCTTTGAACTTTTGCAGCCAACTAGCTTGCTTTTACCAGGAGGGATGTTGCTTAATCTTTAGGGCCGACTCTGGTTATCTGGGACCTGATATTGCCAGATTTTGGTAGGAATTAGAATAGTGATAGATCGTAAAAAGCATATGTCATTCCGACTAACCTGACAGGGAGGTGCCTTCTAAAATTACATGCTGTGGCGCTTCTTCTTATGCTTCTCTGCAGTCCTTCCTGGTTCCCCTTAGATCATTAATGCGTCTTGAGCTCTGAAGTGATGATCATCTTCCAGGAAAGCCAAAATGGCCTTGCCTTACACTGTGAAAGCCACTTGTTTCACTTTCCATTCTTAAAATCTTTCCCATCTCACCTCCTAGTTTACCATTTTGGCTGAGAAGACTTTGAGACTGTAGGCTATTCTTTTCGTGAAGCAACAATGTATTTCCATTAGCAGGTTCTCATATATGGTCTTCACCTTTGAGTGCCTTCAAGAATAGCTTTCGCTGTGAGTCAGCCATTCCTTCTAGAAGACACAGCGGAGCCCAGCAGACACCAGGGTAGCCTTCAGCTGACCCTGTCTCCTGATTTTAATTATTAACCTCATGGTATATATTATTGCAAATTTTACTGATTAGTCCTCTCTAGAAGTATTTTTTTAAATACTGATGGTTTTCCCCCTTGTCATGTTCTCTTGGGAATAAACTCTGCAGCCAAACAATGATGTCTTGTTTCTGTTCAAAGAGCTGTATCTCAACCAGGTGTGGTGTTCACACCTGTAAGCCCAGCTACCAGGGAAGCCCAGGCAAGAGGATCGCAAGTTCAGGGCCAGCCTGAGCAACTTGGCAAGACTCCATTTCAACATAAAAAGGACCGAGGAATATAGCTCAGTGGTAGAATATAGCTCAGTGGTAGAATGCATGATAGTACTCAAGGCCCTAGGTTCAGTCCCAGTTCCAGGGAAGAAGACGAAAAGCTGCCGCTCTCCCATCTGTGAGCACTGCAGTTAAGTTCCTTCCAGAGAAAGCCCAGAAAATAGCTTCTAGGACTGGACCTGTGTGTCAGCTGAGTTCAGCTAGGAGACAACAATCACACCAGGTGTTTGCACAGAGAGCCTCTAAGATAAAAGAACCATTACCTAAACAGAAAGTTATTAACCTGGTAACCAAAAGGATATAAAAAGCGAACCCAAAGTCTCACGGGGCAGGGGGGCAGAGGGGGGGAGCAGGCTCCGCATCAGGCCCAGGGAACATTTGGGAGAAGCTGGAAATGGTGGCCCCATGGAGCTGATGCTTGGGCTCCTGCCCAGAGGATGGTGTCTAGGACATGAGGTCTGGGCTCCCAGCCTCTGAGGAGTGGGTGCACACTGGTGCCCGCACTTCAGAGGGAATAGGGTTCTGCAAACATCTGGAAAACCGTGCACTGGATTCCCCGGCCTACTACAGAAAGGACTGCTGCTGTTGAGGTGCAGAGACGCTGCTGGGAAGACAGGAGCAGGAAACAGAGACTAGAGTCTGTCCCTTCTCCTCTATCACCTCTGCAGTCTCCAGGGTTCCCCCTGTTGGCGGAAGCTGATGGTCAAGCAAAGTGTGGCTTGCACAGCCCAGCACCAGGCCCAGCCCCATCCCAACCCCTGCCCCAGCCCCAACCCAAGACTTTGAATCACTGTAGAAGGGTGAGTTTGAGGCTGATGACAGTAGCCTTGTATTGGCACAGTTTGCTTAATGTCAGTCCTGGAAGCATTCATAATCTAATTAAAAGGGTGACCTTCCTGAGCATCATAGGAGTTTTGAGCAAACTCATTTTGGTAAAATATGCAACCACAGTTTGCAAAAAAAAAAAAAAAAAAAAAAAAAGAAAAGAAAACAAGTTTTCATTTCCGTAAATAGAGATAACTAGTAAAGAAAGCCATAAGTCATGAGCGGTGCATTGTCTAAGTCAGTTCCATCCCTGACCCTTAGTTTTAAGGGAAATTATGGGGAGAGGGTAGAAAGTTTTATAAGGTTAGAGACACTTGCTTGAGGTATCTCGGCCCTCTTTTTATAAGGCAAAAAATAGGTACTGAGATGCTTTCAGGAAAATGAACATAAACCCAGCCATGTGTACTTTTGCAGAACCAGCAAATTTTTTTTTGTAAATCCCACTGACAGGTGATTGGCCGGGAAATCATGTTTTGCTTTTTCACGCCCATTGTAATTTTTAAATTTTTGAATTTGGCCACATGTCAGTCAAATCTGAGGTTGAGAGGAATGTGAAGGAACAACACAGACCAATGTCTGCCTGGCCCATGGCATTGTGTACCTAGGGATTCCAGCCTGCGGGGTCCCAGTGTTTACAGGGACTGCTGCCCCAGGCCAACAGCTGGGGCCCAGGGAGGGCATTAGCACCCACTAAAGACCAATTTCCTCTTCTCCTTTGTGTGATAGGTTTTCCTGTGAGGCTGAGCACTTCTCCTTAAGTGAAAATATTTGTCTTTCAGGGAATCCCCCCCCCCCCAGCTGAGTGGCAAAGGCCATGTTTGTTTGTCTTAACTCTGAAACTGTTATTGACATAGATGAAGTGTTACTTTTATTAGCTGATCATTACACAGCTTGTATTTGCTGGGTTCCTTTGCATATAATTATGATGTGAAATCTCCTCCTAAGAGTATCTGTCAATAGTGTAATTGACTTTAGCGTGTTGACTCTTTGCTCAATAACCTCAGAGATTGGCCCATCCTTAGACATTGGAAACCTGCTTATTTTTAAATTTGTCTGGGCATAGAGTGCTCAAGAGACATCAGCCTTAAAATAACTGCTCACGCGTCTTAGAGTTTTATGCCAGTGTCTTGTGCTGCTGTCCCAGCGAAATTCCCTGCAGAGACTGTTGAGTTGAACAAACGAAGAACAGACTCTGGCCTTTTTGGGAAAAGGAGGCCAGATTTCTTACATCCCTAGTTTCCTGGGGGTGTAGCAACTCCCCTGGCCCTGGGCCACATTGCTGGGTCGTTATTCTGAGACCTTAGGAGAGCCTCATGGCTTTGAAGAAGGTCTGTCCTATAAATCTAGGCTGCAACATTCATAAAATGGTAAGAAAGTTCCATTTAATCACCATACAAGGCTGCTTGATTTTATTTGCAACTCAGATGAAAACTGAACTTCCCGTGGAACGTGAAGCAAGCTGGCCATTCGGGGTCCTATTACAAAGCAAAAGCATCCATTTTTAACGTTACATTAAAATGGAGTCATCAAGAAAACCCATCTCTCTGCCTCAGATCTGCTGCTCTTTTGGCTTGCCTTGCTTGTCTATCCGCCTTGAGAAGATGTTCACAACAGGATAAGATAGGGTTGTGAGCCAGACGCAATGGCGCACGCCTATAATCCCAGCGGATCGGGAGGCTGAGGCAAGAGGATCGAGAGTTCAAAGCCAGCCTCAGCAAAAGCTAGGCACTAAGCAACCCAGTGAGACCCTGTCTCTAAAATACAAAATAGGGCTGGGGATGTGGCTCAGTGGTCAACTGCCCCTGAGTTCAATACCTGATACCTAGGGTTATAATCTGATTGTGGAACTTTAGGGGGAAATTAAGACACTGATCATTTCCTGTATTGTGTTGTATTTTGTTTTGTTTTTAAAGACAAGGCCCCTATTTGCCTTGGTCTTCTGGGATCACAGCACTCGAAGGAGATTATGGAACTCAGAGTACGCCTGGGTAGGAGAGGAGAGCATGCTGAAGGGCGAGGCTCCAGGGACAAGGGAAACGGAGCAGGGACCTAGTTTCCCCTTGGGCCCCCTTCCCGGGAAAAGTCTTCGCTTTTGTTTTCTTGGTCTAGAAATCTTAGCAGTGAGCAGCAAACTGAGTGGAATCTGAGTGGCTCCTCATACTACAGACTGGTGGCTTTGGTTAAGTCCTGGTGCTTTATATCGGAAAGTCCTCGAAACTAGGGCTTCTGGGCTGAGTACCTATAAGACACCGTATGGAGGGCAGTTTTAGGGTCACCTGTTTTTCTTCTGTGATCTCTTGCACAAAAGAAATCACATTTATCTCAGTGGTTCAAGGAGGCATTTTGCAGCTTGTGGGAGAAAAGTATGGTCCCCTGGCGATAGCCACTCGGAGCTCTGGAACCCGGATGTTTTCCAGGAGGTGCTGGCCACCTGGCCCCTGGACCCCTCACCTTGGCTGCTGTGCATCCACCAGATTGCAGAACTGGGGCTAGGGGTCTTGAAATTCATCTTTATTGGATCACTGAAGCACAGGTGGAATCAGACCAGATTTTATGGAGAATGTAGGGATGACTATAAACTCACAAATTAGATTGACCTAAGTGACATCCCTCTCCTTGGTAGGATTTGACACCTGGTAAACAGTAATTTTACACACAGTTTTTATTAAATAGTTCTCTGCATGTTTTTCCTTGTGTTTTCTATCATTCTAAGTAGGTTAATCTTCATCTCCATTCTGGAGACTGCTTCCTTTTTTAAACATATTTATATGATATTTGATTCACCCACAAGATTAAACATGTAAGACTCACTCAGTGTCTAAGAGACTTATCAAGCCACCGTCCAGCTTTTAAAAAGGAAAACATGATTGACACCCCTTTGCCTTCCCTGAAAGGTAACCCCAACCCCAAGGTTTGTATTTATTATTCCCATGCTTTTAAAAGCATTTTTTTTATTATTTTTAGTTTCCATTGACGAAATATTGTTTAGTTTGGAGTTTTGAAGTCATCAAAATGATACACTCATTATTAAATTTGTTGAGTTGCATATGGCGCTTGGTGAATCTTTTACATTGCTATATAATATTCCATTATGTGAGTATACCACAGTTAACAAAAATAAGAAAAGTATTTGGATCATTAGTTTTTCATATTCCAAGCCTTGCTACTACAAAAATTCTTGTACATGTCTCCAGACATATTTAAGATGTTCAGGAGTGAAACTGCTGGTTTGTAAGGTATCTACATGTTCAGCTTCAGAAGCTAATGTCAAATTGTTTCCTGAAGTGCTTGTATCCATTTATACTCCCAGCAGCAGAGTGTGATAGTCCCCACCTCTGCACATCTTCACATTCATTTGGAATTTTCATACTTCATAATTTTAACCAAGGTAGTGCTGTGGCAGAGTGGTATTTTATTAGGCTTTGTTTTCCCTTCTCTAAAGGTGTTGCACTGTTTTACACAGACTTAATTGGATGTTTGAATGTCTTCTAAGGATTTCCATTTCTACATTTTGCTCATTTTTCTGTTATTTCTTTTTTTTTTCTTTTGTAGGAGACCTTTATATATTCTGGACATCAGTCCTTTGTTCACTATATGTGTTGCAAATTTTCTGTTCGTGGATGGTCTTTTCACTATAATAATGTCTTTTGATGAATAGAAGCTCTTCATTTAATGCTTATTAATCACACTTACCAACCATTTTCTTTATAAAACCCAATGTCTTACTTTAAAAATAAAAATCTCTTTCTTACTCTGGTCATCTTATTTCCACTAGTTTTTTTTTTCCCTCCCTAAATGATTTAAGGTTTTTTTTTTTTTCCTGTAGCATTTAAATCTGAAATTATTACTTCTTATGTGATAGGAAATAATCTTAGGGTTGTTCCTGTGGATTACTACTTACATCTGGAACCCCCCTGGCGTTGTGACGTCAGGGACACTTGCGTCTTTTCCAGGTGGGTATCTGGTATCCCAGCATCATTTATTAGGTAGCGCCTCCTGTCCCCACCCATGGGAAGTGCCATCAGTGACATGTGGCAGGGTTCTCTGTGAGCGTGGATTCACAGGGGCTCTCGGTCCTGTCTGGTCCTTGTCACATTCTAGGGCAGTTCCACACTGTCCCCGTCTCTCAGGGTTGGTAGCACGGTTCTCTCAGCTCAGTTTTCTTTTCAAGTGTCTTGGCCATTCTTGGCTCTTGGTACCTGTATGTAAATTTTGGAATCAGCTTGATCAATAGAACAAGAAAATGGGGAGGGGCAAAAAGAGAGACAATAGCTCCTCTTGTAATTTTTAACTAGGATCGTATTGATCCTGTAGATCAGACTGCAGGGTTGACTCCCCTAGCGGATCAGTCCCTGGATGCTGTTACCTCACCCTCTGTCTAAATCCTGGTGTCTCCTGTTACGGTTTTATAACTTTTTTTTCCCTAATATTCAGTTAGATTTATTCTGCATATCTAGGTTCTTTTTTTTTTCATGCTGTTGTTAATCTTATATACACATATGACATCTTTTCTTTTTAAGTCTTTTATTTCCCCTTTCTGGTGGCACAATTCAGGACCTCTGAATAGAAGTAATATTAATCAACATTTTTTCTGTGTTCCTTATTTTATTTTTTTATTTATATATGACAGCGGAATGCATTATAATTCTTATGACACATATAGAGCACAATTTTTCCTATCTCTGGTCGTATACAAACTGTATTTACACCAATTCGTGTCTTCATAGATGTACTTTGGACAATAATAACCATCACGTTCCACATCATTTCCAACCCCATGCCCCCTCCCTTCCCCTCCCACTCCTCTGCCCTATCTAGAATTAATCTATTCCTCCCATGCTCCCTCTCCCTATCCCACTACAGAGTCATCCTCCTTATATCAGAGAAAACATTCAGTCCTTGGTTTTGGGGGATTGGCTAACTTGACTTAGCATTATCTTTTCTAATGTTCCTTATTTTCAAAGGAGCCACATTATTGACCCATAATTGATAGGGTATTTGTTATTGTATTTTTAGGAAATATATTTTATCATAATAAGTAAAGGCTTTGGGGCTGAGGTTGTGGCTCAGCGGTAGCAAAGCCCTGGGTTCGATCCTCAGCACCACATAAAAATAAATAAATAAAATAAACGTATTGTGTCCAACTACAACTAAAAAATAAATATTTCAAAAAAATAAGTAAAGGCTTTACTTATTCATAATATTTCATTATGAACAATTATCAAATTTCATAAAAAATGTCTGCATCAGCAAGACACTGTCTCTAAATGAAATATAAAAAAGGGGCTAGGGATGTGGCTCAGTGGTTAAACCCTGGTACCCCACACCAAAAAAAAAAAAAAAAAAAAAAGTTTGTATCATTTAAAAGAACTATAAAATTTTTCTTTCACTTTTGTTGGCTGTGGTAAATTGCATTATGAATTTACCAGTTCTGAATAAGACTTGCATTTGTGAAGATACTTGTTTGCAAAACGTTATATGTTTTACATGTTGCTAGAATTAGAATATGTATGAATCTTACATATTTGTTCATGTAGCATGTTTCTCTAGTTCTGTGCTTGTCTATGTCAGTATCAAGATTCCAGTGGGCTGAGGCTGGGGCTCGGTGATAGAGCACTTGCCTAGCATGTGCGAGGCACTGGGTTCAATTCTCAGCACCACATATAAATAAATTAATTAAAGTCCATCAATAACTAAAAAAAAAATCTAAATATTTTTTTTTAAAAAGATTTCATTAGCCCCATATGGGTTGAGAATATTCACTCTTAGACTTTCTGAAAGAGTTTGTATACAGCTGGAATGATATCTTCCTGGATATTTGGTGGAGCTTCAACTTATGTAATGTTTATAGGATAAATTGTGTTTATTTCCTTTTGAATTAATTTTAGTGAACTCTAGGAATTTCCATTTCATGTAGGTTTTCACATATAGATATAAAAGTTAGTTTATATCTTTTATTAACTGTGTCCTATTTGAGTTCTCATTTATACCCTTTTTATCTCCCCACCGCCCCCCCCAGCTTTGATTTCTTCTTTGACCCATGGGTATTTTTTAGAAGTTTGTTTGTTTTTGTTTTTGATTTTTGTTTTTTTGGTTTTAATTTCTAAACCAAAGAGGAAATGCTGTTGCCTTTTTGTTTTGTTTTGTTTGTTTTGTTTTGCTTTGGTCTTGTTACCTCTTCAACATTGACCATTAACCTCAGTGCACTGTGGGCAGAAAATTGTCACAGGCAGTAACTTGGTGAGATAATCTATGCCTCGTCTAAATGATCTACTATGGGGTCGAGTATAAATCAGCTTTTTGAAAAATATTCCATGTGTGCTGCCAAGGAATATGCCTTTTTCATGATTGGCACATATTCTGTGTACGTCTGTCAGGTCAGATCTCCTTGGTAACCTCGGCTGTGTTGTGTGTGAGAGAGAAAGGGCACCGTCGGTTGAATGCTGAGAGTGATTTATTAAAATCTCCCATTACAGAGTGGATTTGGCTGTTTCTCCTTGTGGCTCTTTCCATTTTAAGAGTCTGTGTTTTGAAGCACTTTTATGGGAAGTCTGCTTGTTTTAAACTGTTTTACCTTCCTGGCGAATTGAGCCTCAATGAATGTTTAATGACGCCTCATCGGTAGTAATAATTTTTGCCTTTAAAATCGGTCATTTCTTTTTAATAGCACTACACCAGCGTGATACAACTTTTTTCATCCTTTTAACCTTTCTTTGTCTTTTTATTTTACGCTTGTCTCTTATAAACAATGTATGGCTTTAAAAAAAAAATCCATGCTAATGATATATAGCTTTTAGCTGAAGATTTTAACCCATTTTTATTGACAGAGTTGGATTCGTCTTTGTCATTTTGCATTTTTGTTTGTCCCTGTTTTCCCAGGTATTTTCCCCCCTCTCCAGCACTAGTTTGAATTGATTGAAGTTCACCTACTCCTCCTTCCACTGTTTCCCCCCTTTAACGGTCTGAAAGTCATGCATCCTGTTTGTCATCTTTCAGCCTTGATCCTAGAACTTTTAACATGAATATTTTAAAATGTCTAAAGTTGATCGATATCGTTAACCTCCTGATCAATACAGGGCCTCTGGAATGCTTTAACCTCCGTCTGCTCCACACCCCAAATGATACACTGCATTTGTCCAATACCTTGGTTCTATTTTGCTTTTGTTTGTTTTTTAAAGCCACTTAGTCATTATGATCATTGCATTGTACAGTCAATACTTGCTTGCATTTTCTTTGCTAATCATTTCTTCTTACATCTCAGGCCTTCCCTTTTAGATCATTCCTTGTCCCTGAAATACATCCTTGAGAAGTTGTCAGCCGGGTGTGGTGACACATGGCTGTAGTCCCAGCTGCAGGGGAGGCTGAGGCAGGAGGATCTTGAGCACATGAGTTCAAGATCAGCCTAGGCAAGATAATGAGACCCCATCTCAAAAAAAAAAAAAAAGAAAGAAAGAAAGAAAGAAAAAAATGTTCTTATACTGAGGGTCTGTAGTGAAAGCCTTGAATTTGGGGCTGAAAATAAATGGTGTTTTGCACTCCTTTTTAGAAGAGCGTGGGACTGGGTATAAAATTCTGAAGTTTCACAGTGGCGTGCATAGGTCCGGGTTTTGTTGTATTTATCCTGCGTGAGATTTGTTGGTTTTGGGAATCTTAAAATGGGTACCTTTCATCAAAACCAGAAATCCCCAGCCACTTTCTATTCAAGTATTGATCTGCCCCTCTTTCCATCCACTCTGGGACTCCACCCAGGTTTACATGGGATCCTCTTGGGCTGTTCTCTGTCACCCCGCCTTTCTTTCACAGTCCCCATCTCTTTGTCCCCCTCTGCTGCATTTTGAGTGACATCTTAAGGTACATCAACAATTCACTCATTTTTTTCTCTAACTGAATTGAGGGTTTTGTTTTGTTTTGTTTTGTTTTGGGTACTGGGGATTGAACTCAGGGACACCCAACCATGGAGCCACATCCCCAGCCCTATTGTATTTTATTTAGAGACAGGGTCTCACTGAGTTGCTTAGCACCTCGCTTTTGCGGAGGCTGGCTTTGAACTTGTGATCCTCCTGTCTCAGCCTCCCCAGCCACTGGGATTACAGGGGTGTGCCACCATGCCCAGCTGAATTGAGTTTTTTAATTTCAGGGGTTTTACATCTCATGTGTAGAAGCTCTATTTGGTACTTTCCAAAATCTGCTTAATTGGAATACAGTGTATTCTTCCTTTCCAGGATTTTTCAGTTCTCTCTTGTGTTTCTTGAAACATCCTAACTTTATGTTCTCCATCTATAATGTTTCCACATTAGTAGTCTTAGATTTTATAGTTGCTTTTTTCAATTGTCTCTGGCTTGCAGTAGCTTATTTCCTTTGTGTTTATGATTTTTTAAAACTATTATGAACCTCTGTTCTGTGCCTTCTTATCTGTGGGAATTCTCTGTGACTTGGGGTTCAAGTGTGTTCTTCCAGAGGGTTTGCTTTTAAAACCAGGCCTGGGAGACTGGTGGACACAAGGCCACTTTAACTCCATTGGAGGGTCCACAGTAACCATGAACCTAACAAAATCAGCCTTCCTGCCGCTCCCTGCCCTTTATTGTGCATAAGTCTGGGCTCTCAATCCAGGCCCGGGTGGGCATGTGCTCCAGGGAAACCCCGGCTTCCTTAGTGGCCAGCTGCCCACATTTCAGGTTATGTTGTTCAGTTTTCATTTGTGTGTCTGAGGCTCACTGGGTAAGTCTACGTGGGTGTCAGATTCCCCTCATTTCCTTGTGACTTTACAGTACGTTGCTGTACTTTATTGAGAATCCTTTGTGTTGCCGTCAGGAGCATGGGTTCCAAATGTGTCTTCTGCCACCTGTGTGGGAGCAGAAGGCCCCTCCCTGGTCATCTCTTGCCCAGGGCTTTCTACTTATTGTTGGGTTGGGCAAGAAGCACTATATTCCTATTAATTCTGTCTGGTTTTCCCATCTGACTCAGGATCAGTGCCTTCAAGTCAGTGCTTGAGAGGAGAGTTACCCTGAATGATAACCTGTTAAGCCACCAGTTCCAGACAGAGCCCAAGCACACCAACCAGTAAAGGGCAGAGTCTCCACATGCTGCTTAACTGTAATAGAACAAATAATAAACCTATAGGAAAAAAGGGGGGGGGACAGCAGGAGAGGAGGGCCATGACTAAGCATCAACTTCTACCTTAACTTGCCGTTTGCAAACATTGCTCCCTCTTGGCTGGAACAAGTGGGAGCTCTCTTTGCTGTTTGGTTTTTCTCATCTGGTAGACGAGAGAATGAGTTCCAGGTTTTCCATTTAACAGCACGTGGTTTTGTTGAACTGTGTGCTTTACACTCATAGAGGTCTAGTAAAATCAGGTGGCTTTCATTTATGCTAATGTATGATCATTTGAGTATCATGAATGTAAATTTTACTAACCCTGAAAAAATTACAGGCATCCCACATTCATTTTAATGAATGGTTTTTCGAGGAGGTTAGAGACTCACCTTCCCATGTGTTCAGGATGGCTGGTTTCTTTTAAGCATTCGGTGTCCTGTAATGACAACCCCTGCAGCGGGGAGCATTTGACACCAGCTCTGTGCAGCTGGCTTGCACCATCATGAATCACTTCGAGCCAAGTCATCAATAATTGAAGGAGCTTGTCACTTCCCACTGAGTTGTGTGTGTAATTTATGGATTCTGAGCCCATGCTAAAATCTCAGGGAAAGCTAATTTCATCCAACGAGAAAGGGATACATTTCTGTTTTAATTCTCCCTCCCTGAAGTTATGTCTGCGCCTATTTGCATCTGGACGTGTTGTCAATGGTTATGTTAGTTTCCCATCTCCACCACTGTAGACGTCCTTCTTTGGGGTTGCAGGGAGATATTTCAGGTTCCTGCTTGGATTGTCCTTGAGAACCAGGGAGGCCACTGTGGGCCAGTCTCAGGGTCCTGGGAGTTTCTATGTTCCAAGGTATTTTGTGGAGTCACTGTCAGCAAGCAGCCTGATTCTAAGTGGCCAGAGACCCCACCATCTACAGAATCAGGGGCCCAGGAACAAATTTCTATTCTTTCATCCATGAGATGTCCTTCTGAAGAACGTGTCCATTTGGGTCAAGCGGGTCTTTTTCGCCTCTCTGATGCTGCTTTGTTTAAGAAAGAGAAGGGTTCTCCGACTCAAAGTCTTTCCTCTTGGGGTAGGGTAGAATTTTGGCACCGTTTCGCTTTGGTTATAGTATTTCTCCACCCACCACCCCAAACTTCTTATTTAAAAAAATTTCAAACCTATGGAAAAGAGGAAAGAAAATCACAGTGAACACCACCTGCGCTTTGCCTAGACACACAAGGAAGTCACTTGGTGGAGGCTTCTCCTACCTTGTCGGTCTCAGGGGTTTCTTCTTCTTCTTCCCATGTGTTCAGAGAGGGGTCCTGCCTTCCCCTGAACGGTGGTAGTGAAGTGAGTCCCAAGTGCCAAGTGGTTACAGTGAGAAGAATTCAGAACCGAATTGATTTGTTAAAAGCCAGACAGCCCTGTTCACTCATCCAAATGTAGCTGGATTCAGTAGGAATTGGTTTGGTCTAGTTCAGTGGACAGATTGCTTTTATATTTCACAGTAGTTACCTTAAACAGTGAAGATCAGGAGAGCCATGACATGAGACTTCCATTTTCATTTACTTTAGTAACTGTTAGGACTGGCTGTATGATAAATTCTATTCATTCAAAGTTTTACGTTTCGTAAACACCTCGGCGTAATCCTATCTCAGCCATTTGTATGTACCCAAGAAGTAGCCAGGAAACAGGAAATCTGCAGAAAATGGATATCAAGGAGGCCAGTTAGTTCCCAAAGCCCAGGGACTGTGTCCTCAGGCAAACCCTGGAGGAATTCCTCTGGTTAGTGCTTCTTTACTCTGTGCTGGATTCCTATAAACCGCTTACCCAGGGGAGAAAGAGAAAATGAGTCTTTCCCAGGTGAGCACATCAAGTACCTCTGAGATCCTTCCTCTGTGACTGGGACTTATTCAATCCTCACAGAGCCCTGTGAGGGCATGAGGAAGCGGAGGCCCAAGGCATTAGACAGCCAGCCCTCTTGGTTACTAACACACAACACTGATTCAGAAACACAGGTCTGTCTAGCTTGGCCTACGAGGATTTGGGGCAATCCGGGATCACAGTGTAGGGCTCAAGCTGAGACTCTTCTGGAACCTACTAGGGCTCCTTGTACAAATGCACCCATTTGTGTAATTGTTGACCACGATGATCTTGAGGGCCCTAAGAAAGGTTACATTTTGACAATGGCCATTATACATTTTGTTGATGGGCATTATGATGGGGATTCTCACCATCAGCCCCAATTTAGTAGGACAGGACTTGGAAACTGGATGGCAGGAGATTCCCGGCCTCCCCCCCTCCCCCTCTGTACCATCTGCGTCTGCATTAGAGGCTCTTTACTCCTCCCCTTTCACTTTCTATGTGTGAAAGCTCTCTGAGCCCCAAGGCCCACAGGGAGGGAGGAGGAGGACAGGGGCTCTCTACGGTATCTCCCTGGTGGTCCCAGCCTTTGGACCAGTACAGCCTTTCAACCAGTGCCACATCCTCAGGCTGGGTCTGGTCAGTGTTGGTGGGAGGACCCAGAGCCACTTCCTGTACTCTGTACCACAAAGTGCCATCTAGCTCCTTCATTCCCTGGTCATATTGCTGGGTGTCTGCCAGGTGGGACATGCTGTGACTGGGCGGTGTCTTGTGGAGCTGATAAGCACAGGCATTGAACAGGCCGCTGTACAGTTCTTGGTGATGGTGGGAATGCCCTCCTGAAGGAAAAGTCAGAGTGGGTACAGTCCAGGCAGGAAGAATGTGGCGAGTTCCTTGGGTCTCTTAGAAGGGTCTCAGGAGGTGGAGGAGCTAGCAGGAAGGAGGAGCTAGCAGGAAAAGGGGCGAGCCTGGGGCACCAGGACATGTCTCATCCCTGCGCAAATCCTTGGCCCTCACATCCAAGGTCAGATGCCACTTCTTCCTCAGAAAGTCCCCTGGCACCCTGTCCTTTCTCCCTCCAACTATCAGTAACCTTTCCTGCAAGCATTCGTCCTTCTGATTTCCACCTGTGCTGAACATCTAGCGTGTGCCAGGCACATAAGAAAGACAGCTGCCACCCAGACACTTGGCGCATGTGGCCTGACCAGGAGTAAACATTACAGCTGCCAGTCCTGGCCGGGCACTGCAGGGTTCACTCCTGTGGGCAGCCCAGCTACCCGGGAAGTAGGCAGAGGGAGGTCAGCACACTGCTCAGACACACAGAATAGGCATGATAAGGAGGGCTCCAGGGTCCTGAAGGAAAGCCATGGCAGGGAGCCTTTCCATGGGGAGCCTGCAGGGGGGTGTTGGCAGGTGGCCTGACTCTCTCGAGCTTGGCGGTCAGACGTTGGTTTCAGCCCTGATTCGACTATTTCTCAGTTGGGGACTTTAAATCACCGAGCTTTCCAGACCTCCCCTCTGGTGACTCGACAACTAAGGTGCTCAGGTCTGCTTTATAGAGTTGAACGCAGTCATCTGGGTGGGCTCAGCAGGGCACTTGGGGGTGGCCACTCCAGGAAATGGCAGTGCTCTCTTAGAAACTTGACATGCTTCTTTGTCTGACTGCCGTATCTTCGTGATAGTGTCTGTATGTGACCTCCCTGGGCCCCTCCCTAAGGTCATGCGTTTCTGTCAGGCACACAGTGAATGTTGGTAGATTAAATGAAGGATGGAGTGAATAGCAGTCCCCACGCGGCAGGTGTCTCTTTGCTGAACACTGTATTTAGCCTTCTGATAAAGTCTCCTCATACACTATCTTTGGGAGAAAATGTCTTTTTTTTTCTTCTGAAATGCCCAGGCATGGTACCTGACTCCATGGAGCTGGGGGCTACAAGGAACTAAGTGCAATTTGATTTTTGTGGTTTAATGTAAGGGCCAGAGCTTCCGCTGTAGTCCCTGCTGAACCATGGCTTTAACAGCTCAGCCATTGATGGGAGATAAGCAGGAGAGGCCCAGGTGGCAAGGATGAGGCCTTAGTCTTCAAGCAGATCCGCCCATTGCCCCAGGTTTTTTAATTGCTAACTGGTGTTTGCATGCATTTGGGCACCTGGATCTCCATCAGAGGTCTAATCTGTGTCCCCTCTCTGTCTCATCCCTCCCCATGTCCTCGCCCTGCAGGAATGGCATCACCAGCTGCCTGATGCGGACTGAGAGTGAGCCCTCGTGCGGCTCCCCCGTGGTCAGCGGAGACCCCAAGGAGGATCACAACTATAGCAGTGCCAAGTCCTCAAACGCCCGGAGCACCTCGCCCACCAGCTACTCCGTCTCCTCCTCCTCCTCCTCGGCCGACGACCACTACGAGTTTGCCACCAAGGGGAGCCAGGAGGGCAGCGAGGGCAGCTTCCAGAGCCACGAGAGCCACAGTGAAACGGAGGAGGACGACAGGAAGACCAGCCAGAAGGAGGCCAAGGATGCCCTAGGGGACAGCGGGTACGCATCCCAGCACAAGAAGCGTCAGCACTTTGCCAAGGCCAGGAAGGTCCCCAGCGACACGCTGCCCCTCAAAAAGAGACGCACGGAAAAGCCCCCCGAGAGCGACGACGAGGAGATGAAAGAGGCAGCCGGGTCGCTCCTGCACTTGGCAGGGATTCGGTCCTGTTTGAATAACATCACCAATCGGACAGCAAAGGGGCAGAAGGAGCAGAAGGAAACCACAAAAAATTGAAAACAAGTCATTGATTTGTTTTGAACTTAGGCCATTTGGTTTCAGCATGTCAGGAGATTTCTAATGATTTGTGGCAATATCAGCAATTTTTTTTCTTTTGGTTTGATTTTCTTTCTTTTTTTATTTCTTTTTTTTTTTAAGAGAGAGTGAGAGAGGAGAGAGAGTGAGAGAGAGAGAGAATTTTTTTTTAATATTTATTTTTTAGTTCTCGGCGGACACAACATCTTTGTTGGTATGTGGTGCTGAGGATCGAACCCGGGCCGCACGCATGCCAGGCGAGCGCGCTACCACTTGAGCCACATCCCCAGCCCTCTTTTTTTTTTTTTTTTAATTTGCCCCCCTCTCCTTTGTTTTGGACCCTTAAGAATTTTATTTTTAAAGGAGATTGAAGCCATATAACTCATATTGACACTCAGCTGTTTTACAAAAGCTTTTCATTATCTGACAACAAAACCGAGAAAAAGCCAAAATTACCATTGCTTCCTGCAGCTTGTCAGAAACACGTGGCTGGAACCCCCAGGGATGTCAACGTTAATGCCACATTTGGAGTACACATTTGGCACCTAGAAGGCACGTGTGCAAAGTAGTCGTCATTCAGGCCCAACCCTTAGGTTTAAAAAGAATGTCCTTCCGGGGCTGGGGATGCGGCTCAAGCGGTAGCGCGCTCGCCTGGCATGCATGCGGCCCGGGTTCGATCCTCAGCACCACATACCAACAAAGATGTTGTGTCTGCCGAGAACTAAAAAATAAATATTAAAAAAAAATTCTCTCTCTCTCTCTCTCTCTCTCTCTCTCTCTCTCTCTCTCTCACTCTCCTCACTCTCTCTTTAAAAAAAAAAAAAAAAAAAAAAAGAATGTCCTTCCATTTGGGTTCACTGAGTGGAGAGGCACATACAATAATGGGGGAAAGGAAGAACTCCACGTCCCCTTAGGCACAGACCCAGGCCTGTGCACCCAGCTTCCCACTGGGCAAGGAATGCCCTGGGCATTGCCATACAGCAAGCACGGGCTCTGCCACCAGTCCTCTGTGCTCCGAACCTTGAGGCCTGGTGATGTCTTACAAGCTGAGCACCAGACTGTCAGGTGTCAGTGACCAAGAAGTGGGGTAAATTGTAGTCATATTGGTGATCACTCTGTTCTGTAGCTAAGAATATGTTCCAAAAGCCATAAGCCTGAAGGTTGGTCCTGCACGTGCATACACACACACACACACACACACACACACACACACACACACATGATTGGGACTAAGAGAAAACTCATGAAAAAAAAAAAAACAGGCCATATCTTCTAAACTGCCCAAGTGAAAAGCAATCAAGTCTGAAAATTGACATTAGCTGTTAAGGAAGGAAATAATGGTACAGATTATTTTTCTGTCTATCAAAACTATTTGATCCAAGTGAAATTAAAAAAAAAAGCTACCAAACCTGCCAGTAGTAGTGTGGTATATAAAGGCACATTGATGGACACACTTCCAAAGTAAAACATGGCAAATAATAATAATAATAATAATAATAATAATAATAATAATAATAAGTAACTCCTATACTGCCCTCAAAAAGGAGCCTGCAATTAATGTCAGTCAATATTCATCTTTGCAAAAAAATCTGATTTCCACATTCAGCCAGTGTAGCCAGCAGAAATTTCTGATCCACAATGCATGGATTCCTTTAAAGAAAAAAAGAAAAAAAAATCATAAAAAACAAACTTTTTTTATTCAAAAATAACAAAAGTTATTGTAAGGTAAATAATGTATTTAGCATGAAGCATGAATTATTTTCATATAAATATAGAAAATAGAGAAAAGGCTATGCCTCTAATTTTTAAGCCCTTAGGCTTAGAGGTTCTTTGTTTTCCTCCTTTTTTCTTTATTTCTCTTCCTTTTTTCTTCTTCTTCTTTTTTTTTTTCTTTTCTGGGTTTTTGTTTTGTTTTGTTTTGGTTTTTTGAAGCAGGTGTTTAAGGTTTAATCTTCTTCAGGGACAAATTCTGCCTGTTGGGGAACTTACTCTGCAATATAAAAATCTCTTCATGCTCTGGTAGGGCTAGGATGGTTGACTCTGCACTGCCTTGTCTGCACTCAGCCCGACCCCTTTGATTCTCTACTGGAGAGCGTGTGCTTTCTCTTTGCCTGTACATGTTTAACATGACGCAATAATTCGAGGGCAAACTTCGTAGTGAGTGAGTATGATAGAAATCAAGAGAATTATGGGATGCTTACTTGAGAAAACCATGACCATGAGTTGGTTCTAGGAAAAAGGCAGTGAATATATGCAAATTCACCAGAAGGGGAAACATGCTAATGGGCCTTATTGGGTGAGGGTACGAGATAGAGTACACGTGAGGGAGGAAGTGACAGGAGGGTGAGAAAGGCCAGCCCCAGGTGTTTCATTGGGACAATGCCATTTTAAAGTAAGAGAGAGGGGGCCGGCCATCTCTACCACCTCAGCACACGAACAACCTGGAATTGGACCACCTAGATTGTGAGAGCTGAATTTTGACAACCAGACGATGTCACGCAGACCAGAAATTTATCTTTGCCTAATATATATATATATATATATATATATATATATATATTTTGTTTTGTTTTGTTTTGTTTTTGTTTTTATTTTGGAGATCCAAAGAAAAAAAATCTGAAGAATATCATCTTCCATCCAAATGGAAGGAAGTGTTTAAAACAAAAGCACCTACTATCGTGGCTCAGGATCTGGTGGTCGGGGACAGGGAGGGGACTAAGGGGATCTTGAATTTTTACATCAGGACACTTGTGAGCCAAAGTCAAGCCCATGGGCCAGCACAGGCTACCGTCAGGAACTCCATCAGCCAGAATGCTCCCATCCCTGCCTCTCTCTGGGCTGCTGATGAGAGAACCTGGAAGACGTGTCCACGTCATGGCCCAGGCTCCTTCCCCTGCACTGAGCCTGAGTGCGTGCCCCGTGATGTTCAGGATTAGGTGGGGATGCAAATCTATCTTTGCAGTGCTCCGTCCCCTCGTTCTCCCCAAACATCAAACACCCTAAAAGCCATGCACAGCTATGGAACCTGAGCCACACTTCAATTTGTGTTGTCACCTGATTTAAGCCCAAAAGGCCACCACCTCGATCCCCCAAACCCAAGACGATACAATTCAGACTTCTCTCTGGAAAGGCAGAGGTAGACATCAGCATGGTTTCTGGCAGGGGACTTCTTCCAAGGAAAACCCCACAGTGGGCTGTCTCCCCTCATTTCATTTTTCTAAGGGGGCAGATGCCTCTCTTAGAAAATAATAAAATGCAATGTGTGTGATTTACTTTTCTGATCTCTTTTTGAGAAATAGATAAATATAAGTGTGTTCTTAACTCCAGAACCACTCTTTTTTGCATAAATACCTCATCGGGCAGCTAAGTGTTATTTTCCTGAGTCTCTCTCGGCACCTTCATTGGATCTTCTGGAAGACTTGTTGGGGAAACTTTAGTGAGGGTACTTTTTTCTATTTTTCTTCTGTTTTTGGAGGCATACACATTATGCATAACCAAAACAATGGCTCAATTGTGTTTAACTTTGTATTTTGATTGTTGAGGAAAAAAAATATATATCGATGTGTATGTGGCTGTTTGTAGTGAGTTCACGAGGTTGTCCATGTCCTTAACAAGCCAAGGGGCAGGAGGCACGCTCTCTTACGCCCTCCTCCAAGAGCAGTAGAGAATTTAAGCACAAGCCTATTTGTGAAAGAATATTTTGCTTAAATGTCATTCACTTTAGTCTTGGAATTCCTTCCCAAATGTCAGATGTTCTTTTAGCTTCCAAACTAGCCTATGTATCCATTAGTCTGACCGATCACCTGAGCACCATCATGGGGGTGTGGTGGTGTGCTTTCATTTCTCCTGCCGGGAGAAGTGGTGGTTTGTGTGTCATTCCAGTATCTCACATATGGGGCGGGGGGAGGGGGAGATGGGGAACTATAGCAATATTTCAAGATGCTTTGGAGAACAACCTTGAACCCATCAGCACCGTGACATCTGCAAGTGCTTGCTATTGGCCCTCAGACACATTTAAGAGAAAGAGATCGTAGCTCTTTTTTCTTAAATGCTATGCACATAGACAGTTATTTTTATCCTACTGTGATTGTCTTTTCTCTGTCTAGTACTATGTGGAAAGGGTTTGCATCATAGGATTTTTTCCCAGCCTTACAATATACCACAAGCTCCTATTTCCCCCACCCCAGTCAGTATAGTTCTTTGGCAAGGCCGTCTATCTGAAACTCAAAATGAACCAGACCCGCCCTTAGATGGTGGTTTGAGAAAACCATAGCCAAGACAACTGTCACGGGTTTCAGTCTCGGATCTCAGTGTTTGAGAAGGACTGTGTCAGAGGCCTTTCCCAGGAATGGATTTTTCTCCCAAGAGGCAGTCTGCATGTCTAGTGCTTGCTGGACACAGTGGTCACAACCTGGAGGCTTTCTGGAAGAGACCATTATGTTGAATGGTGCCCCTCCCTGGGGGACAGCCCCAGGCAGTGGACTTGAGTGAAAACCGTGTGCAGATGGCTGTTGGGCCCAGCTTGGAGTCCAGCGCTCCAGGTCTGCTCAGCGACAAGTGCAGGTGATCAGCCTCAATGCCTCCACTCTCCAGGGGCCTCTGGCGCAAGGGCTCTGACAGGAACCGGAGATCTGTGCAAGCCATGGACACGGGAGTGTTTTCCACATGGGATCGGGTTCAGTTTGATGTGATTTCTCTTTCCCTTTCAACTTTATTCAGGTTGGGACTGGTTTCTTTCTGGTGGATCACAGCTGCCCAGATGTTGCAATTTATTTTTATGTTTCTATAGAGAAGTCTTTTTTCTTTTCACTTTCAGAATTGTTTTTTATTTTTATTTTTTTTGCCACCAAAAGAAAACATCAGAACTCTGTGTCCCCTCTCAATTGTGACTTACCAGTGTTGACAGTTAAGTCTTTAGTGTTGTAGCTCCCGGCCCACCAATACTATATCAGACACTTATGCCCATGGTGCAGCACTGTGATCTAATTTAAATAATACTTTTTTTATTATTTATACTACTATATATAATATACATCAACACTTTTGCTATATAACCTAAGTGATAAACCCCTTTTAGTTACCTGCCAAACTCTGGACTTTGGTTTATATTGCAGTTAACACAGTTACAAAGTTGTAATGGCGTCTCTCTCTCTTTCTCTCTTCCTCTGTGTAACAGAATGTGTAAATCAAAAGTGTGTACATTGTGTGGTGTTCCTATTTCCTGGAATCTCATGAGGATTTACACACGGTGTTCAGTGTTCTGTATAGACCTGCCTCCCTTTGTGAACTCCTCTGTGACCTTTGGTCTTGGCGGCTAACCCCATGTGTCTTCTCTCCTGCTGGTTACTCTTGAATTAAGCACAGACTCCTCCTCAGCTTGGTTGCTTTATCATGAATAATGTATGTGACCTTGGCATTCTTCCACAGTTCAGCAAACAAGTGCTAGCTTCACTGACCAAAAAAAATTAAGGAAGGAAAACACCATTTTTAAAATGATCCATCTTTTAACGGCCGAAAAACCTATGTGTCTATGGTGCTGCATCTCTGTTGCGCTTCTGAAATCAGACCGGTGTGAAAGATCCTTTCTGACTTCCTCTGAGATGCTCACAAGTACCCTTACTGTTGTTTTGTTAGTGTTGAAGTTTAAGAAAGATGGGGTTCTGAATAGGTGTTCTGGTTCCGTTGATTCTGGTTTTGTTGTCAATGTGCCCTACCCACAGCTCTTGCTAGCAGCAGTGCCCCCAGTAGAGCTGGTCTCAGCCACCACCCAGCTACAGAGACCCCACGGCCACTGTGTCTTGTCCTAGGGGCTCAGGCTGTATCTCCACCTCCTGTCCTCCTGTATTATCATCGAGGTCCTGGGCCTGCCTCCTGGTGAGCATACATACCCGCATGGTTCCCCCCTGGGCAGGGGTCCCCTGGGCCTCCTGTGTGTTCAGCCATTGTTGCTGCCCTCCCCAGTCTTATTCTTGGAAACACCTTCAAAACCACGCTGTGTCCTCCCCGAGGCCCAGTGGAGGACCAGTCAGTGTTTGAGGAAATGTGATTGGGAGGAAGAACTGAAGTGGTTGAGGGACAATCTGATGAATATGGTAATTGGCCAAACATAAGGGGCCACCAGAAAACAGGACATGCACCCAGTGGGTTTCAGTAAGTGCTTCTCAAAGCGGCTGAAAGGGAGACAGCCCCTAGACTATCAGAATGCCTGAGGCACCTGTCGTAGGGTAGCCCCTGCAGCATTGGAACCGAGGACACCGCCTGTCCTAAGACTTTTCAGAGCAGTGGAAGTGCCTGGCAGCCCCTCAGGGACCATGGAGGCCCCTGGAGACCCCCACACCAACCTGGAAGGGTGGAGGTGAGGGGTGTCGTCGCCCCTCATCAGTCCCTCTGCCATGCCTGATGAAAGTATTCTGAACTAAGAAATCACATCCTTATAGAAAGTTCTGAATAGATGAGGGCATTTTTCAGAGGCTTGAAGGCTTTTGTTTATAAACTGAAAACTCATGAGCTGTCACCGTACTTCTCTGACCCCTAGGGACTAAATGGTCCTATATCTGGTCAAACATAAGTGTTTTGACTTTGTTTTTCATTGATAAGAGATATTTGAAAATTCATGAGATGAATAAGGACAACTTTTCTTCCCCCTCAGTGTGGGGACAATGTTTAAAAAGTAAAAGTGAATAAAGTGGTATATTAAATGTTCGCCCCCTTTGTGTGGCATGAACAGACCTTTCCAGAACAGAGTGAATAATGTCCATCGCAGCCGTACATGAATTTGAAATCATTCATGGGCATTTTAGGATAAAGTGTCCTTAATGACTTGAGAACTGTTTTTATGTTTCTCCATAATAAAGTCCTTTTGGAGTACACGCTAAATCTCTCTCAAATATAGCAATTTATTTGAGAGGGATTAAGAGTTCTGCTTTTTTTTTTTTTCCCATCTGCTACACATTTCAAACTGACTTCTAAAAATATATTACATGGGGAATACCAAATTATGGAGAAAGTCTGAAAAGAGTGGCTGATTTTGTAATCCCCCACCCCAGAGACAATTTCTTCATTAAATGAGTCTGTTCTGCTCACATAAAACTAAAAGGGTGTAATCTAGATCTTAATTTCTTTCCCCCATCCCGCCCACTCTCTAGCATGCTCAGACACCCCGCGTGGGCTCCGCGGGGCTGCCTCCCCTCCCCCAGCCCGCACCCCATCCCCGGGTGTTCTGACGGCCGCACCTGGTCCACGGCCGCCGCCGCCACTTCCTGAGGAGCACCTTAGAGCAGACTCTTCACCGCGCGAGTAAGCCGCCGACCCGCTGAGTAAAATGGAACAGCTGATGAGTGACAATTTAAAATCTAAGTGATCCAACATGGCGGCGGACGCGGAGAGATCAAGTCTCTAACCCCTTCAGCTGCGCGGGCATAGGGAGAAGTAAACTATCAAAATGCTGTTTGCTCAGGACCACTAGGCAATGTAGAGCTGAAATGGATCTGGGGCGAACAGTCTGGCCTTCTCAGAACACACAGAGCCCAGATTGGCTGCATTCTAGCTCCGGTTTGCCTGCTTCTCGTGACTCAGCACTAATGATCCGGCTGAAATAACTAGTCGGCCCACCTGAACTCACAGAGGTAAAGGCCAACTGAGCACGATAGCCAGACCGAGGGAATCTGGAGTGACGTGGGACTAGCGGCGCAGAACTCCCGGCTACTGCTCCCATCAGTGCTGACAACAGAGGTCTCTTACACTAGCTACCAGGGGAGTTGCTACCTGAGGGCAAACAAATTCGCTGGGGGTCCTCAGCCCCAAGCTCTACAAACGTAGGGTCTGAGGGAGGCAAACAGAAAGGGTGTGCCCAGGCATCCATGAAAAAAAGGCTCCCAGGAGCAGCAGACCTGGCGTGTAGCCAGTATTGTGGTGAGTGTCACAGGTGAGCGGGGCCTGGCTTGAGGAAACACAAGAGAAGGCCCTAGGCACTCAGGATTGGAGACCCGCACAGTCTGGGAGAAAGAGCTGATGCACAGTGATTGGATCCCACCTATCAAGAAGAGAAGCTTGGGGGCTGGGGATGTGTCTCAAGTGGTAGCACGCTCACCTGGCATGCGTGTGGCCCGGGTTCGATCCTCAGCACCACATACCAATGAAGATGTTGTGTCCGCCGAGAACTAAAAAATAAATATTAAAAATTCTCTCTCTCTCTCTCCTATCTCACTCTCTCTTAAAAAAAAAAAAAAAAAAAAGAGAAGCTTGGCCCAGTGGGCATAGCTCCACCTACTGGAAGAAAAGTTAATCGAGCTCTATGACTGCATTTATTATTATTAATTTTTTTATGATTATTATTAGTATTTTTTTTAATTTTATTTTCATTTTTTGTTGTTGATGTTGTTGTTCTTTAACTTTTTATTAATGGTTTCAATTTTTTAATTCTTTTTATTTTATTATCATTACTACTATTTTTAAACTTTAATTTCCATTTTTTTATTATCATTATAATTTTTGTTTGTTTTAAATTTTTGGTTTTTTGTTTTTTCTTTCTTTCTTTTCACTTTTTTTTCTTTTGTCTTTTCATTTCTTTTCAATTTTCTTATTCCTCCTTCCTTGAATTCTACCTGCCTACACTCATTCTCTTTAGTGACTTCTTCCCTTCCCTTCTAATATCTCTCCTCCCAAGCATCAAATAAATGTATAAGAGTAACCAGTAACTCAGCAGTCAAACAGAACAAGAAGTAACATGAGCATTAAAAAGCAAGGAAGAAAAGGAGTACAAACAATGAAGGACAGCCTAAATATTCAGGAGGACCTAGAGTCATCAGAAAAATGGCCATATAAAGAATGCAAGGAATACCTTAGACAGATGGAAAGGAACCTTAAAGATCACATTGAAAATGAATTACATAAACAGATAAAAGAAGAAGTTAAGCATCTTTATCAAGAGATAGAGATTATTTAAAAAAATCAAACAATAATTCTAGAAATGAAGGAAACTATAAACCAAATTAAAAACTCAATCGAGAGTATCACTAACAGAGTGAAACAAGTAGAAGCCAGAACATCAGATAATGAAGACAAAATATATCATCTTGAAAAGAGTCTAGCCAACTCAGATAGATTGCTAAAAAATCAGGAGAAAAACATCCAAGAGATTTGGGATAACATAAAAAAACCAAACTTACGAGTCATCGGGATAGAGGAAGGTACAGAGGTTCATACCAAGGGAATGAGTAACCTGCTGAATGAAATAATTACAGAAAACTTTCCAGAAATAAAAAAGGAAACAGATATACAAATTGTAGATGCATACAGGACACCGAGCACACAAAATCACAGTAGACCAACGCAAAGACACATTGTTATGAAGATATCCAATATACAGAACAAAGAGAAAATATTAAAAGCTACAAGAGAAAGGAGGCAGATCACATTTAGGGGTAAAACAATAAGGTTAACAACGGATTTTTCATCACAGACGTTGAAAGCGAGAAGATCCTGGAACAACGTATTTCAAACAATGAAAGACAGTGGATGCCAACCAAGAATTCTGTATCCAGCAAAATTAAGCTTCAGGTATGACAATGAAATAAAAATCTTTCATGATAAACAAAAGCTAAAAGAATTTGTAGCCAGAAAACCAGCATTGCAAAGCGTCTTGAGCAAAACACTACACGAGGAAGAAATGAAAAACAATAACCAAAACCATCAGTGGGAAGTGCCTCGGTCAAGACAGAGGGCGGGGGGAAAGCTAATCATGGAGAAACAAATTAAATTAAAAAAAAGATAAATAATCAAACATGGCTGGAAGTACAAACCATATATCAACAGTAACTCTAAACGTTAATGGCTTAAACTCTCCAATAAAGCGACATAGGCTGGTAACATGGATTAAAAAAACAAATCCAACAATATGCTGCCTCCAGGAGACACATCTGATTGGAAAAGAAATACACAGGCTCAATGTGAAAGGTTGGGAAAAAATACCATGCACACGGTCCTCATAAGCAAGCAGGGGTGGCCATTCTCATATCGAATAAAATCGACTTCAAGACTAAGTTAATCAAAAGGGATAAGGAAGGACATTATATACTGTTAAAGGGAACCATTCACCAACAAGTTATAACAATTATCAATATTTATGCACCAAATAATGGTGCTGCGACATTCATAAAACAAATTCTCCTCAAGTTCAAGAATCAAATAGACGACAACACAATAATTATGGGTGACTTCAACACACCTCTCTCAACATTGGACAGATCCTCCAAACAAAAGTTGAATAAAGAAATTATAGAACTCAATATCACAATCAATAACCTAGACTTAACTGACATATATAGAATCTATCAACCATCATCAAATGGATATACTTTTTTCTCAGCAGCACATGGATCCTTCTCAAAAATAGACCATACATTATGCCATAGGGCAACCCTCAGTAAATATAAAGGGGTGGAGATAATACCATGCATTTTATCAGATCATAATGGAATGAAACTGGAAATCAATGATAAAAGAAGGAAGGAAAAATCCTACATCACATGGAAAATGAACAATATGTTACTGAATGATCAATGGGTTACAGAAGACATAAAGGAGGAATTGAAAAAATTCTTAGAGATAAATGAAAATACAGACACAACATATCGGAATCTATGGGACACAATGAAAGCAGTTTTAAGAGGAAAATTCATCGCCTGGAGGTCATTCCTCAAAAAAAGGGAAAATCAACAAATAAATGAGCTCACACTTCATCTCAAAGCCCTAGAAAAGGAAGAGCAAAACAACAGCAAATGTAGCAGAAGGCAAGAAATAATTAAAATCAGAGCAGAAATCAATGAAATTGAAACAAAAGAAACTATTGAAAAAATTAACAAAACAAAAAGTTGGTTCTTTGAAAAAAATAAATAAGATCGACAGACCCTTAGCCATGCTAACGAAGAGAAGAAGAAAGAGAACTCAAATTACTAACATACGAGATGAAAAAGGCAATATCACAACAGATGCTACAGAAATACAGAAGACAATTAGAAATTATTTTGAAAACCTATATTCCAATAAAATAGAATATAGTGAAGACATTGATAAATTTCTTAGGTCATATGATTTGCCCAGACTGAGTCAGGAGGATACACACAATTTAAACAAACCAATATCAATGGATGAAATAGAAGAAGCAATCAAAAGACTACCAACCAAGAAAAGCCCAGGACCGGATGGGTATACAGCGGAGTTTTACAAAACCTTTAAAGAAGAATTAATACCAATACTTTTCAAGTTATTTCAGGAAATAGAAAAAGTGGGAGTTCTACCAAACTCATTCTATGAGGCCAACATCACCCTGATTCCGAAACCAGACAAAGACACCTCAAAGAAAGGAAACTACAGACCAATATCTCTGATGAACCTAGATGCAGAAATCCTCAATAAAATTCTGGCGAATCGGATACAAAGGCATATCAAAAAAATTGTGCACCATGATCAAGTAGGATTCATCCCTGGGATGCAAGGATGGTTCAATATACGGAAATCAATAAATGTTATTCACCACATCAATAGACTTAAAGATAAGAACCATATGATCATCTCGATAGACACAGAAAAAGCATTTGACAAAGTACAGCATCCCTTTATGTTCAAAACATTAGAAAAACTAGGGATAACAGGAACTTACCTTGACATTGTAAAAGCTATCTGTGCTAAGCCTCAGGCTAGCATCATTCTGAATGGAGAAAAATTGAAGGCATTCCCTCTAAAATCTGGAAAAAGACAGGGATGCCCCCTATCACCACTTCTATTCAATATAGTTCTCAAAACACTGGCCAGAGCAGTTAGACAGACGAAAGAAATTAAAGGCATAAAAATAGGAAAAGAATAACTTAAATTATCACTATTTGCGGATGACATGATTCTATACCTAGAAGACCCAAAAGGGTCTACAAAAAAACTACTAGAACTAATAAATGAATTCAGCAAAGTGGCAGGATATAAAATCAACACACATAAATCAAAGGCATTTCTGTATATCAGCGACAAAACTTCTGAAATGGAAATGAGGAAAAACACTCCATTCACAATATCCTCAAAAAAAAATAAAATAAAATACTTGGGAATCAACCTAACAAAAGAGGTGAAACACTTATACAATGAAAACTACAGAACCCTAAAGAGAGAAATAGAAGAGGATCTTAGAAGATGGAAAAATATACCCTATTCATGGATAGGCAGAACTAACATTATCAAAATGGTGATATTACCAAAAGTTCTCTATAGGTTTAATGCAATGCCAATCAAAATCCCAATGGCATTTCTTGTAGAAATAGATAAAGCAATCATGAAATTCATATGGAAAAATAAAAGACCCAGAAGAGCAAAAACAATTCTAAGCAGGAAGTGTGAATCAGGTGGTATAGCGATACCAGATTTCTAACTATATTACAGAGCAATAGTAACAAAAACAGCATGGTACTGGTACCAAAACAGGAGGGTGGACCAATGGTATAGAATAGAGGACACAGAGACTAATCCACAAAGCTACAACTATCTTATATTTGATAAAGGAGCTAAAAGCATGCAATGGAGGAAGGATAGCATCTTCAACAAATGGTGCTGGGAAAACTGGAAATCCATATGCAACAAAATGAAACTGAATCCCTTTCTCTCTCTATGCACAAAAGTTAACTCAAAGTGGATCAAGGAGCTAGATATCAAATCAGAGACTCTGCGTCTGATAGAAGAAAAAGTTGGCTCCGATCTACATATTGTGGGGTCGGGCTCCAAATTCCTTAATAGGACACCCATAGCACAAGAGTTAATAACAAGAACTAATAAATGGGATTTTCTTAAACTGAAAAGTTTTTTCTCAGCAAGAGAAACAATAAGAGAGGTAAATAGGGAGCCTACATCATGGGAACAAATTTTTACTCCTCACACTTCAGATAGAGCCCTAATATCCAGAGTATACAAAGAACTCAAAAAATTAGACAATAAGAAATCAACAAATGGGCCAAGGACATGAACAAACACTTCACAGAGGAGGACATACAATCAATCAACAAGTACATGAAAAAATGCTCACCATCTCTAGCAGTCAAGGAAATGCAAATCAAAACCACCCTAAGATACCATCTCACCCCAGTAAGATTGGCAGCCATTATGAAGTCAAACAACAACAAGTGCTGGCGAGGATGTGGGGAAAAGGGTACTCTTGTACATTGCTGGTGGGACTGCAAATGGGTGCAGCCAATTTGGAAAGCAGTATGGAGATTCCTGGGAAAGCTGGGAATGGAACCACCATTTGACCCAGGTATTGCCCTTCTCGGACTATTCCCTGAAGACCTTAAAAGAGCGCACTACAGGGATACTGCCACAGCGATGTTCATAGCAGCACAATTCACAATTGCTAGACTGTGGAATCAACCCAGATGCCCTTAAATAGATGAATGGATAAAAAAATGTGGCATTTATACACCATGGAGTATTATGTAGCACTAAAAAATGACACAATCATGGAATTTGCAGGGAAATGGATGGCACTAGAGCAGATTATGCTTAGTGAAGCTAGCCAATCCCTAATAAACAAATACCAAATGTCTTCTTTGATATAATGAGTGCAACTAAGAACAGAGCAGGGAGGAAGAGCAGGAAGAAAAGATTAACATTAAACAGAGACATTAGGTGGGAGGGAAAGGGAGAAAAAAAGGGAAATTGCATGGAAATGGAGGGAGACCCTCATTGTTATACAAAATTACATATAAGAGGTTGTGAGGGGAACGGGATAATAAACATGGAGGGAAATGAATTACAGTAGATGAGGTAGAGAGAGAAGATGGGAGGGGAGGGGAGGGGGGATAGTAGAGGATAGGAAAGTTAGCAGAATACAACAGTCACTTATATGGCAGTATGTAAAAATGTGGATTTGTAACCAATGTGATTCTGCAATCTGTATTTGGGGTAAAAATGGGAATTCATAACCCACTTGATTCTAATGTATGAAATATGATATGTCAAGAGCTTTGTAATGTTGTGAACAACCAATAAAAAAAAAAACTAAAAGGGTGTGCAATTCTTATGTGTCAACAATAAATAAATATTTTAGAAAACAAAATTGGAAGGGTTGTTGGAGAATGTCGAATCCAAACTTCCCAACTCACAGAACAGGCATCTCAGGTGCAGAAAAGTAAAAGGATTCACCCAGATAAATATAGCTAGCCAGGCTGGGCACGGTGGTGCATGCCTGTAATCCCAGCAGCTCGGGAGGCTGAGATAGGAGGATTTTTGAGTTCAAAGCGAGCCTCAGCAAAAGTGATGCACTATGCAACTCACTGAGACCTTGTCTCTAAATACAATACAAAATAGGGCTGAGGAAGTGACTCATTGGTTGTGTGCCCCTGAGTTCGACCCCTAGGACCAACCCCCCCCAAACAAACAAAAAAAACCCCACAGCTAACTAGCAGCAGGATTGGACTTAGAAGAAATTTTTTGTCTTACCTATTGCCACATCCGACTATTTGGAATGTAATTTAATCACTGAATCGTCAGGATGTCATAGCTGGCGATTACCTCACACATATACACACAGCAGGGTAGCGCTTACATTTTGCATGTAGCTATAGTGAAAATGACAATAACATGTAACTGTTGCCTTCCTTTCTCATGATAAAGTAGCTTCCAGTTTCTCCATATAAATAATACTACAGAGAACATCTTCAGGCAACAATTTACATATTCTCAACTAGTCTTGTGCTCAGATGGCCTATCGAACTATTGGAATGACAATACTATCAACAGTGTAGCTTTTCATACACAGGCTTTTCAAGATGCATTACTGCTGACAGCAATGAGTGCAACCTGATTTCATTGCACTCCCCAGCATTGGGTATTATTTTCCTCTTTCATTATTTTTCTACTCACAGACAAAGCTGGTACTTGCTGCCATTTTGATTATTAGCAAAGTTACATTGGTTTTCATATATTTACTGGCCATCATTTTCTCTTTTCTGAATCATCTATACAGACTTTTTGTATTGTATTTAGAGACAGGATCTCTTCCAAGAGCTCAGAAGATGGAAATGAGGTTCGAAGATTTTTTCCACAATGCCTCTGGTACAAGGATGATGAAACTCATCACCTGTTCCCAGGGGAGTCCTTGCATCTTCTGAAACTTCTAATTATCTTTATTTTGAGACAAAAATCCAACTCTAAAACTTTTACCAGAAACTTTTTGAACCATCCTAAAAAATGTGAACAAATCATCTGTACATAGCAACCATTTGTATGTTTGAAAATAACAGTAGCTGCTTCTCTAAGTCTCTTCCAGAACAAATATTCCAAGTTCTGCCTGCTCTTTTTCTCTTTTGGACATGTGCCAGTTTCTGATCAAAACAGAGAGGAACTGAGTATAGAATTCCAGGTGCAGTTTGATGAAAAAAATGTCACAGTCTCCATTTTAGATTCTCTATTTCTATTAATGTAACCAAAACCACTGATTCACATTGAACTTGCTATTAACTAAAACCACCAAGTCCTAGCTATTGGTGTACTGCCTCCAGATATTTATTGTGGATCAAAGTAGAGGAGTCTATGCTTATCTCTATTAAATCTCACCTTAGACTTGGGCCATTGGTCTCAGCCAGTTCCCATTAACAGTGGGGTAGGAGTGTGAAGGTCCTGATTTTGTCATCCAAAAACATTTGTTGTTTTGGTTCATTTTGTTGTTGTTGTTGCACTAAATACCACAGACTAAGTGAGAAAAAAAAGGAGGTCTGTTTTGGCTCACAAATCTGGTCCAAGGTAAAGGGTCTGATGATGGCCTTGTGCTGGCCAAGTCCCACAGTAGCACAGGGCATCACATGGCAAGAGACCTGGCCACATCGGCTTTTAGAGCTGACCCACTCTCGAGATGCCCTACTAAGTCAAGAGTCTGTCAATCACACGAATTAACCCATTCATGAGGGCAGGACCCTAAATCATCTCCTAAAGCCCCCACCCTCTTAATATCTCAAAATGGGGGCTGAATTTCAACACATGCTTCAGAGGGCACAAACTGTCCAAACCATACCATTTGCTTTCCTTCCAGCATCATTCAATCAGAGATTTGAAAATATCTTTTCTGATTCAGACAAAGTTGGATCCATGTGGCACAGTTCTGGAACCTTCCATAGTCGAATTTCATGTCAGCACCCTCAGAGGTCATGCCGCTGGATGTGCATGCATTTGGCTTTCTGGAGATATAACTTTATATTTATTTCTCCATCCAACCAAAATCCTCGATCTCCAAGTATGAGTCCACCAGAGGTCTTCCTTTGTAAGAGAGGAAATAAGGTCACACTCTGAAGTGTGCAAATTTGAAATCAGGCAATGGAAACACAGGCAGTTTCCCATACTGTACAAATTTTAATGTAAGTTCTATTCTATTCCCATAGGGGCGTTAATCTTGATTTATACAGGTATTAAATTAAATGAGTTCTTGGGGAACATAGATCTCACATAAGAAGAAACCGCCATTTGTCATTCATTCACTCACTCACTGTCTGAGCCCAAGTTGGCTTCCTTCCCGAGAGCTTACAAACTATTCTTGTAATTATCAATCCAAGATCCCCCAATCTTGGGGTGGCATTGAGCTCATGGACCCAGAGCCTACAGGCACTGTCTTCTGTTTACAACCAGGAAGTCCCAGCAGAAGGCCTGTAGTATTTCTTTACTCTGTGCAGTTCTATTTAGAGGACTGTCACAACCAGCCTTTCGTTAGCCTCCAAATATAGTTAACTGCACTTGAAATAATTGGCTTCCTTAAGGAAAAAAAAAAAAAAACTCTGAAAGTTGACTTTGGTTACTTCTAGTACTTATTTATTTTTAAATCCTTGGCCCTGCACAGCATATATATTGAAGCATCCAGAGCTTCAAAAATCTGAAAAGACTATCCCCAAACCTGGAAGATAGATAAATTGATAAAGAATAAATAGATGGGTTCATAACCCACTTCAATCTAATGTATGAAATATGATATGTCAAGAGCTTTGTAATGTTATGAACAACCAATAAAAAAATAAAATTAAAAAAAAGAATAAATAGATGGAGACAGTTTTTTTTTATTTAATTTTTGTTCTTTGAAGTGCTGGGGATGGAACCCAGGGCCTTGCACACGCTAGGCAAGTGTCTACCACTAAGCCACATCCCCAACCCTTTTCATTTTTTTTTTTTTTGAGACAGGGTCTGCTAAGTTGATGAGGCTGGCCTGAAACTTGCTGGCCTCCTGCCCCAGCCTCTCAGGTGGCTGGGATTCCAGGTGTGCACCACCTTACCTGGTGGAGGAAGTTTTCAAAATGGGTTCCTTCCTTTGAGTTATAATCAACTTCTTGTTATTGTTTTCTGACAAGTGCTAACTGTCAATCCAAATAGGTCCTGGGGAGGCAGATTAAAAATCTGGCTCCTTCCTTCAGGCATGATCATATTCAAAAATCCAGCTGTGCTAATTAATGAGCATCTCACCAGCAGCTGGTGCTTCACGCCCAGGCTTCCCAATAGATGGTGGTCTTTTCTAGACCTAAGAACATTAGTTGCAAAAATCAAATCGGCCTTGGCCTTCTTCTCCCACCAGCCCTTTCTCTTCTCACTGCTGGCCTTGCTGACCACACATCCTCTATGAGCTATGAGAATTACCCTTCCATACCACCTCTGATTGTCCTTGCTTGGTCCCACCTGCTCGATGGCCAACCTCAGTGGCTCCAGTCACTAAGCCGTTCAGCCTTTTGAGGCTCTGGACTCTTCCCCTCATTTCCTGCTTCCTGGAAAGTGCCACAGACAGCCCCCCTCTGTCTGCCTGAAAAAATTCCTATCAATCCTTTAAGGCCTAAGTGAATTTTTTTTTTAACACCAAAAATCTGTACTACCAAATTCCTGCCCCTACTGGTGACGCAGCACAGGCAATTAGAATTCCCCACCACCTGTTATGTTCCCTGGCTGGTGACAAGCTCCCTGGGCGAAGGCAGGCATCACATCAAATTTCATGCTGAATCCCTAGTGCCGTGCCTGCCCCTTGGATCCTTAAGACATTTTTATTTAATTCAGCATTATCCCTTTTTATCAACTTGATGCTTCCAATGTCCTGCTGTTCGCAGAAGAGCTGGCAGATCATTAAAGCTCATGTGGCACGTCCTATGCTAGAGAAGCATCAACCAGAATGGGGTAACTGGTTGCACCTTCTTGACACCTCCGCAAATGCTGTTTGGTCTTATTTGCTGATCCACAATTATTCATACCATACTTAAAATGGAAAGTTAAACTCTGTCATGTTATGTTGCACTTGAGCTATAATAAAACCAACTCCCTGGTGCTCAGCTGCTTATTTTATGAGAGTTTCTTCCTTGGTGAGTCAGGAAACCAAGTTTTGATTCTACCTCTGCCTGATAATTGCCTTCACAGCTTTGGGGAAGCCACTTACCTTGTGTGGAGTGGCCCCATTTGATGGCGTTGAATGCTGGGTCAGCATCAGCCCCTGAAGAAATGCTTGGTGGCAGGAAAGCTTGAGAATCCTTGGATGAATGAAGTAGGGAAGTTTTCAAAAAATTCCATTCAGAGGAGTAGCAGTTGGTCTAAGACGATACCCCTCCTGCAGTTCTCTACCATTGCACCCAATATCCCTGGGTGGGATATTGGAGTACAGAAGAGGATAAGTGAGCTCTTTCTTAGGCAGTGCCCAACTCCATGCTTGGCTCCACCTACTCAAGGGTGACTCCCATCTCATATCATAAACCGGGCCTCGTTGACAATGACACAGGTGCACGTGGACCCTCGCCGTCCTCTGAAACTCAGCGCAGCATGGTTGGCAGAGGCTTTAGTGGCCTATCCAATGTTATCCACGCTTTCTTTCTTTCTTTACTAAAAAAAACCCCAATTTTGTGGGGAGTATCAGTGTGCCTGCTGAAAGACTGCCAGTCCCCAGGGTCCCTTGCCGATGGATGCCAGTGGATGTAAAGGGAAGTTGTTGGACCAGGCTTTCCAGAAAGTCCCCTGTCCCACACTGGGGACCAAACAGAACTTCACACATGCTAGGCAAATGTTCCCTCCTCGAGCCTCATCCCCAGCCCTCCTGAAAGCTCTTTAAAAGCAGACCACGCATTGGGAGGCATCATCACCTGCCATTACTGACTTCCCCCGTTTTTCTTCCCTCAGTGTGGAATTCTATGTGAAAGCTGGAGGCAGAAGGCATTTTGTGACCATGGACCACAAAAGTGACCTTCAAGATGAAAAACAGGTGAGATGGATGGAGGAGAAGAGAGTGAGCGGAAGCTGGAATGCCTTTCACACCCTCTATTGCCATACAGTCCCAAACCGCCTGACTATAGATTTTCACTTTATGAGCGAAAATAAATTTTGAGGGGTGGGGCTGTGGCTCAGTGGTAGGTGCTTGCCCAGCATGCATGAGGCCATGAGTTCCATCCCCAGTTGCCCTCAAAAATAAATGAAATAAAAAATAAATAAACCCATATCAGTTGCTTACAGTCAAACCGGATTCCTAACTAAGGCAGGACTCATTGTTATCTGGCCCCCAGCCATTCTCCTGACTCCTGTCCTAAATTAGTTCTTTCTGGGTTTCCTATTTTTGTCCACATCACCGTGGTCCTCACGGCCACCCAAACCATTAACTCTGAGGTCAGCAAACTATGTCCTGAAGGCCACTCCCAGCCCACCACCTGCTTTTGCCACCAGCTCCCCTTGCGGGTCACACAGAGGCCTCCGATGGGTGTCCTGGGGCCTCAGCTCTCTGTGGGCTCCTCCGCCTCTTTTCCCATCCTGACCCTCCACTGGGTGCACACCCCACTCCGGCTTCCTCTGGTGGGGCTTTTTACACAGCACACACCTTATTCTTTTGCTAATAGTGGCCACTTAGCAGAGCAGAGGTACCACGCTGTGGGACAGTCTCCTGGCACCTTCCCAATCTTACTGAAGACACCCTTGACCTGAATGGAAAAGGGGTCAAGAGAAGGCGTACCCCATTATCCCTTGATGATAGCAATGACTCACATTTATTGAGCAAGGAAGCCATTGTCCTGACTGTCCTGCCAGTGTCATCTCACTCACAGCCTGTGAAGGGGGGGAGACCATCACCCCCACTGTACAGATGGGACCTTAAGACAGGAAAGGTCATGTAACTTACCCAAGGCCCCGGCTATTCAATGGCAGAGCTCACCCTTGAATCCAGGTCTTTAGGGGCCCCTCAAAAGAAAAGCAGCTGAGTCAGTGTTTAGGGGGAGGAGGAGTCACCCTGGGTGTCACCCCTGCTTCATTGCCTGTGCCCCAGGAAGTTCCCACACAGGTGTCCGCCTGTCTCACCCCCAGGCTCAGCCCTGTCCCCTGCACTGCCGGCGGCTAATTGAGGGGGCCAGTGTTCCTGGGTCTGGGCCCTCTCATTTGGATACACTGTACAGTCACCTCTGGGGTTGGGGATTGCTTGGTGTCTGCACCTTGAGTGATCAGATCTCAAGCCAGGAAGATGTTTTTCCACCCCTCTCTGGAGCCCCCACACCAGAGGGAGGACTGGCTGTGTTCAGCTCCCGGGGTCACACCTGACCAGGCCAAAGATGAGAGGCGAGGTGGCTCAGGACTGGTCCAGGGATCCAGGCCAAATATTCCCTAGCTATTCCCCATTACTGGATGGTCTTTAAAAACTACCCCCAACACCTGTGTTCAAGAGTGATGGAGGACATGGGCAGGACCTCATTCAGGGATCAGGGGTCTGCACTGGATTTGGGAGCAGCCCAGAAGTATCCTCTGGGCCCTGCCCAGAGGCCCTGTTGAGAATCAGCTCTATCCAACTTGCTGAGCTGCTCATTTGGGTACATTCTGTACACTGGTCCTCTAGGGCTGGGGCCTGTGGACACCCAGGCTTCCGTCCCACAGAAGGGCAGCAGGAGCCCTGGCTTTGGAGGATGATGTAGGCAGAACAATATCACGGTGTGGATGTTGGAACTATGGAAGCTACTGGTGTCCCCCAGTGCCTTCATATTTGCATTCCAGTACCTCAAGAGGGGACTGCAAGCCCAGCAGCAACCTGCTTGGGGACCTTCTCCAGGCCAGAAGAACAGGCTAGGTGTCCAGTGGTCCTCAGCCAATGACAAGCTGAGTGGTCCTCAGCTTCAGGTGGAAGCTGAAGTCTAAATATTGCCTCTAACTTCTGGTAGGACACTTTTGACATGTGCTATACCTCTGGTACTCAAAGTGTGGTCCACGACCAGCAGCATTAACATCATTAAGAGATCCTTAAAAAATGCAGAGCTCTGAGCTCTGCCCTGAACTTCAGGATCCGATTCTGCATAACCACTGGACCTCAGGCAACCCAGGTGCATGGTTAAGTTTGAGAATCTGCCTGCTGCTAGTTCCCAAAGGTCCCCAGAGGAACAACATCTTCATTGCCATCCTCACAGCAGCCTGCTCCATGCCACACCTTTTAAAGGTTTCCCACACTTTCATGTTTCTCAACTACCTGCCCACCCTGCCACCAACTCAGGGCTTCCTAGAACCTCCTCCCCATTAAACTACATTGTCTCCAGGGTGCTTTAGGGGGAAAAAAGCTAAATTCCACAGACTCTTTGGGACAGAGAAGATCTATTGCAAAGCCCAATGGACCCCTTCCAAGCTGTGCAATACTAAGCAATTGAAAGGGGAAAACACTCCTATGTTGTTCTCAACATTCCTTAGAGGAAGGAGGGAGGAAGTTCCTGTGGAGGGTTTGCAAAGTGGCTAGTATGTAGAAACCCTTCCAGAAATGTTAGTGAGTACTATACTCCTGCTTCTGCTGCTTCTCCTTCTGAAGCCTCCTCAGTCCCCTGGACCCTGTGAGTATCCAAACATCCTGGTCAAGCAGAAACCATGACATAGGGATTTGAAAAGGGCTTTTAGGAGGGAGAAGAGGGCTTGGATCCAGCTGGGCCACCAGTTGGCAGTGTGAATGGGTCTTCCATCTCACCTCTGGGGCCTTAATTTCTATATGGGTGAAACGAGAATGCACATATCAACCTTACAGGGTTGTTTTGAAAAAGAAATCAGACAATGTGTAGAAAGCACCTGGCTGTGAGACCCGTATGCAGTGGGTACTCGTATGCAGCGGGTACTCGGCAGATGTTTGCTGAAGGGAAAATTAGGGTGGTTGGCGTTCAGAACAACCTGAGGGTTGGGAGTTGTGGCACCTTGCCTGGCCCTGGGCACGCCCTCAGTGTGACTCATCACTCCCAAACATCAAACTTGGACCTGGCCCTCTACCCACTGGCACAACCCACTCTGTGTGTCCCCTGCCTGGGCCTGAGCAAACAGCGAGAGTCAACAGTCAGAAAGGCCTGGCCTGCTGCAGCTCTGAAGGCTGAGCTCTGCCTTTCATGCCCAGCCAGGGAAGAGGATTATTCTGGGAGCCCAAATCCCTTACTGGGTAAGGCCAGCAGGAACAACTGGACCATGTTGTTTTTTGTGAGAGGACTATTACAGGGTGAGCTTCACCAGAGTCGGGAATGTATGGGAGGGAGGCTGTGTTCTCGGGGGTCTTTCCTACACCCAAGGATGAGGGAAGATTCTCGTGGACCCAGAGCTGCTGTCTTGGAAGCAGACTTAAACACAGCATCAGCTGAGCAGGCCTCATGGTCACCACAGAAAGCTGTTTTCTTGCAAGGGACTACAAAACTGAGACAAGACCAGTGGTTTAGCTTTCTCTCACTGACAGATTAACAAGTTATAGTAGGTGTGCTGGTTCGTTCCTATAATTCCCAGAGTCTTGGGAGTCTGAGGCAAAAGGATTGCAAGTTTGAAGGTAGCCTTGGCATCTCACCAAGACATGCCCCCCCAAAGAAAAAAAATAGAAAAGAGCTGAATATATAGCTCATTGGTAGAGTGTTTTCCTGGCCTATGCAAGGCCCTGAGTCAATCTACAATATTAGAGGAAATAAACTTTTTTTTTTTTTTTTTTTTTTTTTTTTTTTTTAGTAGTAGGGTTTTAACCCAGAGGCACTCAACTACTGAACTGTACCCAACATTTTTTTATGTTTTATTTTGTTATGGGATCTTGCTAAGTTGCTTAGAGCCTCCCTAAATTGTCAAGGCTGTCCTTGAACTTGCAATCCTCCTGCCTCAGCCTCCCGAGTTGCTGGGATTATAGGCATGCACCATCACATCCAATGCAAAAACAAAAAAAGAAGGAAAGAGTCTTTTTGACTCACAGATTTAGAGGTCTCAGTCCCTGGTCACTTGGCCTTATTGCTCTGGGCCTGAGGCAGCACAGTGCATCACGGCAGGAGTGCATGGTAGAGGAAGCCTGTTCATTCATGTCCTGCGAGCTGGGAAGCCAAGAGAGTGACGCGAAGGGACCAAGCTCCCTTAAAGGGCACTCCAGTGATCCAACTTCCTTCCACTAGGCCCTGCTTCCTGAAGGTTCCCCCATCTCCCAATACAACCACAGGCTGGAGACCAAGTCTTGAGTATAAGGATTTGAGGGGACATTTCAGATCGAAAATAGAGCAGCTAGCGGGGTTTACATACTGGTATAATTTTACAAAAGGTTTTGTTTTTTTTTATCAATTTATTTTATCTAAAAAAACACCTTGTAAAAGAGGCTGGGAAATATTATACCCTGTTGATAGGTGAGGGAAACTGAGTTCTAGAGAGGAAAATATTTGCCGTCAGTCAATTGCTAGAAACCAAAAGGAGAAATCCCGAATCATGGGTCCTAGCCCTGAGAGTTCTGTGCCTGAAATACAGACTATTTGAAAGGCAGGAGAAAGGGGAACCCTGCTTTCAATTTTAAAGATGTTTTTACATTAAAGGGGAAAGTCTGTTGCATTTCTCCTACCCCCCTAGTGCCAGCCTAGAGTACTTTGCTCTGTTTCTTTCCATCCAGGGCTGTGTTTCCATCTCATATCTTTTTACTCCTGCCCAAATGATGGTCTTTAACATTTCCTATCATGCAGGTTTTCTGGAGAGATTAATTCATTTAGCTTGCAGTCAGCTTTTGGTGTTTTGTTTTGCTTTTTTTTTTGTTGTTGTTGTTATTTGTTTGTTTATTTTTGGTAACAGGGATTGAACCCAAGGACACTTATTCACTGAGCCACATCCCCAGCCTTTTCAAATATTTTATGTAGAGTCGGGGTCTAGAGTTGCTTAGGGCCTCACTAAGTTGCTGAGGCTGGCTTTGAACTTGGGATCATCTTGCCTCATCCTCCCCAGACACTGAGATTATAGGCATGTGCCACTGCACCTGACCAGCTTTTGGGTTTGAAAGATATTGTTGCTGGGTATAGAATTCTAGGTTGACAGCCTTTATCTTTTAAAGTATTTAAAAGCATGTCTCATGGTCTTCCAAGTTCCATTATTTCTGGTGAGGAATCTACAGTCCTACTGACTTTTGCTCCTCTGTATGGATAGTGTACTCTGTTTACCCCTCTGGCTACTTTTTAGATTTTCTCTATTTTGGCTGAATGACTTTAAGCATTCCATTTTTCATAGGCCGTGGGGTCATTTTCTTCATGTTGCCTGTGCCTGAGCTTCTTAAATCTGTGAAAAAATTATATATATATATATATATATATATATATATATATATATATATAGAGAGAGAGAGAGAGAGAGAGAGAGAGAGAGAGAGAGTTTGGAAAAATTTTGACCATTATTGTTCAAATACTTTTTATATTCACCCTACCCTCTTTCAGGGACTCCAGTGACATACACATTAAGCTGTGTGAAGTTGTTCTACAGCTCACTAGTGTTTTGTTCACTGTTTAAACTCATTCCTTTTCTTTTTCCTTTTGGATGGTTTGAATTGTTAAACCTTTAATTTTTTAATGTTTGATTCTGCAATGTTGGATCTATTGTTAATCCCACACAGTGTGCTTGCTCTCTCTCTCTCTCTCTCTCTCTCTCTCTCTCTCTCTCTCTCTCTCTCTCTCTCTTTCTCATTCTCTCTCTTTCTCTTCCTTCTCCTCTTCTTTTTGCTACTGGGGATTGGGCCCAGGGTTGCATTACCCCTGCACTACATTGCAGTCCATTTTTATTTCTTATTTTATACAGAAACTTGCCAAGTTGTGGAGGCTGACCTCAAACTCATAATCCTCCTGCTTCACCCTCCTGAGTTGCTGGGATTACAGGTGTGCACCACACTGGCCTTTCCTTGTGTGCTTTTTTACTGCAATATTGCATTTCTCATCTCTAGTTTATTTTTATTTCATGTATCTGTGTCTCGTGCTTTCCTTTACCTTCTTGAACATATGGACTGCAGTTGTAATAACTAATTCAATGTCCTTGTCTACTGATGATATCATCTGTGCCACACCTGTGTCTGTTTCTATTGACTGACTTTTCTTCTCATTTGGTTTGTATTTTTCTGCTTCTTTACACTCCTGGCCTCTTTTTTCTTTCTTGGATGCTAGGTTGTTGAATGCTGGATATTTTTTTTAATCCCTTTAATATTCTTGAACTTTGTTCTGGAAATGAGTTAAATTGCTTTAATACTTTTGAGGCTTGCTTTTAAGCTTTGTTAGAGGAGACCAGAGCAGACTTTGGTCTAAGGCTATTCTTCCCTCTTACTGGAACAGTGCTCTTCTGAGGACTCTGTGTGTGCCCTGTGTACCTCAGCACTTTTCCATTCTGGATGGTGGGAGCACCAACTATTCCTGGTCCCAAGGGAGCGACGGGATTTATTGGCAGCTTCTTTTGTTGATTGTTTCTCCAGCCTCACCGGGTTTTTTCACATGCACACACAGGTTAGTACTCAATCCAGGGGAGCCCTCTGAAAACCTTTAGTTGCTCTCTTCGTAACCCTCTCCTCTGCACACAGCTCTCTTCTCTTGGGTGTTCTGCCCTGTGAATTCTGCCTCGGGCTTCTCAGATGCTCAACCCTGGATCCTCAACTCAGGAAGACCATCAAACCTTGTTTGGGTTCTTCCTCTCAGTTGTGGCTTGGAAATTCTTTGCCCTAGCTTGTTTTCCTTCTCTCGGAAATCACCATCTCTGATGGGCTTGGTGGCGTCCGCCTGTAATCTCAGAGACTCAACTCAGAAGGCTGAGGCAGGAGGGTTGCAAGTTCAAAGCCAGCCTCAGCCACTTAGACCCTAAAAACTTAGCGAGACCCTGTCTACTTAAATAAAATGTATTTTAAATGGGCTGGGGATGGGGAGCAATGGTTAAAGCACTCCTGAGTTCAGTTGCTAGTGCCAAAATAAAGAAAGAAGAAGAAAAAGAAAAAAGAAATCACCTTCTCTATTACCTGTCGTTTTTTTACAAAAAAAAAAAAAAAAAAAAAAAAAGTACTCCTGATGTTTTGTCCATGATTTTGGTTGTTTAAGCGGGAAGATAAATCCAATCCCTATTACTCCACCATGGCATCATTTTTAATTAAAAAGTTCTAAGGTGGTAACATACATATAATTTGCCTTTTTCACCATTTTAAGCATACAGTTCAGTAGCATTAAGTACACTCTTTTTGTTATAGTTTTCAATGAAAAAAAAATTACTTTTCTCTAACCATGTTTTTTTTTTTTTTTGAGGGATACCAAGGTATTTGACCACTGAGCCACCTCCCCAGCCCTATTTTGTATTTTACTTAGAGACAGGGTCTCACTGAGTTGCTTAGTACCTCACTTTGCTGAGGCTGACTTTGAACTGGCGATCCTCCTGTTTCAGCCTCCTGAGCTGCTGGGATTACAGGCGTGCGCCACTGCACCTGGCTTCTCTAGCCACTATTAAGTACTTACTGTGTGCTAAATGCTGAAGAAAATGTTATTGTTGCACTCATTTTATTGACAAAGAATGTGAAGCTTAGAATGTAACTTGCCCAAGGTCTCGAGGTATTTGGTGGTATAGTCAGGACAGTCCTAAAAGCTGTGCTATTAACTGCATGGAGAAAGGAGCCTGGGTCATGCCACCTTCATCTGTCTGTAAGGGCTGCCCCTGGAGTGCTGATTTTTGGCCTGGAGCAGAACTCTTAGAAATCCTCCCCCCACCCAGGGCAGCAGGAGGCTATTCATCCAGATACTAGAGGAACCTGGTCATGAAGTGGCAGTCCCTCCACCTGTGAGCCAGGACAGGCCTAGGCCAGAGAAAGGCCACATCCTCAAAATACTGAGCAGGGCAATGGTGCACAGGGGTCTGTGTGCATGTGGTTCTGGTGGGACCCAGAGACCACAATTCACAGTCAGCCACTTGGAGTTAAATGTCAGCTTCATTTGCATCACTGGCTTATTTTAAATTACAATTACAAATCTTGGAAATCCCTATTTAACTTCTTACCAGCTCCAAACAGGTGCACCAGCAGCCATTGATCCAGCACATGAGGGACTTCTGGCTTTTAGGAGTTGATCCATTCTCTCTATGTGAACAAAAACAAGGTTCTTTTCTCAGAAATATTCTGGCAGCCTCTTGGCAAAAGCCGTGGGTCATTTACTCCTGGCCCCAGAAGCACGTTCCTTTGTATGACTTCAGTTGGTGTCAGATGCACTTTAAGCATAACAAGTGGGTTTTTATTAGCGCTTTCATACTAGCGACCTATCAAGCTTGGAACATTTTACTGATGTTCCTTTCACAGACAGGAGTGTCAAGCCAAGGGATGTTCAGTCTCTCACAGCCTCTCCTATCAAACTGGGGCATCGAGGAGGCCACATACCTCTCCTCCCTTTTCCTTCTTCTCATTCTCCTGTGAGTTTTTGCTTGTTCCTGAGGTGTGCTGCCCCACCCATGGGATAAGGAGCCCTCTCAGCCCTGGAGAGCACTGCTTTGATTCCTTCTTGTGTCTAGGAAACTGTACTAGTCAGCTCTTCACCAGTATAATGAAATACCTGGGGCAGCTAACTTAGTAAAAACAAAAGGTTTATTGAACTCACAGTTTTGGCCCAGTTCTGTTCAGGACTTCATGGCAAACGGTGAATGGCAATGGCTGGAGCCTGTGCTGGGAAAAGTGATCACATCTCGAGACAGGAAGCAGAGAGGCTGGGTGGGGCCGAAATCAAGCTTTTATAAAAAGTCTCTTGGGGAGAATTACTAAGGAATCCCCCACAAACTACCTTCTGAGGACACACCCCCAGTGACCTAAAGACTTCACACTAGGTCTCACCTCCCAATGGTTTCACCATCTCCTAACAGTGCCACTCTGGGGATAAAGACTTTAAACACAAAGGACGCTTGGAGGATGCTCTAGCCACACCCAACCCGCAGACAAGGAGCCTGATACACATGAGTATGACTTTCTAGCCCTTAGCATGGTCACTTCATTTTCAAACAGTTGCAGTTTGTGACCTCTAAGACACCCCGGGGGCTTTCTTGCAATATAAGGAGGTAGCCGGCCAAATTTTACACCTCTTTGCCCAGTATTGTTTCACCATAAATCTTGGTCCCAAAGAGACCACAGGCAAGAAAAGAACTACCCAATAATCAATATTTTCCAGACAGTTGAGTAAGAGCAATGCATTTGGTAAAATACTCATTATTCACGAAGATCTGGGCATGGGCCATTTGGGAAATGAACTTCTCTGGTGAACAGAGATTCGTGGCTGTCTTGGTGTTTTGGGGTGGGCTGGGGACTTGAATCTGATCTCGTCTGGGAAGGAAGAGAACCCAGAGAGCTCCGGAGCCACCCTGCTGGGCAGCAGCTCTTTCCTGAGAGTCGAGTGGAGGGGCGGGAGGTTGGACAGCCTCACCTGGAGTCAGGAAAGGGAACCAACCAGGACACAGTGGCATTCCCAGAATACCCCACACTTGGAGCCAGGGCCAGCTTCATGGGTGTGAGACCTGAATATTTGCTGAGGCTCCTTCTCAGAAGGGCCACCCCTTGGTTTAATGCATTACTGTCACCATCTTGAAATTCTTACTCATTTTCAAACCAGGGGCCCTGCATCAGACATTAAATTTATATAGCCCATCCTGCCTGGAGCAGATCAGTCCTTTACTCCCTTCCCTCCTCTGTGTGACAAAAGCATTTCCAATAATAATCAGAAATGAAACAAATGACAATGGCCAAAGGAGAAATGCAGACATTGGATTCTATTTTATGGAACTTTGTATATGTAAGTGAAAAAATTTTAAAAATAAGTAAATAAAAAATATTTATTACAGCACCAAAAAAAAGAAAGAAAGAAAGAAAGAGGGCACAACTGTCTGTCTATTGAACAGTTTTTTATTTACTTAATGATTTAAATTTGGTCCCTTTGTTTATAGACTGATTGCTTTAGTCTGTTTGGACTGCTTTAATAAACTATCATGGGCAGGAGAGCTATAAACAATAGAAATCCTTCCTCACAGTTCTAAAAGTTGACAAGTCCAATCAAGGTGCTGGCAGATTTGATGTCTGGTGAAGGCCGTTTCCTGATTCTTAGATAGGGCCCTTTCACCATGTCTTCAGGGGTGGAAGGGGCGAGGGAGTTCTCTCTAGGCCTCTTTAACAAGGGCACTAATCTCATTCATAGGGGCCACACCCTCACAACCAACACCTCCAGAAGCCCTACCTCCTAATACCATCACTTTTCGAGTTAGGACTTTAACACATGGATTTTAGAGAGACACTGGCATTTGGGCCCTAGCATGAATATATTATTTTAGGAAAATAATTACCTAGTAAGTAATGATCGTTCTGTAATGTTTTATTTTTCTTGACAGGTTCTTTAGTTTTCAAACAATCAAAGATGAACAAATTTCACTCTTCATGACTGCCTTTTTAAATTCCGTCAAAATTCAGTAATTCAGGCATGAACTGAAATTTGCACTTTCAGAATTAAACTACGACACCTCATGGTTTGTGTTTCATTTCATTTTGAATTTGGACATAAACAAAAAAGATTCAAGTGGTCCCACAGATGAGGTCATTCAAACTCCGTGTTTTTGTTGTAGCAATCACCATGCTGTCATTATTTATTTCAAATCATTGTTTATTTCAAATTTATCTTTAAACACAACCATCTGTGGAACCACATGGGTGGGGATGTGAACTGTGCCCCCATAGAAATTCAAATCATTTCAAGCCATCACAAACTCAATCTTGAAAAAAAATCTGAGAGGCCACTCCACTAGTGGCTGGCACTAGAGATGACCACATACCTGGATTTCCCAACTGAACTCCCAGATAACATGTAATTTATATTAGAGGATAGGTAATAGAAATGCATTAATTTGATCAATTGAAAAAATGCATTAATTTTAAGATTATGTCTATTTTTTTAAAACTCAAAATAACTAAAGCAATTGTTTAGCTCTGGGGCCAAAATCTATATTTTGAAGGAGTCTTTTTCACAGACAATGTTTAGTAACATTGTTGTGTGAGGCTAATAAAACATGGACCAACTTTAGTAGGTCTCCCTCCTGTTTTTTTGAATTCTCCACAGAGAATGAACTCTTTGATTGCCTGCATGCAGGTAGATGAACACCATGCCAAGGCATGCCATTTCTATTTTACCACCAAAAGTTGCAAACTTATTTTTTTCAAATTGTACTAACAGCCAGAGATTTCAGGGCCGCTGATGGAAACACAGACTTTGGGCAGGATGATATGGCAAAAAAGTTGAAAGTTCCTGTTCTTTGACCTAGGAATTTGGCTTCCAGAATTTAATCTAAATATATGGCCATGCACATAAAGATTTAGCAGGAAAAAAAAATAGCAGTGCAGAATACAATAGTCACTAATATGGCATCATGTAAAAATGTGGATGTGTAACCGATGTGATTCTGCAATCTGTATTTGGGGTAAAAATGGGAGTTCATAACCCACTTGAATCTAATATATGAAATATGATATGTCAAGAGCTTTGTTGCCGAGAGCCATAGCCAAGTAAGAATGACGCATGGCATTTTTGGTTGAAAGGTGACCCTGCTCGGGGATTAGGGTGGCTCCAGGTTTAGGGTGGATCCTGCTGGATTAGGGTGGATCCTGCTGGGAATAGGGCGTATCCTGCTGCCTCAGGCACCTGCTCCTTGAGTTCCCGTTGAGTTCTCGCGGGGTTCTGAGAGTATTGGTACGCAGAGCCCAGTGGAGGGAGTGTATTTTTCCCAGAACGTGTGTGTAGAGTGTCGGTGAGAGTTCAGGAATAAAGAGTTGCTGTTGGAATCTACAAGGCTTTTGTGGTGGCTCGGTTATTTTGTGCCCAGCCAGACTGCGGCACTTTGTAATGTTTTGAACAACCAATAAAAAAATAGCAGTGAAGATATTCATCACAGTAGCACTTTACAATAATGATAATGAAATGAACTGGTTACATAAGTGGAGGTACATACATGCATTAGAACATGTACTTACCACTTAAAACAATCTTGTTTAAGAGTGTTAGTGCTATAGAAAAAAAATTTCATAATATATTCTTCAGTGAAACAAACAAGTTACAAAACACAATCTACCCTATGCCCTCTCTTCTTTTTTAAAATAAGAATATGCACATTATTAGTGCATGCCACTTACTTCCTGGCTGGAGCATAAAATAAGTTTATGTCTTCTTTTATGTCCAAATTAAAATGACTCCAGACTCCTCACCTCAAAGATCACAGGGAATTCGTTTTTCTTTCAGTTGCTATCCAAGGTCATTCTGGGAGTGCTAGGCAAGGCAGGGCCATTTCACAAATATGACCTGCTTACAGTCACTTTCTCCAGAAGCTCTTACTTGGCTGTGGTGCAGCTCTGAAGCCCTTGGGTCACCTCCTGCTATCTTAGGGAACAGCTCTCTTTGCCAGCTCACTTGTTCCTTAGCTGTCTTAAATCCACCTACATCCCAGCTCAGACATTTAGAACTTTTTTGCTGAAAGCTTGGGGGTATACTTGCTCAAAAAAGATTCCAGTGCAGTGAATAACTTTGTAACTGAGGACTCTACATCTCTTTGGGACTCACAGGCCCAACATCAAGCTCACTCAGACTCCATAGCATGGGAGGTGCCCCCAGAGCAGGGACCAGGCCAGCCCTGCTTCAGCTAATGAGGCAAGATGGCCTTTCCCAGGTCCAAGAGCTGACCCTCACGCCCACCCAGGATGATTGAAAGAGGGAAGATCTATTTCCTTCAGGGGAAACACCCTACACCCAGAGAACACCCCTGGACACAAAAACACTACCTACACAAGGACACCAGGGGTTGGAGCTGACATCTCTGACCTAAGAAAAGCAGGAACAGCTGATGTCAGCCGTAAACCTTCAGAGTGTCATAAGAAACGCCAGCAGCTCAACCCCAAATTACATTTAGATAAAAACTTGTTTCTCCAACTCATGAAGGATACAGTCAGGGCAAAGAAAAGCCCATTTCCTTTAGGAACCATGTCATTGTGTCAGACCAAACTTCCCCGGTCGTATTCATGGTGACCCTGCCATTTTCTCTCAGTATTGTAAGTAGGTCTTTCCCATTTGTGTAACTGAGCCTTTTTCTAAAAACTATAGAAGTCTGCTTCAAAGGAGAAATGATGTCTCCACCTCCAGACACTACGTGTTTTGACACATTTTAAATATTATTTCTCCAGTTACAAACTTCCAAGTGTAAAGGAACATCCCAGCAGTCACCCTTGCTACCAGGCACATATGAGTATGCACGTGTGTGTGTGTGTGTGTGTGTGTGTGTGTGTGTGTGTGTGTGTGTCTAGTGCATGCAGTGGTGACTGGTAGCACATGCACAAAAACATAAAAACATAAATAGGAGTTAACTTGAGGTGCTCAGATGGTGGGCAATATTCATTTTCTTCTAGTCGTGTTTGAAGGTTTCTTTTTGCTTGGATTTTAAGAATAATCTGAAATTGAAGCACATATGAAGCACACATACCAAGTTAAGCAGTTGTGGGTTTGTTTGTTTTTTGACACTTCATATTTTATTTTATTTACCCTTGATCTTCCTCCTAAACACCAAAGCCAAAAATGTCTGATTAATTAAGGTTTTCAGTTAACCACATTTTGTTAGGTATTTTACAGGTTTTAGAGACAATTGCCCACAAGCTGGCCTGATGCAAACAGCAAATGGGGCCTTCACAGAAAAGCCCCCCCCACACACAGGGCATGACCAAAAAGCTGAGGCGTTCATTTAAAACAACGTGCATGGGAATCTAAAGACTTTGTTTTTAAAAGCATTCATTTTGGCAAACAAATGAGTTGAATTTCGTGATATTTGTTGAAAACCACACTAGAGTTTTAAAACCACAGGGACACCTTCATTAACTTGTCCATAGCTCACTTTTTGGACTCAAATATGATTTTTTAAACAATATTAACTTTAATTTTAAAACTCAGAAGCAATTGTTTTTCTCTGTGCTTGAGTAGTTTCCCATCTGTCAGGTGGCAAATGGGCTGGTGCTTTTTAAAACATTTTTTAAATTTCAAATTACCAAAGAAATACATATTCATTGATGAAAAGATGATAAACACAGGAGAACCCAAGGAAAAAACTCATCCAAAATCTCACCGTGCTGTTCTTGAGAAAGCTGTTCATTTAATACAGGTACCTGCAGCTTCACACACACAAACACACACAGACACACGTATGTGTCAACGCACCTATTCAGATGCATTCTCATACAAAGGATAATAAAATTGTCCTGGGCATACTCCTTTGTAATCTGCAGGTTGTTACTTTGCAATATGTTGCAAACATATATCTTACATGTTCTATTGGATATGTTTTTATCAGCTGTGCTGTGTTCCATCACATTGTTGGATATTTAAATGATTTCTAATTCTTTACTATCATAATGAATCCTTCTGTGTACATTTTGGTTGTGTATGCTCAATTTTCTTAAGACAATTTCCCTCACTAGAATTGCAAAAGCAAAGGAAATGTGTATTTTCAAAGTTTTTGATAAATATCAACAAATATGCGTCTAAAGAGTTGTACTAATGTGCCAGATGAAAGAGCTCTGCTTTTCACATACATACCACAATATCCGTTTAGATGTGAGGTGTCACCCAAAAGCTCACATGTGAGATAATGCAAGAAGGTTCAGAGAAGAAATGATTGGGTTATGAAAGCCTTAACCCAATCACTGAATTAATTACCTGGTGGGATTAAATGAGCAGTAATCTAAGGCTGGTGGGGTGTGGCTGGAAGAGGTGGGACATTGGGGGCGTGACTTTGGGGATATATTTGTATCTGGCAAGTGGAGATTGATCTCTCTCTTTCTCCCCCCTCTGCTTTCTGATCATCGTGTGAGCTGCTTCCCTCTGCCACACTCTTCCACTATGATGACTCCTGAGAAATGGAGCCTGCTGTCTATGAACTGAGACCTCTGAAATCATGAGCCCCTAATAAACCCTTTCTCCTCTACAAATATGCTAGTCAAATCCTTTAATCAGGGCAGCAAAAAAGCTGACTAAAACACCAATATAGTTGGCTGTCCACGTTCCTCGTCCCCACATCTTTGGATTCAACCAACCTTGTTTAAATGTATTTGAAAAAGACTGCGTTGGTACTGAGCATGCACAACCTTTTTCTTTTCATCATCTCCTAAAGAATCCAATAGAACAATGATTTACATAGAATTTACATTAGTGTTACAAGCAATCTAGAGATGACTTAATGCATATGGGAGGATGTGTGTAGTATGCAGATACTCTGCCATTTTATATAATGAACTTAAGCATCTGTGGATTTTGGTATCCAAGCAGGGACCTGGACCCAATCTCTGGTGGATATAAAGTGATGGCTATATTTTAAAATGTCCTTGGCTAATGGGATAAAGCATTAATATGTTAAGATGGAATTCTGACTCACTGGCTGTTGAAAGGGATTATAACAGTATCAAAGGTCGAGGCAGTAGCCTGTATCTGGCTTGTTCCCTGGTGCCTAAAGCTGTACCCCACCCATCTTGCTGTATCAGTGTATGAACAGCAGCAATGTCAGGCACAGCCCAAATCCCTTAACGACAAAGATATACATGTGTGTGAGTGAGTGAGTGGGTATACATACACATATATACCAATTTTGCTAAACTATGTATGTATTTGCATACACACACACACACACACATATATATATACCTGCCTGCTCCACCCACCCCACCCCCAGGATAAGAAAACAACTGTAAAACAAACTGTTAACATTGGTGATCTTGGGGAGGTGGGATTACAGAAGCTTTTCATTTTCTTCTCTGTACATTCAGGTGTTTTTATATTTTCTACAGTGATCACCTATTGCTTTTGAAAACATGCTGCACCAGACCAAAAATGTAATTTTTTCTTTTTTTCCTTTTAAAATAAATTAAATTATGCATATTTGAGATTTGCAACATGATGTTATGGGATACATATAGATGGTTGTGATTTTTTTCTTGAGTAAACAAAAGTCACTCAGGTGTTCTAAACAATAGCTTGGCACCTCCTATTGTCCACTCCTTTAAACAATTGTTTGCCCCATGAGGCCCTTGGATTTGGAAACCAGTGTGAATCTATTTCAGTCACCAGAAGATCTAAATACTGGAATTATCTTGTAACCAATGTATAAGTCTCTGAGTACAAGTTTCCTCCTCTCAAAATAAGAAATTAAGAACAGGTTAGGTTTCAACTCAAATATCAGCTCTACCAGAGTAGGGCATTGTATTGAGAACATTTTGGAATCTTAGTTCAGAACTGAATCTGAATGGTTGGAAAGATGTCTATGACTAACTACTAATGTCTATCATGAGAAGAAATGCAGCAATGACTACTAATGTCTTTCATGGGAACAGGAACAGAAATCCTCTGATCTTGTCCAGTCACTGGCATGCCTGAATCAGGCTTCTCTAATATCCTTTCTTGATCTTATTTTATACTTTTCCATATTGCATTTCTACTTTCTAAGTGCCTTTCTTTTAAAAGATTATCAAATTTTAATTCAATACCCAAATTAAATTCAATAAATAGTTGCACCAGGAAATGTAAAGGTAAAGAGGATTTGGTCCTGTCCTCTGAGAAACTCCCAATCTAGCTGTTGCTAAAGTAGGGAGTCCGGAACTAACTTCCACCAAAAGATTTTAAATCTAATGATGACTAAGGGGTCTGCTGCCTTCTTCCCTCAAGAAAGACAGGGCTGTAGGGACCCAGGGCACTTAAAAGAAAGGCCACTAAGTCTCCGACTGACTCAGCCCATCCTTTCATGGGGGCTGTTTTTCACCTGTCCTCAGTTGCCTGAATGTGACCCCAGGGCTGGTGAGGGGGTGGCTGGTTGCATGTTGGGATGTGCCTTGCTGGGTCCTTACTGGTTAGAGACGGGCATGGAAGGCAGACAGTTAGAAGTTGGGGAAAGGGTGAATTGGTGACACCTCCTCCTTATCCTGGGGCTGTGGGGCCTTGACTCAGGGACACCTGCCCTCCCCGAAGGCGTTAGAGGAACAGCAGAGCTTTCATTGGGTGTCCGGCTTTGGGTCTGCCACCTGGTGCTTCTGTGCTTTGGCGATGTTTCTGGACCCAAGTGTGTACCCCTGGTGGTGGACAGACTTTTCACTCAGTAGCAGGCATGAACTCCCGACTTTTCAGGGCACCTGGAAGCCGACTAACACCGAGGGTAACTGTTTAATGGAAAAGAGTTTTCTTTTGGGGTGATGAAAACGTTTTGGAGTTGGAGATAGTGATTACACAATAAATTGAATGTACTCAATGTCACCAAATTGTTCACTTTAAATGACTCCTTTTATGTTATGTGAATTTCACCTCAATAAAAAATTAAAATTAAAAAGTAGATAATTGAGTAGGGAGAAAATGGACCATGTACAAATGGGGGTGCTAGATTTCAGGAACTACCTTCCTTTCTGTCTCTCCTGGGAGGGTGGGGAGCCTGGGTCTTCCTGCTTAGGCCACATCCTCTGGATCTGGGTGGCTGAGGATCTGCCACGCCAGGGGCCAGGGCTACAACATGAGAGAGGTCCCAGTGTCCCCTCCCATGTGCAGAACCCACCTGCGGCCTGGATGCTGAAGTCTCTCTGCCTTGTAGAACTCGCCATCCGCTGTCCCAGACCTTCTGTCCCCCCTGCTGCAAAAGGTATTTCACGTCACAGCGCTGTGCTTTTCCTTCGTCTCAGCCCCAACTCCACAGCACGTTCTTTCCTCACTAATTTACATATATGGGCTTATTTATTGGTGTGCATGTCATAAATAAGATAAAAAATCATGAAATTTAAAATACAATGCACATGTTTACTTCTTTACAATTTGTTATTTTTATAAAACACAAATATATTGATACAAATGTATAAAAATAAAATATGACAAAAACAAATAAGCATTATCTGTCACATTATAACCTTCCCACAAAACAATTTATAGATACAAGGCATCATCCTCGCTGTAGGCAGAGTTGTTGCAAAGCTTATAGGAGGTAAACGGGGGCTTCTGACCAGTGAGCATTGACCCCCTAATCCTCCCTTATCACCTATTGAGAAATGATGGGACCATTTCTAACCCCTAGAGCAATGGGCTTAGCCTCAGCTGCCCATGGGAATCTCCTGAGGAGTTAAAAAATAAATTACAAGCATTCAGGTGATGGTAATACACAGGTACCACTGTTCGGAGCTTCTTGGCCTCTCAGGCTCACAGGCTTAGGCCATAGAGGTAAACAAGGATGGGTTTTATCTTTAGAAAGAGGCCCCATTGGAGTTTATCAGATCATGTTGCATGGATTCTTAGAGTCTCTCTGTGGAAAACTCCCAAGACTGAGGCCTGTTGTAGGGACAAACAAGAGAAGGCACCGAAGACAGCAGGAAACCGTTTTATTTGGCTGCAGCCAGGTTCAGAGGGCACAGCTTTTGCTGTAATCAATCAATCCCCTGAACCCTGAGTTCAGGGAGTTTCAGAGTTTTATACCCAGCTGTAAGGGGAGGGGCTCAAAAGTCCACAGTCTGCAGAAGTTCACATAGAAGCAGCTTTTTCTTTCACTGTTTTGGGCAAGTTAACCCTTCAAGGACAACCCCTGAGAAGGGGGGAGCTTCTTCTCCCCTTTCTTTCCTCCCCCTGCCAGCTGTTACCATGGAGCCCGGTTGGTAACTTATCTTAAAAATGTAGACATCTCTGTGAAGCCCAGCTCCAGGCCAGAGGCCTTGTTTGCACATTTCTACAAAGTCCTATACTGGATATATTTGTGAAAAACTAGTAAGGGGGTGTCCAGCACCTGGAGTGCTGGTATCTTCTCAGCTAGTGGCCAAGTAAACAGGGCAACACAGAAATAGGAAGTTTATCTACATTGGACTCTTTTGCAGAGACTCTTTTGCTGACAGTCCTAAAATCAGCCATGGTGAAGAAGACTTTTCTGTGGATAAAGGGGATGCCACTTCAGGCCCACTGAGCATATGGCTGGCCAGTCACTGTTTCCAGGTGTTTTATGGATAACGTAAAGGAGAAGGGAGACCTGGAAAGAGTTGTTCTGTGAAAAACCTTGGGATAGAGGGAGAGTTTTAAAATTTTGAAATGTTTTAAAACTGAATTTAATAAATGATGCTGTTATCTTCCTAAACTCTCCAATATTAGAGACTCTGAAAACGTAATTCTCTGCTCTTGCCCAAGATGTCTGTCCTCACCTGGCTTCCTTTCCAAAGACATTGCCATGGATGCCCCCCCCCCCCCAGCAAAGCGCACAGGGCTGAGTGTGGGTGAGGGAGGTCTCGGGGTCCTGGCTTCTCTTTTTTGTCAGTAAGGAGACCTGATGAGAGAAGAAGGAGATGGGACTTCATTGAGGGTATGAAAAATGGGAGCCATGTAGGTCACAGATGGTCCACATCACAGAGTGGCAGGGACCCGGAAGCTGGCAAGTCATTCGATACACAAGGTTTCCCTGCCCTCTGAAGAACAGAGATGGGTTTGAAGTAGATAACACCGGAGTCCCCGTCCAGTTCTGCTATTCTGGGAAGTAATAAGTTTGAGAAGTCAGTCACTAATTTGGCTTCTGGGAGGGAGAAGAAAGGAGACTTCTATGGAGAGAATAATGTTTGGAAAAGTTTGGAGAAGGGACAGAGGAGGTCAGATGACACTTCGGGAAATAAGGGGACCTCAGGATAGAATTCAACCTGGCATCTCGGCAGCTCTGACCCCAATTCTCCCTGTGACCCAGAGGCTGCCTCTCAGACTGTGAGGCAGAAAATGGTGGGGTACCAGGTTCCTCCTCTGAGCTTCCCAGGGAGGTGCTGTTACCATGGCAACAGTTGGACAGCATGCTGTCTTTGTGCGGTGGCCTCCTCCTTTCTGTTCTCATCTCAACTACAGGTACTACCTCTGGGGTCGTAGGAAAGCATCCACGTAGGGGATTTATGAGCTCGTTTGACTCGCCTCAGGAGCAAATCTCTTTTCTCCCTGACTCATCCTTCTATCCTGCAAGGGATTCCATTTCCTGATTATTGCCTCTGAGGCACTTGGTTCCTATTTCTTGAGGGAGGTAGAAACACAACCTTTGAAATATAAGACCCACTAAATGAGAACAGAATAAAGTTCAGCCTGTCCCTTTGTTCTGTCTCTGACCGAAGTAGCAGAGATGCTTTATGGGAAGAACACAGTGGATACCTCCAGTGAAGTCAATTTCTAAAGGTTAGGGATGTGAGCCTCTTTGACTTGCCCCGTAATAACTCATTCTGGCTTCATCATTCATGTGAGCTCCTCTCAGCCCTTCTGGAACTTATTTATTCTTTCAGCCTTTATTGGATTCCTAAAGGGAGAGACAACCCTGGAGACTAGAGGTGGAGCCGTTCCCCCTCTGTCAGCTGTGGACTCCAGGAGGGAATTAATGTTCTCTGTAGAAAAATTCTCTGTTGGGTTCTTCCTTTGGCTCTACCACTAAAACGCTGTGACCCTGAGCAAAGTCCTTCAGTCTCTCTGAGTCTGGGTTTCCAAGTCTAGAAAACAGAAGCAGGAGCACCTGCCAACCCCCAGCTCATGGGGTGGCTGCATTCTGGAGGCAGGGACTGTGCCCGATTTATCACTGTCTCTCCCGGGCATGTCACTGTCCCTGGCACATCGTGATAACTGTGCATGGCTGTCAAATGGAAGAGATAAAATGAGACAATATTAATGGTGGTAATTCTCTACCATTTGGTGGCAAGTGAAAAACACCAACTCAAATTAACTGAGTCAACCAGGGGACTTGCCTGCTTACAGGCTGGGAAGTCCAGGAGTGGAGCTGCTTTTACCTGTGACTAGGCACCAAGGGCTCTAGGAAAACATCTGTCAGCAAAAAATAGCTTTGCTTGTTTGGGACCCACACCTTGGCAGAGATGGATGGCAAGTTTCTGTATAAAGATATCTGGGTTTCCAATCCTGCCCTACCCTTCCAAGTTAGTTGACTTTGGGTGAGTCACTTTTTTCTAAGCCCTGGCTTTCCACTCTCCAAAACAGGGATAGGAGTATTTCCTCTGCATAGGTATGCTATGGTCTGAATGCTGTGTCCCCTCAAAATTCACAGGTCAAAATCATTACCCCACCGGGGGATGGTATTAGGAGGGGGGGCTTTAGTAGTTGATTAAATTATGAAAGTAGACCCCTTGTGAGTCAGATTAGTGTTGCTAAAAAATAAAATAAAATAAAACAGGCTCAGAGAGCTCATTGTCCCTTTCACCGTATGTGAACACAGAAGACACCATCTATGAACAGGAAGTGGGCCCCCACCAGACACCAAATGTACTGGTGCCTTGATCTCCTACCTCTCAGCCAAGAGAATCATGAGAAATAAATTTTTATTGTTTATAAGTTGCCACATCTCAGGTGTTTTGCTATAGCATCATCCTGAAACAGGCTGAACAAAAAGCTCAAAAGAGGTAAAAATATGAAAAAATGCTATCAGCCTCAGAATGTACCTTAGATGTTGGGTGAGTGGGCAGCATGCACATTATTGGTTTAAGTAAGCTTGAAAGCCTAACTTGTTTCACAGAAACGCACTCTAGAAAGAATGTTCAGGATACAGCTTTGTGTAAATCCACTCCTGTGCTGACGTAGACCTGGTATTTATTAGGTTCTTTCCATGGTTATCTCCTTTGATACTCACTGAACTCGATGTCATAGGTACAACTGGTTCCATTTTACAGAGGTGGAAACTGAGGCTTTATGAGATAAGTAACTTTACCAAGGACCAGAGCTCTCACTGAGCCCCGTGTGGCAACCTAGAGGCTGCCCTTGAGCTGCGGTTTTCCTCACCTGTCATGGCATGTCAGGGCTGGAGGAGACTCACAGAGCTTAACTGTTCCCTCTCACTGAGATCGAGTGGATCCAGAACTTAATCCCAGCTTTCTGACTTCTTCTCTGCATCTGCTGGTGCTGCTAAGAGGAAGCCACAGAAGTATAAACCGCAGGAATGGGCCTTGGTCTGTTTTGTGCTGCTATAAAAAGAATACCTGAGCTTGGGCAAGTTATCATGAATAGACATGTACTCATTTTATGGTGCTGGAAGCCAGGAAAGTTCAAGATGGAGGGGCTGCATTTGGTAAGGGCCTTCTTGCTGTGTCATTCCATGGTAGAAGGTGGAAGGACAAGGAATCATGGGAGAGAGGGCAAGAGAGCAAAGGCGGGGCTGGATTCAGCCTTATAACAACCTACTGCGGTGCATAACCTCCACACTAATGCATTCCTGAAGGCAGAACCTAGGAACCATTGCTGTCCTGAGGCCCCACCACCTAAAGGTTTTGAAAACATTAGGTTTTCAATACACAAACTTTGGGGACACATCAAACCTCAGTGAGATACATTAAAGGAGAGCTCACAGAATTGGTGGAGAGGCTAGAGAGCAGCTGAGGCAAAACCCAGGAGCACCCCAGTCCTGCTGCAGAACTGACTTGGAGGACAACCCTTAACCCTTTACCACTACTGAGCATCACCAGCATGGACACCACCCGGCCCAGGCACCGTCACACCCTTATCGCCATCTTGCTTGCAACTTCTACTCTTTTTGCATCCTCATGTTGCTAGCCCTGGATTTGAAGTCTGGTTGGGTGCATCTGATGAGCAGAGGTGATGTCATGTACCCATATCCTTGCTGCAAGGGAGGCTGGGAAAGGCTGTTAATCCCAGCTTTTAGAGTAAGAAGCAATGGTACCACCCATCTACGGATATTCAAAACAGTGGTGAGCGTTCCCAATTCTGGAAGGGGACTCAGGTGTATGATGGCCAAAATGAATGTTCTTCAGACACTGAATGAGATCTCAGGAAACACTCTTTGCTCCCCGATACCCACCTGAGAAGGCAAAAAGCAAATGCCGTGGGCCCCATGCCTGCTTCTCAGTGCGTGCCCTCTACTGGGTTTTCTCAACCTGTTCTCAGCTCGGCGCCTCTGGGAGGCGAGTCTGCAGACTCTATACTGGGTCTGATTCATGGGCATATGGCGCTGTGTCATGTTGTTGTAACATAAATAAAAATATTTCACATGGAAACTTAAGGGATGGAGGCTTCTGGAGCCCCCACGTTATCAGCTGCCTCAAGCTGTGAAGGGAAGGATGTGTCTGGTACCCACCTCTGTGGGAAGATGCTGGAAAGCTTGCCTCTCTTCAGCTGCTTGCTGGTGGTCTTTCTCCTCATGCCCTGCTCCTTTCCCAGCCCTGTCCCCAAGGCATTTGGGCTTGATTTAGAAAAAGGCACAATAGTCTCCAGGTTTCATGCAGAGCCTTCAGAACTGAAGTATGCACCTTCCAGGAATCTTGGAGGACAGAGAACACCTGAGACGGAGGGAGCTGCTGCTGTGGAGGGTCGTGGGCTCCTTTCCATGACCAGCTGGCCTTTGGATTGTGCCATGGAACATCCCCTGGGTGGGCATGATGTTATAGTTTCCCACTCCTTTAAAGGAAAGGAGATCTGGGCTCATCTGATTGGAATATTTCAAATAAAATTCTCATGTGTAGCATTTACACCTTGTCAGAGGTCTCCTTTGTCTGACATTGTATTTGGTGCTGCCCCAGAGTCATGTGGGCATCATGATGTGCTGGATCGATGGGCAAACATAGAGTTTGAAAAGCCTGCCTCCCACCCCATGGCTGCTGGACATTGCAAAGATCAAAGATGATTCTGACTCCCGGAGTTATTCCAGACCCAAGATTTTGATTCAGAGAGAACTTTAGGATCTCCCTCTTCTTGCAGTCAGGAAAAGTATGCTTCAGATTGCTTAAATGACTTGCAAATGTTTATGAGGGTAGTTAGGGACTGAATGGAGACCCAAGCTGAGAAAGAACAGCTTTGAGAGTCAGGGAAACCCAAACTCTGACTTCGCCTCCTTTCCTGCCAGCCCGCCCCCGTAAACTGGGCACAGTGGCATCTGTGGAATAGCATGGCTTTGCAATTGAACAAAATAAAATATAAAAATGTTGAGCCCTGGAGTAGAAGCTTGGAGGAGTGTCATTGTATTTCTTCCTCTCTTTCTGGCCATACTAGACCTTGTCCAGTCCCTGGCTGCTGACTCTCCGGGCTGTCCCTGATACTACAGATGCCCATCACATGCCTCCTGCCTCATGGGGATGGGCAGGTTAACCCCCTCATTAACCATGATGACTTTGATGAAGTTCCAGCCTGTAATCCTCAACATGTCACATTATTAGGACCTGATAGATTCCCTCCGTCTCAACCCAGGAATCCACGCTTAAAACAGACAGATGATTGTCACACGTGCCAAGATTTTATAAGCAGTGATTGCCATCTTTATTTTTTCCAGTTTCTCATTTTCGGGGATTATTTATGCACACATCCTGCAAATATGGGTCCCCTGCGTTCTCAGGGTGGTAACTTGAATGACTGTCCCTCCTCCCTGCTCCCGCCCTTGGTTTTTGGCTCTGTAATATCTCATTATATTCTATAGAGCTACCTGCAACACAGGCACCATGGACACAATTAAATCTTCTTCTGTAGCAACACTGCTCCTAAGCAAAATATATTGATTGCCAAGGCTTTGGACCCACTTTAATCAAGTAATCTAAGCAGGGCTTAAGCTTCAAAAGCCGAGCGATGTGCCCGGCTTCAAAGCGCTTACTTATACACTGAATTAATTTATCCGAGATGTACTAATGCTCCTTGCAACCCTGTGGATTATAATGTTAGAGGTTGCAATCAGGGCTCTGATAATATCCCCAAAGCCTGGCCTCTATTGATTGTCATGTAAAAAGGCACAAAGGGAAGGGAGAAGGAGGGGAGGAGGGAACAGGGGCATTGGGGTTGATTGGGCAAGATGGAAACATCCCCATCCACCCAGGGCCCTGCTGGGTGATGGCAGGACACAGCTCTCACCCTGCTCCCAGGGCTGACACTGGGAAGAGCGGGATATGCATGCAGAGGGGCTATGTTAACAGGGGGAATTGCTTTGGGAAGCTCCCATTGTGGCTCAGAGGTAAAAGCCAGAGAGGAAAGGGTTGCATGTGCTGCAGGGAGGGGGGGAAGCTGGACATCTGTTTTGGAGGCCAAGCTGCCAGTCACCCTCTTGTCAATGTCACCCTTCCCTCCAGTACCCAGGGGACTGCTTGCCCTTGACCTTAATCACTGGCTTTTGAGTGGGGCCCATTCACTTCCTAGGTCTGGAGACTGTGGTCTCATTATTCATTCATTTAGTGATTTATTGAGCACTTGTTATGGGCCAGACATGTTTTCTAGGGCCTGGGGATACAGTAGTGATCAGGACTGTTAAAAGTCCTTGGTCTTGTGGAATTTGCTTCCTACTGGTGCGAGCGGGAGGAAGGCCAACATACTGTTGATCTATTTCTTTGGTAATAGTGCTGGATAAAATATGATGGGAGGTGGCAATAGGGAGCAGAGAGTGTGCATCGGTGTGTGTTCAATTCTAAGACGAGCAGGCCTCCCTGAGAAGGTGACATTGGAGCAAAGGCCTGAAGGAGATATGGAAAGGAACCACACAGAGTTCTGAGGGAAGAGCAAGTACAAAGACCCTGATCTTGTTTTTAATGTTTGAGGAACAAGGAGACCCATATGATGGGGACTGGGCAAGCGGAAGTCTAGGATGATATGAAGTCAGAGAGGAGATAAACACAAGACAGGGCCAAAGTCCACCAGGAAGTTGAATTCCTGTGGTTGGTCCAGGGATGGGGTACTGGAGTGAACATGAAGAATATGTGCTGAGTGATTCGCAGCCATCTTGGCACCACACAGAGCCCAAGGACAAAGCCAGAGTGGAGGGTAGTGGAGCCCAGAGATGGGGGACATGACTTGAGTTCATGAATCCTACTGAGTCTAAAAACTTCATTAACCCTTGGTATTTTTAATATATTGGAGTCAATAAATACTCTGTTTTACCGAAACTATTTTGGATTTCTTAAGAAAATCAATCTTGCCACCATAAAGGTTCTTCAGGAAGTACACACAACCCAAGCATCCGTTTTCTCTCCTTGTCCTGCTGGAGCCCCAGCCTGACGGGAAGGACATCTCCTACCCAAGCCCTCACCTTCCACTCTCCCTTTTCCCCTGCTCTAAAGTGCAACAGAGGGTGGCAGGACTCTGAACCCCCTTCCAAATTGCTTTTTGCTCTCTCCCAGTCCATCTCTCCAAAATGGCCCAATTCTATTGGCCCTTTTCTTCTTGAAGCAGGAGAGAGTCCTGGTATTTATGCAGATTCCACGTACGTTGAGTTTACCCAGGTTGTTGTATTTTGCTCCTGTAGTGGGGTGAGTGTCAGCGGCTCTAATATGTGTCATATTGCCTCCAGTTCTGGTGATTGGTGCCCATGTCTACATGCTAAGATTTTTAGATGTGACTCTCGGATATTAGCTTTTCCTTTCCTTTTGAAATTCAAATTAAATTGATTCTGATGCTGTCGCACACACCGTCACAGCCAGCTATGGCTCTTCCAATCCTTCTGGGGTCTTGTGGGGAGAGAGGGTGGTGGCTTAAGTTTTCCTGATCCTTCCTGGCTTAGTGCTTCTCCAAATTACTGAAGATTTTCTCGCCTCTCCCACTGCTGCTCTACCCGGATCACATGACCCCAGGGGGAATCACCCACCCATCACATATTATTAACATTATTATTTGTATGTAGAAGACTTTACTGAGGTGTTCTGTATGTTGAAGGGGAGATATATTCTAGGACCTATGTAAGAAAAGAAGCTAAGCCTCATGTGTCCCTCTGTTGACATGGCTCTTCCCAACCAGAGGACTGACTACCTGTCTTGTGCCCTTTCTCTTCCCAGTCCAGTTTGCTGAGCCCTCTCTCTTCCAAATCCCTTACTTCCCCACTTTGCCTGGTCCCCCCTTTCCTCTTTTCTTTCCCACTTGATTTCCAAGTACCTTTATAAAGAGAAAATATGAATTCTCCAGCTCTGGGTTTATCTGAGGGCTTGTTACTGTGTTTGCTTATCAGTGGGATCTCTACTCAAATCACTGTGTGGAGTGGCATGCAGGAAGCAACCTGGCATTGCACCTTGGCCCGTCCCTTCTGTAGGCACACCAGTCTCTGCTGCAGCAGGTGAGGACTAGTGATATGGTCCTCAGTGTTGTGCGTGACTCCATCACATAAGAGGCTGAAGCAGCTTCCAGTGACAACCTTGGCTCCAAGAACTACACCTTTCCTCTTCATTGTATCCATCTTAATAATGAGAACCAGGATACTCCATGAAGTTAGGTGAATAAATGATTTGCCCAATTCAGCACAGCTAGTATTCAGGAGAAAGGGGATTTGAATCCAGATATGGTGATGGCATATTTATGTCATGTCCACAGTAGCACAGTGCATTCAACAAAAAATCATTGTTGTGAATCCACACACATTCAGTGAACTTCTTTTATATAAAAATACCAGGTGGGGAAGGTTTCAGGGGTAAGAGAATGGAAAATAAGTAGTTCCCTTCCCAGAAGGAATTATTTTTATCACATAGGAAAATGGACAGGATGGCCCATACGTTCAGGACAGAAAGTTCAAGTAATATTCTGAAAACCTTTTACCTGTCTATTAAGGAAGCAGCATATCAATGACTATGATCTTGGACTCTGGCTAGGCAAGTTACTTCCCTGCTCTTCACCTTACTTCTTTTCAGCCAGAGAATGAAGATAGCAACGGTATCTCCTGCATAGGCTTCTTGTGAAGGTTAAATGGATTAACACACTTAGAACAATGCCTGGAATGTAGCAAACATTCAATAAATGTTAGCTCTTATATGAGTTTGCTTTTTGGTACTATAGCAAATGCCTGAGCTAAGTGAACTTATAAAGAAAAAGGTTATTCTGACTCACAGTTTTGGAGGTTCCAGACCATGACCCATTGGCCTGTGGCTTTGGGTCTGTGGCAGCTCATCATAATGGGAACATATGGTGGAACATATGGTGAGGAAGTGGCCATCACCTCCTGCCCCAGACACGAAGGAGAGAGAAATAAGAGGGGCTGGGGTTCCTTTGAGGGCATGCCCCCGATGACCAGAAGACCTTCCGACTAGGCCCCCTCTTAATGTTTCCACCAGCTCTCAGTAGCTCCCAGCTATGGACCAAGATACGTGGGCCCTTGGAGACACTTATCAACCACCACAGTTCTTTCTGTTGATGTATGGAACATTGGCCAATAATTATTTTACCTGATTAATATCACCATTCCTGATTGTTATGGATAATTGTCAAGAGGAAATCCCTTTGCCTGAAGCACAGAGGTAAAGCAAACACCTACAGGTCCCAGAGCTAATTTGTGGCATAGAAAGGACTAGAAAGCAGGTCTTTAGATGCTGGTCCAGTATTGTTCCTTCTGTATCCCAGCTGGGAGCTGACAAAGCTTGTTTGTAGGATTTAATTTTGAGTGTGGTATGCAGTATTCAGGAATTGGTGATAAGGAAGAATGATGTGACAAAAGTGCTAATAATCAACCAAAATCCATTCTTTTCATTTTCTATGGTGATAGGCTGGGTGTGTGCTGCTATTAGGGACTACATTTCCCAGCATTCCCTGTATTCTTGGAGGTGGCCATATTGAAAAGTTCTTATCAGGTATTGTGAAAGGAAGACAAATAAGTCACTCCTCAGCTACCTTTTAGACCTGGGGTGTGTCTCTTCCACATTCTCTTCCCTTGTCTTGCAAAGAATTGACCAGATATATGAACAAGCCAAAGGCCAGTGCATCTTAATCTACCTGTGTTAAAGAACTAGATTTCCACTTCATTTCAATCCTATTCTATCCTGGACCAACTTTAGGTCTACAGCCTGTTCAATGAAATGAGTTCCTTGGTCATGTGCTTGGATGTCATGGGAATGTCAAGTTGTGGTAAACGTGTAGGAAAGCTTACTCTCAAAGTCACAACTCAACTCATGGTGGACTGTTACCAAGGAGTTTGTGGACTGGTACTTGTTCTCAGTCCACTATATGTATCATTGCTTCAGGAGATACAGAGATGAAATATAAGGTACCAGGGATCCTGAGGGTTGCATGGAGCAGAGTGATCTGCTGGCCTGGAATGGTCGAATCAGATGCTTACATAAGAGAGAAAAGAAAAACCATCTTCTTCAACCACTGTACATTAGGATTGCTTTCTTAGGAAAGGAAAGCTTTATCCTAGTGAGAAGGGTTATTCTCTGTATTAATAAGATGAACAGATTGCCAACCCAATGAAATGACCTCATACTGTAACTCAAACTGTAGATATGTTGGCTCCATGTGCTGGGACAGTGCCACTGACATTGTCATGGACAGTGCCCATGACATTCCTGAGTATCCACTGCATGCTATACACTGAAGCATGGTACAAGGCTACAGGTTCCCTACTGGCAGATTCTTGCTGAATGCTTTTAATCAACAAGGTAGTTTCTTGGTATGTCTTGGAAGGATTTGGATCTAGGTAAATCTAGGTAAATGTTCTGAGCTCAAATAAAAAGAACGGTAAGCAAATTTTAGTTCATAAAACAGAGCTGAGAAAGATTGAGGTGGGGATTTCAAGATCTCTATGAGGTCTAAAAGAGCCTATGAAGCAGTAATCAGGGCCTAAATGTGAGAGTGACTGAAGTGCTCCTGATACCTATAGTCACAAAGTCCAGCTGAGTAACCTTGGATGAGACAGATGGTGTCCTTTCCATAAAGAGGACTGTCGGGATGACATTGCATTGGAGTGAAGGTCTTTGAGAAGATACAGAAAGACCTGAATTCACCTGTATGCCACCTGTGTGCCTGGCAGGAAACAGTGGCACATTCAGACTGGGTGATTGGAGGAGAGTAAAATAAAGAGACCAGAGCTGGGGCTGTAGCTCAGTGATAGAGCGCTTGCCTAGCATGTATGAGGCACTGGGTTCAAATCCTCAGCATCACATAAAAATAGATAAACAAAGGTATTGTGACCAAGTACAACTAAAAATTTAAAAAATAAATCAAGAGACCATTTGCACAGGTGCGGCAGGGGGCGAAAGATTCACAGGGACAGAGCAATACCTGCATAGCAATGGTGTGTATGGGATGGGGAGGTGGCCTTCACTTCTTTGAAGTCTGAAGGGAGAGAAGACAGCAGATGTCAGAATCCAGCGCCCATGCAAGATTCAGGGGGTGTGACAGAGGGGGTCACCCAATCGGAACAGAGGCAGATGCTAAGATGTAAGCCACCCCTGGCGGAGGAGTCTCCAGAGTTTCCATAGGGAGTGAGCTGGGGAATAAATGCACCACCTCCCTCTGCCTATCCTCTTAACTCCTGCCCTTGCCCCAAGGGCTAACCTCTAGAGGAGAGCTGGGGTTAAGCCAGCCCTGCAGGTAGGTCAGCTTCAGGGTTCAGAGGAGGGTGGAGGAGCAGGGAGAGGACGCAGCGGGGCCAGCGACTGTGTCTCCCCAGTCCAGCATATGGAAGCTGATCAACCTTCAGGAGCACTTTGTTTCATTTTTAAAAAAGAATTTCTAGTCTGTGGTTGTAATTGCAAGCGAGACAGCCACATGAGGCGCCACTTAACTGAAGATTGGACTCCGCGTGCCAGGCGGGCCGCTCCGTGCTCACCTGCAGTGAGGAGGAGGACGAGCCAGTGGGTCTGTCTGTGCTGGCCTCTTGCCAGGCCCCTTTCCTCCTCTTTACTCCTCGTTCTTTCTCTGTTGTCCTTGCCTAAGAAACCACCATCTGGCCACAGCCCGCCTCAGGAAGGTATTGGTGAGTTGAGGACCTGGGGTCTGTCCCCTGCTGCCTTAAGAGATGATTAGTGGCTGTTTGTTGGCAGATGTAGCTCAGTGGCATTTTAATATCCAAATGTCCCTCCCGCTTCACGAGGGGGCCGCGGACGGACGATTGAAGGTGTTTCACACAGAGAGCCCTGATTGCCGTGGCAATAATTTCCTTCAACAGCCATTAAAACACTTCTGAATGTGTTTTTTAAAAAGAAAAAGACGAGAAAAGGTGGGAGGTAAAGGGGCTGACATCCTTCCTATTTCCTGGCAAATATCAGTGTTCACAGGGTGAACTTTAACTAATCAGATGGGATGTTAATATCAGCCGGTTACTCGGTTATTAGCTCGCTCACAGCACCACCTCTCATCCTCCGCTTGGCCTTGGGGGGGGGGTTTGAGGAGTAACTTGGAGTCTCTGCCCAGCTACCCCTGGACCCTGAGATAAAAGTCAAGGCAAAGCCCAGCCCTCCTTGGGGTTCCAGGGCTGCTCCCCGGTGCACCGGGGTGTATCCCAGAGAGATACTGTCTCAAGTCCTTGAGAGTAAAGGAAAGTTTTAGAAACTCCTTCCCTCTGCAGAGCGGCCAGGTCTCCAGCCAGGACCTGGTTCACCCCCATGGTCCATTTACCAAAAGGTGGCCAGAGTATGTTTGTGCCCAAATCCATTCACTCAGGAGGGTCTTCCCTTGGCCAAACACAGCTTCAGATGCTGGGGCAGCAGCAGGGCAGATCCGCAGGATGGTAACAGCTGCAGGACGCTGGGAACAACTCCCTGAACAGATGTGGGTCAAGCGGCTGGAACAGGGCCTGGAGGTCCTCGGTGGGCCAGCGCTAGCCCTTTCCGGGGTGGTTGATCATCACAGAGCCTCGCTCAGCACAGTGACTGCTAATTGGTCTGGAAGCATTTCAGCCTCTTGCAGAGGGACAAAGCAGGAGCCCTGCCCGGTGCAGCTCACTGTGCCCCAGCATGGAGGCCACTCGGCTTCTCTATCCTCATCATAGGGAGGCTGTCAAATCTTGCCACATTATAGGGATGGCTTGGTTTTCTGTGCTGGACCTATGTGGATGGTGAACAAGGATGAGAGCAGAGTCACAGGCCACCAGGTACAGGGGCTGTTCCGGGGAACCCTCTGGTCTTCATGTAAAGCCAGGCTGAGTGACATTTTTTCGAGAGGCCTGCGCTGTTCCCGCTGGAGGTTCAGCCGGGCAGCCGGCAAGGCAGCTCCCCGCCCCCCCCACTCCTGAGGGAGAGAGAAGAGGGCATTGTCCACCTACACAGGGACACAGGGCGACCGGCTCAAGAGAGGTATGTTCTGTTCTTTCTCACCCCTCCCTCATGGCCTCGATGATGGCTGTGGTGCCATCTGGCCACCGCCTCCTGTCATCACTCACCTCAACAAGGGACTTTGCCAGTGGATCTCTTTCTGGATAGGAGGCTGATTCTCACAGGGGCACCCAGAGGCTCATGGCTTCTTACTCCAGAATATCAGCTGTGGTGGTCCAGTTTTGTTCTGGGACCCTCTGGCTCTGAGGTTTGCCAATGCTACCCAGAGGGCAGCAGTGCAAAGAGAAGATGAGAAGGAGCAGGGAGTTCAGTTTATCAAAGGTAAAAAAAAAACAGCAGCATTATTTTTCTGAAAAATTACCCTCTATGCTCTTCTGGATACGCTTAGATCAACTCTGCCAAGTGTCGACATAAAATCTGAATGTGATGATATGCTCGTAAAAAGAAACGCAAGTTGCAGAACAGCAAAGATCATGCAATTCCACCTGTATACAAAGGAGGTTATGTACAAAGGCATGTAAATCACCCAAGGACTAGGTGCACACACAACTGTAGAGAAAGAATATATATTCTAGTGATGTCCTTCATATTTGGGAGGCAGAAAAAAGCTTTCCCACCTTTTAGACAGTGTGTATTATGAAACTCATCAGATTTCCCTTTTTGTTTTACCTATTGGGAAGCCTAGAATAAAGCTTGTATTCTCATTTTAATAATGATAGGCTTATGCTTAGGCCAGTATTTCTCAACTGGGTTAGAATCACTTAGGCAACTTTTAAAAACCCCAAGGCCTGAGCCATGGCCCAAGCTAAGTCAGAATTTCCAGGGATGTGGGACCTAGACATCCTGATTTTAGATCCCCAAGTGATTCCAATATGCTACTGTGACTAAGAACCACTATTCCAGCCTGTATATCTGACTTTCCTTTGTTAAAAAAATATAATTTTTCTTATGCATTACTTTAAATTTTTGTTGTTCTTGTTATAGATGGACAGAATGTCTTTATTTTATTTGTTTGTCTTTTATGTGATATTAAGGATCAAACCCAGTGTCTCACACATGCTAGGCAAGTGCTCTGCCACAGAGCTACAGCCCCAGCCCTATGCATAACCTTTTAAATTGATTTTGTGTATTCTTATATTTGCCTCAAGTCCTCTCTGGAACAAGGTATGAGACATTCAGAAATGTAACATTCAGACCATAGCTGTGTGAGGTCGGCAGAGGAGGATATTCTCCAGAGGTGGGCACCCAGAGGAGGAGAGAGGGACACTGAAATCCAACCCTGACCTGAACTGGGGACTGAATCTGTCCCAAAGAAGTCTACCCTCTCTAGTTTGATGAAAGGTACTTTCTTGGGTTGGTAGCCAGCCAGACAGATGACCTACTTGTGGGTGGGAGCAAGGAATGTGGAGAATTCAGTCTGTATGAAATAAGTCCCAGGAAGGCGTCAATGTTTTCATCCTGTTCATCTGAGCAACACTTAATGCTTGTGGGTAGGTCCAGGGCCACCGAGAGAAGACAGATTTTGCTCCCCCCTCATGGGAATCTCTCTATCCCATTTTCTAAGATGGGGCTGATGGGAATCATTGCCTCAGTTGGAATTATGGTAACTGTTTCTGGGATGGTCACCCAATGGGGATAGTTTTGGGGAAGGGGAGCAAAATTAACAATCCTTTCTCCCTACCCAGATCACCCCCTTTTGAATTTGTACCCTATTGATCTGCCTCTGTGCTCTCTGACCAGTCCATCGACGGTATTCGAGTAGGACTGGGCAGGGTGGCTGGGAATTGCCTGAACCCCAGTGGAAAATTCAAACGCTGATGTGGGCAGAGAAGTAGGAATCCATGAGCAAAGCCTTGGGTGGAGGAGGAACAGGGAGTGGTGGGGACTGTGGTCACATGGACCACAGAGCATCTGGGGGAGGGGTGCAACCTCAAAATAAAAAAGGGCTTGGGGGTAAGGGTGGGGAGAGCCAGAAGTTTGAGGATAATCCCCAAGACAATGGGGAAAGTCCAGAGGACAAAGAGCCCAAAGTAGGCAATGCCACCAACAAATAACTTCTCCCAGAGCATTGCCCTTCACCTGTCTCAGGTAGAACCTTTAACAGACACCTGGCACACACAGAGCACAGGCAGGAACAGGCCAGGGTGTGTCAGCAAACAGCCCAACAGCTATCAGGGAAAGAGAATGGGGCTCTCATCAGCATTGGGGCCTTGGCCATCATGCTGCATAGTTTGAGTCCCTCCTTGGATTAGGAGTGTCCCCAACCTCTGCCAAGGACAGCTCCCCGCTTAGCATCTGGCTTGTGGACAAGTCCTAAGCAGAAACTTCCAGAGGTACCTGAAGGAATGAAGGCTCACACTGGCAGGAACAGAAGCTTCTGGAATCTGTGGAGCTGATGTTAGCAGGCTCGCTGCCCAGGAGACTATACAAGAGAACTTAAAAATGGCATTTTCTGTAATTGCCTGAGTCTCTGGGTGTTTAGTAACCATGTCTGGCAGCCTATACCCAAGGCAGACTGGCTGTGGGGAAGCCATTGTTAAAATAAAATCATTAGCTTAATAGGCTTGATAAAAAGGGTGGCAAGATGGGAATTTCCTCTTGCAATATGTTCTCCACTCAAAACAGTCCCTGAAACCAGTAGGCCATGTTAATTATTGACTAAAATGCCTCACTATCACTCACTTTTACCCCCTTATGAATCTAACAAACATTACCTCTGCAAACAGCTTGAAGTACCAGAATTGGCATCGTCGGATGGGCCGGCATGTCACCAGCTCTCTGTTGATCTCTTTTATCTTTTAAAAATGTTTTCTGGTGACTACACACATGCACACACAGACATGTGCACACACACGTGAGCACATACACTGCACACGTCTTGACACCTTCCAAGGTAAAGAAGTGGCAGTTGATGAACTGAAATCATGGGCTGGTAGAGACAGAAAAGCAAGTGCTCAGAAGTGTCAACCTAGATCAGGCCAAGAATGAGAAGTGTGCCCTGGCACAAAGGCACAGGACTAGTGACCTCTACTGCAGAAGATCGCGAAAACCCTTGCAATCCTCCTGTGGTGGATTAAAGATGGTCACAAGTTCTCTGTCCCTCTCTGCCGGGACCTCTGTCAAGGTGAAAAGTGGCAATGTAATGAGCCTGAGGTGTCCATAGCCTTGGGTGGCTTTTAAATGATAATTTTTTTTTTCTCATGGTTCTAGAGACTGGGAAGTTCAAGATCCAGGAACTGGCAGACGGGATGTCTCGCATTGAACTTCTGGTTCCTAAGTGCTGTCTCTCTCTGCGTCCTCACCTGGTGGAAGGGACGAGGCAGCTCTCTGGAGCCTATTCTATAAAGGAACTAATCACCTCCCAGAGGCCTCATCTCTTCAGCCATCCCGGTGGGGATGAGGTTTCAGCAAATGAACTTAGAGGCGTCACAACCATTCAGACCGTAGCGCACAGCTCCACTTTCTGCTTTTGTGGAGCCCAGAACTGCCAGCTTAAGAAGCCCAGCTACCTTGCTGGGAAAACCTGGTGAGAAGAAAAGGACCCAAAACTCCATGGAGAGAGAGGGAGCCCAGCGTTCCAGAGCTGAGCACCCAGATGACCCCTTGACTCAGCTGCCATCTGGCCACAATCACACAAGAGACTGCAAACATGACCAGCACCAGAGCCGCCCAGTCACCCCACAGAACTGAGAAAGAGAAAAACAGTTGTCATTGGGGTACACTGCTGAATTTGGGGGGTGGTCTGTTATGTAGAGAGAGACTACAAAACACTGCTCCTGAAGACACAGAGGGCACTCTCACTCGGAGATGGTTCCCAGCCACCACGTGCTCTGACGTCGGCCGCACCCTTTCTTGGTCTTCAGGGTGCTGCCTGCACGGTTAATGGAATCAGCAGCACCGAGAGAGAAGCCAAGGCCCTGGAGGAGAGGGAGCTTCCACAGGGCTGCCCTTAGTTGGACTGACTGGGTGGCACACCCCAGGAAGGACCACAGCTCTCTGGCATGAACAAGGTGCCAGGTTCTAGGCAAACAGGCCCAATGAGAGTCTAGGAAGACAGATGCTGTAGTCTGGATCTTGAATGTGTCCATGTGTCAAAGAATGGGTCCCTGGGGCAGTACTGCTGGGAGATGGTAGAGCCTTCAGTAGGTGAGGGCTAGTGGGAGGTCCTTAAGTCACCGGGGCCATACCCTTGAAGGGGATATATGGGATCCTCATCCTTCCTGTCTCTCTGTGTTTCCTGGCTGGAGATGGAAGGATTTCACTCCTAGAGGTGCTCCCACCATGATGTGCCGCTACCTACTGCCCTCACCAGAACTAGGAGCTATGTAGGAACTATGCCTTTGAATGTCTCAAACTGTGAACTAAATAAGCCTTTTTTTCTTCGTAAGTTGGTTGTCTCAGGTATTCTGTTTTAGTAACGTGACACTGACTAACACAACAGGCTACTATTTTGCTGACTTGACAACATCATTATTCTGGCCAGTGTCTCAAGACATATCACTGTAATCCCAGTTCTTCCTCAGAGGGTAAAGAACCTATGGAACATATACAGGGCAGGGACCATGTGCCAAATATGGGACACTACCTACTACATGTCCATAGAGAGATACTGAGCCACTCACTTCACTCTTGTTTGTTTGAAATCATTAATTTCTACAGTGACCAACCTTGAGTCTCAGGTTATATTTATCTTAATTTAGCCACATTTTAATTCAAGTTAGACAGAAATGCATCAAAAACAATACAAGGAAAACCTAGAGTGGGAAAATCTACTTACAGTATTTATTACCCTTGATAGAAGTAGAAATGTAGCCATATAAATATTTGAACAAGTACATTTCCCCCTTCAAATATGAATGCGCCAACAGGCATTTAAAATGTCCTTTCTCCTTGACTTTTTTTTTTTATTCACATTTCACCCTGACATCTGGGCGGCCTCAACATAAGATCACAGTGAACTGTTACCTTCTTATTTAATAAGTCAGGATTCACGACATCTGATGTACTTGAATACACCAAAAGCAGAGAGAGAGAGACTTTTAAGTACTTGGTTATTTCTATGGAGGAAATCAGTTCCGTCACTCAGGAGGAACATAAAGGTGGTTTGAAGGAAATGTTCATGGTGGGGATGACCTGTTGTTTTCTGTGTCTCCTGAAAAGGACTTAAACTGCTGAGAGATGAAAAGACTTCTCAGCCCTGAGTTTTGTTAAGCACCAGACCAGCCAGAGTGATGACAAAATGCTCTTGTGTATGTGTGTGTTTTCTGGAAGGACTTGGGAATGGTAGTATTTGAAGGCAGGAAGTCTCAGCCTCATTATTCCTGCAACACTTATGAATGAGTCACAATTCATTTATTTTTTTGAGAGGAGCCACAAATAAAGCTCAAGCTTGGTTCCAACACTGTTAAAATTGAAAGAGTCTTTTGCATTTTTTTGTAATGTTGCTGCAGCGATTGGTAAAATACCATAAAATACATCTTAGAACTAAATTGACGATACCTTCCTTCAGGATCTCTCTAACTTCAACACGTAACATTTAAACATATATGGAGCACAAATGGGGAATTCTATCCCTCCACCTTCCTGCCCAGGTTCACTAAGACAGAGTCCTTTCCTGTGTCACACCAATACGTTGCTCTGTCCAATAGAACGTGAGGGCCAGAGGTTTTATCTGTGCACATATGGAGTGGTTTGACTATTGACAGCAATTGTCAGCACCATGAGAAGCACCTGTTCAAGGCTGAGGCTAATGTTTTAACCTGGCTCTTGAAAGTCAGGATATATATGGTAGAAACATGGCCATGGTCTCCAGAAGCCTAAAGCCAAGCCACCAGAGCCAACTCACACACCCTTGCATGTTGTTTTGTTGTTACAAGTCACTGAGATAGGGAGCCGGTTTGTATAGTTTGGATAGGAGGTGTCTCCCCAAACTTCTATTAATACAGGAATATTCAGAAGTGAACTGATCAGGTTGTGAGAGCTGTAGCCTAATCAGTCTATCCTAGTTTGAATGGATTGACTGGGTGGTAACTACAGGCAGATGGGGATGCAGGAGGAAGTGGGTCACTGGTGGTGTGTCCTGGAACTGATTCTTCTTGTGGCTCTCCTCCCCTTTCTCTCCGACCCCTGACCCTACCATAACTTAGCATGACTCTTTCCCCACGATGTGCTGCCTCACCTTGGGCCCAGACCAATGGAGTCAGCCGTCTATGGGCTCAGACCTCTGAAGTGTGAGCACAAAATAAACTTTTCCTCTTCCAAGTTGTTCTTGTTGGGTGTTTTGGTCACAGAGATGAAAAGCTAACTAAAACAGAAATTGGTACCTAGAAGTGGTGTCATTGCTGTGACTCCCATGACTGTGTGGTTCAAAAACCCTTGGAGCTGGTTGGAAGGGGGGATTTTAGAAAGGGTTAGAAATTCAAACTGGGAAAACTTTAGAATGTTTTAAGTGGAAATTAGTGGGCTATTCTGGTGGGAGCTCAGAAGACCAGAATGTCAATAGAACAGTGAAGATTGGGCCCATGAGTTTTTAGAGGAGGACTCTATTTGGAAATTGGACTAGAGACCATTTGTACAAATATTCTGGAAAAGTAGTTGTCTGCATTTTGTCCATGTCCTGAGACTTTCTGTGAGGGTAAATTTAAAATGATGGACTAATTAATTGGGTGGAGGAAATTACAAGGCAGCACAACATTCAGTCGGTAGCATAAATACTGCTGACAGACTTTAGTCAGGTTTACTTTGAGAATTGTGAGCAAAAAGCAGAATTGAAGTATTTTAAAAACTTGCAGTTTCATCAGAAAAGTGCATGCAAAGTTGGTGCCGAGGAAGTTGTGTTTGTTGAAGAGATCAGAGCACCTAAAGAGATGATAAGTACTCTGCACAGAGACAATAGGAACAATGCCTTGAGGGCATCTCAGGAACTTGTAAGACCACACCCACTGTAGGTCCAGGGCACAGAAGAGAAAATCCCTTTAAGAAGAGATGATGGGGATGCCCTGTTCCCCTGGGGGCCTAGGAAGTTGTTTCACCCTGATGAGCTATGCAGGCACTTAGAGGCTGCTGAAGCTGTAATTTCAGGGGCTCCAGGTATTTTTTGAGCTGGCAGACCTTGACATCATCTTTATGGTGCTGATTCTGCAAGGATGCAGGATGTTGGACTTAAGGGTCCTGGAGACTTCCATTGAACTTTTCAAGGAAGGCCTATGAGGACAGGCAAAGTGTAGCAGGGTCAGAGCCCCTGCAGGCTGCCCCTGAGAGGGTGGGGTAGGAAGCTGTGGGGGGAAAGTGAAAGCTGGAATGGAAACCCCAGGGGTTAAGAGATGCCAGTAATATGCACTGTCTGCTGAGGAAAGCTCTTGGCTGTGGAGACAGTGAGGCTAAAGAGAGCCCAAGTGCCCTGCAATTGGCAAGGCCAAAGCAATGGGGATGCCAAGCGCTTTAGAGAGCACATCTCCCCACCATGTGTCCTTGATACTGTTTGCAGAGTTACAGACAGAGTTACAGGACCTGTTTTCCCAGCTGGGTTTCAGTCTTGCTTTGGCTCCATTCCTTCTCCCTACATCCCTATTACTCCCTTTTGGAATGAGAATTTTAGACTTCGACACTGCATACTGGATATCTGTAACTTCTGATTTTTACAGGGGCTCAGAGTTAATGACATTTGAGTCTCTGAGGAGGCTTTGAACTTGGACTTTTGCTCAATGATAGAACTGTTAAGACTTTGGGACTCTTGGAGATGAACTAAACGCATTTTGAATCATGAGATGGACAGGAGCTTTGGGGACAAGGGGTGGAATGATATGGGTCAGATATGAGGTATCCCCCCAAAGCTCCTGGTAATGCAGGAATATTCAGAGGCAAAATGATTCAAGTATGAAAGCTATAACCTGATCCGTCCTTCCTAGTTCGAATGGACTGGGTGGTAACCAGAAGCAGGTGGGGTTTGACGGGAGGAGGTGGTCCACTGAAGCATGTCCTGTAAGGTGCACTTCCCTCCAGCCCCCTCCCTTTATTTCTGTTCCCTGACCCTGCCATAGGCTGAGCATCTATCCCCCACTGAGCCCTTCTCCCATGATGTGATACCTCATCTCAGGCCCAGAGAAATGGAGGCAGCCACCTATGGACTAAAACCTTTGAGACCCCAAGCCCCAAATAAACTTTTCCTCTTCTAAGTTGTTATCGTCAGGTGTTTTAGTCACAGTGATGAAAAGCTAAAACAGGGGGTTTATGACACATCATCTACTCAGCAGCTGACCGTTATAAGAGCTTACAAATGATATTTAAGATACATTTGAATTTTCTATATCCCTATTTCCCATTTTTCTTCCTCTAGTAGATGAAGCTATCCTCAAAAAATTCCTATGATGAAGCCGTACAGGGAAGGAAGCTGGGACCCTGAGTGACCATGTGAGAGGAAAGTTATCAGGCCAAGCAATGGAAATCTGGAGGCCTATTTTTTATAGCAGCTGTATTGGCCTGATTCATAGAACATGTGTTTAAAAACTGGATTCAGTGCTTTCTGGCTCACACATACACATAGGCAACATTTCAACTGTGTAGGATATGTCCTTTGTGTGGATTGAATTTTGGGTTCAATTTTCTTTTTCCCCACCTGGTAGGAAAGACTTTCGTCATGTGGGTCCTCCGTTTCATGACTGATTGACAGGTGTGGAGGAGCTGCTTGTTTTTATATACTATTAATTCTGTTTGATTCTCCACTTTCCTGAATTCTTATGGGCGATGCTGACATTTTCAGCATGAGGAATATTTTTACACAAATCAGAGGTGCTCTGCTGGAACTTGAAACACATTTGCTTTGAATGAAATACCCTATTTACTCACATAAATCGAAAAAGTCATTTTTGTGAGGGCGGAGGCCAAGCTAAGAAACCTGATTTGGAAGGCCATGGGGGAGCCATTGAAGGTTCTCTATGACAGAAGAAGTGTTTTAGGAAGATGAATCTGATAGTAGCCCACAGAAGAAATGGGAAATAAAATAGCTCGGAGGCAGAGGGACCAACTGTTGCAACAATCCAGCCATGAAATAAAAAGGCCTGGTGGGGGACAGCACCAGTGGGCACGGACAGAAACAGGTGAGTAGGTGAAGCTGAAGAATTGAATGAGCAACTCCTGACCACTGTTCACAGATCATCACCTGCTCTTACCAGACCTCTGAAGTTTACTCACAGGGCTCTGTCATCACTGTGAAAATAACAATGCCAAGAGGATTTTAAAGTTATAATGTTACATTTTAAAAGAAGTTCATGATTAAGAAGGAGTAATTGCTCCAATGATTAAAAATGAGACAAAACGAATAATTTTCCAAAATCATTTTCAGTAGCTGACCATTGTCTAGAGAGAAAGGATTGTGTATCTTAGTTGGAGGGGAAAATTAAACATCTTTTTATAGTGAAAAAGAAAAAAATAGTCAAAGGCTAGAAGTCTAGCATGGGAGGAAAGACAATGTCTGATGGTGGTCTTTGGGAGCACTGGAAAGTAGCTTCTGTGTTTTTCTGTTGTTCTGTGCTTTGCTGAGCTAATAGAAAGACAGCCACTGTCACATTCTGCAAGATGCCAGTTGTGTGACTTTGGCAACTCAGTTAACTTGCTTATTGTCCAGGCTTCTCACATATAAAATGGAGTTGAAAACAGTAATTCCTATACCATTGGATTCTTGGGCATATTAAATAGGGAATTCACATAAAGTTCTCAACACAGTGCCTGGTACCAATTAAGTGCTCTGTAAATGTTAGGTCTTATTGTTATTACCAAATTCCAAACAAAGTCCAAGATCTGCATGGAAGATGACATGTAAAATCAAACAACCTAGCCTTTAGTGGGTAAAATGAGGCAGATTTTTGTGGGACCAAGGTTAACAAACTCTGATGCACAGGCCAAGTCCGGCCTGCCTACCATCTGTATAATAAATCATTTCACTGGAACATGGTGATACTCATTTGACTGTGTTTTGTCTACAGCTGTTTAGGTGCAACAACAATGGAGCTGAGTAATGTGACAGACATCGTCTGGCCTGCAGAGCATAAAATTTTTACTATGAATCAATGTTAGCTTTTTGTTGCTATGACAAAATACCTGAGGAAAACAACTTAAAGGAGGAAAGTTTTTTTTTTTTTTTTTTTGGTTCACAGTTTCAAAGATTTCAGTTCACGGTCAGCTGACTACATTGTTTCTGGGCCTGAGATGATGTAGAATATACGGCAGAAGGGTGTGGCAGAAGAAAACTGCTCAGCTCATGGTAGCAATTAAATAGAGAAAGGTAGGGGCTGAGGCATGTCCCCAAGGACTCATTCCCTTCAACTTGGTCCTACCTCTTACTGTTTCCACCAACTCCCAATAATACCATCAGATTATGAATCCATCAATGAGTTAGTCCACAGATGAGATCAGAGCCCTCGTGATCCAATCAGTTCCCGAAATCCCTACCTCTGAACATTGTTGCATTGTGGACCACGCCTTTAACACATGAGCCTTTGGGGAACATTCCAGATCCAAACCATAATAGAATCACTGTATTAGTTTTCTAGAGACTGTGAGGCTTCACAGCCTCAGGAGGAATCCTGATTCCACAACTCCAGCCTCCAGAACTGTGAGGCCATAGACACTGTGAAGGAGAATCTGTCCCAGGCCTCTCCCCTGGCTTCTTGAAGCTGTGGGCCTTTCTGAGTTGTTCCTTGACTGGTAAAGCATCGCCCCGATACCTGCTTCATCCTTACATGGTATGACCTTGTGTGCGTGTGCATCCAAACTTCTGCTTTTATCAGAGCACCAGTCGTATTGGTACTGTCCTCACTAATGGATGGCCTTGTCTTAACTAATTACATCTTTAATGCCCCCTATTTCCAAAGGTCATATTCTAAGGTACTGCGAGTTAGGACTTCAACATGTGAATCCTGGAGGGTTATAATTAAACCAAATAACCTGCCCTTTGCAGATAAAAAGCTTGCCAACTCGTACTATGGAGAAATTGTACAGATTTGTCTCTTATGAGCTGGATTTGATGCCAAGGTGCAGAACTTAAACTTGGTGAGGTCATCTAAAGTTCTTCTGCTGGTCAGTGGAGTCTCAGAGCTTTGGAGCCAGGCAGAGGGAGCCATTAGCCTCTGTGCTCACGTGGGCAGACATCACACTGAACAAGACGACACCCTTCCCTGCTCAGAAACTTCCAGGGGCTTCCTTCACATGTGGAATAAACCCCAGCCCTGGCCTACAAGGCCCCACGTGTGATCTGGCCCTGATTTCCCTCTGACCTCACCTCTACCAGTCTCCTCCACCCACTGGGTTGCAGAGACAGGCCTGCTTTCCGCTCCTCAAACGTGCACACTCATGCCTACCTTGAGGGCCATGCCCATCTCTCACCTTCTCTGGAATACCCACCCTGCTGGCATCTCACTTCAAATATCACCTCTCACTGAGACTTTCCTAACGACTTCTATGGCCACCTCCCTCGCCGTTGCTCTCTCTCTATTTTCCTTCTGTCAGAATGTTTGGATATGGAGTGAGTATGACCCCAAAGTCCCATGTGCTAGAAGCTTGGTTCCTACCACGGTGGTGTTTGAGGTGAAACTTTAACATGGGGCCTGATGGGAGGTAGTGGGGTCCCGGGGCGCTGCCCTCAGCAGGGATTAATGCTAGTCTTGTGGAGTGGATTAGTTCTTGAGAGAATGGGTTGTTGTGGAGCAAGTTCAGCTGTTTTAGCTTTCTCTCTTCCTTCCTGTATCACCACGTGATCTTTCTCTCTTGCACGCACTCTCCTAATGAGGCGATCAGTCATGTTGTGATGCAGCCGGAAGGCCCTCACTAGAGCCAAGCAAATACCATGCTCTTATGCTTCCCAAATGTGAGCTAAATAAACTTCTTCTCCCTATAAAAGTACCCAGCCTTGGGTATTTCATGACAGCACCACAAAATGGACTAATACAGCATTTCTTTCTATCTGATCTTCTCTCATTTACATGTTTAAAAATTGTCAAACTCCGTGATGGAATGCAAGCTCCATGAGGGAAAAACTTGTCTGTCTTGTTCCCTGTAATATCTGCGGCATCTAGAACAATCCATAGGTTTATTAGGAGCTCAATAAGTAGTTTTACTTAATGGAATGGCCAAGACAGGGCCTGATGATGAAAAACATTTAATGATTTGCTCTTAAGTAAACACTGTTTCCTCAGAGGAGTTTATTCAATGAAAGGTTTTCCCCTTGTGGTTACATTTGATTCAGAAAAAAAAAATTTTTTCCCAAGTATGACTAAATTTTTCCAGTCTATATTTCACATCAGACAACTAGACTCTGATTAGGAATGTAAAGTTCCTAATCAAGGGGAATAAACAAATGTGTTTAAAATCTGTCTGAGGGACACATAACTCTGGATTTGGGCCTGGTCTTCTCTGCTATTAGTTAGCTTCTCCTCTCTTGTTAAAATTTGTGCCTTCTTGGTAGCATCTATCACAGCATTTTATTCTACTTCAAAATTCAGGAAACACTGAGTCAAAGATGAAGAGAGCATGTTCACAACATGGTGTGTGGCTGAGAAGTCCAAAATATACTGTAACCACCTCTGGGAAGACTTTCCTGAATTTCAGGTAGAGTCAAATGATTTCTTTCTCTGCTCTGAGAGCACTGCAGATTTGACCCTGTAATCTCCCATGCCAACAAGACACTATTTAACAGCCACTCCGTTAAAAGGATGCATAAGTGAATAAAATTAAAATTACATTTAAAAAGTCTGTAAGAATTGGGACAGGCTTCAGAAATCACCTAGCAGTCTTTCCCGAAATTCAGTCATTTGCATCTCCCGTCACAGTCTGTGGTACACCGTTTCTTCTTATGTTTTCCTTTACATCAGTCTTTCTACTACTTAAATACATCTGTATTCTATGAAAAGTTTGCATCATAATACTAACTGGAGAACTAGCATGATCTTCCAAAAGGAGGTGGTAACACCCACCATTTTAGCTTTTTTGGCTGGTGTGACTGAAAGATCTGACCAGAACAATTGTAAAGGAGGAAAAGCCCATTTGGGGGCTCACGGTTTCAGAGGTCTCAGTTCATAGACAGCAAGCTCCATTCCCTGGGGCTCAAGGTGAGGCTCAACATCATGGAGGAAGAGTATGGTGGAGGGAAGTGGCTCACATGCTGATCATACAGCAGAGATAGACTCCACTTGCCAGATACAAATATGTACCCCAAAGCCACACTCCCAATGCCCCAACTCCTCTAGCCACACCCTACCTGCCTTCAGTCACCGCTCCATTAATCCCACCAGGTGATTGATTCACTGATTGCATCAAGGCATTCACAGCCCAATCATTTCCCCTCTGAACTCTCTCATTTTGGCTCCCACATGAGCTTTTTGGGGGGATGCCTCACATCCAAACCATAACACCCATCCCTTCAGAAAAAGTGAATTATGTCATATGTTGAAGGATTCATCCCCAGAACCTCAGAATGTGACCATATTTGGATATAGGGCTGTTAAAGAGGTGACTACATTTTTAAATGCTGTCATTAGGTGGCCCCTAATCCAAGAGGACTGTTCTCTTCATTAGAAGAGGAGATAGGGACACAGACCTGCAGAGGAAGGACACTGTGCAGACACAGGGAGAACATGGTCATCCCAAAGCCAAGGAAAGACCTCTCAGAATACTTCTGGCCTCCAGAACAACGAGGAAATACATTTCTGTTGTTGGAACAACCCAGTCTGTGGTGTTTTGTTAACACGGCCTAACTAATACATTGGTTGTCGTTGCCTTCTGGGAAATGCTGAGCCCAAAGTCATAGTTAAAAAATTAAACTATGAGAGTAACAGAAGTAGAAAGACCTATTATCACCAAGAGACTTTCTGCTTGACAAAATCAGAAGAACGAAGTAGAACTTCAAAGGAAGTTAAGTTTTTCACGTTGAGTCTGATCTCAGCCAGGCTCAAATATACTATTTTTTAAAAAAAATTTCTGTGTCTTAACACATTAAAAGTTTGTTTCCCACTCATGCTACGTGTTCTATCCCATAGCGGGGACTCTCCTCCACCCAATCACTCAGGGGGCCAGGCTGATAAAGGCTGCTCCATCTTGGTCCTGTGCCATCTGGAATGCAAGGTGTCCCCATGTCACCACATGCAAGGAAGAGATTTTGGTGAGTTGTGCAGGGGTTTCCCATCGTCCCAGACTAGAAGTGACATAGATCATTTTTGCTCACGTTTCTTGGGTTGGAACTGGTTGCATGACCTCCCCAAATATAAAGAGGGTGGAAACTTCGAGTGAGCAAATGAGTTCCTAAAGGTATGTTTCTGTCTCTTCCAGAAGATCTGATGCTGTTTAATGTCAAAATCCTGTATTTCTAAAATCATCCTGAGTATTTGTCAAAGATGCATGCCAGGCTTCGGAGAAAAAAGTGATCCAGGCCAGTCTCTTAATTGCCTCGCTGAGAATCCCAAAATGGATATTGTAAGTGCTTATTTGCCATTACATACCCTCTGCCTGGCACATGTGCAGCCAGATCTCCCACCTCTCGAAGCTGAGACTTGAGCTCTTTCCACTCAATCCTGTGAGCTCAGAAAGGAAGCAACCAGAACAATTTGGGGATGTCTATTTTTGGTATAAGAACCTTTTATTGTTCATTTCCAGTGAGATCATAACTGGGGAAATAGTCTAAAGGCCAATACTGATATTGAAGAACACCAGGGCAAACTTTTCCCATTTAACATTTTATCCAGAACACGCAGAGACCTTTCCTACTCATGTTGGAGGCGAATACATCTATGGAATCAATGAGAAAAGTATGATTGCTCAGTGTTGTCTGGTTAGCATCCAATTATGTACAGTGTATTTATTTTAAATTTAGAAGACGCACACAAGAGATTTCCAGGAACAAAATGAGAAGAAATTGGCAGTGCACTGAATGGAAAAAATTAATGACTTGAATTACACAGCCTGTGAATCGAAGCTGACAAGAGGGAAGAGAGAAGAAGAGGGGAGGCATCCGTGATTCACACTGAGCTATGCCCAAAGTCCTGAGCAGGGCTTGAAATGCGGTCACCATCCACGCAGCTGTCACATCCTTTATCTTCATGGCGAGGCCCAGCTTTGCAGGTCACAAATGTGTCACAGTTTCAGGAGTATGAAAGCAAAGCCCCCAAATAGACTGCAACTGCAAACTTGCTTTTAGAGAATGGATTCAATGCTTCTGTTTAAACTTAATCACTTTGTCTTTACTGGGCGAGTGAAAGGAGGACAGGGAGGAGGAGGTCAGGGGTAGAAGAAGGACTGGCGCCTTGGGTGTCTCTGGCAATACCCCCAATGGCAGGAATCGGTATTTACTGAGCTCCTACTCTGTGTCGATACCTAATATGTGCAAGGACTTTCCCTCGTCTTGCCCCATTGATTCCTTAGGATTATCCCTCATTTTAGAGGTAGAGAAACTGAGGAATGAGAGGTTGATTACTTTGTCCCAGGTCATGTGTTATGGGTTAAACTGTGTGCTCTGAGTTTTCCTATGTTTAAGTGCTAACCCTCAGGACCTCAGAATATTGTCAAGAACTGGCTCTGGCACTTTTGGGAAATCCCAAGGTAAATATGCAGTTTCTACCTTAGAAGGATTTATAATTAAGTGGGGAGTTAAGACATTTAATAGCCACTTAACTGTGCTAACATATGACCCTGGTGTCGGCCATGATCTTTTACCCCTTAAGATCTAAATAAGATTTGCTTCCAGCTCTCAGGCTATATTCCATGCAAATCCAAGAACATCCCCAAGAGTTGTGAGAATTCCTTGAAGGATCAGTGCCCCCACGGGATCCCCACTTTCCCTGCCTATAGATCAGTTTAAGGACTGTCTCACCTGTTTCCTCCTCAGGGACCCAGATACACTGCTCAGCCTCCTCCTGGATCCTAACACAAGTTCCCCTCAGACAAGACAGGTATGCACATGGCAGGCTTTATCAGAGGTTCACACAGAGGACTTGCCCTGCAAAACTGTAACAGCTTCGTATTGAATATTCATGTCATAAAGACTCCTGGCCACTCTTGAAACTGGGAATGCAAACTCAAAGGGTGTCCCCACCGCATCCCATCCAGCTTGGTCTTGATTTTCTTTGTGCTTCTCACAGTTCTTCCTCACCCCATCCCCCTGGATTATCTCCTGGGATCCAAATTCTTCACCCTCCTTTTTGCAGCATGAAGCCCCCCCTCCCTTGTCTCTTCCCACACTCCCCTCCAGAGTCCCCTCTGCAGCTCCTAACTCACCAAAGGGCAGGTGGGACCCCTGGACTTCTGGAGGCTGGTGGTTTACAGGAAACACACGTCAATTACACGGAGCTGGGGCCTCCAGAGGCAGATCCCAGAAGACGCCATCCTGGGTGGAGGGGTGTAAATGTGGGCACCCACCCTGCTCAAGAGAGCAGGAACCCAGGTCTTCTGTCTCAGCTCCCATTCTGGTCTCTAGCTTTTCATCTATTTTACTTTTAATTGAAGTATAATATACATACAGAAAAAAGCACCAGTTTAATGAATTCTCATAGTTAAACAGGCCTGTGTAACCAGCACCCAAACCAAGAAGCAGAGCAGGCCAGCACCCCCAGAAGCCACTCTTCCAGTCACTAAGTTTCCCCCCAATAAAGTGAGCATGATGCTGACTGCTGACTCCACAGGTTTGCTTTTCCTGGTGTTTTCGTCAGCTTTGTGTTGCTAGGACCAAATGACCTCCCAAGAACAACTCGGAGGAGGAAAAGTGGACTTTGCCTCTCAGTTGTAGGGGTTCAGATTGGTTAATGCACAAGGGGGAGGATCTTAGGCGTGTGATTTCTGTAACCCAACAAAGCTCAAATTCTGACAGACACTGTTTCATGTGAGAGAAGGAGATGGAGAATGTGCACATTCTGAGGCGTAGTAAATTATTATTAGAGGGGCTGGGGATGTGGCTCAAGTGGTAGCGCGCTAGCCTAGCATGCATGTGGCCCGGGTTCGATCCTCAGCACCACATACAAACTAAGATGTTGTGTCCGCTGAGAACTAAAAAAAAATAAAATAAATATTAAAAAGTTCTCTCTCTCTCTCCCACTCTCTCCCACTCTTTATTTAAAAAAAAATTATTATTAGATGAATGGATGGACCCAGAGTCAGAAATTATCTTGTAAAATGATTCTCTTCAGAATTTGAGTGAGCTTGAGGGACAAGCATTAACCTGTGACAAAGTGTGGTTATGTCCCTCCGTTTTTTTTTTCTTCGACACATAATGCTACTTCAGAGTGGGGATGGAAGGCAATTTTGTGCTCTTTGGCGGGTCTGGTCTTAATGCAGATAAAAGACTATAAGGTAAAGCAGCATCTGCTGATCTTCAAGGTCCTTTAATTTAAAATAATTGCATACCAGGCTGCCATATTTTGAGGTAAAATTTCCTGGGCACCATCAAACCTGTTTATAGCTTTTACTATGCAAATATGTCACAGTTTATTTCTCTATTCCATTGTTGATGGACATTTGAGTTGCTTCCAGTTTGGTGCTTCAATGTGGCCCCTTCTTCTGACCCAGATGTTGGGAAAGACCAGTCACCCTGAAGGAGACGCTGAATATAATAGTCATTCATTCACTCAGCAAACCTTTGAGGCATACCTACTATATGCCAGGTGTGTAGACAGAACCAGCACAGAATGGTGTGCAAAGTTGGTGTAACACAGAAGGAATGGCCTATGTAAAATTTGGAAAACTTGGAACTACCTGTTCCTGGGGCCTACAGAAGGCAGTGGGTGAGACCAGGCTGCAGAGGCAGGCAGGGGCTAGAGCTTCGTGGGCCAGAGAGCCATTTTAAGGACTTGCCACTTCTCTTGGGGACAAAGACTCAACCTAAATAGAAGAGTGACAGGAACGGCTTGGCCTTTCCGAAGCCCCTCTGGCTGCAGTGTGGGTGGACAGAATGGGGCACACCTGGAGGCTGGGGGTCAGGCAGGGTGGTGTGTGGGTAGGGGGGTACACCTGGACACCCCACAATCCTGCCTGCTGGTGTGGACGTCACAGTTTAGGGGGTGATGAGTTTTCCATTAACCAAGTCAAAGTGTCCTTCACAAAACACATTTGCTTGGAGAATCCCACATTTATTCTTCCATTACCCTCCTTTGCTGTTGCATCTGACTCAGATCTGAACCCAAGTCTATGTCAATCCAAGTCCCCATGATCTTAAGTACTGTGTTGTATCACTTCTGGCTTTTTAAAGTCCCCTTTTTGTCCCTAAAAGTTCATGTGCCAGAAGCTTGGTTCCCAGTCAGTCAGTGTTGATGTGTGTTCCAGGACAACCGGGTTTTGGTGCATGAGAGCCAGTTCCAAGGTGCTGTGAGACCAAAGAAAGAGGGGCAGAGGGGTCTAGGATGGCACTGAGTGCAATTTGTGGTGGGGACTTACCGATAGATCTGTAGTCCTGGGCAGCAGCAAGAAGGGTTGGGTCCTTGCCATTTGGGTCAGAAAGAGGACATATATGTGGATTCGGATAAAGACAGCTTCCTCCTAGCTGGAATATACCTGGTTTATCTTAAGCTAATATCAAAGAGTCAGGCTCATCCTAGTTATAAAGCTCCAACGACTCTCTGATGGTTTCATCTCTTTGAACCATGCTGGGAAACTAGGTAGGAAAACTAACTCACGTTACTCTGGGGTAACCATGGTGCTTATGACTCAAGATGGACAGTGTGTCAAACTGAATCTATACACAGTGGAAAAACCTTTACAAGGTGGGGCCTAGTAGAAGGTGATTGTGGGGTTTCTTTCTCTTGAATGGACTAATGCTGTCTTGTGAGATTGAGTCAGGTTATGTGGAAATGTATTAGTTCTTGTGGGAGCAGGTTTTTACAAAGGTCACCCCACGAGCTTGTCCTTTTCTGCATGAGGTCATCTTTTCTGTTTCTCCCTCATTAGGACACCAGTGCCATGATATCCAGACCCTCCATCCATCAGAATTATAAGCCACCTAAACCTCTTTACTTTATAAATTACCAAGCCTAAGTTATTGTGTAATAGCAACACAAAACAGATTAAGACAGAAAGGGAGACCTTATCATGCCTAGGGTTCTCTGCTTTCCTCACCCTGAATGTATTTTATGGAGAACAAACTTCTTCATAAAACAATTGCTCATAAAGTCAAAATTTCCTGCATTTGCCACCTTATTATTTCCCCATATCATTTTTATCCTTTCACCTATGATTTAATTTTTCTGTCTAGCAACTCCACAGCAAGCTCCCATTAGCACCGAAAGCTGTCTACCCACTCAGTTGAGCTTAACTCATGCACCATATGTGCCCCAGTTTATCCGCGTGGCTCCAGGCGCTCACATTTTCCTAAAGGTCTCATCCGCAGGCCTCCGGGATGCCGGCAGTGGTATCCTGAATTCCCCTCCCTGCAGCGCCTCCCCCCTCCCTGCTCACAGCACTCAGCCTGCTATAATTAAACAAACAGGGTTATTTGTGACATCCTGGTTTACACATCAACAAGTTATTTTCTCTGATTTTGCTATGGATGGATTTGCTCTGCTTATATTAAACAAAAACAGCTCACCCAAAAATGCAGAATAAGCAAGGCAGAGGCAGCTGCCTCTCCCCAGGAGTCTTCCCTGTCCCCACTCCTGGCCTCACGGAGCTGAGCCAGGAGACTCAGCACCATGGCCAGAGACCCCAGATCCCCCCAAACAGTCATGAAAGGTCAGAACTTGGACTGGGAAGAGAAGACTCCAGAAACACAGCAAGGTCGAGTGGGCATTTATGTGGGAGGATTCCAGACTGAACAGTTGGGAGAGAGTAGAAGTATAAATGTGGGATTCCCTAAGGAATGTGTCTTAGGAAGGACACTTTGACTTGGTTAATGGAAAACTCATCACCCCCTAGACTGTGACGTCCACACCAGCAGGCAGGATTGTGGGGTGTCCAGGTGTACCCCCCTACCCACACACCACCCTGCCTGACCCCCAGCCTCCAGGTGTGCCCCATTCTGTCCACCCACACTGCAGCCAGAGGGGCTTCGGAAAGGCCAAGCCGTTCCTGTCACTCTTCTATTTAGGTTGAGTCTTTGTCCCCAAGAGAAGTGGCAAGTCCTTAAAATGGCTCTCTGGCCCATGAAGCTCTAGCCCTTGCCTGCCTCTGCAGCCTGGTCTCACCCACTGCCTATTCCTTCTCTAGGGTGCAAGTTCCCTTCTCTGCCAGCTGACGAGGAAGTTACCTTCTGCTCCCCCCAGGCCTTCAGGTGGTTGTTGAGTGTTGGATGATCCGATCCTAAAGGTGCAGATGAGCTCCTCCCACCACTCCTAGCCCAGAGGTCCATCACTACTGGCTCTAGAAGGAAAAATGAATGCAGCGAACAAAGTTGTGGCATCTGAGAAGTAATTCCCCACCAGAGCACACCACACACCTCTCCCACCTGCCTCTCCTCCCAGCACCTGCCTCGATGTCCCTAATCGTTCTTTTAAGAAAGCAGTTCATTTAACTGGCCTAGTGCAGAGCTTTTTCTCTCACCACAGACCTAAGAGAGGAAATTCAGGGGAAAGCAATGGGGACGGGACCACATCATAACTTTCCTTACAATGGGAATAAGTAGCTCAAGCTACCTTCGCCATCATGACCTCTTTCTCTATTAAAAAAAAAAAAAATGTTTACAATTACATCGTATGGCTGCATCAGCATAAAGGTGAACACAAGACAGCTTGGATTCATGATAATTATTATTTTTACTCCAATTTTAAAATTCATTAATATTAAAACATTTTCATGTTCCCCTAGGTGCAATTCATCTGGGTGGGTTAGGAGCTTGCATTTTCTGCTTAAGTGAGATTTTGATTAAAACAGGAAAATACATAGTGTTTTTCATTAAGTTGTCTTTATTTAAATCTAAGAAAGCTATTTATTCTGATATTTCTCTGTTTTATGGTTAAAATTGTTTTTTTTTTATTTTTAGGAAATGATCATGAGAATTCGCGGTAATTTTTTATTTTTATTTTTTAGTGTATTGTTAATCTGACAAAATAAAAGTAGCTCTGAGTTCGCCCATCTGTTTTTGCTCCCTGAGGTTCCTCACTGGCCTATCTGAGGTGACTTTCCCCTGTTGAGCCACCCACCCCCCACTCCCAGTGTCAGTCGTTTGGGTGCAGCTGACCATGCCCCCCCCCCCGGGGAGCTGGCCTGGCCAATCCGTACAAGTCCTTCTCCTGGGCACTGTTGGTTCGAAGATGATGACCACCTGGTTTAATCCAAGCCGGTGGAAGCCAATAACTGGATTTTATGCTTCTGAAAGCCTTCCTTTGCTAATTAAAGAACAACAACAAAGTAACTATTCCCCTGCAGTTATTTGTTATTCTTTTTTAATGTATAGTTTTAAAAGTCTTAATACCTTAAATTAGTTAAAATTTACTTTTGTACATGATATAAAATAAAGGCCTAAATACATTTTTTCTTAAATAGCTAGTTTCCCCACATTAAAAAAAAACACATTATTCTCTACTCATTTTTAAAATTTGTTTTATCATATATACCAAATTCTAAACTCTATTTTATTCTATAGATTTGTCATTTCTGTAACAACATCATGCAGGGGGGATATGAGGTATCCCCCCAGAGCTCCTGGTGATGCAGGAATGTCCAGAAGTGAAATGATTGGACAGTGAGAGCTGTGACCTAATCAGCTCATGCTAGTTTTAAGGGACTGAGTAGTCACTGTAGGCAGGTGGGGCGTTGCTGGAGGAGGTGGGTCACTGGGAACATGAAGAAGGGTTCATCTTCTCTGTGGCCCCTTCTCCCTCCCTCTTTTATTATTCATGACTGCCATCAATGGAGCTGTACCATGCCTTCTGCCACAGTGTTCTGCTTTACCTTAACCAGAGCCATGGACTTGGCCAACTGTGGACAAAACCCCTGAAACCGTGAGCCCAAATAAACTTGCCCTCCTCTGAGTTGTTTTTCTTGGGCACTTTGGTCACAGTAATGCAAAGATGTAATTATTGTAAGTTTTAATCTCTGGTAGGGCTTTTTTTTTAAAAAAAAAAAAAGAAAAGAAAAATCTGGGTTTTCTTGTGCATTAACTCTGCCAGATAAAATTTAGAATCAGCTTGTTTTATTCCATAAGAATTGGTGTTAAACTAAACTGATAGATTCATATGAAGGGACTGATAGCTCTATAATTTTGAGAACTTAATGTAGAAATCGAAGGTCTCTCCATATTTATTCAGTTTTCCTCAGTAAATATGTTTTAGAGATTTCCTTGTATAGTGCTTGCACATTTTTTGTTAGTTTTACTAGTTATTTTATAGTATTTTTTGTTATTATTAATACAATATCTTCCAAAACATATTTCATTGGTTTTTGCTAGAGTAAAGGGAATTTGTCTATTTCCTTTGTATCTTATTGGCTTCTGTTATTATTTATAGAAGTTTTTCAGTTAATTATCTTGGGTTTTCTGAAATAGAATACAGATTCCATATTATTTGTTTGCTTATATTTTAAAAACATATCTGGCTTTATTAATCAAGGCTACTATTCGGGGCTGGGGATGTGGCTCAAGCGGTAGCGCGCTCGCCTGGCATGCGTGCGGTCCGGGTTCGATCCTCAGCACCACATACCAACAAAGATGTTGTGTCCGCCGAGAACTAAAAAATAAATATTAAAAATTCTCTCTCTCTCTCTCTCTCTCTCTCTCTCTCTCTCTCTCCCTCTCTCACTCTCTCTTTAAAAAAAAGGCTACTATTCTATATCTATTCTTTAATCTTTGATTTTATATTTTTAAATTTCTTTTTTTTAGACTTTCCTTAGATTTATTTTGTTTTTCTTGTTTCTGGCTTCAGGAGTCAAATAATTTATTAATTTATTTGCAATGTTTTAAAAAATATATTTATTTTTTAGTTGTTGATGGTCACAATACCTTTATTTTATTCATTTATTTTTATTTGGTGCTGAGGATTGAACCCAGGGCCTTGGACTTGCTAGGCGAGCATTGTACTGCTGAGCCACAACCCCAGCCCCTCCGCAATGTTTTTTTTGACAAATGAGTTTGAAGCTATGAATTTTCCTCTGGATGTTACTCTGACTACATGTCATAGGTTTTACTATGTAGTGTTCCAATTTTTATTCATTTCCGTGTTGATACATTCAGTATTGACTTTTTCTTTCACCCCTGAGAGATTTTCAGAACATTTTAAATTTTCTAAGTAGTTAAATTTCTTAGGTTCCATATGTTATTATTTCCAGTCATCATGAAAAAATATCTTTATGAATTATTTTATCCTTGTTTGTTTGTTATTAAGTGCAAAAAGGCTCACAACCTATAATATCTTAGTGGGTTGTACTTTTTATTAAAACAATCTTTTTTTCTTTTTAAAATAATTTATTGAAGTATAAAGATTAATTTAAGGAAGAGCATATATAAGGCAAATACAGAGTTATGATAAAAAAGTGATGTCTGAGAAACTCTGACTGGAGCTTAGATAAAAAAAAATCCAAGCTCTTCTTTATTTATTAACAATCAGTAATTATATGTATTAATGAGGTATAATGTAATATTTCAACACATGTATACAGCATGCTCTGATCAAATCAGGGTAATTAGCATTTCTTTCTTCTGTTATTTCTTTATGTTTGGAACTGTTATAGTTTGAATTTGGAATTTTCCCCAAAACTCAAGTGTTTAAAGCATGGGCTCCAAGGCAGCAAGTTCCAGAGGTGGGGCCTTTGGACAATGACTGGGTTGTGGGGGCTCTGACCTCATCCATTGAAAACTGCTACTGGAAGATGGAATCTAGTGGGAAGAAGTGGGCAGGCCCTGGGCGGGGTTATATTTTCCATCCCAGCTCCAAGAGCTCACGGCTTTCCTCCACCAGGCCTTTCCACCCACCACGATGTTTCTGCCTTGGAGCCTGCCTACATGAACTTACCCCCTGAAACTGTGAGCTGAAATAAACCCTTTCTCCAAAATAAGCCTTTCTTCAGGTATTTTGGTCACAACCATGAAAAGCTAACACAGGAGCCTTTGAGTTTTTATCTTCTAGATCTTTATGAGATATAACCTTTTCCCCTCATTAGTTAGTATCTGATGAGACTATTTTCTTTTTGCTAGCATGTTCCTGTACAGATGGTCCCCAACTGGCCGCAGAGGATCTGTAATTTTTTGACTTCACAATGCAGCCCATACAACCACTCTGTTTTCACTCTCAGTACAGTATTCAATGAATTCCATGAGCTATTCAACACTTGATTATAAAATAGTCTTGGCGTTAGACAGTTTCGCCCACTGTAGGCTCCTAGTAGGTATTCTGAGCACTTTTAAGGTAGATTAGGCTTAGCTATGGTGTTCAATGGGTTAGTTGTGTTATGTGCATTTTCAACTTGTAATATTTTAAACTTACAGTTGGTTTGTTGGAACATAATCTCAACTGTTAGTTGAGGATCATATATATAAATATTCTTTTTCACATCCTCTTTTTCATATTATTCTTATAGGTAGAAGTATTTAAGTTGCACAAAACTGGATTTTTTAGCATCTGTCTTTTAATGTTTATGGTTATATTTACTGATATATTTGGTCATATTCCTGCCAACCTGTTATGTCTTTTATTATCCTTCCTTTTTGTTTGTTTGTTTGTTTGTTTGTTTATTATCTCATCTTTAGCTGGATTGACTAGGCTTTTTTCCCCCCTCATTTTTACTCATCAGTGATTTGAAACCATATATTTATAAATATATATAAACAGAATATATACCTATTATATATACACAGAATATGTATATACATATATGTTTGTTATATGTGTGTAATTATACTGTTTTTACTCTTTATGTAAGTATTTAAAAAAACATTTTTCTCAACATATTGGAATGTTTGTCAATGTTAAGAATTAACCAATACCTATTAGCTGCACTAATTAGGGTGGCTACATCTTGACATTATTATTGTCTTTCTTCCCTTTCCATACACTAACTCCCTCTATCCATTTCCAATTTTTATTGAAATCTGGAATTTAATAGAAGGATTTTTTTTCTTAACAGTTCATTAAGCTTCACAGTCATATCGTCCATGACCGTTTGGAGGAAGGATTTACTAGTTCCTCTGCATAACACCTGTTGTTTGTATCCTATTTTCCTCCTCAATTCAGTTTTCCAACTGCTTAAGTATATCCTCTAGAGAATCTTTCAAAAAGGATTGTTAACCTCCTGAGTTCTTGTCCATCTAAAAATAATTTCTGTATTGCATTTTAATCACTTTTTGCTTCAGTACAGAACACTAGGTTAAAAATCTTTCTTTTCCTGTAGAGCTTTATGACACTACGTCTTACAGAATTTTATATTTATTGCATTTGAGAAATTTGATGTGCATTTTTCTTCCCCTGAGGTTAAACTATTGAGATTTTTTTCTTCTTTGATTTTTCAAAAATTTCTGTTCTCTTTATTCCATATTTCTATTCTTTATACTTTTATTTTTTTTACCAGTAAAGCTACTGCTGAATCTTTCTCAATGCCTCCCTTATTTCCCTTCAATACTTTGTAGACCCTTTTTTGTCTGAATAGTTGCTTTGAAATTACTAGTATATGCAGATTGTGAATGGATAGAGAAAATATAATCAGATAAAGATTATCTGAGACAGATGTTGAGCTCCTGTTTGTTTTTTGTATACACTGATTTATACCCCACATTTCATCTCTTGGAATTTTGCACCTTGTTCTGGACAGATGGCTTGCCTCAATATCCAGTCTATTCATGCACTCTTCAGTTCTATGCATTTTATTCATCAACCCATCTGTTGTAGGGATTTTTCATTTGAAAAATTTGTAAATCATAAGGAAGCTTCAGAGGATAACATAACACTCATGTATCCATTATTTGAAATATTAACATTTTGTCATATTTGCTTTGGTTCCTTTTTAATAAAACATTCCTGATAAAATTACAGTTCTTTTTGTTCCCTAGTACTTTTCTTCACCTCCTCCAATAATACTATTATAAATATTATTTGTGCTTTTCCATTAATTTTCTTATAGTATCTAACTTTTTTCTTTTTCTTTCTTCCTCCATTCTCCAGTTTCATAGTTTTCTAACATCTCAAGATAAATAGCATCAAGCTGGATTTATCTTTCTGAAGGTAACTTTCTTCACTCAATATTAAGTTTTATGAAGTTTGCTTAGGTGGTTGCATATCTAGTTCATTCATGTTAACTACCATGTGATAAATCCATGTAGGAATATGTCCAGTTGCATCTTTCCCTCCCACTAATGATGGACATCAAAAGTGTCTTTAAGGTTTTTTTTTTTTTTTTTTTTTTTTTTTTTTGCTATTAACAGCACTGCAAAGAAAAAGGTGTGCATATGTTTCTGGATGGGTGTTATGCTTCAATAAAAATACAAAAAAACCTGTTGAACTGGCAGCATAGGAACACAGTGACTCTGGGTACTGATTGCTCAGTTGGCATTGCTTTTTAAAAGGCAGTTATGAATTATGTGCTATGTGGCAATTTATTTCAATGGTCTGGTGGTTTTCAACTCTGGCTATACATTAGAGTTGACTGGGGATATGATTTAAAAATATTGCTGTCCAGCCCTGCTCCAGACCAGCTAGATCAGACTCTGGGGCTGGGGCTTGGCATCAGCATTTTTACCTAGCTCCCCAGTGGTTCTTATGTGCTGCCAGGGTTGAGTACCATTGGTCTTGGAATGGAGCTGTTTTGATCATCTGTGTTCTGTTCTGATTTTCTCAGGGATTTCAGATGGGAGGAGGGTCAATTTAGATTAACTGCTTTATATTGTGTAATAACAAAAATGCAGTTAAAATATGTGTTATTACCAAAGTTCCTACGGGAAAAACAACTTCACTATAAATGTGAAACTTTTTAGTATCTACCTACCTCCTTCTTACAAATCATTGAAACAACTCCTCTAATAAGGAAATTCTCATAAATTCTGTAATACGATTGTTGTGTTGTAGTAGAATAGAGAGTATTTCCTTAGGACAAATTCTTGGCAGTAAAATTGTTGGTTGAAATGAATGTTTACTGAGGTGCCCAGTGGGATTCCCATGGATAACATAAGAGTAAGCTGCTCTTTTCCTCACCCCACCTCTTTTTGTTTTTGAGAAAAATATGTGCATTAGGGAAAAAAATCCCAATTGTACATAAAATTATTAAAGAGAAAATGAAAACCACCTGAAACTCTGTCACCCAGATAACCATCCTTAACATGTTCCTACCCCAGCATTTCAGGCTGTATATGGATTTATATAATATAGATGCAGGTTTTGAGTTGTACTGCCAACTTTCTCCCATGTCCCCCTTCTGAGCCACTGTGATCAGGAGAGTGGCTTTGGCCTGGTACCACAATTATTGTTGTTTTTTAAAGAACCAGCAATATAATCATTTTAGCATCTATGTGTGCACTTATACACACACATATACTCATTCTGTGATATTATGAAATATACTGTATATTTGACCTTAGACTAGTTTCCTGATGTACGTCTCCTAAAATCCTTGTACTCTTTGCCGTAATATAAGTGGATTTTGTATGCTAATGAGTTGACTAATGTCTGGAGAGCTTGGAGAGCTTCAGGATACCAGCTGGTTTCCAGGGGAACCAACCACATGATTAAAGGTTGGAACTTCCAGTCCCATCCCCCAACCTCCAGGGAAAGAGAGGGGCTGAAGTTGAGATGATAAACCAAAGGCCAGGGATGTAATAATCAATCATGCCTATGTAATCAATCTTCCATAAAAACCCAAAGGATTGAGTTCTGGGGGCTTCTGCATAACTGAACACATGGGAGTTCCTGGAGCCTGGTGGCCCGGGACAGAGCACAGAAGTTCCCTTCTCCCATACCTAACCTTATGCATCTCTTCCATGAGCCGGTTCAGCTCATCCTTTGTAATAAACTTTACAATGAATGAGTAAATTTAAGTCAAGTGTTTCCCTAAGTTCTATTTATTGCTCCAGCAAATTAAATTCAGCTCAAGGAAGAAGCTATGGAGGTTGTGATTTATAACTGGTCAATCAGAAGCTTAGCTTACAAACAGGGACTTCTGATTGATATTTGAAGTGGAGATCTTGTGAGTGGAAGCATCTGAGGTCTTGTGACAACCAGTCCTCAACCTGTGGGGTCTGATGCTTCCTTCAGGTAAATAATAACAGAATCAAGTTGAATTGGAAAACATCCAATTGGTGTCTGCTGGAGAATTAGCTCAGAATTGCTTGCTGTATGTGGGGAAACTCCATGCATATTTGGGATCACAAAGGTGTCCTGGCTTGTGAGAATTTAATAGGTGAAACTAGATTTTTCTTCCTATGTACTTACACACAGATACACAATATATAGAAATAAAAATTTTATTTGTGTTGGAGGAACAGAGGAGGCAAGGCACTGAAGACAACAGGAAACAGTTTTATTTGGCTGCAGCCAGGTTCAGAGGGCACAACTTTTGCTATAATCAATCAATCCCCTGAACCCCGAGTAGTTTCAGGATTACCCAGCATGCAAGGGGAGGGGCTCAGAAGTTCAGAGTCTGCAGAAGTTCACATAGAAGCAGCTTTTTCTTTCACTCTTCTGGGCAAGTTAACCCTTCAAGGACCACACCTGAGAAGGGGAGAGCTTCTTCTCCTCTTTCTTTCCTCCCCTGCCAGCTGTTACCCTGAAGCCCAGTTGGTAACTTCTATTATCTTAGGAATGTGGACATCTCTGTGAAGCCCAGCTCCAGGCCAGAGGCCCTGTTTGCACATTTCTACAAACTACTATACTGGATATATTTGTGAAAAACTAGTAAGGGGGTGTCCAGCACCTGGAGTGCTGATTATCTTCCCGGCCAGTGGCCAAGTAAAACAGGGTGACACGAAAATAGGAAGTTTATCTACTTTGAACTCTTTTTTGCAGAGACTCTTTTTCTGACAGTCTCAAAATCAGCCATGGTGAAGACTTCTGAAGAAGCCCAGCTAAGACTTTTCTGTGGAGAAAGGGGGTGCCACTACATTTGTGTATACACACACACACACACACACACACACAATTTTTTCTCAGACTTAAGACAGAATGGTCTTTGAGAATAAATTAGACTGGATTTTACCTCAAGTAGTTTAGGAGAAAACAGCCTGGGCTCTCTTTTTCTCCTTTGTAGTCTCCATTCCACTCTTGTCCCCTCTCCAAGACCAAGAAGAGAAGAAAATGGTTGATCTCCCACAGTCTCCTGAGGCTGTGGAATTTCAAGACACAGAAAGGAACTGCAGCCACTCACACTGAGTATCAATGTCTAACATGTAAAATCAAAAGTACCCATTTTGGTTCTCAGTGCGGGTCTTGGTTGGTAGTATTTCTCAGTATGGGAGCTTATGGTTGTACTTGACCTTCTTTGTCTTCAGAAGGATCTGGCCTTCTTTCTCTGACTGGTCACACCTCAGAAATCTCCTTCTACCTGGCTGCTCCTCTTCAGGCACCAGCATTCTGTCAGGTCAGGCCTCCCCTACCCCACCTCCTGCATCATCTTCCACGTGGCCCTCAGAGTTACCTTCTAAAACTGTTCTGATCCTGCTTTGGAGCCTCCCTGTGGAGGCTTACATTTTCTCATTTATTGTAAAGTTTATTACAAAGGATGAGCTGAACAGCCAGATGGAAGAGATGCACAAGGCAAGGTATGGGAGAAGGGCTTTGAGCTTCTGTCCTCTCAAGCCAAAGCCCCTAACTCAGTGGTCAAGGGCCTTTGCAGTCTAGAGTCAATGATTTCCTCACAGTTTCATGTGGCCTCCTTCTGCTGTCCCCAGCATGGCCGACACACCAACTGCTCTGCCAACATGTCAGGCTCTTTTAAGCATCTTTCTTTGCAGGGTTAATCCTCTGGCTCAGATTTCCTTTCTTACCTGGAGAAGTCATTCTCATCTGTCAAGACTTACTCCAGGATGCAAGGATGGTTCAATATATAGAAATCAATAAATGTTATTCACCACATCAATAGACTTAAAGATAAAAACCATATGATCATCTCAATAGATGCAGAAAAAGCATTCAACAAAGTACAGCAACTCTTTATGTTCAAAACATTAGAAAAACTAGGGATAACAGGAACTTACCTCCACATTGTAAAAGCTGTCTATGCTAAGCCTCAGGCTAGAATCATTCTCAATGGAGAAAAATTGAAGGCATTCCCCCTAAAATCTGGAACAAGACAGGGATGCCCTCTATCACCACTTCTATTCAATATAGTTCTCGAAACACTGGCCAGAGCAATTAGACAGACGAAAGAAATTAAAGGCATAAAAATAGGAAAAGAAGAACTTAAATTATCACTATTTGCGGATGACATGATTCTATACCTAGAAGACCCAAAAGGGTCTACAAAAAAACTACTAGAACTAATAAATGAATTCAGCAAAGTGGCAGGATATAAAATCAACACGCATAAATCAAAGGCATTTCTGTATATCAGCGACAAAACTTCTGAAATGGAAATGAGGAAAAACACTCCATTCACAATATCCTCAAAAAAAAATAAAATATTTGGGAATCAACCTAACAAAAGAGGTGAAAGATTTATACAACAAAAACTACAAAACCCTAAAAAGAGAAGTAGAAGAAGATCTTAGAAGATGGAAAAATATAAACTGTTCATGGATAGGCAGAACTAACATCATCAAAATGGCGATATTACCAAAAGTTCTCTATAGGTTCAATGCAATGCCAATCAAAATCCCAATGGCATTTCTTGTAGAAATAGATAAAGCAATCATGAAATTCATATGGAAAAATAAAAGACCCAGAATAGCAAAAGCAATTCTAAGCAAGAAGCGTGAATCAGGACGTATAGCGATACCAGATTTCAAACTATATTACAGAGCAATAGTAACAAAGACAGCATGGTACTGGTACCAAAACAGGCAGGTGGACCAATGGTACAGAATAGAAGACACAGAGACTAATCCACAATGCTACAACTATCTTATATTTGATAAAGGAGCTAAAAGCATGCAATGGAGGAAGGATAGCATCTTCAACAAATGGTGCTGGGAAAACTGGAAATCCATATGCAACAAAATGAAACTGAATCCCTTTCTCTCTCCATGCACAAAAGTTAACTCAAAGTGGATCAAGGAGCTAGATATCAAATCAGAGACTCTGCGTCTGATAGAAGAAAAGTTGGCTCCGATCTACATATTGTGGGGTCGGGCTCCAAATTCCTTAATAGGACACCCATAGCACAAGAGTTAATAACAAGAATCAACAAATGGGACTTACTTAAACTAAAACGTTTTTTATCAGCAAGAGAAACAATAAGAGAGATAAATAGGGAGCCTACATCCTGGGAACAAATTTTTACTCCTCACACTTCAGATAGAGCCCTAATATCCAGAGTATACAAAGAACTCAAAAAATTAAACAATAAGAAAACAAATAACCCAATCAACAAATGGGCCAAAGACCTGAACAGACACTTCTCAGAGGAGGACATACAATCAATCAACAAGTACATGAAAAAATGCTCACCATGTCTAGCAGTCAGAGAAATGCAAATCAAAACCACCCTAAGATACCATCTCACTCCAGTAAGATTGGCAGCCATTATGAAGTCAAACAACAACAAGTGCTGGCGAGGATGTGGGGAAAAGGGTACTCTTACACATTGCTGGTGGGGCTGCAAACTGGTGCGGCCAATTTGGAAAGCAGTATGGAGATTCCTGGGAAAGCTGGGAATGGAACCACCATTCGACCCAGCTATTGCCCTTCTTGGACTATTCCCTGAAGACCTTAAAAGAGCGTACTACAGGGATACTGCCACATCGATGTTCATAGCAGCACAATTCACAATTGCTAGACTGTGAACCAACCCAGATGCCCTTCAATAGATGAATGGATAAAAAAATGTGGCATTTATACACCACGGAATACTACTCAGCACTAAAAAATGACAAAATCATGGAATTTGCAGGGAAATGGATGGCACTAGAGCAGATTATGCTTAGTGAAGCTAGCCAATCCCTAAAAAACAAATACCAAATGTCTTCTTTGATATAATGAGAACAACTAAGAACAGAGCAGGGAGGAAGAGCAGGAAGAAAAGATCATCATTAAATAGATACATTAGGTGGGAGGGAAAGGAAGAAAAAAGTGAAATTGCATGGTAATGGAGGGAGACCCTCATTGTTATACAAAATTTCACATAAGAGGTTGTGAGGGGAACGGGAAAATAAACAAGGAGAGAAATGAATTACAGTAGATGGGGTAGAGAGAGAAGATGGGAGGGGAGGGGGGATAGTAGAGGATAGGAAAGGTAGCAGAATACAACAATTACTAATAGGGCATTATGTAAAACTGTGGATGTGTAACCGATGTGATTCTGCAATCTGTATATGGGGTAAAATTGGGAGTTCATAACCAACTTGAATCTAATGTATGAAACATGATATGTCAAGAGCTTTGTAATGTTTTGAACAACCAATAAAAATAAATAAATAAATAAATAAATAAATAAATAAATAAATAAATTATCTTAAAAGGAAAAAAAATACCTACTCCAGATGTTTTCTCTTTGGGGACATTTTTCTTTAATCTCCCTATACCTCAGGGCTATTTGCTTACAGGTAAGGATTTGGGGGCAGGAGGACCATTTGACCTGGGCATTCAGAAAATGTCTCAAATTTGAACTTCTGAGGTTTATGTATCCACACACATAAAGGATAATACACTCCATTGAAAAACAACAAGTTTCATTATTTGCCTTTAAGTATGTCTCATTGTTAGCCACTAAGCAACACAAGCACCTTTTGGGGAAAATTCCTAAAGGACCTTGAAAGCATCCTTCCTTTTATTTTAGCTAAAACGTTTTGGAGGAACTTACAATGAACCAGCCATGATCTACAAGATCACTGAGTCACTCTTTTATTTTAGATTCCTGTAGAAAACCAGGCTTATTATGACATTGAGCTGAGCACAGTCTGAAACATTTGCATCTGCTATCTTTGTGACCCTGAGCTGAGCTTGCCCAGAAGTGCTGGTGTCTGCCATGTTTAAGTGTCCTTGCCAGCCCTTTAAACCTTCTACCAGTGTGCCCCACGACCTTGACCTGAGCATGCCAGGAATGGATCCACCGTCTTTTCCTCTTGAATTATGACCCTGAACTGAGCATGCTCAGAATTGTGCCCTCCTCTAAAATGAGTACCTGTAGTGTCCTGGAATAAAATCCCCATGCTTCCTTTTTCTGGGGAAGCGCACGGTTTTAAAGATGATTCCCATGTTCTCCTTAGTCATCGTGGGGAGTAAATCTTTCTCCATTCTTTTGTCCTGTGATCTTGCTCATAGGCGTCTCACTCATCAAGAACTAAACCCTTTGCATTTGGTTACATCATCACCCAACCACACTGGCCACAGTGCAGTATAAATTCATGGTTGCTTTAAAATAACAAACTGATGATATCATGACTAACACAATTATATTGCATCTATCTTTTTATTAGAATCACTAGTTGCTAAATGTATAGGTTTAAAACATGCCACAAATTTTGGAACATTTTCAAGGTGTATTTTCCTTCTTTAATTAAAAAAAAAATATGACAAAAGAAGTCTATGGCCCTTCCTGCCTTGTCCCCTACAGAAGCCCAGATAGATGTCTTGTGATACTGAGTTAGGTGCCACCAAACCAGGTTCTCTGATGGCTGAGTAGGAGAGCATCACCTAGTTCCATGATCTTTTCCTCCCAGCTCAGGCTGCCAGTGTTCAGGGATGCAATGGGAGTAAGACCTTGGCCCAGCTCGTTCTCCACTCCAGATTCTCTCTGGCTCTTTGCCTCACTCTCACAGGTTCCTCCAGACTTTGGAAGGGACAAGGAGACTAGAGGAGCAGTAGCGTCTCTTGCAGGGCTACCTCTGCAGTGAGTGACCTGCATGGCAGGCCCTCCCCAAAGGGCTCAATTATGGATGTTAGACCTTCCAACCACGTACAGTCCACCAGCTTGAGATGCCTCCCTGAGGCCTGCAGCACCCCGTGAAGTTATGTTCGCCTCCCCTGCTGCACCCTCAAGCTATTTAGGGTGAGCACCCCTCCTCCTGACTGCAGCCCCTGGGAAGAATGCTTTCAAGACACATCCTTCCAGAAAGCCCTTTGGGCACTGCTTCTGGGGCCACCTTCTCTCTTCCTCCTATTCCTGTCCCTTTTCAAGGTCCAGTCAGCCTCCCACCATCACCACCCACCAGAAACAGGGAGACATCAGACTGCATGATCATGTCACCCAGACTCTGGGAACACATCTGATTCTCCAAAGAGCATCTTTCCTGTGCCCCCTGGCCTTTGGCTCCTTTGAGCTGGGCCTTCCAGCCTCTGTAGCTCAGCAAGCCTCGAGCCAAGGAATGAGGACTTGGCCCTTCTGATAGCCTCTCCAGGAGGAGTTCTCGCAGGGCTCCTATTTGGCTGGGAAGAAGACATCCCTTCAAATCCAAAGTGCGCTTTTCTCCTTCAAATCCCATGAATCCATTTTCTATTGCTGTTGTATACAAACTTAGGAGCTTAATTTAAAGCAACACAAATTTATTACTCTCCATTTCTGTAGATCAGAAGTCCAACACTGTCTCACTGGACAAAAATCGAGCAGGACTATGTTCCTTCTGGAGGAACTGGGTGTGCTCTAGTGTCTTGATTTTTTAAACTTCTAGAAGTCACCTGCATTTCTTGGTCATGGACCCTCCACCCTGGTCTCTCTTGGAAGCCAGCGGGTTACACACCTGTCTAGCTGTTCCTTCCTTTCTTCTACAGTCATGACTCCCTCTCAGACAACAAGAGAAAGGGTCTCCAAATTTAAAGATTGATGCAATTAGATTGGGTTTGCCTGAGTCTCCAGGACACTCTCCCTATCTTTAACATCTTTACCTTATCACATTTGCAAAGTCTCTATTTCCTTGTCAGGTTCATATTTACAGGTTCCAGGGATTCATACATGGCAGATTTGGGAAAAGAGGCTTTCTCTCCCAGGCCAACCACATCTCATTGCATCCATGAGCCTCTTTAAGTCTCTTGTCTTATATGTGCTGGAGGAGGAGAGGGGATTGATGGCCGTGGAATGGGCTCTGTCATATTTCTGGAAATCCTTGTGGGGCTTGCGTGTAACTCTCTTCTACATATTTGATACTTACTGCCTATTGCCTTCAGCCTTAAGTTTGGTTGAATAAATGTTATAGGAGGCCCTTGTTTGGTATAAAGTGCCCCTGCAGAACAGACCAAATATCAAAATAAAGTCCCTCATGCTGAAGATCCACATTGCCAAACGGAAACTAAGTCACTATCTGATCTTCTGAGAAATCACAAGAAATAGTTCATAGCCCATTTTCCCAACAGGCCAGTTTCAGTCAATATGGTAATGAAGTCTCCTCTGCTTTAGTCCTTACCAAAATAAATAGATACACAAAACTGCAGTGGCCTATTGATAACCCATCGGTGATTTTTCTCCTCTCCCTTCTCCCTGTCCCTCTCCTCACAAGGAAAGCAACGTTGAAATGATGAATCTGCTTTTTGTTCTTTGTTTCTGCTTTCTTTAGCTCTTTCTGAATATAAAACTAACCTCTTCTGCTCAGCCCAACAGAACACTTCTATTTAAAGTGTTGCCTGATTCTCGAATCACAAATAAAGCCAATTAAGATCTTTAAATTTGTTGGGATTTTTGTTTTTTGACAACTTTTATACCAGAATTCTGGGCACCCAGAAAAATCACATTCCACACACTGACTGTGTGTGTTTCTTTCCTGCTCCAGACTCTGAGATCCTTGGGGGCAGAATTTGTTTTTCATTCATCTAATGAGCCTTCTGGAAAAAAAGTTGGTTGCTTGTAGGACAGAGAGGGAAAAGACAGTTCTCTGATTTATTGCTTAAAGGAATTAGAGATGTAGGACACTTGTCAAAACTCTGCTGGAACAAGTGTCTTAATACAGTTATTTAAAAGAATAGGTGGACTTTAGACAAATATTAGGCCACATTAACTTGCCAAGAAAGCAAAAGTGACTCCTGACCCTCCTGGATTGATGATATCTTTGTTATTTCAATTAAAAAGCCAAGTGTGGGAAAGCACTTAATGGAATTCCAGCCTCCCCTCCCGAAAGAGGTTTGCTAGGGACACAGTCTCCGCTCCTGGGCTGCCTTAGAGCTGTGAGCTTAAATCCTGTTTTCCTCTTCAACAACAGCAGAGTTGACTGCAGGTAGATGGGTTTCAGTGTCACCCTAGGGCCACAGGGAAAGTTGGAACGCTCTACATCCTGTGAACTCTCCATGGAATATGGTATCAGTGCAGCAAGACAGGCTCACCATCAGTCACCCTCTGGGTGGCAGTAGGGACGCACTGGGTTATAGTCACTCCCACTGCACCTCTTATTTATGCTTGACTCTCAGGCAACCTGAATTCGTCTTGTAACTTCTAAACAAAGCCTCAGGAAGAAGGGGCGAGGGGATGGAGTAGACAGCAGGGCACGTGGGGCCGCCATTCACATCCTGGATACACCCAGACTCAAAACATAGTGAAAACCTCCAAATGACTCCATGAATATGTCCATGTATGCCAGTGTTCCTCTTTATTTGGTACAGTAGCCTGAATGAATGGCTCCCAAAGATATCAGGTCCTAATCCCTCAGAACCTGTTTTATTTCATATAGCTGGAAAAAAAAAAAAAACCCAAAAGGATTTTATGGATGTGGTGAAGGATCCTGAGATGGGGAGATTATCACCCAGATTTTCAACACGAGCATTACATGCAGCCACAGGTGTTGCTGTAACAGGGAGTCAGGGGGAGCCTGGACAGTAACAGTCAGGGGGAGCCTGGAGTCAGGGGGATACGGCAGCGTGACCGTGAAGCACAGATTGGAGTGTTGGGACTCAGGAAAGGATACCCCAAAGTATGATGCTTTGGCACCCTGCCAACTTTGAACTGAAGGACATTGGAAGGGCCTCAGAACCAAGTTCTCTCTGACCGTCTCCTGCTGCCCTCCTGTCTCCCACCCCTCCTTTTTCCTTCAAAGCGAGTCACAGAGATTAGAATCCCTCTCTCCAAGGTGGCCCATAGAAACTAGAACTCCTTCTGCCTGCAGCCAGATGAACTAGAAAGAATTATTGCTCTAAAATTTGCCCCTCCCTGTGCCCTTCCATCTGGGAGCTGACTCTAAAGAAGTTCTCCAAAAAATCTTGTCGGATAGAAGGTCCTAAGACCCTCATTCCAGAGGGACTGGGCTCTATACTCGGGAGGAAGAAGTGCTACGAAGAGAATCTGGATCGTCGGTTTGGCTGGGTTCCCCTCTGGACTCGTTACCGTTAGACCACACCCTTTTTGCCCTATCGACATTTCACAGCCATCTTGAACCTGAGCATCAAACACTATCCATGAGTCTTCATCCTGAAGGGCTCCCAGGTCCCATAAAACCACAATGAAATAAAACTGTTATCGTTTCTCTGTTAACCTATCTTTTGTCATAGGAATGTTGGCCGTGACCCAGACGATGGGGAGGAAAGGCACCACATCTTTCCACCCCTGCAGGAGTGATGTGGTCACAGGTCAAGGAATGCCAGGAGCCCCTGGTGGCAGGAAGAGGCAAGGCACAGCTTCTCCCCCAGAACTTCTAGAGGCAGCCCCTCCCTGTTGACCCCTTGATTTCAGCCAGAGGGATTGGCTTTAGATGTCTGGCCTACAGAATTGTCAAAGAAAAATCTCTAAATCTTAAGCCACCAAATTTGTGATAAATTTGTTAAAGCAGACTTAGGAAATGAATACATTTGGTAGGTTGCTGAGAACTTATACTGTATGATCCTCTTTCTTTCTTTTTTTTTTTTTTTAAGAGACAGTGAGAGAGGAGAGAGGAGAGAGAGAATTTTTAATATTTATTTTTTAGTTCTCGGTGGACACAACATCTTTGTTGGTATGTGGTGCTGAGGATCGAACCCGGGCCACACGCATGCCAGGCGACCGTGCTACCGCTTGAGCCACATCCCCAGCCTGTATGATCCTCTTTCGACAAATATTTACTATAGGGCAGGCACTTTAGAACCAGGGAGGCAGGCAGAGGAGGAGAGAGGATGCTTACAAGCCCTCACCCCCCCATCCAATGCAGAATGTTCCAAATGTGTGTACTTTTCTGCAGAGAAATTTTATAATTTGCATCAGGTTCTGAGGGGGTCCGTGCCCTCCAAAAAACTGAGAAGCCTTGCTGTGACTGTTGGTCAAAGTTTCTTCCTTGGCTGACACTCCAGTAAGACCCTGAGGACCATGTTGACAGAGAAAGAGAGTGAATGGCACGAAGCCAAAGTGCATCCTTCACTTCTCCTGGAAGAAACGGCAAAGAGATAGTAATTTCAATATTGAATCTTATTGCTTAAATTTTAGGGATCATTTATCTACACAAGTATTTACTGAAAACTTAGAATGTGCCAGCTACTACTCTTAGCCAGTGGGGATACAGTGGGGGAACAAAACAGACCAAAAAGTCCAGCTGTCATGGAGCTGGTGTTCCTGTTAAGAGGATGGACAAAATCCCAGTCAACACACAATAACTCAGGGGGTGTGGAGTGGGTGACCGCAGGGAGCAAGGCTGACAGTGGGCCTTGGGGACGTGCTTTCTTTACACAATTGTCAGAAGAGATTCTCTGCAAAGACCATGTGTGAGGAAGTGAAGGAACGAGCCATAAGAATTCACAGGGAAGAGAGATGGAGGCAGAAGTAAAAGCTAGAGCAAAGGCCTAAGAGAAGAGCCCCTGGCTTCCCCAGACCAGCAGTAGGTATACTGCCTAAAACAGCTGCTTGTTTACTTGAGCTGGCAAAGAGATTAGTAGTCAACAGAGGGAAACCATTAAATTAGGAGGAAATTCTTCCTCATGATGTTAGAAGAAAATTATGTTCTGTTGAATTGGATAGAATTTTTCTTAGGGAAGGAATACACACACACACACACACACACACACACACACACACACACACATTGACAGACAGAAAAGCAATCCAGAAAACAAATGGAACTTGGGGTTTCAGGCCAATGCAAAGGAATAATGAATTGTCCCACAGAAGAGGTGGGATAGTGTTGGTTGGATGGCTTATTGGATTTTTTTTTTTTTTTTTGGTGTTTTGTAACTGAGTCTTTGAGCGCCTGTCTAACTTCACTGCTGGATATGGATAATAAGTCTCTGCTCATATTCGAGAGTGTAAGACAAGACAGCAGGCCCTTGAAGTTGAAAGACATCAGACCCGTTCCCCAGGAAAGCTACTAGTGAACTTCAAGGAAAGAAGACCACTCGGCCAGTGGTTTGCCTTTAGAAGACCAAGTCCAAGGATTTAGAGAAGAGTGTGAAGAACATGGATCCTGGAGGGCCTGGGCCTGCAGAAATGGGATTTCCAGGGTTCCAGTTCCTGAAATGCTGTGAGACTGCTTGTGCACAACAAATAAACACTCTAACTTGATGTCACATATGGAGGCAACCAAGAGGCAGTGAAGGATGGTAACTGAGAGCCTGTGCTTGGAGCAGAATAGGCCTGGACTTGAATTTCAGTCCCTCCTTTTATTCTATGACCTTGAGAGAGTTACTCCTCCCTTAAGATCCATTGTGGGGTGAAGAGGGTCCCCCTAAAATTCATGTCCATCCAGAACCTCAGAATGTACCCCTATTGGAAATAGGAATTTACAGATGTAGTTAGTTAAGATGAGGCCATTTAGGCTTAGGGCAGCCCCCAAATCCAATGGCTACTGTCTTTATAAAAGAGGGAAATTCAGATCAGAGACACAGACATGCACAGGGAGACAGCCATGTGATCACAGAGGCAGAATTGGAGTGATGAAGTGATCAGTCAAGTCAGCTTTCTGTTACTGTGACAAAATACCTGAGAAAATCAACTTCATAAAGGAAAAGTTTTATTCAGGGCTCATGGTTTCAGAAGTTTCAGTCCATGGTCTCTCGGCTCTATTGCTGTAGGCCTGCGGCAGCACAGTCATCATGTTAGAAGTATGTGGTGGTAAAGGCTGCTCACTTCATGGTGGCTGGGAGGTAAAAATAGAGGAAAGGAATGAGTCTCCAACATCCCCTTCAGGGGCTCTCTACTGACCTAAATTCCTTCCACTAGAATTCACCTCCTACAGGTCCCACCACCTCCCAATAGCACTTACAAGCGGGGGCGGGGGGGGGCAAGCCTTCACCACAGGAGCCTCTGGGGGACATTCAAGATCCAAACTACAGCATCAGTAATCCAGGATTGATAGCAGCCACCATAAGCTACAAGGAGACAAAGAAGGATTCTCCCCACCCTCTGAGTGTGTGTGGCCCTGCTGATACCTTGACTTTGGACTCTGGGAGAACACATGTGTTAAGCCACTGATTGTGTGGCCATTTCTAGCGACAGCCCTGAGAGACCAAAGTGGTATCTTCATCTGCAAGTTGAAGAAGAGGAGTTGACAATATGAACCTTCCTTGTACCCAGCAGGGTGCCTGGGAGTCATCTGCGAGGGAGGCCCTGCTCCACACCACCGTGTTGCTTAGTTCTCAGGACCATGGTGGTACGACCGGCAGACACCAGTACCTGAGTCAGCCCAGAGGTCACAACTGCAGCCTGGCTGCAGTTAGATGTCTGACCTGCGGTCCAGCTGCATGGGCTGGCAGGCTTACATTCTGGTGGAAGACTCTGACAATAACCAAGGAACTTGGGGCCGGGTGCAGTGGCACACACCTTTAATCCCAGCAGTTTGGGAGGCTGAGGCAGAAGGATTGTGAGTTCAAAGCCAGCCTCAGCAACCTAGCGAGGCCCTGAGCAACTCTGTGAGACCCTATCTCTAATAAAATATACAAAAGGGATGTGGCTCAGCGGTTAAGTACCCCAGGTTCAATCTCCTGTACCAAAATAAACTAAAAAAATAAGATAAAGAAATAATCAAGTAACTTACATTAACATGTGCCCTAAGAAAAAAACAAGACAGGGCGAGAAGATAGAGAGGGCTGGAGGGCAGGGACCACAAGCTATTTTTAAGTAGTGTCAGGACAGAGTTCTCTCCACACTGTCCCAGGTGCATGACACATACCCAGGGGATGCTCTTTGATTCTGAGTAGGGCCAAGGCTCCATGTTGGCAGCCAGGGGCAGTTGTTGCTTCGAGCCTGCTGGGTCTGTCTCCTTCCTGACCTCAGGCCAGCAGCTGCTGCTGCGGAGTTGTGAAGGGCCGTTGGGGAAGCAGCGCCTCAGGAGGATTCTGGGGCTGGGAGCCTACTGCTGCCAGCTCGGCTTGGCAACCCCCTTCTGCTCAGCAGCGCCTGTGCATCCTGGAGAGCATCATCAGATGACTGATTCTTGGAAAGTAACCAACTTCCCTGAACCTCAGTTACTTATATGCAAAAGAACCCCACAATGATAGCCCATCTCTTTTGTTTGTCTGATTTTTTTTTTTTTTTGGTGGGGGGCATAGCTGAAACAAATCATTTACTTAACAAATGTTTATTGAGCAGCTATAATGTGCCAGGTGCTCATCGTACTAGGTGGATACACAGGTTGAACAAATCCCCTGTCCTCAAGTGCTATACAGTCTATTGGGGAGAGCAGTCTTCAGTAAGCAAATTCCAAGCCAGGCTGAGTGCCACAGAGGGGAAAATGGCAAGAGGAGGAGCCGGCTCTGCTCTGGGCAGTGCAGGAAAAGCCCGTCTTGAGAACTGAAAGGCGAAACGCGCCCACCTCTGCTCTTTCTAATGGGCACCGTTAAAATGTGCAAATCAGTGGAGGGACAGCTGACTTTTTGGTAGTATTTGTTCTTTGAACCCCCAAATAGGGTAAGCTTTTCCAATGAACAAAGGGTTATTTCATCCCAAGAGGGATTCTGCTTTCTGAATTTTGTTCGTGATTTTAAAATTTTTGTTTATTTTCTTTTACATGAATAACACTCTGCCTGTCTCCTGGACCTGAAAGGAAGGATGAAATACTGCACGTGAACAATGAAGTACCTACCACCCCTGGACACCCTTTGAAGGCCCCTCCTAGATGTCAAAGACCCCGCCTCCTATCTCTGTCCCCAGGGAGATGCCACACCCCCCCAAAGGCTGTATGTGTGATTCCCTGTCTTCACTTTCACTGTTACGTGTTTACCTGGAGGAAATTCTCTGTTTACCTGACAATATATTTACTTTGACTTTTTTTCTGGAGACTTTTCTGAAGAGAAGTTTTAGGGTCCCAGTGAATCTGCGAGGAGGGCTCACAGGTATCTGATATCATCCAGACCCTCCCATCTGCATGGCCTCCGTTATCGACATTCCCCCACGTTGGGTACAGCTGCTGAGCCTTCAAGGCAAGCGATCACGCCCAGTGCTGTACATTCGTGGGCTTGGACAGGGTCCATCGGTACAGTGTCACACATGAAAGAATTGAGCGGCTGAACTTCGTTAAAACAAAAAAAGTCTGCCTTTAGCTTATATCTTTAAAAGTCATTACCAAACCCCAGCCATCTAAATTTCACCCTAGACTATCTTCTAGAAGATGACAGTGTTGCATTTTGTATTTAAATATGCAACCCATTTTGAGTTAACATTTGTGATGGGTATGATAAGGCCTGAGTTGAGATTCATTTTTTGCATACAGATGTCCAGTTATCCCAGCACCATTTGGTGAAAAGACTCACCTTTCTTCACTGCATTGGCTTTACTCCTCTGTCAAGATCACTTGACCTTATTAAATTGGGTCTGCTTCCGGGCTGTCTGTCCTGCTGCATTGGTGAATTTGTCTGTTCATTCGCCAATTTCACCGTCTTCATGACTAAAGCTTTATGGTCCACGCTGTGAAGAGGTGGGGTCTTGGCAGGATCGGGTCTTCCTTACACAGGAACAGGGGACACACTTTTACTTATTTAGTTATCCTCTGTTTCTTTTATCAGAATTTTGGAGTTTTTCATATTAAAACCTTGTGCATGTTTTGTTAGATTTATGACAAGGTATTTAGGTTTTGGTGATGCGGGTGGACCCTGGTATCCTGTTTTTAATTTCAAATGCTGCCTGTCGGTAACTGGTATATAGGAAAACAGTTGACTTTCATATATTGATCTTGTATCCTGCAACCTTTCTACAGTTGCTATCGTTGATTCCAAGAGGGTGTTTTTCCTTTCCTCCTTCCCTCCCTCCTTCCCTGCCTCCCTTCCTTCCTTTCCTAGTCATTTTTGTCAATTCTTTTAAGTTTTCTACATGGACAGTCAAGTCATTTGTGAAGAAAGAGGGTTTTATTTCTTCCTCCCCAATCAATATGTTCCCTCATTTGCTTTCCTAGTCTTACTGCAGTGGCTATGTCTTCTGGAATAATACTGAAAAGGAGTGGGAGAGGGGACACTTGGCCTTGCTCCTGACCTCAGTGGGAAAGATTCTGGTTTCCTGCCATTAAGTGTGATGTTTGTTAGCTGTAGGGCCTTTGTAGATATTCATTTCAAGTAAAGGCAGTTTTTCTCTATTCCTTACATACTGGGAGTTTTTATCATAAAGAGATGTTATAGTTTTGTTAAATACAGTTTCTCTAATTATTAACATGTTCATGTGATTTTCCCTTCATTAGCCTGTTGGTGCATGTTAATTTTCAAATGCTGAACCGGATTGGCAGATCTAGGTAAATCCCACTTTGTTGTGGCTTATTATTATTATTAACATCAGGATAGATTTGCTGATGTTTTGTCGAGGATTTTTGTATCTGTGTTCATGTGAGACATTGGTTTATAGTTTTTCTTTTCTGTAATGTCTTTAAGACAATGCCTCACAGGATGAATTATGAACTATTCCCTCTGCTTCTGTCTTTTAAAAGAGATTCTAAAAAATCAGTGTAAGTTCTTCCTTAAATGTTTTGTGGAATTCACCAATTAGTCCATCTGGGCCTAGAGCTTTCTTCAATATGTTTAAAAATACTGGCCTATTTAAATTGTCTCTTTCTTCTTGCGTGAATTTTGACAAACTCTGTCAAGGAATCAGTCCATTCCCTCTAGATTATGAAGATATTCTTATTCTACCTTCAGTGGTCATGGGGTCTGTAGTGATGCCCTCTGTTTAATTTCTGTGATTCGTAAACTGTGTCCTCTTTCTTTTTTTCTTAGGGAAAACTGGCTTGAGGCTGATACATTTAGTCGATCTTTTCAAGAACGAGCTTTGGGAATTACTGATTTTCTCTACTGATTTTCTGGCGTATGTTGTGATTATTATTCTTTCTTTTCTTTGGTTTACTTCAGATTTACTTTGCTTTTCTTTTTCTGGTTTCCTAAGGTGGAAGCATGTGTTTGGTTTTTGATCTTTCTTCTTTTCTGATATATCCATTCAACACTAGAGTAGCACTGGTCGTAGGAAAGCAAAAAAACCTTTGGCTACTTTCCATGAATTTTGGGAAATTGTGTTTTCATCTTCATTTAGCTAATAACGTTTCTGATTTATTTTGACATTTATTCTTTGATCCCTTTATTATTTGGAAGTGCATTGCTTAATCTCCATGTATTTTTGAAATTTCCAATTATTTTTCTTACTGATTTTGACTTTCATTCCATGTGCTCTGAGAGTGGACATGATACTTTTAAAATTTTTTCTTTCTTTATTTTTTGCTAATGTGTGTTTTTATGGCCCAGAATGTGATCTGTCTTGGTGAATGTTCCTTATGACCCTGAGAAGAATGTATATTCTGCTGTTATTGGATGAAGTAGTCTATGGATGTCCATCCTATCCAGTTGATTGATGGTGTTTTTGAGTTCAATTATGTCCTTACTGATTTTCTGCCTGCTGAATCTGTCCATTTTCTGATAGAAGATTGATAAAAGTCTCCAACTCTGATAGTGAATTCATCTATTCATCCTGGTAATCCAATCAGTTTCTGCCTCATGTGTTTTGACATTCTGTTGTTAGATGCATACACATTAAAGGTTATTATATCTTCTTGGAGAATTGACCCCTTTATTTTTACACAATGTCCTCCTCTCTCTCTGACAACTTGTCTTGCTTTGAAGCCTGTTCTGCTGACATGAATATAGCTACTCTCCTTTTCTTTTGATTAGTGTTACTGTGGTACACGTTTTTCATTTCATTTAGTTTAAATCTATATTTCATTATATTTCAAGTGGGTTTCCTGTCAACATCATATAGTTGACTCATGTTTTTCTAATTCATTCTGACAATCTCTCTGTTTTAATTGACTCATTTAGACCATTAACAAATTCAAAGCAATTATTGATACAGTTGGATTAGTACACTGTATTACAGGAGATATATACATAAGCATACATAATTGAATACACTGTTGTTATTATGTTCAACAAATTGTCTGTTTGATTAAGAATAAGTAAATCAAAAGTTTTAATTTCACCTTTGCCTTTTCTTTTGATGCTGTTCCTTTCTTTACAAAGGTTTGAGTTTCTCCTTCTCACTCAAGATCTCTTCGAACATTTCTTGCAAGGTAAGCTTATTGGCAACAAATTCTTTACATTTTTGTCTGTCTGGGACAGTCCGTCTTTATTTCTTTTTCAATTTCAAAGGTTGATTTCACAGGATATGGAGTTCTAGGTCCGTGGGTGTTTTTGTGTTTGATCGTTTATTTGTTTGTTTCTGTCAACAGTTACAATACCTCACCTCACTTCTTGCTTGCATAGTTTCTGAAGAGGTCAGATGTAACTCTGATCTTTGCTCCTCTGTTGGTGAATTGGTTTTTCTTTGTCTTCCTTCAGTGCTTTATCTTTGATTTTCTGTAGTTGGAAAATGATATGCTTCGGTTCAGAGGATAGTTATTCTTGTTGGCTTTTGCTTGTTTAGTTCAGGCATTTTTCCTACTTGATGATCTCTGAGCTTCCTGGATCTTGGTTATCATTATGTCTGTGTTCCTCCTTTTATTATTATCCCACAGTTCTTGAATATTCTGTTCTCATTTTAAAAGAATCTTTGTTCTCTTCTCTTTTCAGTTTTGGAGATTTCTGTTGATGTTCAGTTATCCTTCTGGACCCATCTGACCTTGACTCCAGGGCCCCCATGGATACTAGGGTCTTCAGATACACAGCATGTGCATGTAACCTAAGCCCATCTCCTGCGTACTGTAAATCCTCTCTAGAGGACATATGATATCCAATAGAGTACAAATCCTGTGCTAATAGTTGATATATTAGATTTCTTGGGAAATGCTGACAATAAAAAAAGTCTGTACATGTTCAGCAAAGACACAATTTTTTTCCCAGAAGTTTCAATCCACAGTTTAACCCATGGATACAGAACCCATTGATATAGAGGTTTGATAGTGTCCTCAAGCTCAGAAATTCTTTCTTCAGCCATGTCTAGTCTACTGGTGGACCATCAAAGGCATTCTTCATTCCTGTTACAGTGGGTTTTATTTTTATCTTTAGCAGTTCTTTCTATTCTCTCCTAGGACTTCCATCTCTGCTTACATCGTCCATCTGTTCTTTACACATCATCTACCTTATCCATTAGAGCCTTTAGCAGAGTAATTGTAGTTGTTTTAAATTCCCTGTCTGACAATTCCAATATCCCTGCCACATCTGGTTCTGACACTTGCTGTCTTCAAACTGTGCTTTTTCCTTTTCATCTGCCTTGTAGTTTTTCTTGAGAGTCTTTTATAATGCCTGGAGTGTGGTTCCCATCAAAGTTTCTGCTCTGATGTGTTTCCATGTCTCTGGATCTTCCTTTGAGTCATAGTAGTTTGCCTCATACCCTCACTTCTCCTAGAGATCTAAGATGAAGATTTTTCAGTTTCTTCAGTTTCTTTCCTACCAGTTAGGATGGAGTGTCAAATTTTAACCTCCTTACATGTGAAACTGAAAAACAGAAATTCTTTTTACTTCTTGTTTGAATTTCATATAAATAGAATCACAACATTTGCTTTCTTCTGACATTTGCTTTCTTTATTCAACATCAGGTTGACAAGATTCATGCCTCTGGATGGATGTGTGTAGTTCCCTCATTTTCACAGTAGCATAATATTCTACTGTGTGTCTGTGCACAGTTTGTTTTGTTCTCCCACTCATTGGTGGGAGTTTGGGTTGAAAGTAGTAATTAAGACAACACTGTATTTACACGGATCAATAATCAGATCAGTAGAAGAGAATAAAGAACCCAGAGACAGATGGGCCCATTATACAGAAGTCTGGTTTAATCCAGCACTGACATTGCAGATTAGAGGGAGAAGGGATAAATTTAGTCAATAAAAAGGGGACAGTGAATATTTATATATAGAGAAATAAATTCTGATTAATGAAAGACAAAAAAGCAGGAGATAAAGGGGCTGGGGATGTGGCTCAAGTAGTAGCATGCTCACCTGGCATGTGTGAGGCACTGGGTTAGATCCTCAGCACCACATAAAAATAAAATAAAGATATTGTGTCCACCTAAAGCTAAAAAATAAATATTGTTTTTAAAAAGCAGGAGATAAAAAGTTAAAATATCTGCTTGGCACTGTGGCTCACGCCTGTCATCCTAGTGGCTCAGGAGGCTGAGGCAGGAGGATCAAAATTCAAAGTTAAAAAAAAAAAATCAGAGTTCAAAGCCAGCTTCAGCAAACACACGGTGCTAAGCAACTCAGTGAGACCCTGTCTTTAAATAAAATACAAAACAGGGCTGGGGATGTGGCTTCAGTGGTCAAGTACTCCTGAGTTCAATACCTGGTACAAAAAAAAAAAAAAAGTTAAATAATCAGAAAATGCTACATAGAGGTTTTTAACTGTATGTCACAGAACTCTAATGGGCTGGTAGGCAGGATTGAGTAGGTTCATGAATGTGAACAGGAAAAAAAAAGGAATAACTATTTTGGCTCACCTCTAAATTAGAGATTCAGTCATGAACATGGACAACATAGCATAACAGTCTCAGTACCTGTGATTTTGTCACTAATAAAAAATACAGATATTTTCACATCACATTATAGTCATTGTAAGTATTCTGTAATTTTATTTATGCTCCTCAGTATTTGGAAGTTTATAGCCATTATTAGATATTCTGCCAAATCAACTAATTTATTCCTTCCCCTTTGATCTGCAATGTCAGTGCATGTCATCTTAATTACTACGACTGTGAACTAAGTGTGATACCCAGCCAGGTCTTTCTACTTTGTGTATTGGGTCTTCTTAATCTTTTTTTTTTTTAATATATTAATTTTAGAAATAGTTTCTCAAATTCCATGAAAAACTTACTGGAATGTTCATTGGAATTTCATGGAATCTACAAGTTGTTTATTTATGCCTTTTGATAAATTCCATGTTTTCTGCAGGAAAGACTTGTTCATCTTTTGTCAAATCTACTTCTAGGTTTTTCCTCCCACAATGCCTCCCCACCCACCCACACACACCTACTTGATGGTCTTGCAATTGGGAATTGTGTTTTCAAAATTACATTTTCTCATTGTCTAGCCAGCATAGGAAATCAAAATGTTTTTGAATTTTGATCTTCTATCCTTTGACTTTACTAAATCCACCTATTAATTCTTACTTTATTTATTGAATTGTTCTATGAAAATCATACCATCTTTAATTAACCTCTGTTTTGCTTCTTTGATTCAAATCCTTATGCCTTTTTTTTTCCTTTTATGTTTTATTACATGACTGGTACCTTCAGTACAGTACTGAATGAAAGTGGAGAGAGAGAGAGAGAGAGAGAGAGAGAGAGAGAGAGAATCATTTTTTGTAGATGGACACAACTCAATGCCTTTATTTTTATGTGGGAAAGACCTCTTTCCATAGTCCTTTGGCTGTCTCCTTTATGTGGTGCTGAGAATCAGACTGGGGTTGCGCCCATGCTAGGTGAGCACTCTACCGCTGAGCCACAATCCCAGCCCTGAAAGTGGAGATTTTTAAAAACTTCCAGACTTTTGTGTTTAGTATGGCCTTTGGGAGATATTCTGCTGGAGGTCAAAGAAATTTCTATTTCTTTTTTTTTAATTTATTATTTATTTATTTATTTTTTCCGGAGGACACACAATATCTTTATTTGTATGTGGTGCTGAGAATTGAACCCAGGCCATACGCATGCCAGGCGAGTGCGCTACCGCTTGAGCCACATACTCAGCCCCAAAGAAATTTCTATTTCTAATTTACCGATTTTTAAAAAGCATCCCAAGTGGATGTTATTATTTGTTTTGTTTTATTCCTTAAGGTAATAGCCATGGGAATACCTGTATATGTCAATGGAAAAGACCCATGAAGGAGAAATGGAGTATGCAAAGGAGAAGAAATAACCCAAACACAGAAGTTCTTGGGAAGACTGAGGGTGTTTTTTATATATTTTTCTGACATTATAAAGTATTTAACATAATGCCTGGCCTATTCGTTTCCTAAGTCTGCTGTGGCAAATCACTACAAACTTCATGTCTTGGAACAGCACAAACGTGCTCTCTGGCAGTTCTGGAGGTCAGAAGTCTGAAGTCAGTTTCACTTGGCTGAAGTCAAGGAGTCCGTGGGGCCTTCCTTCTGGACCCCCTGCAGGAAAATCTGCTTCTTATCTCTTCCAGGTTTTAGAAGCTGCCAACCATCCTTGGCTTGTGGCCCCTTCCTCTACCTCCAAAGCTAGTAGCATAGTATCTTCAAATCTTTCTCTGCTCCCTCTATAAGAACGCTCTTCCTCTCCATTAGAAACTTTGTTAATGATTCAGCCCAACTGGATAGTCCAGGATTATCACTTCATCTCAAAATACTTCACTTAATCTCATCTGCAAAGTCCTTTTACCTTATCAGGGTATATTCACAGGTTCCAAGTATTAGAATATGGACATCTTTGGAGTCCATTATCTAGTTTACTACACTTGACACACAATGAACTAAACCAATGATGTGTTTCGTAGGCCTAAAAGGGTCCAATATTGGCAATTCTTTGTGATTCCACCAAAAGTTTCTTGATACATAGGAATTATTATGAACACTAACAAGAAAAGAGAAGATGATGTTGCCATACACTGTCAACTCCAGGCCTAGCCTAGCATTTTAGGAACAATGTGTTGGCAATTTCCACTTGATCTCACATGCTAGTAGAGCCCTGGATTTGGTATTCCCTGTACTTCAGTATTTCCTGGAAGCATAGGTAGGTTCTCCTCCCCAAGGCCACTTAGCTCCCTAATATCTTGGAAGGAGACAGCCAGAGGACTACGGAAAGAGGTCTTTCCCACAGAATAAGGACGTCCCTCTGCCCAGCCACGAGCATGGCTACTCCATAGTGCTAACACTCTCTTGAAGCAAGAGCAGCTATAAAAGCCTTCCATGTTGTAAATAGTGAGGCAGGAGAAAAATAGTGTTGATGCCACATATGTCATTTTGGAGACTGGGTCCAAAGGGAAAAAATTAATCTGTGATACTGATCCTTTCTTTATTTAAAAGTTTGACATTTTATTCACCTGGATATTGTGTGTGTGTGTGGGGGGGCTTTTTGCATCCATTTTGATTTTTGCAACCAAAAATCTGACATTAAATATGATTTAATCCAATGTAGGTCAAGCACAGTATGCTAAATAATGGAGCCTAATGTGTCCACATTTAATATTGCATTAAACTATTGTTTATTATGACCATTAGGGTTTTTGGCACTCCTTAAATTCTGCTCCCAACACTTCACTCTCCTTGTCTGTTTCTGCCCTTGACTGTGGGTCTATATTTGTGGATATTTTCTGTCATGACAGTTCGGAATGGTCACTCCCAGCAAAAGTTCAAACTTTATCTGTGGAGGAAAACACAAGGCAGCCAGGATTTAGAGAGATGATACCAAGAAAGGAGAGCCATCCCGGCCTCTGAAACGCCCCTTGTCCAAGTGATTCTCTCTGCTGCCAACTGCCTTCTCCAAGTGAGAAAGAATAAACTAATTTTATACCTATTCAGTCCAATAAAGCTCATTGTCCTACCTCTAACTCCAGTGATAAGTGGCAGGAACAGTTCTTTTTCCATTGCTAAGCAATGGTCAAAACAGTGCACAGCATGTGTGCCAGGCCCCACAGACTGATAGGATCACTGTCTGAAGTTCTTGTTTGCATTTTGAAGTTAATAGTAATTGCAGTTCTCAATTAGTGTTCATTAAGATGGTTTATGGCTGGACTCACTTCAGTCTCCATTCAGGGTAGTTTAAACGCGTTGTCCTCCTAGGGAAAGAAATATTTGCCAATATAAACCCTGGGCTGATTTCCTCCACTGGTTTCCCCTGGAGAGGCCCAGAAACTGGTCACTAACTGCAGTTCCCTAGACCAGGAGAAAAGGGCCTCTGTGGAAGGTTCTGGAAGAGAGGAAAGCTTTGCTGTCTTGCAGCTGGCTTCCCTCCGCCCCACCAAAAAGTAGGCCAGTGGCACAGAAATCTGTGTGTGAACCGAGCTCTTGTTTTTTCCCTGGACCCAGAGAACCACCCAACTTTCCCTGGCCAGGCCGGCAGGGAAGTTTGGAAAGAGCCTCTGAGCCTCTTTCCCTAGACTCAGGGCCAGAGAGAGGCAGTACCCAGGGACATGATCAGCTCCTGCCCCCATCCTCGGGAACGGGTCAAACAGTGGCCTCAGTGTAAGGGCCCTAAGTCTCAGCCAGCTTGAAAGAGCCGCGCCTGCAGGCCACTCCCAGGTGTGGACTCCCGCAGTAGAGGGCAGCAGGCGGGCCTTGGGTAACCTTAGCCTTTGCTCCAGTTCTCAAGTGTGAATTCGGCTCTGAAAACAAACCCAGAAAACAGCTTAAAGCAATTAATGAGGATGTTATTCTCGGTTTCAGACTCCATTCCGAAAACACCCTTCCTCAGGACTTTCCAGGAGAGCAGCTGCTGGCCCTGCTCCTCCTCCTCTTGATGCGAGGATTTCTCTGGGCTGTCCCGGATTGCAAGCCTGCTCACGCCCCCTAGTGCACGCAGGAGCAAAAGCCATCCCAGCCAGCCAGGTGAGTGGGATGGAGGACCTCAATCCTGGATCAGGAACCTGCACGATTTCTGATCCCACTCACGACTGAGGAAGTCACTCTTCTTGGATTCTCCCCAAGTCTTCTTCTGACTTTCATCCCTCCTCTCCGAGCGCTTAGCCAAGAGAAGTGAAGACCAGCCAGTCAAACACCCTAATCTCATGGAGAAGTTACAGAAGGAGCCTGTGTTGTGTCCACCTGTGCAGAAGCCTGATGGCTATAAAGGAGACACGCTGAAAGTCAAGGTCATGTGTTGTTAACCGTTGTGAAAATGTACACTCATTTCTCTTGGGTACAGAGGCACCCAAGGGCATCGATTCCCAAGCAACAGACACATAGGAAAAGCCAAGCAGCACCCAATAGCAAGTTCCTATGTCCTGGTAATTCTGTGGTTCTTTCTCTTTCCATCAGCTTTTTCTCTAAATATCAGGCAGGAGAGAGGCAGAATATAAAAAGGAAACTTGTCAGGAGAATCCAAGGCAGGAGGGGCACTGGGGTATCAGGAGCCATAGCAACCTGCAAGAAAGAATTGACATCCTCCTGCCAAGGATGTTTGTCTACCAAAAAGCTTGGTTCCTCAACCAAATAGTCACTTAAACAGTCTTCCCAGGTGGACTATTCTAATCAGAGAGTTAAGAACAGGGACAGAAAATAGGTTTCATATTTTGGATCAACTTTAGTCTATTGAGGAGCCTACTCAATAGAGAATGTTCCTGAAGGTTCAGGAAGGTTGAGGAGTCTACCCAATTGAGAATGTTCCTGAAGGTTCAAGTTGAGAAAAAGCATCATGATTGATTAGTGATGTCTTCCAGGAGCACAGACCAGAGGATCTAGTATACATGCTGACCAGGAAAGGGGATAAGAGAATGTATTATATGAGAAAGCTAAAATATCATGCCTTTTGACAGTGTTATTGGTCATTCTTAGGAGCTGAACCGATTGTGTGATTTTTCCAAGTTTCCTAAGTTCCAGGGAACTTGCTATTCCCATCTTTCCCTTCCTTGGTTTGTAGAATCTTGCAGCTGACCAAAAGGTTGACATAGAATCACAGCAAGATAGAGGAGATAGAGGACAGCAAGATGCTCCAAGTGAATGATCCTCTGCCCCAGATCTTCAGGCTGACCTCTTTCTCTTAAATCTCTTGCCATCCTTCTCTATTCCTTCCCTGCTTTGCTGACACCCTCCCCAGCTTGAATGGTATCTCCTCAGGGTACTCACATGGCACCTCAGACTCTCCTTAGGGACCCCTATCACCATTGTCTCATCATTTGTAAAGTCATTTGCATGACTCCTCTTCCCTGCTAGACTGGAAGGCTAGAGAGAGGAGATCTAGGACTTCCTTATTTGCCTCAGTATCATAAGGGCTTAGCACAGTCCCTGTCACATCATGGTGTAGACGCTTAACATTTTTATTTTTTTTGCACCAGGGATTGAACTCAGGGGCACTTGACCGCTGAGCCACATCCCCAGCCCTATTTTGCATTTTATTTAGAGACAGGGTCTCACTGAGTTGCTTAGCACCTCACTGTTGCTGAGGCTGGCTTTGAACTCAAGATCCTCCTGCCTCAGCCTCCCAAGCCACTGGGATTACAGGAGTGCACCAATGTGACCTTGACCTTTATTGAATAAACTCATAAATGGAAAGGGAGAGGGGTGTATGGGTGGAAGAACGGATGAGTGGAAGGAACTTAGATTAAAATTGATTTCTACCCCTTGTCGATTGGACGGAAGAGATAAAGCTCGTGGATTTGGTATCAACAGGAAAAGAAGAGGGTGAGAGGAAGCCTAGATTGACCACAGCAACTGGGCAGAGAGGACAATTCAAGATCTTGGATTTATTTCCCAGGAATTTAAGTTTAGCCTTTCCAAGACTGCCAGGAATAAGTGTCTAGGATTCCATTCGCCAAAATACATTTTTTTTTTAAAAAAAGAAAAATCCAAATGAGAACTGAATAGAATCAAAGGGGAGGAAATCAAACTTTGAGCATCCACTTATGTAGCTTGGAAAGTCATATAAAAATAGGTCACATTTCTGTGCTTTTGTGGCTGCTTTGAGCCATTCTCGTCTGCCACAGCAACTTAATTGCCAAACAATATGTGGCTTTGCCATGGGACCATCTGAAATCTAAGAAAGTAGACAAGTCCAGCAGTTTCACCAGCTTTTTTTTTTTAAATAAGGCAAACTCCAAAGACGTCTACCCACTAATTGGCCTTGTAAATTACTACCTCGAATATCAGTTGCAACACAAGGGAATATAATATTGTTCTTGGCTCCCTGGAATCTCTTCAGGCACCATAGGACTCTGCTTCCTGCCATATGCACTGACGGAGGGTTAGGAATGGGGCTTGAATGACTCAGTAGTAGGAAAAGTTCAGCCGGGTCTTGCAAAGACTAACTGTGGATGAAGAGTTCAGTCCTGGTTTCCCCACACGCTTGCAAAAGTCTGAGTTGCTTCTCCCTCAGGGGAGGGCAGTCTACATTGATCTTATTTGACTGTATGTTATGGTTTGGCTACAAGGTGTTCCTCCAAAGCTCCTGGGTGTGTGCCCTGGAAGGGTCGCTTTCCTTGGTCACACTCTTCCACCAGGATGTCCTGCCCCAGCTCAAACCCACAGCCATGGAACCAGCCAACTGCACACTGGATCTCTGCTACTGTGAGCTAAAATAAACGTTTCCTTTTCTAAGTTGTTCTTGTCAGGTATTTTGATTGCAGCAACAAAAAGCAGACTGACACACCAAACCAGGGGTGCAGGATCCCCCCTGCCAGCAGGGCCCCTCCAAAGGCACACTGATGGCTGGGATGGACAGGAGACTCAGGGACATGTGATCTGCAGCAGAAGTGTTGCATCCTGTTTGAGAGGTTACTGTGGAGGTCAGCTTGCTGGGAAAGGTGCCCACTCCTTGTTCCCACAGCACCCCGCAAGCCTCTACCCCACACAGTGCTCATGAATCCTAGGCAGGGAGCTCTGTCCACAAAGGTACCACATCAGTCTGTTGGAGGGGTACCCCAGGACCTAGCACAATGTCTGGCCCCTGAACCTTGATGAATTAATATTTGCTGATGGAGCCAAGATACATGAGTAAAACCTTACAGATGCATATGGGCTGAATGTCAGTTGGAGCTTTCTAATCATTAGAAATGCCCAGGGATGGAACAGGCTGGCTTGAAAAGAACTGTCAGATTCAGCAACTCCTCAATATAAATCCTAGTTCTCTTGGGCCAGCAGCAAAGCACTTGGTGGTGGGGGACAGTATCACCTAGATGCGAGCCCATGGGCTTGGGGCCACATAAATGGATCTGAGATCTGGATCTGCTGCTATGACACTTCAAGGAAATTTGGCTCCATGTCCACATCTGTAAAATGGGAATAATAATCTAGTTTGAGTCCCCCTATAGTAGAGCCTAAGGACAAGGATGTGAGTAGCTTATTTGAAAGGTGGTCGGGAAGCAGGAGCGAATGTGAGACAAAGAAGAAGCAAAACCAAAAAGGGGGCGCTAGTGAGCCCTGCTACTCACGTGAGCCTCACTCCTGTCAGAGAGTCTTGGAGGAATGCCAGGGACCATGCCTGGAAATTGTCCCTATTGAAAGGCCTGGCCTCCCTTGCCCACTTCCCATCCCCCACCTTCAAGGCAAGCTTCCTTGCTCTTCCAGACAGGTACCTGCTTGTAGGATGAGCCCCACTTCACCTCCCCAAATCAGAGGACACCGGATGTGAGGAGCTGTTCATCTCCACAGCAGCTGGATTTGGAGGTGAGCAGAGGGTCGTGGCTCAGGCACTAAGTGTCCTCTGTGGATAAGTACATGCTTTTAGAATGGATTGGGAGCTCCATGGGGGAGGGGGAGGCTTATCAAGTCCAAAGTCACTCAATAAATGGATTTTAATAGCTAAGGATTAAATAAAAGAATATTCTCAAACACTTAATACTATACCTGGAAATAAAGTGCCAGATGTTGCTATTATTATTTCTCTTTATTAATAGACAATGATACATTTCAAGAGCATCGGGCCTCATTGGGGGTGAATTTGTAACCTTGAGGCTTGTCTATCTGCTTGGAGAACTCACTGTTTTGGAGGAGATCCACAGAGTTCTGGCCTTGACCTACAGAAGGAAAAAAGCTCTCCACGAGGCAGGCCAGCCTTAGACATCTGGGCACGCTGGAATTTCTCTTTTGGCTTTTATTAAAGCCACTGCTTTTAATACTCTCTGACATGTGGCCTGATCATTTTCTGAGTTGAACTGACAGTTTTAAAGCAGAAACAATGGAATTGTGTCAGGGAGAATTACCTGATGGCCCCAGATGTCCTAAAATGGTGGTTTAACTGGGGGACTCGCAAAAACCAAATGCAGAGACCCGTGCTGACACCCTTGTTGTTTCAGCTCAAGCCCAGAACCCAGGTGTACAAAGAACAAGCGAAAGGAATACTTTCCATCCCACAAATCTGCTCCTGTAACCCTCTGAGCTGGCTGTGTTAACCACTGTGCGCCCCCCGCATGGGGACAGAGGTAAGAGGTAAGCAGAATGGGTGACTTCTTTTCTTGCTGGATAAGGCCCATGGTGTAAAGCTGCTTTGGGCAATCTCTACCCTTGACCTGGATTTGTTCTCTAAAGGATATTTCCTCGTCACCCCAAACAGACCTGGCCTTAGGGAAGAAGGCAGGTGCTGCTCCCTGAGGAATGCATGTGTCCAGGGTCCAAAGGATAGACAGAACAAAAAGTGATGGCTCACAAGGAATCAGATGGTGCCCACAGGTCCCTGGCAGAGCTTCCCCAGCTTTGGAATCCCAGATGAAAACTCCCATCCTTCAGGGCCTAAGCCCACCCTAGTAGCTCCTCTCTGGTGTCTGCCCTCACCCAACTGGCACCTGAGGACACTCCACCCTCAAGACCAAAGTTTCCAGTTTGGGGACATTTAATTTCAGGCTTAGAGAGATGGGTGCCAGAACCTGGCCGTCTATTTTCATGTGACATAAGATGCACAGCTACCGATGGACCCAAGAAAATGCACCTGGTTCATGCTGGCACAGTGCTGCTCAAAAAAAGGTGTTTAAAAATACATCAGCATGAACATCCCTGTCAATACCAATGCATGCAGGAAGCAGAAGGAGGCTCCCAGGCTTCTCTGTTGGGTCTAGCATTCAAATATTTAGTAGCCGAGTAATCACTGTAATAATTAATTTCCATTGCTTAATCTAGCAATCAGGCATGTCACTTTACACATGGGAAAATGTTGGTCCCTGTAGTGGTGTGAGTGTGTGTGCGTGTGTATGTGCGTGCGCCTGTGTGTATGTACTTAAAATACAGAGCAGCACTTGCTGTTTAAGATTTAAAGATCAGTTTGTGGAATAAATAAGATGCTTTTAGGGCTGGGGGTGTAGCTCAGTAGAAAAAGAAATGTTTTTACTTTGGTTTGCAATCATAGGTTTGGAAGAAGAAGAGAAAGGTAAATAAAGAGAAACAAAAATTAAACACTCCAAACATCAAATGCCAACTTTGTGAAATTTTTGCTCAAGTAAGTTTTGTTTAAATGTTATAATTTGTGACATGGTCGATGAAAAATTTGAAAGGAACTAATCCTATCAAATCCTGCCCTGGGGTTTTTAATGCAGTGCTTTGCGATGGACAACTGTTACAATCCACATACAATCTTAAATTTCCTGGTAGCCACACTTTTAAAAAGTAAAAATAGAGTAATTACTTTTTAATAAATTTTACCTAATGCAATGTACCTGAAACACCGTGATTCTAAAATATTTATTAATAGAAAATAGCCAGATAGTTTACATTCTTTTCTTCATACAAAGTCTTTGAAATCTGATGTCTGCTTTACACTTCTGGCATATCTCAATTCAGTTAAAAATGCACCTCCTCCGTCTCACTAGCCACATTCCAAATGCTCAACAGCCGTGTGTAACTAGAGGTCTCCATATTGGCCAGAGCAGAGATATAGGATACTGGACAGAGTCACCTCTGTGACACCATTGCTTAAACAGAGATGATAGCTTTGTTGTGAGGATATCACTGTCCCAGGATGATTTGATTCAAAGTAAAGCATTTATTAGATATATTGATAGATTAAAGAACGGATCATATTTTGTAATCCTTAAAGCTCCTCTTTGTGATAATTTTTTGTGTTGGTATTATTTCCCAGGGTGGAGTATGTTATGAGGACCTAGTCACATTGAGTCACATGAGCCCAGCCCCCGTGCAATGGGGAACACAGGAAGCGCTGAGATTGACTGGACAGTCAAAGACCTCGCCATCTGGAAGAAGAGGTAGAACCAACGCAAAGGGATGGGAGGCCACTAGCAAGTCTAGAGTTGATATTGTGGTAAATACAATCACTGACCAAAGGACAGGGAAGGGGAGGTTGGTGCTGGTTGCAATTGCCAGGGATAAATTCTAGTGGGTGGTAGTGTCCTTGAAGGCTGACTGGGCCTTGGTGGGTCCTGAGGCAAGATGTTTGGGTAAGAGGAAATGCACCATGGGGCACCTTCCCTTCTCCACATTGAGTTTGATTCACCCCTGAGGTTGGTTGCTGTATTCAAGGGCAGCCAAAGTCGACACTGTGGCTCTGAAAGCCTCCACTTTCCCCTTCCCTGCCCTCTATTTTAGACTGTCCTTTTCTCATTGCCTGAGTAGCCACTAGTGCAGTTAGCGGATTCCTAGTCCCCTGCCTTCTGCTAAGATTGCACTTCCTGGTCTCCTGGCTGGGACCAGGTGACTCATTCCAGCCAGTGAACTGACAGGAGAGGTAAAGGGCGCCCCCTACAGAGCTCCCTCTGAAGAACTGGCTTGAGGCTGTGCCTGCTCTGCCTCTGCCAGCCTGAGCCCTTGAGCAACTACATGACTAAAGCCCTTCTGCTGGCTCCCATGAGGTGTCATTGTTGGTACCAGGATTTGACCTGACAGATATGGCCTGTCCACATCTTGAGTTGGGCAGGTTTGGAAGAGGGTTGGGAAAGTAATATCTCCCAAGAAATACTCAAAATCCCTGAAATGGCCTGACCCCTCTGCCAAGGAGATCCCCCTCCAAGATCACCAAAGATGTTAGGGGTCCCTTCTGGGAAACTGAGGCCTAGAGTCAGGACAAACCCAGGGCCTATCCCACAGAAGGTGGGTAAAGTCGCACTCTGTGAGGGGGTGTGGGGGTGACGTCATGGGGCCTAGACACACAGGCCTGTCCAGAAAGAGAAAAAGAAAAGGACACCGGGGGTTGGCCCATGGGTGCCTTAGGACCAGTGAGCATCTTTTTACTCCCATGATATTTGTTAGTTGTTTATCAAAATAAACTGTTAACCAATATTCATTTTTCATTGTTGAGGAACACAGGTCAATAACAAACTCCACTAAAAAAATTCTTTGCATTCAAAAACCACTCTGTGCTCTGAAAGATACCAGTCTCCTTTATCTCCTCAACATCTTTTTTTAAATGTTTTTTTTTAAAATTTATTGGACGTTTTATTTTATTTCTATGCAGTGCTGAGGATCGAACCCAGGGCCTCACACATGCCAGGCAAGTGATCTACCACTAAGCCACAACTCCAGCCCTCCCCAACATCTTTCATGGAGAACAATTTCTGCAGAAATCTCTGTGCACCTCATCTTTTTTTTCTTCCTTCAGTCACAGAAAACTTACAGGAAGACAAGTGAAATGACACGTGAGGTTTTCACGTGAGGCTTGCTTGCTGCACTTGGAAACCATGAATTTCTTATCCTCAACACCAAGGTCCCTCCCACTGATGGACAAATGGACGCCCAATGAGCGTCTTTTTTTTTTTTCCCATTGCTGGGGATTGAACTCAGGGCTTCACCAGTGATAAGCACATGCTCTACCACTGAACTGCCCTCCAAAGCCCCCAAACTGTTCCTTAGTTGGATTCTGCGTTGCTAGTGTGAGCAGCAGGCCTCACACATTCAGCCAGTCGTTGAATCGGCATGCCCTGAGTGCCTGCCTCCTGCCTGCTCTTCCTCCATAGGATACAAAACTGCATCGCTTGTTTTCCTGCCCTTAAGGAGTTCCCTCTAGAAGGGGAGACAGATTAAAGATAAACCCGGAGGATGAGCTTTAAGTGCTAGGATAGCCGGTCCAGAGGGAATGCTGGAGCGCCTCCCCAGGTGCATGAAGTCTGGGAGGACTCCAGGGGTGAGAGTGGGCAGCACGGTAGATGGAGAGAGAGGCCCTCCAGGCATGGACAGCAAGGAGAGCAAGTGCGCAGGCTGGAGGGAGCTGAGCTGGGCCATTCGGAGCAGGCGAGGTGGCTGGGTATGAATGGCGGGGGAGGCGTTGTGGGCAAGCAGTAGATTAGTCGCAAATGGAGGGGGCAGGGGCAGGTCACCAAGGACCCGGTAACCATGGCAATGGTGATGTGCACAGTCCAGCGAAGAGCCGCAGCAGAGATTTAAGCAAAGCAATACCTGGATCAGACTTGCGAGTGGTTGGGGAGGGGAAAGAAGTGATTTTGTGGCCTGGCCAGACAGGAAGAATTGTGTGTGTGTTTGTGTATCTGTGTGTTTATTCATGCTGAGCAGGACTCCCTGATAGCACAGGTGGTAGAAAACAGAGGCCCTGGAGCCAGGAGGGTGGAGGGGCATGGACTGTTGATAACAAATTGTGGGCACTTAGTTTATACTGGGTGAGGGCCAGGGAACAAAGTGGGGAATGGTTGAGGGAGAGAACCATCAGTTTTATAAAGCCAAAGGGAGCACACAGCCAGCTAGGAGGTGGGAGAACCCAGGGAAGGAGGAGACTCATGCATGTGTGGGAACATCCTCAAGTGAGGATGGCTGAAGGACTTCAGAAAACAGGGATGTTCAAGGCTAAGTTTCTAAAGAATTAGCAGCATCTTCCTGCAATGGAATTCCCCCTACCTCATGGCCCACCAACCCTCACCCAGGGAGAATGGTGTTTCTGGGGGTCAGACAATGAGAACATCCAGGAGGCATGAGATCCAAAGAGGAGCCTGAGGAGTCAGGAGAAGCAAGAAATGGGGATCTGCCTTAAGGAGGGTACAGTAGGCCTCTTGGCATTCCTGGAGATGGGGCTGGGATTTCATTCATACATAAGATGAGGCTTGAGCTTAATTTCTTTAAGGTAAGGAAGAAAATGATTAGAGAGGAAAGGAGGTGAATGGCCACTTAGACTATAACAAACCTCTGAGAAAACACATAGCAAGATACCATCCATAATTACTTTTAAATACCTGGATATAGATCTATATATAAAATAACTTTCAGTGATGTCCAGGGCACAGGGTAGTAAACACGGAAGACTATTAGCTTAGAACATTGCTTTCTAAGACTTTCCCAAAGAGTTTGTTAATTAAGAACTACTAAAAGATCTTTCTGCTGGTGAAATAGATGTGGCTAATGGTACGTGGATGGCTAAAAGATATATACTGACATATTTCCATGCTTGCAAAACAAAACAAAACAGTATTAAAATTGAATACCTTGGGCTCAGGACTTGGGTCCTATGTGGTTCTCTGTGTACCTTCCCTCTCCCCAGCCTTCATCAACACTTAAGAGAAGATTCTGTTATTTGATTGGATGGAAAAGTTCGTTGATTCTGCCATCAGAATATTGTGTGGTGTTTGAGTCAGACGAGCCTAAATTAGTTAGGGTATTAATTAGCCACTAAAACAAAGTGAAAACCTCCTGTGATACAGTTTGGATCTGAACTGTCCCCCAAAGGTACGTGTGTTAAAGACTTTGTCCCCAACCGGTGGCACCACTGAGAGGTAGCAGAATCTTTGCAAGGTGGGACCTACTGAGAGGAAGTTAGATCATGGTGGGGGGGGTGCCCTTGAGGGAAAAATTGGGTCCCCCCCCCCCCCGTGCCCTTGTTGCTTCTCTGCTGCCCTGAGGTAAGCAGGCCTCTTCTGCCGAGTGCTCCCACGTGATGCACTGGCTCCCCACAGACCCTAAACAACAGGCCAACCAACCACGGACTGAAACTCCCCAAACTGAGGCAAAAATAAACATTTTTTCTTTATAAGTTGATTTATCTCAGGTATTTGTTCCACAAATGGAAAGCTAACACACCCTTCAACCTCCAAACATAGTGACTCAAAAACCTTTTCTCTCTCACTGGAAACCATCTCTATGCAAGAAATCCTGTTTGACAGGCAGCTCTGCTCCACGCAGTGAGTCAGGAATCCAGGTACCTTCCATCTTGCTCAATCATGCCTTAGGGCATTTCTCTTGTCTGCAGTATCAGAGCTGAGTTATGGGAATTTCCATTTTCCTGCTTATGGGAAGGGAAAAGAAGGAAATTCAGGAGCCTGGCTTGTCTTTTAAGTTGAAGTATAAGGTTTAAGTTGTTTTCTGAATTGTAAAAGCTGGGCCAGCTCCTGGGAGTTGTGTATATCCTTTCTGCTCACATCCCATTAGCTCACACTTCATCACCCTGGGTGGAAGAAGGCAAGGAGGTGAGGTGTCTGGCTTAATAGCATCTGCCTGCCTTAGATTCTATTACCATAGATGAAGGAGAGAATGGGTGTTAGACACTCTGCCTCAAAACTCTTCCTCAAGGTTCTTGTTGAAGAGCTTAAAAGGACAGAGTAGCAACCTCAGAAGAACAGATTGAATCTCATTTTGTGTTTATTCATTAATAGATGTTTGTACCTGTGAAAGTCCTTGTCTCAGAATTGCTTTCATTGTAACATTCTCTATGAGGAGGTTGTGGAAGTATCTTGCCACTCTGAGTGTGGGGTGGTCAGCACCTGGGAGCACCTTAGAAATGCAAGACTCAGGCTCAGCTCCAAACATACTGGGTCCAGGTGATTGTTAGAGAAATGCAGTCTCCTGGTACCTTTCCCTGGTCTTAACTTTGGCCACTTACATAGGCAACCTTCCATTGACTTTCACAACTGGAACAGCCCAGACAGTGCCTGTAATAGTGTTTTTGCAAACTGTGATTAAGGACCCGCTAGGGACTAGTGATATCATTGTACAAGATTACACCCAGTGTTGAAAGAAAGAAAGAAAAAACATCGTGTGGGAATAAAAAGAGGGGGTGTGCATGGGTCTTAGCTCAGTGGTAGAGCACTTCTAGCATGTGTGAGGCACTGGTTTGAGCCTCAGCACCACATAAAGATAAATTAATAAAGGTATTGTCCATCTAAAACTAAAAGTTTTTAAAAAAAATATAGAAAAATTTAGAGTCAAGCAAAAAAAAAAAAAAAGAAAAAAGAAAGAGTTCATCATACTAATGATGCTGTTTTTCAGTTATATATACCTGAGTGTGCAAGGTCACTATCAAGAACCAAAAAGGTGTTTGAAAGCCACAGAAGGGGCTGGGGATGTGGTTCAAGCGGTAGTGTGCTCGCCTGGCATGCGTGCGGCCCAGGTTCGATCCTCAGCACCACATACCAACAAAGATGTTGTGTCCGCCGAGAACTAAAAAATAAATAAATATTAAAAATTCTCTCTCTCTCTCTCTCTCTCTCTCTCTCTCTCTCCTCTCTCACTCTCTCTTAAAAAAAAAAGAAAAGAAAAAAAAAAGAAAGCCACAGAAGCAGGAAACCATGGGTGAGAAGTTCAGGGTCTGGGAGATGTCAGTCCTTGGCTGACCAACCCCTCTGACGGTGTGGCTTTGGCCAATATTGAGCCTCACGTTACTGTTTGCAAAACAGATTAACTTCACCCTCCTAAGTTGCTGCGGCCATCAGGGTAAATCCCCAGGTCTCCTCTTAGTTGTACCTCTTTTCTTGTTATGTTCAGGAAAGTGGCGTGTCAGAGACTTTTCAGCTGGAATCAAACTCGGGATTCCTAATTATTCCATCCTCAGTTTCCCTACTTGAAAAGTAAGTCACTTTTGCCAGGAAGGTCTGTAAGGGGCTCAGCCTCAAGGGTCTGATTTAGCGAATGTGCTTCAAAAGCATGGGTACGAAGAAGGGAAGGTGTTGGAATGATTCACATCTTGCCTCGCGATCCTGCAGGCGCTGATTGCAGGGCTCTCCGGGTGCCAGATGCGCCCAGTGAGAAGGGGACGCACAAGACTCCCTGACGCCCCCGCCCTCCCTGGTCGCCCTGGGCCCCGCAGCCTCCGCCAGAGGGCGGTGCAGCAGCGCCACCGTGTGGCCGAGCAACATCAAAGCGCCGCTGTTCGGCCTGGCACAGCCCAGTTGGGCTGGGCGGCCCATGTTGCTCTGTGCTGTAAGGGAAGACCATGGGGAACGCATCTTGTCTTAACACCCTCCCATTTTTCTTGCACTCCCCTTGGCCGAGCTGATCACATCATCGAGTACAAAGTGGACCTAGCGCAGACGGTGCAGAGGGCACCTCCCGTGCTCTGCCTTTGAGGGGGACATCTGTTACTGTAGGAACTCCCCCTAAAGTCTCCTCCCCACCAGTTCTTATTTATTAACCTGACGCTGTGCCAGGCCGGCTAAACTCCTCTCGGAAAAGAACTGTAAGGGCTTTGACCATGTATAACTGAGAAAAACGAGGCCAAAAAGAAGTAATTCGCCCAAGGTCACCTGATTAAGAAGTGACAGAAGGGGATCCAGATCTAACTCCAAGCTCATCACCTTTGGGAGGAGATGCAGCATTCAGGTCCCTCTAGCTTGCCATCTGCAGCTTTTCTCCTAGAGCGAGGAGCTTTATAGAGCAGGGCCAGGGAGAGCTGGGGATTTAGGCAACTTCATCTAATCAGAGGAAGGATCTCCAGATCTACCCTGTAGGCAAAATAGGAAGGCAGGAGGGTTCTTTCCATAGGTCTGTGACATTCATCCTGTCCTACAAGTTCCCAGCGTGTCACTTTCAACTGTCCCACGTGAAGGATAGAGACAGACAGCTTTCCCTTGACAGCCCAGTGTTAATTATCTGCCCTACTGGTTGGGTTCTGGGGGTGCTCATGGGATACTGTTCGTGATTAAATCTGCACTTGGTGCAAGTTACTTCCAACTTTCTGAATCTGTACTTCTTCTCATAGTAACAGCTAATGATGTTAAAGCACTTGTGAAGTGGAAGCATTTACTGTTTACAAAAATATTATAAGTATTATTAGGCTTATGGTCCATACAAGGAAACTGGAAGCACATCACAGTTGAGCTTCTCACCTGAGGTTGCACTGAGAGCAGGAAGAGGTCAGGGCAGGGCCAGCATTCAGACCCAGCCTTCTTGGCTCTGAGTCTGCCTGTAAGCAGTGTGCTGCTAATGAAGGCAAGACACCCAAGCCTCTTAGTTGTTTTCTGGGGCCCAGAAAGAATGAACATATTATCCTCAAGGAAATACAGTTTTGCCACTGTTCTACCCAAGTCCTGGGATTGTAGAACCAGATTTTATTCATTCTGCTCAAGAGAAAAAGAAGAAAAAAAAATTCCAAAAAGATATTCTCTTGTGCTTTTTCTTGAGAGTTTTCCATGGGACAAAGATGGTCTTATTGCCTGGAAGAAAGAGCTCATCATATCCAAGGACCAACGCCATGTGCCTACAATACCTTCCCAAACACGTCATATTTTTACTCTGCCTGGAATCGTGTTTATGGCTTGAGAAAAGACATCTGCCCTTCCTCAGCTTTTAAAACGACAAGAGCAGACAAACCAAAACTTTTGTGCATCTGAATGTAGCCAACTGTGGATATTTAGATGGTCTGGCAGATTATATTTTCCAAAAGTGGCCAGTGAAATAATCCTACTCTTCTTAAAACATAACTGTGGCATTCCTCTTGTACCTGGGTGGACCTTTGTGATTGCTTCAACCAGTTGGTTATGACAGTGTATGGTTCCTTCAGAGGTTGCTTAAAAAACTACCATGCCCATCTGTCTTGCTATCTTGGGATCTTTGCTCCTGGAACTCAGCCACCATGCTCTGAGGAAGCCAAACAGTCAATGGAGAGGCCAGATATAGGTGCTCTGGTTGACAATCCATCTGAGGTCCCAGCACCAATACCTAGATTTGGAGCAAGTGATGCTTAAGGGGACAGAGAGGCCTAGTCCCTGCTGAGGTTCACTAAACTGAACATTCAAGAGGAGAATAAATGATGATCATAGATTTAAGCCCCTAACTTTGGGAGGTTTTTGTGTAGAATAGAAGAGCAGAACAGATTCACAACACTTTTTCCTCCCACTGTTATGATCTGCACTACGATGAAGCTCTTTAGGCATATCACCTTCTAAACATATTGGAAGTTTCCTCTAGGGAAATATCTAGAGACAAAATTGCTAGGCTTAGTCTAAACATCAAAGGGGGAATCAATTGAGCAGTAAAAATGAATTAAACATATCTACATCTAACATGGATCTATCCTGAAAACATGGTAAGTGGAGGTATAAAATGATGCAGTATGGTGTCACTTTTATAAAATTCTAGAAACACTCAATCATAACAGTGTTGTATTTTGTGTATGGGACTATGTCTTAGTAGAAGTTTGCAAACATTCAGGGAAGTGATACACACATAGGGGCAAATGTGAAACTTTAGCAGCATCTGTAACATTTTATTACCGAAAGAAAGGAAATATCCAAAACTAAACATCTAAAGCAAAACCCACAATGTTGACCTCTGTTAAATCTGATGTGGGGACACAGGGGTATTCTTATTTTTAAAATTTCATTTATATTTTTATATAAGTTATATGCTATAATATTGTGTTATTATAATTACATGAGTGTCTCATTGCTAAATGTAAAATTTTCAACTCAAATAAAATTATAGTCACAGTCACTTTTTATCTTGTGATTTTCTGGGATCCATATGTTGGATCATATAACTGATTAGTTGAAGCAAGACCTTTGCTCTCTGGTGGGGTGATCATTGAATTCAAATATCTCTCCTTTCCCATCATGCACCCCTCTTTCCTATAGCTCTCAAGGACTGTCCCTTTAAGAAAACCCATCAGGACTGAGAGAGTTACAGCTCCCTAGCAGAGCATGAGGGAGGCCCTCGGTTGACCCCAGCACCAAAAAAGAAAAGAAAAGAAAAAGCAATAATGGGCACTCCTTTAAGGTCCTTGCCTTTATATAACAGAGTGCCTCTGCCTGGAGTAATAATCCCGGATGTTTAGCTTGACCAGTTCTCACCAACCCCCTGCCGTGGGTGGGACTAACCCTGGGTTGCAGTGCAAGAGCCAGGCATGTGTCAAGACTTTGCATGTGTTTCCTTTTTCAAGTAGATTCTGTCATTGTCCTCCCCCCCCCTAGACAAAACAAACAAAACCAGCAGGAAAGTTCGCTGCTATGGTTGTTATTATTTTCCCAATATCTTGATAGCAGAGCAAGAATAAGCCCCAGGCTTGATAGAATCTGCACCTTGGCCATGACACCATTTGGCCTCCCATGGAAAAGCTGTTCTTTTTATTCTCAAATTACAGACGAAGAGACAGTCCAAAAGCATTTCTCTCTCCCCCTGCCTGATGAATGACTCGTCCTTCTAGATCCACTTGAATGTCACCCCCTTTGGGAAGCCCTCCCACTGATTCCCATGAAGGTGGTCCACTTCACAAAGGGCACAACTCTCCTTCCTTCTCCACGGCTGGGAGGCAGAGACTGGCCTCTGCCATTTGTGTTTACAGAACCTAGAACAGTGCCTGAAACATTGTGGGCACCCGGTCTTTTCACCCACCTTGCCTGAGAGCCACAAACATGCCCATATGAACTGTAATGAGCAACTCTTTTCCTCTAAGCGCGCAGTGGTACCATTAGTGCAAAGCAGCTCACAGCTGCCCTAGCTAGTGCCATAAAATAAAAGCAGGAAATCTCCACTCACCTGTAGGGAAGAGACCGACCCAAAGGACTGTCCAACTTGAGAACTTAGATTCATAGGTAGTTTTCCCAGAGGCTCCATTAAGAGTGATCATAAGAGTACAAAAGTGAATGTGTCTCACACCCTAGCGTGTGCTTGGGAGGGCGCTAATTGATTTACACAGAATTAATTTTGGAAATAAAAAGGGCCCTCCCTCCCTCCCTCCCTCCTTCTTCCCCCCCTCCTTCTACCCCTCCCTTTCTCTCTCCCTCTCTCTTTATTTTTTCATTGAATAGAGTGTTCTGCCTTCTATGTTAGTGACCCCTCAGATCAGGATCTAGTGGTTGGGGAGGTTTGAAGGACAGGAGAGGATGGCTTAACTTGAGAGCCTTGCCATGCCTCATCCATGGGGGAAGGGGACTGCTGACAGTGCAGCTTCTCTGAGCCAAGGGTGACATTTGTCATAGCCTGGGGGGCATGTGTGGCAGTGCCATCTAATGATGCCATTGACAGGTGACACTGTATGGACTGATCTGTACTGTGACATGAGATGCTGACAGAGTCTCTTGGATTGACCTTGCTTCTCAGGAAGTTTTGAAGGGATGCTGCTGGGCCAGTGTTTCTCCTCTTTGACACCCTACTCAACCCACTCATTTGAACTTTCTGTCTTGGGTGTAGAAAGATGTACAGCCACGTGGACAGCTGAAACCAGGCATCCAGTTATCTCAGAGATCTCGGTCTCAGTTTCTCATCTTCTCTGAATCCTGACATCATTTGGTCTTCTTGCTGCTCAGGAAGGACAGCACCGAGCACTTGAGAATGCAGTGTGGACAGGCTAAGTCTCAAACGTGACACTTTGCAAAAAAAAGATAAATATCATCAGTAAGGTGTATTTATCAAGCTTATGTTATAGAACAAACATTTTATCTGGTGAAATTTTCAAGGGAAATTTAAAGTTTAGTGTCTGTCCTCAAAGAACTCAATCTTTGATATAGAGACAAAATAAAAGACCTATTAAACTTTTATAAAAGAGTTGGTATTTAGTTAAACATGGTCATTTATGACCAGGTTTAAATGTTCATAAGTAGAAAAAAGAGAAAAATAATGTTAAAGATGAGAAAAACAAAACAACAAAAACAAGAACAGCAAAAACTTCCCATTCTACTCTCTATCCCCCAAAGAGCAAGCAAAGAATCTTATCTGATTGCCATGATTGTTCTCCCAGGTCCCCATCACTCAAAATAATAAGAATCAGCCCTTGAGCCCTTTTTAAGTCACAGAGGTCATTGGATTAGGTTCTACATGGAAGGTCAGTAGGTCAGACCTTAAAGTCATAATGGACAAGAGTTGCTCATATCCTCCTAGATCCCCCAAAGTGAGGAGCTAGGCAGAATTTGCTTTAAAATTTTAATGGAAAAAATAATTTTTTTTCAACAAATAGTGCTGGGACAATGGGATAACCACTGCAAAAGAATGAAGTTAGGTCCCCAATTCACACTATACAAAACTAACTCACAAGCAATTGTAAATCTAAAAATAAGAATGAAAACTCTTAGAAAAAAGTAAATTGTCATGATGCTAGGTAAGTAAATGGTTTCTTAGTCCTGGCACAAAATTTACAAGCAAAAAAACAGAAAAAGAGATAAATTGAATTTCATTGAAATTAGCAGTTGTGATTCAAAGGACAGGAAATGCAAAGACAACATACAGAATGGGGAAAATATTTGAAAATCATATGTTTGGTAAGGGACTTGCATCTAGAACATATAAAGAACACTTACAAATTAATAATAACAAGAAAACCCAATTTAAAAATGGACAAAGGATCTGAATAGACAGTCCTCCAAAGAAGATATCAAATGGCCACTTAGCCAAAATGTTCAGTATCATTGGTCACCATGAAAAGAAGATTCAAAACTGCAAATTTCCATCCAAAGATATCCTACTTCACTCTCACTAGAATGGCTCTAATCAAAAAGTCAGATAATAACAAGTGTTGGCAAGGATGTGAAGAAATTCTCATGTACTATGGATAGAAATATAAGATGGTACAGCCGCTTTGGAAAACAGCCTGGCAGTTCTGCAAAAAGTTAACTATAGTTTCCAGATTAACATGTGATCCAGAAATTTCATCCCTAGCTACATACCCAAGAGAAACGAAAACAGATGTCCCCACAAAATCCTGTACACAACGTTCATAGCAGGTGTATTCATACAATATCAAAGAAGGAACAGCTATCAGCTGATGAATGAATAAATAAAACATGACATTCATACAATAGAATATTAATTAATACACAAAAGAAATGAAGTACTGATACATGCTATAACACATATGAACCTTGGAAATATGATGCTAAATGAAAGAAGCCAGGCAAATTAGATGACAGTGCTAGCAATAGCTAAGTGTATGGGCTTCCTTTTGGATGGTGATATTCTAAAATTGATCATAGGTGCACAACTCTGTGAATACACTAAAAATCACCCAGCTGCATTGTTTGACTTGGTGAATTGTATAGCATATGGATAAACCTGTGAGTTAATAAAGTTATTTAAAATATCAGTGACCTTACAAGAGTCTTTGGAAATAAAAGAAACAGTAACAAATTAAATATACACTTTAATCATTAGACCCAGCAGGATTTCAGAAATGTTGCAAAGTGACATCTTGGAATTTAGGGAATTTATTATTATACCCACTTTGTAGATGAGGAAATGAGGCCTTAGTTCAAGAACTTGCTCAAATTCTCCTTGTTAGTGAATGTCAAGGCCAGGACTCTGGTCCAGGTCTGACACATCACTGTAACACCAATTCCAGGAAAAATAAATTCTTCACTTCAAATTCAGTCTGAGGAAACTGAACATAATTTATCTTTGTAAGGTATCTTTGTAGAGAATGGGTTTTTTGTTTGTTTGTTTGTTTGCTGAGGCTGGCTTTTTTTATTGGTTGTTCACAACATTACAAAGCTCTTGACATATCATATTGTAGAGAATGGTTTTAACATGGCAGATGGACCTTGGGGGGCTTCTAAGAGATGCTGTTCTCTTTTGGAGCTTGATGGACACCTCTGTCTGCTTTAGCATCTCTCCAGGATGGGGATGATGTACTGTGGTGATGAGACTGTGGCATCCCAGGGCTATGCTAGATGGCCCAGGCCCTACCACCACAGCCTGGGAAGCTCTCAACCTGTCCATGGGCCTGCACAGAGCTCATTTGCCTGTGTGGCTAAGCTTCATCTCCAATCCACTTCCAAAGCCTGTGGCCCATCAGTCTGGCTGATTTCCACATCTCATGATTGTCATTTGTATTTATTTCCCCTCGTTCTCTGGGCATGCAGGTTTGCAGTGGTGTTGTTGTGTGAGCCAAAAGGGGTTGGTTGTGAGTTGGAGCTGTATTGCTAGTTCAGCATCAGTCCTTGAGAAACCATGGGTTTCCTGGAGTCTTTATATAAAAAAAAAAATTTTTTTTTAACTTGAAGAGGTTCTTGATGTACCACAAGGTTGATGAAAACCCTGTGAAGCTTTGTATATATTAACTTTCTGAATTCTATTTTATAGACTAAAATACAAGTGAAGAGACCTTGTTTCTTATTAGTAGCCACAAGCTCTAGAAGATCATGTGCTGTTTTCTGGACTCCAGTTCTGTAGGTCTACACTCCTGAGATCTAAGTCCTCTACCTACTAACACAGTTCAAGTGCAGTACTGGGATCATCCCCAGAAGGGGTCCACTTTGGGATGCCTAGGGCTTCCAAAGTACCATCTCCTATATTCTCACTTCTTATTTTGCTTTTCACCACAATCCTGAATTTATAATATTAGTCTTCTCTTTAGATGAAGAAACTGAGGTTCAAAATGGTTCAGCCACTTGCCCAAGGTCACACAACCAGGATTTGAATCCTGAAGTGCTCTACTCTAAGCTGAAATTCTTTTCCTGCCACTCTGCTCCCAGTCTTGGTCTGTGGCTAGAGAAAATTATTGATGTCCTCCCTCCCCTGTGCTCAATCCTCACCTCACGTTCCCATGTGTAAGCTGGTGAACTCAATCTGGCTCCTAGGGACACCGTGGTGCCCTGGAGAGCAGTGTGAGCCTGTGCAGGTGTTGGATGGAGAGGGGGAGTAGTCTCTCAGGCACAGTTCACAGAGGGACAGCCTGTCCTCTGTCTCCTTCAGGAATATTCTAGTTACACAAACTTATATTCTCTCGCCCCCCCCCAACTTTGGTCTCCACAAATAGGAACATGTACCTGCATGCTGTTTTGTGCCTGACCGTATTCCTTATTTTGAAGACTTTTCCTTGTGAGTTTGCATAGATTTATCTCATTCTCCTTTACACAGTATTTCATGCTCTGAATACTCCTTAATGAATTCACCCAGCTTCCTTAGCTGGTGTCTTTCAGGTTGTTTACAAGTTTAGCTGTTCCAAACAATGCTGGGGAAAGGCTTGCATATCCATTTTCAAGTCTATCTCCACAGTGCATTCTTAGAAGCTGAATTGATGAGTTCCTAGCAGAAACTACTGAATCCAACAAAACAAAAAAAGGTAAGTTTACTCTAGAAAGAGATTGTCAAGTTGTCCTGCATCAGTCTGAACTCCTACCACCAGGCTGAGAGTGCCTGCTTCACCTAATCCATAAGTATGACATAATTTTCCAACCTGTATTAGGAAACGTCATTGGCTGAATAATGACCCCCAAGGATGTCAGGTCGTAATCTCTGCAACCTGTCAATGCCACATGATACAGAATAAGGATCTTTGCAGATGACATTAAAGTGGGGATTTTGAGATAGGAAAATCATTGTCCTTATTAGAGGGAGACAGAGGGGAATTTGACCACAGACAGAAGACCCTGTGATGAGAGCAAAAGGGAGCAGTAAGAACGAGATGGTGGGCTGCTCGTTTTGAAGCTGGAAGATGGAGTTGAGAGCCAAGGAAATAAGCTCGAGAAATTGGAAATGGTAGAGAAACAGATTCTCCCCTAGAACCTCCAGAGGAAGCACACAGCTCGGCTGACACTCACCTTCCAGTTTTAGACCACTTTGGATTTTGGCCTTGAAAACAATAGGAAAATACATTTCTGTCATGAGCCACTAAGTTGAGGATAATTTGTTATGGCAGCAATAAGTAACCAACGCAGGAGGGAAGGCTTAGTGCTAATAGGTTTGGGGAGCTGCTGCCTCTCCCCAATTAGATATGGATAGGAGGTGTCTCCTGAAAGCTCATGGGTGAGACAATGCAGGAATGCTCAGAGTTGAAAACACTGGATGATGAGAGCTGTAGCCCAATCAGTGGATTAATCCATTCAATGGAACAATAATTTGAATGGATGAATGGGCGGTAACTACAGGCAGGTGGGGTGTGACCAGAGGAAGGGGGCCACTGGGAGTGAGCCCTTTGGGATTATTATATTATCTCTGGCTCCTTCCACTCAGACTCTCTCTGCTTCCTGGCTGCCATGAGCGGAGCAGCCTTCCTCCCCCATGCCCCTCCACCATAATGTTCTGCCTCTCCTTGGGCTCAAAGCTATGGAGTCAGATGACTGTAGACTGAATCTCTGAAACCATGAGACAAAATGAGCTTTCCTTCCTCTAAGTTGTTTTTATTGAGTATATTGGTCACAAAGACAAAAAGCTGACTAACACCCCCCCACACACACAGCCTGTCAATTATGATAATCAAGCAATCTCCCTCTGGCCCAGCTTGCACCCCTCCCACAGCAGGATAAAGCCCTTATTGCCCCCACACTCTTGGGAAGGTGGCTTCTGCTAACAGAGGTTGTGGGCAGCATGTTAAAGTATTTCTTCCAACTCTTCATAGATCTTCCCAAGAAGATACCAACAAATGACATTTTCCCCATCTCAGTATTTTCAGGGTGTTTATTACTCCTTTTGAGATTGCCTTTGGGGGCCTTATGTGTATATAAACATGGAATTTTTACAGCATTAATTTTGCACCTCCTGCAGCCAAGCAATGAGGATCCAGGAAGGTGTGAGTGGGTGGGGCTCAATTCTCTATAAATTAGGGACCATTTTTTTCTTCTCTGACTCTTGGAACTGAGTGGTCTGTTTGAGTCAGGGCTTTCTTGGTCTCTGGTGTGAGGAAGGTAATCGGTGTTCATGGGGACTTCTGTGGGCTGGCTGGGAAGAGGTGTGGGTTGGGAGGAAGCAAATCTAGAATTTGATTCATGATTTCAAAGATTCAAAACCTGGTGTGGGGACTTCCTGAGGAAGGAAGGAATAAATTGCTGGGCAAAGAAACTCCATCTCAAATAAAGCCCTTTAGGGGCAGATGTGTTGTAGAAGGGGACTGTGGTTCCCCAACAAATGGGGCTGCTTGGTCAGAGTTCACCTTGGCTAGTTTTAGATGTCAGGAACAGGCAGCAGACACACACACACACACACACACACACACACACGCACATACACACACAGTTCATCCCTCAGTTTCTTGGCTCTGGCACACCAATTCTTGCTCTGGGCTGAACAGGCGAGAGTTAAGGGGAATTTCCTCCCTGAACCACCTGTTAAAATTATTCAGGTCTCCTCCACATCCCCCTCTCTGGCAAGCAGATCAGGCCATGCAGCAGATGACAGTCTAATTATCCCAACCATCAAAAACTTCCTCTGTGTCTTTAATGTACCTTGACAATCAGTTGGTTTGTCATTCTGAGGCCTCTTAATTGGCTGCATGATTGACACAAGTGTGTGTGTGGGGCTTTTTATTTTAAGAATTGAGGAGAGCCTATGCCTTCAAGATTAGCTCTGTTATATGATGCCAAGAGACCTAGTTTGCACCCTGTGTGGGCTACAACCTGGCTTTTGCAGTTACTCTAATACTAGGTAGCTAGCAAGAATGACAGGGTGAGAAACCCAAGTGACTTCCTATTTATTATTTACCTTTCACCAAATGCTACCTCAGCCCTGGGTTGGGCCAACATTCCCTCGCCACCGCAAGGCAAAAAAGACCTCTTCAGCTTTGTGGGGGCAGATGTGATTCAACACCTTGATTTTTTGGGACTCTTTAGTTTTTCAAGTGATAGAAATAGAAAATTTTCTGGTTCTTATAACTTGGAACAAAAGTTGAGCTACTTATAGTCAGCTACATGGCATACATGGGCCTATGGCATGCGTGGAATATGGCTGTGGCAGCAACCATCTGACAGGACCCTAATTACCTATCACTCTAGAAAATGAGCCTACCCTCTGGGGGAAAGGGGGGTTGCAGTTATAGTATCACAGCATGAAAGGCTCCAATTGGTTCTGCTTGGATCAGGTGCCCTCTTCTCGGAGAAATCACTAAAGGCCAGAGAATGGAGTTCCATGATTGGTCAAGCCCCTGTCATGTGACCAGGCAGGGGTGAAGGAGCTTTGGTTGGCAGTCCCAACACACCACGAGAAATAGGGAAAGTGCCCTTCCCCAGGGACAGAGGTCAGCTAGACCAAAAGAACGAATAACTCCATAGATATCAGCATGGAGAGCATTTCAAGTGGAAACATCCCAGGGTATGTCCAGGGTCTCACTTGTTCTTTCTGGATATCCTCTCTTGGTGACAGTGTAGCCATGTCTGAGAGCACACTGAACTGTCAAAGGTGCTGATTCTGAACATGTGGAAAGCTGGCGCTATGGTTTCCGGTCCCGGAGCCGGCACAGACAGCGGGGCATGGACTGCTCTGTCCTGGGCACAGAGCCCTCGAGTCTGAAGGGATCCTCAGAGGATGGCAATGGCTGGGGTTCCTTGGACAGGAGTTCAAGAATAGAAGGAAGTCTGCTTCAGAGAGAATAATTTATTCATTTGAATTTTCTCCCCTTTCCAAAGGTGACTCTCCCAGGGTATTTAATGCACTGTCTAAATTGGAGGAGGAAAAGTCTTTGGAAACTTGTTTTTCGGTTGAAATTGGCCCTTGACTGTTGCCTGCTGCAGTCCTACAAACCATAGAGAACATTTGACTTTGGGGACATTTAAAGCTTCTGATATGTGTTCTACCGAGTTCTAATAGAAAGAGCCTTGGAAGTCCACGTCCCCATTTGAGGCCCAAGTCCCCACTGTGGAATCGGGAGGTCGTGGAGATCTGGGCTTGAATGTCTGAAGGTATGGAACACTCATTCTTTCCCTTCGTTTGGCTGATTCCATTGCTAGATACCTGCAGTGGCTAGAATGTTCTTCTTGATGTAGAGGACATTTCTGTTCATGTGGTTTTTCTGGCACACAGGATTTGCTCACCTTCTATGGCCATTTAAATATTGGAAGACTCGATAAGTCCCTTCTCCTCTCTTAGCTAATATTTACTGAACATTTCCTTCACTGAATGCTACACTACCTGCTTGACACTCATATGCTCACCTAATCATCTTGACAAGCTGTAATGCCCATTTCATAGGTGGGGAAACTGAGGCACAGCGAGTCCCTGGATGGATGACTTGTCAGACTCTTTTGATGCCAGAGCTCACACAACCTCAGGGGCTGTTCCATTTCTTTAACAAAATAAACCACATGAAATTCAGTCTTCTGAGCAAACTGATCCCAATTATGATGGCATTTTATTTTACTTCTTCTATTTATTTTTGATGGTCTTTAAAATATTCCGAAGAGCTTGATTAAAAGGACAGGCATTATTTAGGAGCAATAAAAAGGAGGTGTGGAGATTCATCCCAGAGAATAAAAAGAGGCCAAAGCCCTATGGGATGTGGATTCCCTTGACTCAGTGTGATACTGAGTTTCCTGACCTACAAAGAAGGCACTGTGATGCAGTGATTGTGGGTGGAGGAGCAGAGGACAGACCTGGGTTCTATTCTAGACAATGTCAATCAAGGGAAGTAGTAGACCCTTTGAGAAATGGGAATACCCTTTAGCTCTACCCACTTTCTAGAAAAGTTGTCAGAACCTGATCAGCTAATAAACATGGGTTTGGAAGCCCTGGAGAAAAAGGTCGTAATAGAAAATATCCAACCTTACTTTTAGATAACTGATTCACATTGGCCAATTTCTGAGGATAGCATAAGCTTCTGAGGCTTGCAAAAAGCAGAGGGAAACCCACGGTGTGACAAATACATTCTAGGACATCCTGTGTGGCAGTGGTAGTGATAAGATGGGAGGAAAAAGCATTTTGTCTAATGAGAAACTCAGATTTCTCCACATTTGTGTAAATAAGTGTGTTTTGCTCCCGTTGCCTTCTTTGAGCCTATTTGGGGACAGTTTGTTGTGACTTACTTGATGCAGCTGGAACAGTGAAGGTCTAGCTCATAATTATATTTATTTTCTCTTCTCCTACTGGGAAAATTTAGCTTGCCAGCATCTAACCATCGGGTAGCATGTGTACAGATTGATCTTTCCCAAACATCCTGGTAATCCATGGCTTTTTACCTGTAGAATAAAGTAAAACCTCAACTTATCAACCTCTAACATCTGTTCCCCTCCTGCCCTTCCCCTATCATCTCGCTCTTCTTTCCCAGTAGCACTTTTTATTTCAGGCCATCTTGTCTTCTGAACTCATGAAATGAGTTATAGCTTTAGAGCCACAGCTCATTCGATCTAGAGAATGCCACCATGTTGGAGAAAGGGGAAGTGTTGTAGGGACAGATAAGGCAAGGCACCGAAGATAGCAGGAAACAGTTTTATTTGGCTGCAGCCAGGTTCAGAGGGCACAGCTTTTGCTGTAATCAATCAATCCCCCGAACCCTGAGTTCAGGGAGTTTCAGAGTTTTATACCCACCTGTAAGGGGAGGGGCTCAGAAGTTCACAGTCTACAGAAGTTCACATAAAAGCAGCTTTTTCTTTCACTCTTCTGGGAAAGTTAACCCTTCAAGGACAACACCTGAGAAGGGGAGAGCTTCTTCTCCCCTTTCTTTCCTCCCCCTGCCAGCTGTTACCTGGAGCCCAATTATAACTTCTCTTATCTTAGGAATGTAGACATCTCTGTGAAGCCCAGCTCCAGGCCAGAGGCCTTGTTTGAACATTTGTACAAACTACTATACTGGATACATTTGTGAAAAACTAGTAAGGAGGTATCTAGCACCTGGAGTGCTGATTTGTTCCCCACCAGTGGCCAAGTAAAACAGGGTGACACAAAAATAGGAAGTTTATCTACACTGAACTCTTTTGTAGAGACTCTTTTGCTGACAGTCCTAAAATCAGCCATGATAAAGATTTATGGAGAAGCCCAGTTAAGACTTTTCTGTGGAGAAAGGGGGTGCCACTACATAAGGGCTTTAGACTTTGGTCCTACTGAGTGCTAGCTACGTTGGCTACATTAGGATTAGGCTGTTACAATTTGGATCTGTTCCATAAACAAAACCATCAGCAGTAACATCATGAGATAGACATTTGTTTCTTGTTCATATAAAGGAAGTCGAGAGGTGATCAATCCCAGACTGGTGGGGTGTGGCTCCATAGGGACATTAGACCACATCAGGTATGGCCCTAGACCCCATAGGGTCAACAGGACCCAAGATCCTGAATTTCCTTTTACCTTTCTTAGAATATGATTTCCATCTTCAAGGTCAACTCAAGCCTCCAAATAGTTGCTTGACATCATATATAAATTCCAGGATAACTGCAGGAGAAAATAAAAGAGGACCAAAGAGCAAGTGTCCTAACAGTTCATTCCCTCCAAGAAGCCATGAGGGACCTCGCACAAAACACATCTGCTCACATTCTGTTGGCCAAAAGTAGCAACAAGGCCACATTTAGTAGTGCTATAGTGAAGTATCTTAAATCTAATGAGTGTTGTGTTAACACTTCCCTTAATTGGAAAGAAAAGAATGGATATTATTAACCACTAGCCACTTTAAAAGTTTACCAAGATATCATTTATGGGGCTGGGGTTGTGGCTCAGTGGTTGAGCACTTGTCTAGCCTGCATGAGGCACTGGGTTTGATCCTCGGCACCACATTAAAGAAAAAAACTAAATAAACAAAAAGATATCATTTATGTACCATACAATTCATCCATTAACATGTATAATTCAGTGGCTTGAATTTGCATAGTTGTATATCTATTACCAAATAAATTTCATAACATTTTCATTATTTCCCCCAAACCCTGTGGAACCCTTAGCCATTTCCCTATGCCACTGCATTCCCTCCTTCCCTCCATCTCCTACAGCTTTAGGCAACTGCTAATTTACTTTCTGATGCTTTCCCCCCTTACTATTGTTCTTGTTGGTTTTCTGGTGCTAGGGATCCAGGTCTTCGTGTGCTAGGCAGCATTCTACACTGAATTATATCCCCAGTCCCACTTTCTGATTCTATGGATTTTTCCAGTTCTTGACATTTTTTATCAATGGAATCCCTTAGCTTGATATCAAAGTTTGTCCATGTTGTAGCAGGTATCAGTAAGTTCTTAATTCCTTGGTATTTCCCAGTGAGGGTCTACAGTATGGATATGCCTCATCTGTCTACTTACTTAGTAGCTGGTGGACATTTGAGCTATTTCCACTTTGGGGGTATTACAAATAATCCTCTATGCACATTTGTGCACATGTATTTGTGTGGACATAGGTTCCAGTTTTCTTGGCTGTCTACGTAGGAGTGGGATTTCTGGGCATATGGTAATTCTGTGCTTAACCTTTTGATAAACCATTAGCCTGTTTTCCAAAGGGGCTGCATCATTTTACATTCCCACTAGCAGTGCGTGAGGGTTCCAATTTCTCCATGTCCTTGCCAACATGTTGTTATTTATCCTTTTTATTACAGTGAATGTGAAGGAATATCTTACTATGGTTCTCATTGCCCTGATGCCTATTGTTGCTGAGCCTCTGCTTATAGACCATTTGTGAATCTTCATCAGAGAAACATCTATTTGAGTCCTTTGCCCATTTTTAAAATGGGGTCATTCGTCTTTTTATTATTGAGTTGTATGATTTCTTTATGTATTCTGAATACAAGTTCCTTACCAGATATATGATTTTCAAATAAGTTCTCTCAGTTCATGGGCTGACTTTTCGCTGTGTTGAGGGTGCCCTTTGGTGCATAGAAATTTCTCATCTTGATGGAATCCATCTTATTTATTTTTACTCTTGCTGCCTATGCCTTTGGTGTCGTATTCAATAAATCATTACCAAAGATCTGCACTGTCTTTTGAAAGAATTTTCAATTCCCAAATATTGTCCTGATCCCCAAGGGGCCTCACCCTTCTGCTTGAGATCTTGACTTACTTATTTCCTTATTTATCCTTTTAATAATATTCATCTGCTAAGGTGACCTGGACCCATCACTACTGTTTTTATCACAAAAAGGTGCAACCAAGACATCCTTCATCCACCAAATAGAGCTGTTATTGCTGTGTTCTGGGGAAGCATCTTCCAAACCCTTCCCTGAAGCTCCTAAATGCACACTCTAAGAACATGGAAACAAATGAGCAGAAGAAGTGCCATCCGTGAAGTCTTCCTCTTATAGGTACAAAACGTACACAAGCTTGGTAAACGCTGTGATGCATCCTGTGAAAAAGAAGGCACTTTGATTTTGTTTGATGGTGAAATAAACAGGCTCATTTTCTTGAGGGAAGACATTTTGTCCTCAGACACCCATTAATAGGCCCAGAAATGATTTTCCTAACCATCGCTGGGAAACTCAGTGTTAAGCAAAGTGAGGGTTGAATGAGCTCATGTTCACGCAACCAGAATGTTTAATGAACATTTCTCCTAACCTAACAAAACACGTCTTTACTTTTTTGTCCCGCGCATCACATTCAACTTTGTCCAGGAGAGGTGACTTCCCCTTGCTGACTGTAGCAGGTCCCTCTCTGCTTATTTTTGAGTAAGGTACCACAGAGTCACTAAGTCTCAAACTGAGTCCAAGTTCAATAATTAGAATGTTCCATCCAACCTGTTCACTACAACTCCAATCTTGACTTAGGACAGTCTGGCCTGCCTCAGACTGTCACCTGTAGGGGGAGAGGTGGGGGTTGCTGGCTTCTCCTGCTGCCTGACCACTCATCTCCTCACCCTCTCCTTCTGTGGTCTGAGCTTTCCTTCATCCAAAGCTGGGGATAGAGAAGAGGCATGGGAAAGGACTGTCAGTCCGTGCTCTTGGGAGTCCTCTGCTCATCTCTGGCCCACCTGGTGACAGTCAAAGCTGGGTCCGGTTGGCAGTGATTGGCTGAACTGAGCCCCACACCCAGCCCAGTTTCTTCACCTGTAGAACGTGCCCCTCACAAACTTCTATCCAAGTACAAGTTGCTAACTGTAAATGCTCTAGAGAATGCCAGAGAAGGGTGTCTGAGAATCCAGGAGAGATTAATTCTAACTGGAATGAGAGAGAAGGAGTTCACGGAACCGCCAGTTTTAAAGGTGGACATTGAAGTATTGACTTGCATTTGTTAAGGGAAAGAATAAAGGGTGTGGAATGGAAAGCGTCCCAGGTGAAGGGAAGAGTCAAGTCAAAGGCAATGCAGTGGACATGTATGTGCAGGTTGGGGAGACTAAGTGGGATTCCAGGGACAGGGAAGGAGGTGGGGCACAGCAAGAGCTGGAAGGCTTCTGGTGGGGAGCAGGGAGCCAGGGCAGGCTTTGAGCAGGGAGGGATAGGATGTGAACTTTCTAGAGGCACAGGCAACCCAGGAAGCCATTTAGGAGGCCCAGTGGGAGTCCCAGTGTCGTGGGCAGGAGCCTGAAGCTGGCTATGAGAATGGCAAGGTGGAATTAGATTTGGGGACTGTTTCACAGGTAGAATTGCTGGACTCAGCAAGAGATTGACCAGGGCTTTTGCAGAATACCATTGATCAGGAGGGATACCCTGGAGAGAGGGGCAAATTTAGGGAGAAGAGTATGAATTCTGAGTGGCCTCCAGGGGTGGTCTGAGCACTTCCCAGTTTTGAAGCAGTGGGAATTTTAAAGCCTGCTACTGATAAGAATGACCAGGAACTGAGGAATTTACCAAAATGGTAAAGATACTTAGTCAAAAGTACTGTTGCCTCTAAGAGTGTGATCTAATGTCTATCAGCTCAGACAGTGCACTTAAAATTCTTAGGGAATAACTTCTTTCCCTTGCTGAAGCTTGAGCATTCACAACACAGTCTACACCCCAGCCACTGAGCTAGCTGTGTCCTTCTTTGGTACATGGAGGGAGACGGCAGAGGCCCCGTGGAATTGAGAGCACATCCAAGGAGAAGCAGAGGACACGTGGGTAGGTCATTGCTTTTCCTTCTCACCCCAAATGTCCTCCTTTTTTCTGAAGACATCCAGACCTTGGTCCAGCTGTGAGAAGACTTGTCCAAATTTTGTTTGTGGTGGTGATAATAGGTTAAAAATAGTATGTCAGGCTGAATTGCAGCTCAAAATTAAGAACAGGCTGGTAAGATTTCTCATCATTGCCATAAAATTTATTTTTAAAAATGTTCAAGCTATGTTCATTTTAACATCACCTGCAGAGTTCTCATGGACAACAGAAGGCCCCAGATGATCACTGGAGATTTCTCCTTAGCCCTGCACTGTCCTTGGCTCTACCATTTCACCCTGCAAAACTCAAAAGTGATTGACACTGTGTTCTGGGCGATTCATCTTGTCTCATTGTAGATTTAACCTTGAACGTCCTGAGCTGGGAGGTAGAATTTTCCAATCACTCTCGATGTTCTCCTCCTCCTCCTCCTCCTCCTCCTCCTCCTCTTCTTCTTCTTCATCATCATCATCATCATCATCATCATCATTTTCCCTAAACCATGTGGTGCAGGCTAAGAATGATGTTACATTCATACTCCAATATACAAAGTAGTCCAATGTAACTAAAATCCAATATTTACATCTGTAAGATAACATCAAGGATTAAGTACAATCAAAATCAGCCTCAATATCCTAAACTTGTCTGTCTGCGACAGTAATACCACAGGGGTGTTCTGCCCAACATATCTTTCTGTTCCTTATTATGAAATTAGTATGGCCTCTTTCCTAATGTGAAGCAATGCTTCTTTTTTAGGAAGGAAGTGGGCAAATACAGGATTTCGTAGGCAGTGAGATAAGAATAAATCTGGAAGCAATCACACTTCAATGTTTTTCCTACCTCTTAATCATCTATGATAATGCAATATTTGTATTGTTATCTAAAATGAATAATAGTAGCCAACACTTGCCTAGAACTTTGCCATCCAAAATGTTTTTATATCCATAATTCCTTGGATACTCACAGGAAGAAAAATCATTATGCTTATCACAGATGATATGTTCTATTTTACAGATGAGGGTAGAAAGAGAACTTGAATTCCAGTCCAGATTCTGTGGCTCTGAGGGCCTTTAGAACAGGGTTAGGAGTGTCACACTGTGACCACTCTGCACGTGGCTTCAGCTACCTCCTAGGAGCCTTGGGAATTCGGTCAATGTGTCTGCAACAAACTTGTAGCTGAGATGCAGAATTGGGACTAGGATAAAACGTGCAAAGTGCCTGGGGCTGTGTGTGTGTGTGTGTGTGTGTCTCCAAATGCTAACCCTTGCAACTCAGCCACCTTGCGGTGAGGAAGCCCTGGACACCTGGAGACATCAAATGTAGGCATTCTCTCTAGTCACCCCAGGTGAGGTTAATCTGTCTCCCATGGTTTAGTATTTCCTTGGAATTGCTGTGTCGCATGTTCTGACTTGGGGCCAGGAGTAGCACAGTCCTGAGGACCCTTGGGAGAGTACACCAGGCATACAGGAACAACCCATGTTCGCAATGTTGTCATGGGGTGAGAGCGGGGTGACTTGGAAAGGAAAAAGAAAAGAGATGGAGGAAGAGGAGTAGGATGGAGCTAGGAAGAGGAGCGATGGGGCAGGGAGCAGGGGAGGGCAGATGCTAAGAAGTTTGGTGGCCCCACCAGGTGGCCTTGGGTTGCCCAATCTTCTTGCTGACTTGCTTCCAGGGAGGCCCTGGATGACCTTCTCTCTGCAGGAACCTGATGAGTCACACACACACAGCCAGACAGGGCATGGGAAGGTGTCTGTCTTTCCACCTCCTGGCTGGGGACACCAGCTGGGCATTGTCAAGTCTGTGTTTGACAGAACCACCATTCTGCCTGGCGCTGTGCTAGGCTCTGGGTATCTGAGAAGCTCCAAGTCCCTGCCCTCATGGAGAAGTGGTTCTGTCTCTCCGTGTTTTTTCCAAGGGAGACCTCAGTTAAATGTAGGTGAAAGTTCTGCAGAGTATGTGTGTGTGGGTTGTGGTGATTGGAGGTTGGGTGGGGGTTGTAGGGAAGAGGAACCTTACTGTGTGGAGTTAATTAAAACAAAAATGCTGTTTTTTTGTTTTGAAAGCATTTGGCTGAGGTTAATTAACCATCTGGGACTGATTTGAGAGTTAACTCTAGAACACTGGTAAATAAAAGAAAAATAGGTATTTCCAAGTGGAATGTATTGGGCTTTAGGTGGGACAAATTCAGTTAAAAGGGACCAAAACCAACTCAAATTGGTTTGAATGAAAAGGGGACTTTTTGACAGACAGGTATCCAAGTCTGGGTGCAGACACACAGATTTTGGGCTCAGACATCCTCATTGAGACTTCGTTTCTTCCCATCTCTGGACTCTGACTTCTACAACATTGGCTTCACCCTCACACCCCATAGTGGTCCTAACTGCTCAAGTTCTCTCTTCCTGGTGACAAGATGACTGCACAGTTCCAACCCTGCACCCTCTCAGAATAACCCCCCACTAGCCCAGCACGCCTGGCACAAGTCTCTGGTTGGGCCATGTGCCCAATGTTAGTGTCTTTACTCTAGCTAGGGGATAGGACAAACCATGGAGCTGAAGCAGTGGAGATGGGAAGGCCCAACCAAAGGAAAGATTTGGTTATCCACACAAAAAGGGGATATTCCACAGAAAGAATAAGTGTTGGGGATTAACATTGGAATGGTCCCACAATGACCAAAGACAATGAGGCAAGGGGACCCTTCAGGGGTAGTGAAAGGCAGCTCCACTGTCCCCACCCCCCGCCCCCTGTTATAGAGTGTTGTGAGGTCATGAGGTGTGCTACTCATCTTTTCAAGACATAACGGCCATTCTGGCTGCAAAGACTGCCATTAGGGTCAGAGCTGAAATCATACTCCTGCAAGGTCTCTCATGGTCAGTGACCACCTGGCCACTGTTGCTCATCACAGGACTGCTCTAGTGGACAGTCTGTGTTCTGGGTCTTCCTTTGAGTTGGCTGAGACATGGTCACATTTACTTTGCAGTCTAGGGCTTGATCCCTGGACCACTGGGTGGGGCTCCCACGTCAGGGAGGCCTTGGGGCCTTCCTATTCACAGGCATAGCACCTTAGATGCCTGGTCTCACAAACCCACACCTTAAAGATGAAAATAGTCAGAAGCAGTTACCAAAAAAAAAAAAAAAAAAAGAGGCTTAGCTGCCCTTATGTGGAGGACTTAATGAAAGGACAGAGCAACCTGAGAGCCCAGCCATGTTCAGCATTTTAACTAAAACATGGAAACGTAACACCTATACAGAAAGGCATTCAAACACACATGGGCAAGATCACGAATCACAACAACACCCTGCCCTCACCACCCAGGGGCAAAAGGAGCTCTTTTCTCATCCTAGAAGTCCCTCCCCTCTCACATCCTCTCAAAGTTCTCAACAGGTTTCACATTCTAAGTTTGATGGAGGAAACTGTGACATCCATCTCCTTCCATCAAGGGACAGATTGAAAAGAGCAGGGAGAAACTTCCTTTTAATGGTTACATCTGTTTGCTTTAAGCCTAAAGAGGAAGTTTTATCTTTAAGATGTTTTCAAACCTCAGAATGTTTTCCAGGCCCTGAATAAGGAAAGAAGAGGGGGAGAAAAAAAAAAAAAACAGAAGTTAAATTTTGTTCTAGCCTTGTTTGGGAGTCTAATCTTGATAAGCAAGGAATGTAATTAAAATGGATTATAGACTATTAAACACAAACAAGGACAAAATGATTGCAGTGTGTGCAAGCCAGTAATTAAAGCTTTAAAAGAGGGAAAAGTCACCATGCTTAAAATGTTTATTTGTCAAGGTTAGTAACAAATATTGACATGAAAGCTTTTTATTTTCTTTGATTTTCTTCTTAGCATCAGGCTCTCAGCAATTAGTGGTGCATATTCCAGAATCAATATGGCCTCAGGTCTGAAGCAGAGAGATCCATACATTTTCAGAATTAGTTGGCATAATAGCAAAAGGCTCCACAACACAGACCTGCTCACATTATTCAATTAGTGCTATTAGAAGACAAAGAAAAGCAGACCAGGGCAGCATCCCCTTAAATTAGCTTAACTGAAAGATATTCTTATGATAACCACAGGGAGAGACTTCTTAATGTCAATGGATTTTTGTATTTTATCTTTACTATTGAAAAACTTTAATCCATAAAATGGAATGTGGCTTAAAAATATGGTACAGTGATTAAAAGTATGGGCTCCGGGGTCAGATAGACTAGATTCAAATAAAAAAAAATCTACCACTTTCTAATTGTGTGACTCTGGGAAAGTTGTTCATCCTTTCTCTCAGTTATTGCATCTGTAAAATGGAAATAATAACCATACCTACCTAAAGCGACTGTAAAGAGTAAATGAGATAACGTAGGCAAAGTTCCTGGCATATAGCAAGAGCTGAGCTATTGCATTAGTCAGGATAGGCTGGGTATGATGTGGTAACATGTAAGCCACAAAATCACAATGACTTTATGCAATGAACTTAATTTCTCACTCAAGCTATTCCACAGCATAGATCAATGGCCCCAAGGGCAGAAGAAGGCTGGGCTTCACATAGCCACTGAGAGACCCACTTCATAGCTACACCAAGTGGAAAATAGCATAGGAAGGGAAGAATGACAAGAGAAGCCCACCTAGGCTTTTCATTGCCACCATCTGGCAGTGACAAATGTGACTTCCAACCTGTGTCACTGTGCAGAACTAGTCTACTGAGCAAACAGCCCAGAAAATGTTAGCAGCAGGTAGCACATTGTTTAGTGAACTCATTATCTCCACCATATGTATGTTCTTTATCATTATTATCGATATTGATGTCATAGGTTTTATAAGGATTTTTACCACGTGAAATTTACAGAACACATTTTAACCTGAGATAAAACTGAACCCCCAGTGGATTCAATCACTTAACTCTTATCTCTGGTGAACCAATGCTGCTCTAGGTGTGAGACACAAGGATAAACTTGACCAAGTAAAACTTACGTCCCATGGACCCTACAATAAAAAAAAAAAAAATGATGGAACCAACTGAGTAAGCAGATAATGTCTGCAGCTTCCTAGCAACGGACAGGGAGTGGTTAGTGGGAAGAGTCTGGTGGTGTCCGTGCTGAGATCTGAATGGCAAGAAGGAGCCAGGTAAAGGGAGATCTGAAGGGAGAGGGAAGTCAAGTGGGTTTCAAGGGCTGGAAACAAGGGCAATGTGATAGGAGGGAGGAGATCAAGGAGGAAAGGACAGGAGGGATCAGGATCCAGCTCACAGTTAGCCTCATGGGCCGTGAGAAGAGGCTAGGGATTGAGGTGAGGGGTGGAGACTCTTTGATTTACTTGTGTTCAAAGTTCTCTGTGCCTATTGCACATGGAAAGAAGGTAAAAATGGCGGACCAAGGAGACTGATGAAGTCATCCAGGTGAGAGATGGTAACTCTAATCAGATTGGAGCAATAGAGAGAAACAGTCACATTCAGGGGACATTTGGGAATCAGAATCATTGATAATGGAGTCAGCCTTACTACCCCTCCCCCTAGGGCCTACATTCACCCACCTAAGGATCCATGGAGACTTCCCATCCTTGGGTGGCCATGGAAACAGCCCTCTACTTCTCAGACACCCCAAATAAGTCCCAGGGTCTTTGTGAATATCATCCCACAGTGAAAAACAAGTAGGTCAGAGCTTGTTGAATGACTGAAGATCCTGGCACAAATCTCCCATTCTCTCAGGTTTACAGTCTAAAACTCACCCATGTAGGTTGCACTGCCAGGAGATCCAGCATGAACAGCTTTGTGTAGGATTAGAATCTTTACAATCACAGCCTCTTGGAGGCTTCCATCCTGGGTAGTCCCCTGGTTTTAGCTGAGGTGTCTCAGGCAGGGCCCTCACCGGGAGGCCAGGAGTCCTGGCTCTGCTCTTCATTCTTACCTGCTGTGGGGCCTGGGCAGGGTACTGACTTCCAGAACAGCTCACATCCAAGGTGTTTTTGGACATCAGATATACAAAAGTCCCTGGTCTCAAGTAGTTACAGCCAGTTAGAGTCGCTGACCCTTAACATTACTTTTAGCTCTTACCTTGTGATTTCCCCAGCACTGGGAAACCTTCCTTATGTGGCCTCAGAGAAGTAGTTGCTGAAGCCTGGAATGTCCACCTGTTTCCAGACCTGGAACCTGGTTCTCAGATGCATTTTGCCCATCCAAGCAAATCCAGCAAAACACCCATGGACCCATGAGCTTATGAATTTGCAGCCAGGAAAGATGACAAATGACTCCTCTCTGGGGCTGTAATGGGAATGAAAGAGGCTTGTATGTAAGGTCTTCCAAGTAGAGGTCAAGGAATTTGGAACATCTAGGAATCATCATGAAATCAAGCATGTTTGTTGCAGGTGATCTCTTTAGACCATGGGAGCAAAGGGTAGCAGCCTGGTTCTGCTGTGAGCCACGAATGCTGAGATGGTGATGGCCAAAGCCTAGAGCCCCTAGATGTTGAGAGGGAGGGTCCTGTCAGGCCACAGCCAGGTCCAGGAGGTGGGCTCAGGCCAAGGGCCAAGGGAAGGGGGCGCTGCATCTGGATGTCTGGAAAGGTATGGCAGGTTAGTGAGGGAGGCACTGGTGGGCCAGGAGAAGGGGACTCAGGCAGCAGAGGGGATCTGAAGAGGCTGAAATGATGGTGCCATGGAGGAAATATTTACACCACAGAAATTGGCAAATGCTGCACAGGGAGTTCCACCCCACTGGGATAACAGGTACAGGATCCTTAACTATGGTTCTTTTAAAAATTGGGCCAAGGTTTTCTGGAAGAGGGAGCCAGGTAAGAAAAATTCGCAAAGGTAGATCCACTTCCTGCCTTTAGCTTTTAAGATAGGGTCACAGCACTGGATTACAAAGCACTATCACCAATCTTCTTCAGTCTTGGCATAGTCAGGAAAGATGGAGTGCTCTAAGAAGGAGCCCCCAACTCTCAGTGATGGACACAATAAGGGTGGTGTATGGCACATTGTAGGTGCCAGATGATCTGAGTTCATAGTTTCCTCATCTATAAAATGGGGGCAATGCTAGTCATCGTAGGGTTTTTGTGAGAATTAAATCAATATAGGACATACATAAGAATATAAGAAAGCAACAGGATTCTTTAACATAGGAGGAATTTTAGGGTCAGGGCACTTCCTAGGTTGGTCCACAAGCTCCCATATCATTTAAGCCTCAGCCTCTGTGCACATTTCTACCCTGCCCTCGCCAAGGTCTCTCGACTTTGAAGTTAGGCTTATTTCCTCATGTTCACAATACAGCTACCATAGTTCCAGGAATTGCACATAGACATGGCAATATTTGGTGCATGAAGCTGAAGTTCTCAGAAGAAGCTGCGTCTTCATTAAATATCCTGCAGATTTTTTGATCTCAGTTGAATAGAACATCATGTCTCCTGTTCTTAGCTGTGGAAAGGTATATGTTGCAAGTCTAGTGCCAAAGTTATCTTGTGCTGTCTTAGGCCCTGTAGAAATGTAGTTATTTCCTTATAATTTTGTGACTAACATTCTTGCAGCTATTTAGTATACCTCTTGGAATGTATTTTTAAGCTATTTTTTTTTTTTTTGCTATACAGTCTGAAGAAAAGCAGCTCACTAGCTTCTACCAACCCTAAAGCTAATTAGAATGTGGTAAGATCTGTAGAAAATATCTACAGAAAACACTCCCCCACTTTGCTGTAACCCTCTTGCCTGACGCTCCCACCTCGGTATCTGTTGAATGTATTGATTTATGACTTTCTTTGTTCATGTAACCTCTTCTACTTTGAAGCATATCATGCAGGATAACTTGAATCCATATCCCCAGGACTCAGTCACTCATATTGGGCTCAAAATAAAATATTTCTTATTTTCTTTAAATCAGAATTGTTACTTTACATCGACGAGAGAAAGAGGGAAATACTTCCTCTCATTTGTCTCATCTTATTGGGGTGGAAAACCCTTCCCTGAAGCCCCAATAGCCTTTTCCTTGGGTCCCTTTGGCCAAGATGTGTATGTGTGTGTGTGTGTGTGTGTGTGTTTGTGTGTGTGTGTGTGTGTGTGTGTGTGTGTGTGTGTGTGTGTGTGAGAGAGAGAGAGAGAGAGAGAGAGAGAGAGAAATATTCTGGCTGCAGAGTAGCAGGTTTCTAGCATTTTCGACTTTACAAGGGCAGCTGACTCTGCAGCCACAAGAAGGGGTGGTTAAGGACTATTGGGAAGGTGAAGTACCTGCACAGACCTCGCCACACAAAGAGCTCAGTCTACATTAGTTGCTCTTGCCCTTCATCCCGCTGTCGCAAACCCACTTCAACATCCCTCACCTTCGCTAATTCTAACATCAGTCTTCATAGCTGGCTCCTCTCCCAAGACCACAGGTGCAGCATGGCTGCTCAGCTAATGAACACCAGCAGGCGTCTGACTCTGTCGACCTGGGGATACCATTACCTTGGCCTAGAAATATCCTCAGGTGTTTGGCCTCCTGTCTCCCCTTGAGGGAAGCTGAGATCTAGGGAACAATGCCAGGGAGCTTCACCTCAATGAAAGACATGCAGACCTCGCTGTTCCTCCAGCGTTGGAGCTAAGGGACATCTTTGTAGCTCACTCCCCAGGGCAGGCTGGCCATCTGGAGAATTCCTATGTGCCAAGGTGACAATTGTACTCATCACTGAAACCCCACCGAGCAGTAATGAACCATTCTCCAGGGAGGTCACACCACCCAATTAACAGCATATAGGTCAAATCCCACCAGGGGCAGCTCCAGGGCACCTTTCAGAATCTTTCATTAGGAAACCAGTTCCTTTGGAATACAGCTTGAAACAAGCCAGCACAGGACTGAGAATTGGAGTGTCGTGCTGCACCTATTTTAAACGGTACTTTTTAAAGTAATAAAATAATACCATCAACTTCCAGAGATAGAGAAATAGAAAAAAATGGAGAAAAGGCCAAGAAAACCAGCAATGAATCCACTAACAAACACAACCATGTTATCATTCTTTTCCAACATTGTCCCTTTACTATAGTGTTCTATGTGATTATAATCATTGCACATATACTATTTTTATTCTACTTTTTCAACTTGAATTTGAGAAGCAATTATTGTGAGTGTATTATAGCAACAGGCTCAGTGTTAGGAGCAAGGGGTTCATTGGAAAACAAGATAGGGAGTGACAGACAATGGAATAATGCCACGTGATGAGGGAGTGGCAATTCCTTGCAGGCATCACAGATCTCTCTAGAGGAACTCCCAGCCTGGACTTGTGGTGGGTGCTGGAGGAAGTCTTCCTGGAGGAGGTCATCTCAGCCCCCAACTCTCACATCAGTGTGCTTAGTGAAGAGGAATTGAGTGGTATATTCTCTACAGAAGGGAGTGTATTCTTCATGACATGGGCAAGACCCACATTGAGGAAATCCATGGTGCTTGGAGGAAATGTCATGAGATCAATTCAGAACAGTGGGAGCTTGGACTCAGTTATGGACTGAGTTATGTCCTGTCTGAATTCATGTGTTGAAGCCCTAACCTCCAGTGTGACTGAATTTGGAGATAGTGCCTTTTGGATACAATAAAGGTTAAATGAGATTGTAGAGTGAGGCCCTACTCCAATAAGTCTGGGAGTCAGGAAAATAGGAAAGATTATGTTGAAGTAGATCTGGTATCCCTACCCCAAAGACCCTTGCCATAATTAAGCTTCTCCAAAGACCCTCTCCATAATTACACTTCTCGTCACCAAGATTTTCCAAAGAATGTCAAGGAGTGTCAGCAGGGTTTCTTTTTCTTTTTTTTTTTTTTAATTCTGCAGAGGGCACTGCGGGTTGAAGCTTCCTCTTTATGGTGAATACCAGGTTTGCATACAAAAGTCGTGATAAAATCTGCAATCAAACTTGTGCAAAAAAGATACTATCTCTGTATTCTTGGTAAAAACTTGTAAAACTTCTGCCTACCTTAAGAATATGGGACAAAGAGTAACTGTATGTACTCACCCACTGACATGTAACCACCCCATGGAATATAAAGTTTAAAGAATTTCCAGACTTGAGGAATGGGGTTGTGGCTCAGTGGTAGAGCACTTGCCTAGCCTGTGCAAGACCCTGGGTTCTATTCTCAGCACCACATGAAAATAAATAAATAAAATAAAAGTTATTGTATCCAACTACAACTAAAAAATAAATATTAAAAAAAAAGAATTTCCAGACTTGGGGTCCAGAGATTTTAGGCATTAGATCCTCTGGACCACTGCAGCTAAAATAAACCATCATCTTGAAAATTCCTCAGGTGTCCAGTCTCATCTGTCTTACATCTGTGTGGGGATACAATGAGAAGGTGGTCATTTACAAGCCAGGAAAAGAGGCCTGACTGGAGGCAATCCCAGGAATACCTTGATCTTGGACTTCTAGCCTCCAGAATTTTGAGAAAATAAAAGTGTCTTCAAGTAAACCCCTGCTTACTCCTAGTGCTAAAAGCTGTGTTAGGGCTCTTCTGAGAAATAGGAGATATTATATACATGCAGATGAGAGAGCAGGATTTATTGTAAGAAGTTGGCTCCTATGATCATGGAGACTGGTAAATCTGAAATCTGCAGAGCTCATGTTCCAGTTTGAAGGCTGCCAGGCAGAATTTTCTCTCACTCTGAAGAATGTCATCCTTCTGATCTAGTCCGGCCTTTGACTGATGGGATGAGGTCCACTCATGTTGCAGAGGGCAATCTGCTTTTGCAAATCCACTGATTTAAATGTTAGCCTCATCCAAAAACACACCTTCCCAGAAATACTCAGAATGTATTTGACTACTGGTCACCCTGTGGCCCAGTCAGGTTGACACATGAAATTAAGCATCACAGATTCTGTAAGAGGAGAGGCTAGGGGGTTTTGAAGGACAGTTGGACAGATGGCACATAATTCTAGCATAGGCCTAGTTTCCTTCCTGGTCTATGGAAATGGCATCCCCTGGAGTTGTTCCGGATGCAACCTGTAGCATTGCACAGGATGGTTCTGAGCACATTACAAACGGCAAGACTGGAAGCAAAGAAACTAGTTAGAGAGCCGTGGTAGTACAGTAAGCCCTCAGAATTTTCAAACATGGCACATAGTCACCATTTGGTGGCATTCTACTTAGAGATAAACCATGATTGGCTTAGCAATTTTCCTGATGTCATTTACAGGTATATTTTTGTTATTGTGTTCTAGATGAAAATAAATTTGCTCTGTATTCAAATGCCTCCTGCGTGATTATACAGTTTATCATCTTGAGAGCAAAGGGGTGGAGAGCAGCTACCCTGAGAGAACAGGCAAAACCCTGCTGTGCTAGGAACGTGAGAAGGAAAGGCCAACTTCCCCATCTCTTTCTCTGTCTGGGTACCAAGCTTTCTCTCCACTCCAGGGAGTTTCATTTCTAGGAGAATCAGGAACCAACTGCACACAATGTACCTACCTCACATCAAAAAGCTCTTCAGTTTCTTTCTGTAGATTGAAACCCTATAATTTTTATGTTTCGGCAAAGCAAATTGCACTGTCTATGTTTATTTATATTCCCTTCACATCTTCAGTAGCAGGAGACAGCAGAGAACATTTCATTATCTTCCCACTAAGTTGCTATGATTTCACAAGGTTTATAACATTTTGTTTATTTTCCTTTTAGTTTTTTTTTTTTTTAATCTTGGGGTAAATGTTGTCTCACTTGAAACTTTGAAGGCAAGACTTCCAGACACAAAGAGCAAAGAGGAAAGAATAAATGGCAGATTCTCTGCTGCATTTGGAGAAAAACAGGAAGAAGGAATAAGAGGCCAAATTATCAAAATTATGTGGCTGCCATATTTAACTTTTTTAAAACTGAATGACTCCATGGCTCTCCTTCTAGCATTAGGATATTTGCTCTCTACACCTTTGCTTCTGGTTCCAATGAGCTTATCCAGAAAAGAAGTCAAGAGGCTTCTGTTTTATGGCCATTCTTAAATCAGTGAAAGATGCCTATATTATTTTCCAAACTTGGATGGATCACTAAAAGGCTCCAAGTTGGAGGAAAGGGATGCTAGCCCTAAAGGATGTGATTTAGATAACCAATATCCATGTTCTACATTTCCTCCTGGAAAGTTAAACTGTTCTTCCCACTCTCCCTTGAAGTGAGGCATAGCCAGATAACTGGATTCTGGCCATTGGTACATGAGCCAAAATGATGACCAACTATTGTCAACCATGACCTATCTAAACTTCCTGCAAGTGATTCTTGCCCCCTTTCCCCATCTGCCTACTAAATAGAGAGTACTCTGAAATCCTAGGGGAGATGATAACACAAGATGGAAGGAACTTGGGTCCCTGAGCGACTGCACAGAGTAGAGCATCCCCCACTTGACCCACATTGGAGATTCAAATTAATGAGAAATAAACTCCTGTGCAGAGTAACTGAGATGTGGGGCATTGTTTGTTAGAGAGAGGACTATCAGCCTAGGATGGACAAATATACAGGCACCTCCAGCTGGTTCATTCAAGCAAGGATCTGAGAAAGAAAAAATAATAATAAAAGACCCTAGTGTGTGATGTTTTGGGGCATTATCTCCCTGTATCCACTTCATTGTCTATTAGGAGAGGAGGCAATTTAATAGAGAAGACTCCCACCACAATTGGCTCTAGCTACATCTGCAGCTACACTTCAGGAAGTGTTCTGATTTTCTTCAGACTAGAAGACATTTTATTCAGCAAAATTCTTGGTGAGCCACTTAGAGGTCAAAAGACACACAACTCCAAAGACATGACACAGAGAGAACTAGAACTCCTCTTTATAACAAAAAGAAAACAAACTGGGAGGCTTGAGGGAGAGCTTAGGAAGAACAGGCTGGGGCGTGGGGAGATGGCCCTAGAACAATGGAGACGTGTAAGAAAGGAGAGCAAGCCCTGGCAGTGGCCCTGAAAGGGCTTCAGGACAGGCCCCCCTTTCTAGGGTATCTGCTTGTCTGCTACAACGTAAGCCCCTTCAGAACTATTCCCCAAATGATCAGTAAGGCAGCTGCTTGCTCCGTGTCTTAAGTCTGTGTGTCACTGGGGAGGGACAGTGATGGGCCTCAGTCAAGGGAGATTCAAATGCTGGAGAGAAGTGGTTCAGATGAGGCCCCAACTTGGGAGTGAACATGAGGCAGACTCCTTTCCACAAATACACCAGAGGGGAGAGTAACTCCCATGAGGAATGCTGACCTCCAGTTTCCACAAAGAAAGTAAATTTCCATAAGGAAAGAAATTTCCTACCTAGTTAGTAAGTTCCTTCTCCCTGCAAAACCACCCAAATAACTAAATCACATGCCGGATGTGGATATGCATGGGGAGGGACGTTGAAAAGCATCACAATGAATAGAATTGAATCCTGGTACAGACATCACTGTCATCCAAGGGTCAGGAAGCTCCACAAGGCCAGGAACCAACGGACTTTGCACTGCATGAAAGACTGAACCTTGGCCAGTGTGAGGTCATCCTTGAGAGCAATTGACGACCTTCCATGTGGGAGGGAGGAGAGATTGCCTCTCTGCTTATGTCAGCTGCTCTCGTTACAAGGAGGTAGGGCACCATGTTGGCTAAAATTAAATCAGGCCTTTCCACTTCTGGCCCACCGTTCAGGCAAGGCATGAACTGGGCCAAGGTGCTACTGCAGTTGGGGCAGTGAGCTGGTGCCAGGCCACCCGCCTCCAGCCTCCTTGTGACTCATCCGCTGCCATACCCTCCAGGTGACCCTTGGCATTCACCCTGGATGTCCGCAGCTCTCTTCCCTGGCACTTTGCCAACTTGAGAGGAAAATTCCAATGATAATCAGTTAAAGGAGATCACGACTCATGAAGAAAAAGGATCACTGAATGCAGTGCTTTTACTGCCCATTCAGGACTACCTAGATGCCCATCACTCACTCCCTGGATAAGCTGTCAACTCAGTAAAGAACCAGAGAGCTCCAGCACTGGGCCTGGCACTTGCTGTGTGTCCCACAAGACATATTTTCTCTTTTTCTCCTTTTTCTATTTCCATCCCGGTTACTGTTATTGGCATATCCCACTATTCCTAGGCCCAAGCCTACCTCCTACTGATGTGGAGGCTTGGACATCTTGGCCAGTTCTATTGCCTCCCCTGCCAGGCTGTCAGTATGTCTTGACCTTGAAGAAAGCCAGAGGACCTCAGAATGGCCATGATGCAGATGTGACAGCCTAAAGCAACCACGTGACTCAGACTATTGGGGAAATGGCTCTGTCAAGGAGACAACCTGTGCTCTTCCTAGTTAAAGAAAAAGAACTGGGGAGCTCTGCTTAAAAACAGAGCAGCACCTGTCATCGAGAACCCATTCTGATTGTCAGCATCTCATGACTCGTTCCATCACTTCTTCCCCATTTGTTCCCCCTGAGGAGGCAACAGAGGCCATCTGCCCAGGCCCAGGGCAACAGGACCTGCTGCTTTGAGAATGCTGCCAAGGAGCAGGAGTTCTAGGTGTGCTGACTGCCTGGCCGCTCCTCAGCTGACCTTGCAGGAGTCCCATGGCCCAGGATTTTATCCCTGGGTTTGCTTTTCTGGTGATCTGTGTGACTTCAACTCTTTAGGCCTCAGTTTCCTAATCTGGAAATGGGGTTAGCAAGCCTAGGAAGGTTTTTGTTGTTGTTGTTTTGTTGGTTGGTTGGCTGGTTGGTTGGTACCAGGGATTGAACCCAGGGGCACTGTTTTTATTTTTTATTTTGAGACAGGGTCTCACTAAGTTGATCAAAGCCTTGCTAAGTTGCTGAGGCTGTCCTTGAACTCACAATACTCCTGCCTCAACCTCCTGAGCTGCTGGGATTCTAGGTATGAGCCACTGTGACCAGCTTAAGATTTTCATAAGGATAAATTAAGATGATATATGCCAAGTGCTTGTCCCAGTGCCTGGTACTCCCTGTGGTACATAAATGCTAAATGCTTCAGCTATAGTAGAAGTCACAGTAATGATAGTGATGGTTAATCTAGAGTTTATTAGACCCAAGAGGAGCTGATTCCACCTATCTCAGAAGATGTTGACCAGCTGGAGTACCACAGACGAGAACTGTGCCTGCCTAGGGATCGGCGACAGTATGCGAGTCCTACAGCACCCTTTCCAATGATAATGCTGCGAATCTGCTCAGTGGAGGTGCCTATCCATGTGCAGGAAGTTAGCTGATCTATAAGGGGAATGGTGACAGGCCACTTTGGAGCTCAAAGCCACTGTCTCCACTGCAGGCATGAAGACACAAGTCCTGACCAGCCAGTGGGAGACAGAGCAAGGCCCTCTCCTCAATGTCCTTTGTTCCAGACCTTAAGAAGGCTTGCCCTTCCATGAATGCACCCTTCCTTCAGCCTGTCCTGCTGCCATCTAGCTGTTGAGTAGCAGCCTGCTCCAATGATGTGTAGGCATTGAGAATGTTTCCTGCCACTCAGACTGGTTTCCAGACCCCTCTGGTAGGTAGGGAACTGCAGTAGGTCACTGCTATTGTCAGTGTTTGATGCTGGGTTTTAGAACTTTGATTCCCATGGAGCAGCCTTTGTTTCCTATGAGTCCAGCTTCTATGGGCTGTTGATTCTGGCACTCTGCATACTGAGTATAGGAGCTTGTGCAGTCTGAGCTCATTCCTCTGATGACTAGCTTGTTTTGTACCCCAGGAAGAAGGTGGAGACAGGCACAGGATTCTAAGGACTTGGGCCTTGACCCTATTCCCCCTTTATGCTACTCACCCTCTATTTTAAGTTCTTTAAAATACAAGTAATGTACACATCTTGGTATACAAGATGAAAATCATCGGCCAATCATCTGACATCATGACTCCAAAATATCTCTTTTTACAGTGGTGTGCTAGAGCTGGCTAATATGTCCTTGTGAGTGTTGATTTTTAAATATGCAGGAAATTTTCAAGCTGTTTTAAACCCTTGGTAACCTGAAGCCAACCATGGTAGCTATATGTACAGCATGGAAGTTGACAAATGCAAAAGCCAGTGTTTTCTTCATAGATGATCCTCCTGAACTCCAGTATAGCTGACTGTCCAGTGGACATCTCCATGTAGATGTCCTACAGGTACCTCAAACACAATGGTCTCCAACCTGAGCTCAGAATTTCCTCCCCACCTATGTTGTCATCCTCTTGTATTTTTTTGTCTTGACCAAGAGTGCCAAGAGACCAGGAGCCAAGGAATTCAGATAACAAAGGGATACGTCCGAGGGTTGACTTCAGCAATGGGGAGTTTCCTTCCTCTATAATTGGAGGCAGGAAGGACAGCTCAGATGGCTGGAGAATCCATCTGCAAATGTGCCAATGTTTGGTGCAGCAAAGTAAAGCCAGAAACCATTTCATCACTAAGGGGAAAGGGGAAAATAGTGCTTCAACCACCACTCCAGTGGCAGAAGGAAGTGTCTGAAAATAATTAATTCTTTCATATGGGATAAGGAATAGAATGTGTATATTTTGTATTTTTCCCTTTGCTTTAAAATTCAAACTGCTAATTATAAATAATGCAAGTAACAATAAATTTTGGCAAGGATGTGGGGAGAAATGTACTCTCATACATTGCTGGTGGTACTGAAAATTGGAAAACAATATGGAGATTCCTCAGAAAACTTGGAATAGAACCACCATTTGATCCAGTTATTCCACTTGGTCTAGACCCAAAGGACTTAAAATCAGCAAACTGCAGTGACATAGTCACATCAATGTTTATAGAACCTCAATTCACAATAGCCAAGCTATGGAACCAACCTAGGTACCCTTCAACAGATGAATGGATAAAGAAAATGTGATACACACACATACACACCAGGATATTATGGCATTTGCCAGTAAATGGATGGAACTGGAGACATCATGCTAAGTGAAATAAGCCAGTCCCAAAAAACCAAAGGCCAAATGTTCTCTCTGATATGTGGATGCTAACTCACAACAAGGGAGGGTGGGGAGGGGAAGAAGAGAAGTCTAAAAAAGGGTTAGAAAAAGGGGAACAAAGGGAAGGAAGGGGAGAGGAATAAGGACAGTAGAATTAATCGGACATAACTTTCCCAGCCTTGTGTTTGAATACACGACCAGGGTAGCTCCACATCATGTACAATCACAAGAATAAGATCCTCATTAGAATAAGTGACACTCCATGTATTTATCATATACCAAAAATACATTCCACTGTCATATATAACTAAAAAGAACAAATAAAATAAAAAATTTTTTAAAAAATTCAAGCTGCTAAAATTTTAGCCCAGACTAGTTGTGCTAAACGGAGACAGGCAGAGGTTTAAGAATCAGTTGAATGCCAATTACCAAATGTTCCTAAGAGAATGGGACACAGTGCTCCTCTAGAGTATGGGGCAGAGCCAGAGGTTGTAAGAAGCAGGGGGTGTAGAAGGGGAGGGGAAAGCTCAGGGAGACACCCAGTACATGGCATGGCGGCCTTCCCAACACTCTGCTTGCTTGCTTTCAAGACCTTGCTTATCTTTGTGTCTCCCACTGTTTCCCTCTAATACTCATATGCCCAGCAGACGGTATCAATCAACCACAGCACCCTCCGCACCGACCCTGCCAATACCCTAGAGTCCTTTCAGCAGCCACTGCTAATCAATCCAAGTTGGTATACAAGATGAAAATCATCTACCAAACCTGTCCTCATTCAAAAGAAACACACAGTAAAAAGGAAAAATGTGAGGACTCATATAATGTGCTCTCCATTTATTTTTAAATCATCGAAATAATTTGTATTTTTATGGGTCTGGGTTTACTGTAGATATTCTGTAATTAATACACACACACACACACACACACACACACACACACACACACACACATCTACAGTGTACCATAGTATACTTGTTAAAAAATGATCTTATTTTCAAAGGTATTATTTCAAAGGTAAAAGATATATAAAAAATCTTAAGATTTAATTTAGAGTCTAAGCATCTTGGCACAAAATGGCATTACTGATGTAGGCTATATTTACCTAACAGGATGCTGGAATTTAGGAGAACTCATGGCTGATGCTATGTCATGGACCCAGTGCAAAGATGGGGGTCAGGATGTAAGACTCTGGACAATGAGGATGTGTCCAAGATGAACTTCAGGGTCCTCTGCCAGCTCTAAATATTTTGATGTTGTGATTTTCAGAATAAACCAGGGCATGTTAGGATACTCCAGTAAATGGAAGAGAGTACTCTAGTCCTGTTAGAATGAAGTTGGGGTCCCTCAGGCCAGTGGAATGGGGCCCTGGCACAGAAACCTGGGTATAGTTCGTCCACATGATCTCTGGATAATGAATGATACTGGGATATATTTCCATTTCTCTGAAATCCTGAGTTCCAGCTGCTTGCACAAAGATAAGTTTGTGAATAATAAGAGGTGAGATTAAGGTTAATGGGACAAAGCCTTGATGACTTTGAAAAATGCTGGTGTGTGTTGATGCAGTTGTTGGTTCAGTCATCAACTCTGGGCACATTGACCTTGACCCCAATAACCTCCACTTCCCTCCACTTAAGCCTCCTTCCCCTCCCCAGACCTTATTATTTCTTGAACTGTTTCCAAAGTCTGACACTTCAGAATCATACACTCCAAATATAATCTCTTGTTCTTTTCCTTCTCAACCTCTTTCTAAATAGGGGTACTCATTTCCCTCCAAAAGATTCCTCCTGGCTGGATGACACTGTTTTCTCACACCCACTCCAAGCCCACGTGATTTTCCCCCTGCTCTAGAACATGATCACCCCACTGGACACACACTGGCGCACACACACGGCCATGGCTCATGCCAGCTGTACAGCTTGCCCATTTCCCCAACTATTTTTCAGCCTCCTGAAACACCACCACTCTGCTAGAATTGCATTTACTAGAGTTCATCATCACTTCCATATTTTTAAGTCCCATTTTTTTTTCCAGCTTAGTTCCTTCTTGTCCTCTCTACTGAAGTAGTTTGGTGGACCACATGTTGTTGGAATGGTCTCCTGCTCTAGGTTATGCTCTGTCCCCTTCCTTCCTCTTTTCCAATGTCTCTGTCTTAAACATGCATGTTTGATCTCAAGGATCCTGTCCTCACTCTTCTCTTTGTACAGCATGATCTGGATCAACCAGTGGCTCCCTTGAGGTTCCTCCTGAATTCTGATTCATGTACCCAACAGACGACATCCTGGACATCCTACAGGTACCTGCTGCTCAACCTGTCCAAAACCAAACCTATTATCTCCTCCTTCCCAAACTTCCTCCTGTACCTCGACTTCTCTCTTGGCTAGTGGCACCATCATTTCCCTGGTCACCCAGACTGAACTTAAGAGTGGACATGGATTTCCCTTAACACTCCACAGGAACTCAAGAGTGAATTCTGGCTCCCTTGATTTCACAAATCCAGCCCCCCTCTCTCCACTGTAGCTCAAACCCATACCCAGCAATCACAACAGCTTCTTTTGGTCTCCCTGCCTGTAGACTTGATTCTCTCAACTCACCTTTTACAATTGATGCTAAAATTGTTTTTCCAATGTGCAAATTGTTAGCAGTCATTCCCCGACTTAAAGCTTTCATATGATACTGGTGCAATTAAAATGTACTTTAAGCTCCCATCATGACATAGCGCATTGGTCCTCATCCCACCTCAATATTCTGGAAACTAAACATCTCTACTCTTCTCTGTCATTGGGCTCATTCACACTCCTCACTAAGGCACAAAATCTTCCTTAGGAGTAATGACCCATATCTCAGCGCCCAATGGATCAGGTTTCACCTCCTCCTGCCCCTGAAGCTCTCTGCACATGCCTCTGTTGAACATACCTCTGAAACACATTTTATTGCTCTATAGTGCATATGTGTCTTTTTTCTTGGCCACCTGCTCTCTGACCCCTTCCTATACTGGGAGTGCCTCCCCCACTTCTTATAAGTATTTGTTCCACTAAAAAAAACCTGGAAAATGCCTAATGCCCACTCTTCCAGGCTTCCTTTCAGCTGGCCTGAGAAATCCTGATATTCTCCTCCAATCATACGTTCTGGGTCAAACCTGGGTCAAAAATTTGTGACACAGAGAGGCAGAGACCCTGGGGACCTCATTCTGGAGAGGGTGACCACAGCAGTAATGGCCACATCTGGGGTCCCCTACTGGTGGCGTTACTGGTGTAAGTGGTAGCTATGCCCTCACAGATTCTGCAAGCCCCTCAGCATCCTCTTACTTTATTTTTAAATGACACATAATAATTGTACATATTTGGGGGAAAATATTCTTTTCTAGTTGTGATGTCTCTTTATAAAGATACAATTTATGTACTGTGCCCATTGTAAGAACATAGTTCAATTATTTTTGGTAAATTTGAGTTGTTGTGTAACCATCACCACAATCCAGTTTCAGAATTCCATCACCCAGAAAATTCATTCTTGCCCATTTGCCCTTTCCATGTCTCTAGTCCCCAGCAACCACAGCTTCCTTTCTGACTTCCTGACTCCTCTAGAAACTTCATATACATAGAATCAAACATTATGTATTCTTTTCTGTTTGCCTTTTCCCACAACATTTCATCATTTTATTTTTTTTGGTTCAGACATGTCATCACATGTAACAATGTTTGTCCCTTGTTTATCACTGAATAGTATTCCATTTCACCACATTTTGTTTATCCGTACTTTCCAGTCGATATTCTCTTAAAAAAATCCTTTTTCTAGTTGGGAGGGAATCTCATGAAAATCAAAGGGAGATCAGCAGAGAAAAGGGATTGGTGAGTAGGAGGTGAAGAGGGAGAGAAGAAGTGCTGGGCAATGATACTGGACAAATGATATTGTGTGCATGTATGAACACATAACAACAAATTCCATCATTATGTACAACTGTCATGCACCAATAAAAAAAAAGTGAAAAGAAAAAAAATTTCCTTTTCTATTTAACTTATCCAAGGCTGTTGCTACCAAAAGCCCTGAAAATTCCTGTTCATGAGAACATGAGCTCCTCAATGGCAGGATTATCTCCATGATCTTTGGGTCTGCAGTCCCTGATTCCATTTCTGGCAAACAGGGCATGTTCAGTAATTGCTGCATTGGTATATAAACTGCCAATAATATTTTAGCTTAACTCAAGGAGATATTATGCATTTTATAAAAAATTGCTCCCAAGGAGAAAATGATCAGGGCAGATAATAATCATCTGCCCCTTGCATGCTTGGATGCTCCTATGTTCAAGGCAATGTCTGCTTCCATGACCTCCACTCTCCCACCCTGCTTGTTCTGCAGGACTGATTGCTTTCTTTCTCAAGACCCTGACTCCCTGGAAGCAAACAGGTGATCTTTCCCCTTAGCTATACCATCCCCCTTTTTTCCCCTTTTATCTGGGACAGAAAAGTTGAGACACCTTTCCTTGTAGAACCTGGCTAATGTATCCCATATAATATGTATGCTCTGCATGTACCTGAACTTCCCAAGCTGTGCCCTGTTTATGCATTCATAAGAAAGTGCTCAAGAGAATGTCATTTCATCAAATGGAGCTGAACAGTGGCTCCACTTCATGAGGGATTACAGGCTGGTTTTTTCCCTTTATTTGTAAATGTGCCAACCTAAAAAAAAATGCTTTATTTTGTCAGAGACAGCTGATTAAACACCTTTGAATATCTGTCAGTGCAAACCGCAAGATTATTAATTTATGCTGTAAAAAAGAATAGCTGGGGGGCTGGGGATGTGGCTCAAGCGGTAGCGCGCTCGCCTGGCATGCGTGTGGCCCGGGTTCGATCCTCAGCACCATATACCAACAAAGATGTTGTGTCCGCCGAGAACTAAAAAAAAAAATAAATATTAAAAAAAATTCTCTCTCTCTCTCTCTCACTCTCACTCTCTATCTCTCCTCTCTCACTCTCTCTTTAAAAAAAAAAGAATAGCTGGGGAAGTTATGACTTAGACCCATGTTGTTCCTTACCTTGTTTGAAACAAATAACATTTACATCTTTGGAAAGAACATTGTGAAAAATCACCCTAATGAATCAATGTTTTCCATAGTGACATGGTGTCACTTCAGTGCTCATCCATTTAAACCCTCATTGCCGGCTTTTGAGTCTTAAATAGCAGTTGTCCTGAAATGGAAAAGCTTCTAAACTTCCCTTCCTGAGGCTTGTGAAGCTTTTGATCTTTTTCTCATCTCTCTCTCTCCTTCCCTTTCTCTCTCCTTTCTTATTTTCTCATCATCCATTATAGTCTCACCATTACTGTATGGTTTTAAAATAACTTCTGCATTTTGTTAATATCTTGGCCTGGATTTTTGAGATTGAAAGGTTGCATCTCCTGGTAGAGTTTGGGGGGATTGTCTTGAATGCTTCATTTTAAAGAAATGTCAACTTTTAAAACAAATTAAAAAATCAGGAGGAGAAAACCTTCCTTATAAAGGGATAGAGATATTATTTACTAAGTTGAGCCAAGTGTTTATGAAGCAGAATGTGTTTGTACCATGTTATTTACAAATACGCCTCTTTCATATAGAGTTCTGGTTTTCACACAGCATTTAGTGGCAGTCTTTTAAGTCTAATCCTATTTTCCCAATTTTCCATGGATTCCACCACATGTTCTGCTCTCCTAAATATAAACAGGGAGCAGTCAATGTACATAATAACAACTCCTGTTTAGTTTTTTTATATCTTATAAAGCTCATCATCTTGACTATTTCAATTGATCTTCACAATTACCCAATGGACAAAGAAACAGGATCCTACTTTGCCAGTGAGAAAACAATCTCAGACATTTCTGAAAGGCCTGGTCCAAGATCACATGGAATTTGTAGATATCTCTGTTCAATATACTAAGAATTTTGCTCTGAGTTAAAGCCCAAAGTTCAATTAAATTCAGCTTCTGTGTTTGAAATCCAAATCTAGCAATTATGGGGCCAGGAATGTAACATAGACTTATGGTTGTAAATCCTCACTTTCACTGCCTCAGAACTATGGTTGGAGCCAGCATTAAGCAAAATGATCAGGCCTGAAAAATGTGCTTCCCCTAGCAGCCTCCTCTTGATGTCTTCTTTAAACACCTGTTTCTTCAAGCATCTCACACCTCCATGTCTCCCAAGATGCCTCCTTTCCTCCTCTTACATTGTTTATGTCAGGAATTTTTGTCATAGTGATGAAAAGATGACTAAACACAACATCCATTTCTGATTTAAAAAAAAGAGAGAAAACCTCTCAGCAACTAGGAGGAAATGAGATAAAGGTCATCTGGGGGAAAAAAAAAAACCTACAGTTAGCATTATATTTGATGGCAAAAGACTGAATGCTTCAGACTGCGGTGGAGGAGATAACTTCATTGAAACCTGTGGTAACAGGTGTGTAATCCCCTAGCCTTCCCTCTCCACACATCATCGGGGAAACATTAAGGGTCCCTCCCAGCTCTCCCGTAAGGGCCCCTCCCAGGTCTCCCGTGAGCACGATAGCCAGACCGAGGGAATCAGAGGTGGCGCGGGACCCGCAGCTCGGAACTACCGCTCCCACCAGTGCTGACAGCTGAGGTCTCTTGCACCAGCTACCAGGGGAGTGGCTACCATAGGGCAAGTAAAATTCGCTGAGGATTCTCAGCCCCAAGCTCTACAAACTTAGGGTCTGAGGGAATGGCAAACTGGAAGAGTGTGCCCAGTCGTTCATGAAAACAGGGCTCCCGGGAGCAACAGACCTGGCGTGTAGCCAGTATTGTGGTGAGCGGCAACCGTGAGAGGGGCCTGGCTAGAGGAAAAGTGGGAAGTGACTAGACACAAGAGGAGGCACTCAGGATTGGAGACTTGCCCAGTCTGGGAGGAGCTGCTGCACAGTGATTGGTTCCCGTGTATTGACAGGAGAAACTCAGCCTGGTGGGCACAGCACCACCTACTGGAAGAGAAGTTAATCAAACTCTAAGACTGCATTTATTAGTTTTTTTTTTTCTTTTTTCTTTCCTCTTTTTTTTTGATTTGGGTTCTTCTTTTATTTTCATTTTTCTTTCTTGTTGTTTTTTTAATTTTTTTTTACAATTTTTTAAATTTTTTTCTTCTAATTTTAATTTTAATTTTTTAATTATTTTTTTAAATTTTTTTCTTTTTTTATTTCCTATTTTCTTCTTCTTTTCTCTTTTCATTTCTTTTCAATTATCTTATCCCCCCTTCCTTGAATTCTACCTGCTTACTCTCATTCTCTTTAGTGACTTCTTCCCTTCCCTTCTAATACCTTTCCTCCCAAGCATCTAATAAATTTATAGGAGTAAACAGTAACTCATCAGTCAAACACAACAAGAAGTAACATGAGCAGCTTCAAAAAGCAAGGAAGAAAAGGAGTATAAACAATGCGGGACAGCCTAAATATTCAGGAGGAACTAGAGTCATCAGAAAAATGGTCATATAAAGAACACAAGGAACACCTTAGACAGATGGAATGGAACCTTAAAGAGGATACAAGACAGCATATTCAAGCAGTGAAAGAACACATTGAGAATGAATTACATAAACAGATAAAAGAAGAAGTTAAGCATCTTTATCAGGAGATAGAGATTATAAAAAATAATCAAACAATAATTCTAGAAATGAAGGAAATGATAAACCAAATTAAAAACTCAATTGAGAGTATCACTAACAGAGTGGAGCAAGTAGAAGCCAGAACGTCAGATAATGAAGACAAAATATATCATCTTGAAAAGAGTCTAGCCAACTCAGAAAGGCTGGTAAAAAATCACGAGAAAAACATCCAAGAGTTATGGGATAATATAAAAAAAACAAACTTACGTGTCATCGGGATAGAAGAAGGTAGAGAGATTCAAACCAAGGGAATGAGTAACCTGCTGAATGAAATAATTATAGAAAACTTTCCAGAAATAAAAAAGGAAACAGATATACAAATTGAAGATGCATACAGGACACCGAGCACACAAAATCACAGTAGACCAACACCAAGACACATTGTTATGAAGATATCCAATATACAGAACAAAGAGAAAATATTAAAAGCTACAAGAGAAAGCAGATAGATTACATTCAGTGGTAAACCAATAAGGTTAAAAACGGAATTTTCATCCCAGACACTGAAAGCAAGAAGGTCATGGAACAATGTATTTCAAACACTGAAAGACAATGGATGCCAACCAAGAATTCTGTATCCAGCAAAATTAAGCTTCAGGTATGACAACGAAATAAAAATCTTTCATGATAAACAAAAGTTAAATGAATTTGCAGCCAGAAAAGCAACATTGCAAAGCATTTTGAGCAAAACACTACACGAGGAAGAAATGAAAAACAATAACCAAAAACATCAGTAGGAAGTGCCTCGGTAAAGACAGAGGGCGAGGGGAAAGATAATCATGGAGAAACAAACTAAATTTTTTTAAAAAAGGATAAATAATCAAACATGTATGGAAGTACAAACCATATATCAATAGTAACTCTGAATGTTAATGGCTTAAACTCTCCAATAAAGTGACATAGGCTGGTATCATGGATTAAAAAAACAAATCCAACAATATGCTGCCTCCAGGAGACACATCTGATTGGAAAAGACATACACAGGCTGAAGGTGAAAGGATGGTAAAAAATATACCATGCACACGGTCCTCGTAAGCAAGCAGGGGTGGCCATCCTCATATCGAATAAAATCGACTTCAAGACTAAGTTAATCAAAAGGGATAAAGAAGGACATTATATACCATTAAAAGGAACCATTCACCAACAAGACATAACAATTATCAATAATTATGCACCAAAATAATGGTGCTGCGACATTCATAAAACAAATTCTCCTCAAGTTCAAGAATCAAATAGACCACAACACAATAATTATGGGTGACTTCAACACACCTCTCTCACCATTGGACAGATCCTCCAAACAAAAGTTGAATAAAGAAACTGTAGAACTCAATATCACAATCAATAACCTAGTCTTAACTGACATATATAGAATATATCAACCATCATCAAATGGATATACTTTTTTCTCAGCAGCACATGGATCCTTCTCAAAAATAGACCATATATTATGCCATAGGGCAACCCTCAGTAAATATAAAGGGGTGGAGATAATACCTTGCATTTTATCTGATCATAATGGAATGAAACTGGAAATCAATGATAAAAGAAGGAAGGAAAAATCCTACATCACATGGAAAATGAACAATATGTTACTGAATGATCAATGGGTTACAGAAGACATAAAGGAGGAAATGAAAAAATTCTAGGAGATAAATGAAAATACAGACACAACATATCGGAATCTATGGGACACAATGAAAGCAGTTTTAAGAGGAAAATTCATCGCCTGGTGGTCATTCCTCAAAAAAAGAAAAAAACAACAAATAAATGAGCTCACACTTCATCTCAAAGCCCTAGAAAAGGAAGAGCAAAACAACAGCAAATGTAGCAGAAGGCAAGAAATAATTAAAATCAGAGTGGAAATCAATGAAATTGAAACAAAAGAAACTATTGAAAAAATTAACAAAACTAAAAGTTGGTTCTTCGAAAAAATAAATAAGATTGACAGACCTTTAGCCATGCTAACGAAGAGAAGAAGAGAGAGAACTCAAATTACTAACATACGGGATGAAAAAGGCAATATCACAACAGATGCTACAGAAATACAGAAGACAATTAGAAATTATTTTGAAAACCTATATTCCAATAAAATAGAAGATAGTGAAGACATCGATAAATTTCTTAAGTCATATGATTTGCCCAGACTGAGTCAGGAGGATACACACAATTTGAACAGACCAATATCAATGGATGAAATTGAAGAAGCCATCAAAAGGCTACCAACCAAGAAAAGCCCAGGACCAGATGGGTATACAGCGGAGTTTTACAAAACTTTTAAAGAAGAATTAATACCAATACTTTTCAAGTTATTTCAGGAAATAGAAAAAGAGGGAGCTCTTCCAAATTCATTCTATGAGGCCAACATCACCCTGATTCAGAAACCAGACAAAGACACCTCAAAGAAAAAAACTACAGACCAATATCTCTAATGAACCTAGATGCAAAAATCCTCAATAAAATTCTGGCGAATCGAATACAAAAACACATCCAAAAAGTTGTGCACCATGATCAAGTAGGATTCATCCCTGGGATGCAAGGATGGTTCAATATACAGAAATCAATAAATGTTATTCACCACATCAATAGACTTAAAGATAAGAACCATATGATCATCTCTATAGATGCAGAGAAAGCATTCAACAAAGTACAGCATCTCTTTATGTTCAAAACATTAGAAAAACTAGGGATAACAGGAACTTACCTTGACATTGTAAAAGCTATCTATGCTAAGCCTCAGGCTAGCATCATTCTCAATGGAGAAAAATTGAAGGCATTCCCCCTAAAATCTGGAACAAGACAGGGATGCCTTCTATCACCACTTCTATTCAATATAGTTCTCGAAACACTGGCCAGAGCAATTAGACAGACGAAAGAAATTAAAGGCATAAAAATAGGAAAAGAAGAACTTAAATTATCACTATTTGCGGATGACATGATTCTATACCTAGAAGACCCAAAAGGGTCTACAAAAAACTACTAGAACTAATAAATGAATTCAGCAAAGTGGCAGGATATAAAATCAACACACATAAATCAAAGGCATTTCTGTATATCAGTGACAAAAGTTCTGAAATGGAAATGAGGAAAAACACTCCATTCACAATATCCTCAAAAAAATAAAATACTTGGGAATCAACCTAACAAAAGAGGTGAAAGATTTATACAACAAAAACTACAAAACCCTAAAAAGAGAAGTAGAAGAAGATCTTAGAAGATGGAAAAATATAAACTGTTCTTGGATAGGCAGAACTAACATCATCAAAATGGCGATATTACCAAAAGTTCTCTATAGGTTTAATGCAATACCAATCAAAATCCCAACGGCATTTCTTGTCGAAATAGAGAAAGCAATCATGAAATTCATATGGAAAAATAAAAGACCCAGAATAGCAAAAGCAATTCTAAGCAGGAAGCGTGAATCAGGCGGTATAGCGATACCAGATTTCAAACTATATTACAGAGCAATAGTAACAAAGACAGCATGGTACTGGTACCAAAACAGGCGGGTGGACCAATGGTACAGAATAGAGGACAAAGAGACTAATCCACAAAGCGACAACTATCTTATATTTGATAAAGGAGCTAAAAGCATGCAATGGAGGAATGATAGCATCTTCAACAAATGGTGCTGGGAAAACTGGAAATCCATATGCAACAAAATGAAACTGAATCCCCTCCTCTCACCATGCACAAAAGTTAACTCAAAGTGGATCAAGGAGCTAGATATTAAATCAGAGACTCTGCATCTGATAGAAGAAAAAGTTGGCTCCGATCTACATATTGTGGGGTCGGGCTCCAAATTCCTTAATAGGACACCCATAGCACTAGAGTTAATAACAAGAATCAACAAATGGGACTTACTTAAACTGAAAAGTTTTTTCTCAGCTTGAGAAACAATAAGAGAGATAAATAGGGAGCCTACATCCTGGGAACAAATTTTTACTCCTCACACTTCAGATAGAGCCCTAATATCCAGAGTATACAAAGAACTCAAAAAATTAGACAATAAGATAACAAATAACCCAATCAACAAATGGGCCAAGGACCTGAACAGACACTTCTCAGAGGAGGATATACAATCAATCAACAAGTACATGAAAAAATGCTCACCATCTCTAGCAGTCAGAGAAATGCAAATCAAAACCACCCTAAGATACCATATCACTCCAGTAAGATTGGCAGCCACTATGAAGTCAAACAACAACAAGTGCTGGCGAGGATGTGGAGAAATGGTACACTTGTACATTGCTGGTGGGACTGCAAATGGGTGCAGCCAATTTGGAAAGCAGTTTGGAGATTCCTGGGAAAGATGGGAATGGAACCACCATTTGACCCTGCTATTGCCCTTCTTGGACTATTCCCTGAAGACCTTAAAAGAGCATGCTACAGGGATACTGCCACATCGATGTTCATAGCAGCACAATTCACAATAGCTAGACTGTGGAACCAACACAGATGCCCTTCAATAGATGAATGGATAAAAAAAAAAAGTGGCATCTATACACAATGGAGTACTATGCAGCAATAAAAAATGACAAAATCATAGAATTTGCAGGGAAATGGATGGCACTAGTGCAGATTATGCTTAGTGAAGCTAGCCAATCCCTAAAAAACAAATACCAAATGTCTTCTTTGATATAATGAGAGCAACTATGAACAGAGCAGGGAGGAAGAGCAGGAAGAAAAGATTAACATTAAATAGAGGTATGAGATGGGAGGGAAAGGGAGAGAAAAGGGAAATTGCATGGAAATGAAGGGAGACCCTCATTGCTATACAAAATTACATATAAGAGGTTGTGAGGGGAATGGGAAAATAAACAAGGAGAGAAATGAATTACAGTAGATGGGGTAGAGAGAGAAGATGGGAGGGGAGGGGAGGGGGGATAGTAGGGGATAGGAAAGGTAGCAGAATACAACAATTACTAATAGGGCATTATGTAAAATTGTGGATGTGTAACCGACGTGATTCTGAAATCTGTATTTGGGGTAAAATTGTGGGTTCATAACCCCCTTCAATCTAAGGTATGAAATATGATATGTCAAGAGCTTTGTAATGTTGTGAACAACCAATAAAAAATAAATAAAAAAATTAAAAAAAAGAAAAAAAAAACTATGGTCATTTTAACTTAAGAATGTTCGAATCATCACCATACCAGATGTAAAAATAAAAGCATCCACTGAATATCTAATATCAAACAGATAAATCCTGCAAGATAAACTAATCACAAAACTTATAAAATCTAAGTAAATGAATTGACTTTCTGTTCAGAGAGGAAAATTATAAGCCAATTAAAGATTAGAGGGCATCTACTCAAAAGTGAGAAGTTTAATTTTGACAGCTTATTTTATGCCATTCCCCACTAATTTGCTCATGGCATAAATAATGATCTTTCTAGGTCTCAATTTATTCATATTTATAATAGATCAGCAATAATACTTGTGACATAGAGTTTTTGGAAAGAGTAGCTGAGATAATTCATGTAAAAGTCTTAGCATATTCCCCAGTAAACATTAATACCTAATCATAAAAAGGCTAATTGTCTATTAAAATCACTCTGTTCATGACAATAAAATATTGCCATCAGTACATACAAGTTTGAGGTGAGGAATGGAACTGTATCCAACACATGCTACAAAGGTCTGAGCATATAAACCAGCTCTAGTCAAAGTCAAGACTAAATGTCCAGATAATGCAAGACATTTATCATCAATTCAGCAATCTTGGGGTGATGAAATTGAATAAGAGTTTACCCTTGCTTTTGGTGTCCTTCCATCTAGAAGGAAGATAATGCATTCCTAAATAAAGGTCTTTCTCCAAAGAGAGAGATTTCTTAAGTAGATTGGATATTGACCATAAGGTCAATGAATTAACAAACTTTGGTCACAACAGCTAGGACTGAAAAGGTGGAGGACTTCTGATAGCAAAGTACCAGGACCCACTGTGGTGTGAGTGATGCTTCCTTAGCCCACTTCTTCATGCTTGCGTCTTTTTGTTGACTTTGTGTTACGAATTGTGACACCAGCAAAATTAGCAGCTGAAGTCCAAAGACAATGGGGTTTGGAAGACTCACAGGAATGAGGCTTGTGAGGTAAATGAGATCTTTTTTTTTTTTTTTGATCAAGCAATTTGATACTTTGGCTTGCAATGAAACACTCTTGATAGCTACAAAGCACTGTTATTATTGAAATACCTACAGGAAAACTAGCTTTGTTATTGTAAGCCTTGAACGCCCTCACCTCAACACCTTTTATCTCTTATGGAATCGATTGATTTTATAATCCACTTTTGATAAAGTAAATTTTCTTGGGAACCCAATTATCTCTTGAGAGCATACTAGAGTGTATAAACATCCAATGCAGGAGCTGCTACATCTGAGGAATGCAGTACATGGGATGGGAACCCAAAGTGATCCTGCCGGGAGAAGTAGGGGTGGATTGCGGGAGTGTTAGACAAGCTATGGAAAGAGGTGACATTGGAGTAGGAGACTTGGGAATGCATTCACCAAACAGATGGAATGGGAAAGGGAACAACCGGAATGTACAAAATATGAAACAGTCTAAGCACGTGTTACATGCAGGGGACAGAGATTGGCACAGCTGGTTAACACTTGCAGGACCAGTATGACCAAATGTGTAGCAGGTACTGGGCCAGGCAATGGCCACTGGCTGTGAGGAGGACTTGGAAAGGTAGGCTGGACTCAGGGAATGGGCTGGAAGGCCTGTGTATCATTGCTCTGGAGTGGCCATTTCTTTCTACAGACAGTGTGGAGGTCACTATAGTTTTCAAGCACAGGAATATGGTAATGAGAACCATATGCAGAAAAAAAAATGCAGACAGAATTGTAGAGGGTGGATTAAAGGGCAGAGTAATTGGGGGAGATTCAGTAGTCCAGGCTGGAGGAGTTGGGGAACAGAGGCAGTAGTGAGGTGTCATTTGAAGGAGCCCCATTGACATATCTGGCCCTATTTCCTAGCACCCACAGATCTTTTTTCCCCAGCTTCTCAACTCTTCTTGTCATCACCTGCTCTGATTTGCAAGGAATTCAAATAATAACACACAAAAAAATCTAAATTAGATTCTCTTTCCCAGAGCCGAAATTACTTTAGCAGAGATAATGGCTCCTTTTAGTTTGCAGGGTCTCATCTTCTCTTCCAAAGGTTAAAAATAGAAAACAGATTAAAATCCTGAGTATGAATCTGTAAAAGGATTTCCATTCCCTCCCTGTAGGGTGACACATTTAAAGGGCCCTGTGATCTAGAAACAGCCTGAGTAATGCTCTCGGCTGGGGCTTGCTGTGTATTTGTAGTTGAACCAACAAAGACATAGCCACGTGCTCTTTTATAGGACTGGTCATTCTTGCTCAGCAGGTTCACAGTTTTCCTTAGCAGACTCACTCCTAATCATTTCCACTGTTATTTCAGGTTAACTGAGGGAGATGGCCAGAAAGGAGAAGAAGGGGAACCTAGATTAGCTGTTGCTTCAAAAGTAACTCAAGTTTCTAATGAAGATGTCTGTTCCATTAGCTTCATTCCCTGGGCATTCCTGGGACAGCAGCATTTTCTTCCCACTCCTGGGAATGCTCTTCTGCCTAGAACAGCAGCCCACTTTTAGAGGCTTGGCCAGAATCACCACCTGGGAGCCCCTGGCTGGAGGCTCTAAGGGAACTTTCAGGCTATGTTGGTGAGGTGAGATAACTAATGCCATCTGGAAATAATGAAACTTTGCTCCTATGACTCATCTAGAAATCTCCCCCAAGCTCTCTTAGCTCTGGCTCCATGAATATTAATATGGGGTAGAGGAAAGAGTGGGGTAGAGGCTCTGGACCATTCAGTCTCAGTAGTTATGTAAATTAGGAAGAAAATCCCCATACTCTCCAGGGTGAAATTGGGGGGAGGATGGAATTGGGAGGAGCCATTTATTGTAGGACAGGAGGGTATATATACATTCCACACAGCTTATCTAATTAACATAAACTAGATACAGCAGTCAACCAATAAGGAATCTCCACACTTAATGGCTCGCTGGCGCCACCTCACAAACCACTCCCTCTGGCAAAATGTCAGGTGCCATCCTGACCTGTTTACAGACTCTAACACTGCAGTCAAGTGTAATTGTCACTGATATGCCTCCATCAACTCAAACTGCCTTCCCAGAGGGCAGTTCACCCCAAGCCCAGCTCTCCTACATCAATAAAGGCCACCCAAAAGGTTGGACTGCCCCTATCCAACATAATATGATATATACCATGGCTCACAGCCACTATTGTTGCTTCTCTTTTTTTCAAATAAATGTTTTCAATAACAAGTATTCTGGTTTTTTTTCCTCCACTATATTTATAGCTGATGTCAAGGAATGGTGATGTGTTGTTTACTTAAAAGCTGCAGATCATAAGAACCACACTTGATCAGATGAAGAGGAATGTGTATCAGAATAAAGAAAGGACACACTGTGGCTGCAGTAATGATTTGGGGTGGTCTCTCTTAAAGAATGAGATGACTGAACTTTGTGTTGCACATGGAGCAGTTGCCTTATGTTGGCAGGTACCTTTGGAGCTGTGTTGATGGGAAGGTGATAGGAGGTACATGGGAGAAGAGCATTCAAGGGGAGGACTGTAATGGACAGCTGTTCTTAAATTCTTGGTGTTCATTGCCCCTTCTTCTGACAGTATTATCCAGAATTCAACAGAGAACTATCTCCCTCACTCTCAGGCAATGAATGTGTTTTAGGGGGACTATTCAAACCACAGAGGGTGGATTAAAGAGAAGAGTGACTGCAGAGACAAACCCATATAAATAGAGTTATTCTAGACAAAGATGCCACAAACATACAACAGAGAAAATAGAGCCTTTTCAACAAATGGTGCTGGAGAAACTAGAAATCCATATGCAACAAAATTAAATTAGACCATTCTCCTTCACCCTCCACAAAACTCAAAGTGGATCAAGGACCTAGATATTAGAGCAAAGACCCTGAGCCCACTAGAAGAAGAAAAAGCAGGCCCAAATCTCCATCATGTTGCCTTAGGAACTGACTTCTTCAACAAGACTCCTAAAGCACAAGAAGTAAAATGAAGAATCAATAAATGAGATGGAATCAAACTAAAAAGGACTAATCAAAAATGTGAAGAGAGAGCCTAAAGAATGGGAGAAAATCTTTGCCACATGCACCTCAGCTAGAGCATTAATCTCTAGGACAAATAAAGAACTCAAAAAACTTAACACCCCCCCCCAAATCACCTAATCAATAAAAGGGCAAAAACTGAACAAACACTTCACAGAAGAAGAAATACAGTTGATCAACAAATATATGAAAAAGTGTTCAACATCTCTAGCAATTAGAGAAATCCAAATTAAAACTACACTGAGATTTCATCTCACTCCAATCAGAATGGCAACTATTAAGAATACAAGTAACAATAAATGCTGGCAAGGTTGTAGTGGGGGGAAGTATACTCATACATTGCTGGTAGGACTGCAAATTGGTGCAAGCACTCTGGAAAGCAGTATGGAGAGTCCTCAGAAAACTTGGAACCGAACCACCATTTGACCTAGTTATCCTACTCCTTGGCATATACTCAAAGGATACTAAAAAGCAGCATACTATAGTGCTGCAGCCCCACATCAATGTTTCTAGAAGCTCAATTCACAATAGCTAAGTTATGGAACCAAACAAGGTACCCTTTAACAGATTAATGGATAAAGAAAATGTGGTACAGAAACACTATGGAATATTACTCAGCCACAAAGAATTATGAAACTATGACATTTCTTCGTGGAACTGAAGACTATATTCTAAGTGAAATAAACCAATCCCAAAACACCAAAGACCAAATGTTCTTTCTGATATGCAGATGCTGACTCATAATGGGCATGGGAGGGAGGAGTGGAGGTTCACCAGATTGCAAAGGAGGAAGTAGGAGACAGTGGGGGGAAGGGAGGGGAGATGAGAATAGAAAGGACAGTAGAATGAACATAACTTTCCTATGTTCATATATGACCACACGACCATTGTAACTCTGCATCATGTACAACCACAAGAATGGGAAGTTATACTCCATGTATGTACGATATGTCAAAATATATTATACTGTCGTGTATAACTAAAAAGTACAAATTTAAAGAGTGGGGCGGGGGAGAGAGAAAAGAGTTACCATAAGGACATTCAGTAATAGGCTGAGGGAGTTGGGAGGGACAGGAGGAAGTAGTGATGTGTGATTTGAAGGAGCCCCATTGACAAATCTGGTCCTATTTCCTGGCACCCATAAGGTCCATTGCTATAATAAAATGATTGTTGTATTAATTCATGGTGTGGGAGGGAGGCCGTTGCATAAAATAGACATTGAGAACAGAACATCACCAGTCAGTGGAGGCTGTGCTGGATGGGGGTGGCAGAGAGGGAACCCTCCCTTGAGAGGAGGGACCTCAGCATCATTTTACTCTTCCTTGAAATAGTCACAAAACCAAGCGACTGTAAGAAAGGTGTAATTAGAGGCTTCTCCACCCCCCACCCTCACATCCTGCAATGCAGAGGAATTTGGAAAGGAGGAAGCCCAACTGCAGGTGTCCTTGACATGAGCAGTGTCAGCATGGGGGTTGCTTGAACTTCCCGCGTCATTTTGAAACGGCCTTCTTCTTTAGGGCTAAGAAAGCAACTGGATGGAGCACTGGCCCGGAGCTTCTGCTGTGCTGTGAGTTGGGAAGGAGCAGGGGCCTGATCGCCCCATCTGTTGCTTTGGAGGTATACCCCGCCCCCCAAGCCTCTGCAATCTGTAGCAGGGATGCTGAGGTTTGGCGAAAGAAGTTTCAGGTTGGGCCAGAATAAGCTTGGCAGACACAGGAAGAGAAATCCTCTGCCATGAGAAGGTGTGGGTTTAACATAGAAACTTCTTTGGAATTCTGAGCAGAAAAAAAAGGGGGGGAAAGGTATATTCTTTCTGTAAGGCTAAGGGTATGCACTGATAGCTTCCACAAATATACACCAAGCCACAGAGGTGACTTCACAGCCCTTATGATATTATGTGTTTTTAAAGGAGTTTTTAATACCTATACAAACTCAATCTGAAAGAAAGTTGGATAAAATGATAGGATACCTGGAATTTGCTTCAAAATAATACTGGACTGAAGGACTATAGATATGGGAAGATTGGCCATGACTTAACCAGCTATTGTAGCTAGGAGATGGGTAGGTTCATGGCCCTTCAGTAGCCATTCTCTCTGCCTTTGTAGATACTTAGAATTTCCCATATTAAAATTAACTTCAAAGCTTATGGGTAAGATATCATGATTGATATGTTCTTGGAAGGACCAGTACAGTTAAATGGTGGTGATTTAAGGAGATTTTAAGTGGTGGCCCAAGTGGCTTCCAGACCCACATCCATCTAAAGGGCTCCCTATGTCCATTCTTGGATCCATGTCCAAAGGGCACATCTGATTGTATCCCTACTCTTCTCCTGGCAGGGCCGAGGCCATGGAACTCTAACTTCTCATGTTCCTCCTTCCACACACATGCTTGGCCCTCTGGGCTCCAACACACCAACCTTCTTAGTTTTCACCCCATCATCCTCCCTCCTACCTCAGAGCCCTGCTTTGTGCTGTGTCCTCTTCTGGAATGTTCTTCCACCCACCTCCACTCACACTCCAGCAATTCCCTCTTCCTCCATTTGTACTTCATAATGACTTCTCCAACACGGTAGGCAGAAGAATGGCCCCCAAAGATGTCTGCATCCTAATCCCCTAAACCTATGAATATGTTGTCTAGCACGTCAAAAGGGGGCTTTGCAGGAGGGATAATATCTTGAGATAAGGAGACATCCTGGGTCACCTGGATGGGCCCAGTGTTCTCAGAGTCCTTAACAAGAACCAGGTGGGAGAGTCAGGGTCAGGTATGTAACAATGGAAGCAGAAGTTCCATTAGCAGGATTTCCAGCTTTGGAGATGGAAGGAGACCACAAGCCCATTGGGTTATTGTGCAAATCAAGTGAAATAATCAAGGCGATGAACTCCCAGACAGAGGAGCCACTTGGACTACTGCTGCAGTCTGGCTGGGCACAAATCATGAGCCACTGAAGCAGGAACAAACTTTACTTCTGAACTCCACCAGCACACTCCACACACGCTCTCCGGGAACTCTTCCAAATGCCACGCAGCTCCTCCAGGAACCACCAACTGGAAATCCTCCTCCCGAAATCCCTCCTCCCGCACTTCCCCAGCCAATGGGAACTCTCCGGGAATCCCCATTAGAACTCCAAAGTAGCATGAGAACTCCAAAGTAGCAGGCCAAGGTGGACAGTAAAGGTCTAATATACAACCGAATCAATCAAGCATCATCTTAATGGCTTGCCTCTCAACCAATACTATTGGCAAAATGCCAGCGGCCATTCTGACTCGGCTGTGGCTCTCAGCAGACTACACATTTCTTCCATCATCCACTCTCTGCTGGGGATACTTGTTTCTGGAAGAAGAGGGAAAGACTGAAAGAGTTTGTTGCCGCCACGCTAAGCTGCAGCCCAGGAGGGGTCTCCAGGCTCATTAATGTCTCTTCTCTGAATTAAAACCTGTCTCTCCAAGGCCTCTGTTATCTGAGTGTATTGTCTAGTTTTATAATAATTAATTTAATAAGGTGTTTAAAGAATATGCCCAAAACCCATTCCCAGAATATGTAATACAGAAAGAGAAAACCTTCCCTTTGTGAATTTTTGTATTTTAGACTCTGAGAACATTTTAAAATGCTTTCTTACTTTAGTCAGTGACTCTGTGGTAGCAATTTATCTTATGGAAATTCTGTTTAAACTGTTAATAGTTGAGTTTATTTTTATAGGGTTCCCCCTACTTACATACATACTAATGTTTGTATTTTGCATCTAATTAAATTATGGTTGTTTTTAAAACTACCACTACAATTTTGCAACTTTGTTTTCCACTGAACAGTACATTATGGACACACTCACAGCCAGTGGTACATACAGATATTAATTTCTCTATTTTGAGAATTGTACCCATTTATATTTGTGCCATAAATTAGCTAACTTTTTACCCTTTTGATGGACATTTACACTGTTCTTCAATCTTTAGAGTTATGAATTAATTATGCTACAATAACCCTGATCTGAAAATATATTTATATTTTCATATTTATGTGTTTATACCCATAGAATAAATTTCTAGACACAGAGTTGCTGAGTAGAGAGAATAAACATTAAAAGTGTTAGTGAAGTGTAAATTTTCCCTTTTAAATACAAAAAATTATAGTGCTTCTTGGAGCCTAAGAAAATCAAACACAAAAACATGGTATAATTCTAGTGAGTTGCTCTGGTCTTTTGGAGAAAACCTGGAACCTCTCAGGTTTGCTTTTTTTACAAAAAGCTCATAAACAAGTGAGAGAAAAAAGGTAAAGAGAGATGTGCAGCCAGGCATGGTGATGCACATTTATAATCCCAGGAATTCAGGAGGTGGAGGTAAGAGGATCGAAAGTTTGAGTTGCCCTAAGCAACTCAAGGAAACCCTGTCTCAAGATCTAAAAAAAAAACTTGGGTGGAGAGTGGATGGGTGGGGGGTAGGTCAGTGGTACAGTTCCCCTGGTTCAAGTCCCAGTACCATTAAGAGAGAGAGAGAAAGAAAGAAGTACAGCAAGCTGAGACTTCCTTAGCATGACCACAGCCCCAGATGCTTGACCAGGCAGAACTTCCCCATGGTGCAATTCAGTGCTCTCCAGGCCAGGTCCAGAGGGAACATCCCAGCCCACAGAGTGGAGACACATCCCTGCCGTTGGTCCCCTCCCAGCCTTACCATCAACCTGGGAGAGGTGCCAAGGGGAGATTGGCCTGGGTGAGGAAGCTGAGGCTCAGAGCCATGCGGAGGCTCGCTCAGGGTCAACACAGGCCTTGCCACTGTCTCCTTCAGGCAGTGTCTCCGTCCAGTTCCTGCATATGTGTTTTTGTGGGGGTCTCAAGGTCTGGGGTGACCAAGGTGAAGACAGCAGGCTGAGCCTGGGATCAGGGTCCTGCCACCTGCTCTAGGTTTGGCTCCTCCTCAGATTGGGCTGCATGTGCGGGGCCTGGGCTGGGCTGTGGGGAGTGCCTATGGCTCAGAACAACATCAGCCTCAGCTACCTCAGGGCCAGGTGAGGGGACCCTGGATGGGGGCAGGGCCTCAGGGACATCACAGAAGCTGGATTGTCTCCCTGTGACTCCCCACACGCCCTGCACCATGGTGTCCCTGCTGCACACCACCCCCTGCAGCTCCCTACAACCTACCTCAGGGCTCTTCCTGCCCTTGACAGACCTCTGAGCATTCTGCCCCTTGCTAGCTCTCCCGACTTGACTTTGCCATTCCACAATCTCTTCCTGGCTTTAGGTCTTGTGGATAATCACTGCAAGGAACTAGAAATGTAGTGGCCCCCCTTCTCCATAGAAAATCTTAACTGGGCTTCTTCAGAAATATTTACCATGGCTGATTTTGTCAGCAAAACAGTCTCTACAAAAGAGTTCAATGTAGTTAAACTTCCTATTTTCCTGTTGCCCTGTTTTATTTGGCCACTGGCCTGGAAGAAATCGGCACTCCAAGTGCTAGACGCCCCTTTACTAGTTTTTCCACAAACACCATTTACCCAGTAGAGTAGTTTGTAGAAGTGTGTTTGCAAATGCAAAGTGTGATTAAAAAAAAAAAAAAGACAAATTCTTTAACAAGGCCTCTGGCCTTGAGCAGGGCTTCACAGGGATGTCTACATTTCTAAGATAAGAGAAGTTACCAACTGGGATCCATGGTAACAGCTGGCAGGGGGAGGAGAGAAAGGAGAGAAGAAGCTCTCCCCTTCTCAGGTGTTGTCCTTGAAGGGTTAACTTGCCAAGAACAGAGAAAAAGTTGCCTTTATGTGAACTTCTGCAGATTGGGAACTTGTGAGCCCCTCCCCTTACATGCTGGGTATAAAGTTCTGAAACTACCTGAATTCGGGGTTCAGGGGATTAATTGGTTACAGCGAAAGCCGTGCCCTCTGAGCCAAATAAAACTGTTTCCAGCTATCTTCGGTGCTCTGCCTCGTCTGTCCTCTACAACAGATACATCACAAATGTGGGCAAGTAGCAAAATTTCTGGAAAGTCATAGAATTCTCTGAGTCTGGTTTCCTCTCTAAAAGGACAAGGTGAAGTTTCCACGTCTGAGCTTCTCTTCTTGATTAGTTATCTGCCTGAAGCATGATGATGATTTTGGCTCTTCCTTGCTCAATCACCTTCAATGGCTCCCCATGGTCCAAAAAAGTCCTCCTGTGGTCTTCAAGGCCCTTCCTGACCTGGGTCCAGCCTCTCCTGCAGCCTCACCCTATCTGCCCTCCAAGACCCACAAATTCTCTGACCTCTGCCCCTCTGGTTCTGTCCTCTACCCTAGAATGCCAACCCTCTGCAACCTAAGGTCAGAGGACTGCTCAAGCTTTTAGTTCTTTGTGCTCTTGTGGTCTTCATATTGTTCAGCACCCTGAGCCTCTGATGCACTGTGGACTCTCTTCCTACCAGATCTCTACCATGCTGTTTCTCCTTCTGGAACATTCCCTACTCCTTGTTGCCGCAGTCTGGCTGCAGCAAAATAACCCTGGGGGGTGAGAACAACTTGTGTACATTGGTACAGCAGGAGTGGGAGCCCTTTATTGCAGGACGGGGGGGGGGGGTATATATACATTCCACACAGCTTATCTTAATTAACATAAACTAGATACAGCAGTCAACCAATAAGGAATCTCCACACTTAATGGCTCCCTGGCGTTACTTCACAAACCACTCCCTCTGGCAAAATACCAGGCACCATCCTGACTTGTTTACAGACCCTAACATTTCCCCCTTTTGTTTAATTTAAATAATGACCATAGTGGTTTTTACACAAACACCATAAATAATCTGCTACAAGCAGAAGGGGAGGATACAAAATGCCACAATACCAAGCCAATTGATGGCTCCATGCAAGAAGCCCTTGGAAAAATTATACCAGCAATGACACTGTTAGCAAAGATACCGAGTTACAATTTGTTGTAGATTACAGTTTGTTGTCTCATTCCAGGTAAAGCAGTGTCTCAATAGATTGACTCACAGTCCAGGTAAATCACAGTCCAGGTAAGTCCTGCAGGCAGCTAGCTTAAATCACAGTCCAGGTAAGTTCACCAATAAGGAATCTCCACACTTAATGGCTCGCTGGTGTTACTTCACAAACCACTCCCTCTGGCAAAATGCCAGGCACCATCCTGACTTGTTTACAGACCCTAACACTGGTGCCCCAACTCCTTCTCACCTCATATAGAACCTTCCTTGACTCCCCTTTCAGTGCTCCCAGGACCTCCTGCAATACCCCAGATGGTTCCTTTCCTGGTTCAACCAGTAGTTTGAGCATCAGAAGGGAAGGCTATGTCTGTACTATTCACCCCCTGTGTCCCCAGGGTTGGCACAGAGTAACTGCTTTGAATATGCTGAATGCTCTTAACCTGCATTATTGTCTCCCTGGATCCAAGTAAACAATTCCTCTCCCACTCAGATGAGGAAATGAGGCCCAAAGCGGCTAGAGGTTGTCTGTGCTCACACAGCTAGGAGCAAGGAATGCAGAATCTTGTCTGCCTCCTAATGCCATGTTGTTCCCCTGTACCCTCTTGTCCCTGAGAGCCCAGCAACTGATGGTCAGTGGTTGAACCTGCTGTTCCTGAAAGCAGATCCCTGGATTCAAAACTCAACTCTGCCATTTGTAGCTGTATGATTCTTTTTTCATCTTTAAGTGGGACAATTATACCCCTAGGGTAGCTATGGGCATCAATGAGATGACTTGTGCTAAGATCTCAGTCTAGAGACTAGCACAAAGAGCATGCCCATTGGGCAGGATCACTCAGGCTGTAACCCAACACAATTTCAAGAAGTTCAACTCAAGAAAAAATCAATGAGACACAAGGGTTAGGAGAAAAAGACTATTGTGAGGTCAAAGAATGGAGAAGAGGGAGCTTTGCTAACAAATCCCCTTCTCAAGTTTAGGAGGTTGTAGGATATTATTCTATGATAGAAATGAGACAGAGATAGCTAATATGAGGTAGAATCTTTGTGATCTTTCTGGGGAATAGGTGGAGATCTTCCAGAAACTAAGGCATCACCTCTGATGATGGCATTAGAAATTTTAAATTTTATTTTTAAATTTTATTTTTATTGTTCCACATTCTTTACTTGTTCTAATTAGTTACACATGACTGTTGCATTTTGACATTTTGGTTGTACGTGATGGAGAGTTACACTGGTGGTGTAATATATATGAACATAGTTGGACTTCATTACCCTATCTTTCCAAATTCCAGACCCCTCTCCCCTCCCCCTTCACTCCCTTCTGTCTAATCCAAAGTACCTCTATTCTTCCCTAGCCACACCCAGCCATTGTGAGTTAACATAAATTAAGGATTTCTTACATAATCATTTAATTACACAATTTGAAACAAATTTTAACATCTCAAAAAAAGGGGAGAAAGGACAGAAGAGCAGGGTAGGCAAAGCATCCCAGGGAGACAGTCTGATGTCTTCTGCAGGTGGGGGCAGAGAAGGGTCCTGATGTCCTGGAGGAGGCAGAAGTGCTCTCAGCTGGAACCCAGGCACAGGGACCTGAGGAAGTCAGCACATCTTGGTCTCGCAGTTCTTCAGCGTCCACATGGCCGATGGCCACACGAGGAGTGAGGCTCCACAGGGCACAGCTTGGAGCTACGCTGTGTATCTGGCAGGTCTCTGAACTCTTACATTGGAGCCACCTTAGTGCTGACACGTGGAATGCAACAGCACAGTTGTAGCCCACAGGAAGCAATCCTCCCCAACACTCGCTTCCAGAACTTTCTGCTGGCACAGGATTGCCCAGAGTCGGTCTGGGAGGCTGAATCAGATGCGGGGGTCCTTGCAGGCGGAAAGCGGAAATGGATGGCAGGCTGGCTGGAAATTCTGATGTGCCTCTGCCCTGACACTTGGGCCTCCTCTGGCATCGGAGGCTCACAGGGCAAGGGCCAGGGCAAGGGGCGAAGGGAAGGCTCACTGGGACACCTCTTGGGGAGGACCGGGGAGCTGGAAGGATCCACGGGGCGGTAGCGGGGGCAAGGCTTCACCCTGGGGGGCGCAGCGGTCCCCTGGAACATGCCGGCTGCCTGGCTTTTTTGGTGATCCAGGATGAGGTAGGTGGCCGTGGCTGCGTTGAACTTCCTCTGGGCCAGAGACCCGCAGGTGTTGTGCAGATCGTATCCCATATCGAACATGACGGTCAGTATTTCGGGGTCCGGGTGTGTGGGGAGGGCTTCCCCATAATCCCGGGGTACAGGCTGCTCCCCCTGCGCCAGCCAGGGGTGCTGAAGGATCTGCCTGGCCATGGGCCGCTTCTGGGGGTCCCGGGTCAGGATCTGGCGGATGAGGATTTGCTCTGGCACCGAAACGCGGTGGGGGAGGCAGTAGGCCCCCGCACCATCTTCCTCAGCATCTTCTTAGCCGTGGGCCCCGTGAAGGGGCAGCACCCTGTCAACATGAAGTACAGAATGACCCCCAGGCTCCAGATGTCCACCGGGGAGCCCTCGTACGCTTGCCTCAGGATAATCTTGGGGGCAAAGTGGGAGAGGGTGCCCCAGAACTCGTGCAGTTTCTGCCCAGGGTGGACCGTGGTGCTGAAGCCGAAGTCGATCAGCTTGACCTGGCCTCTGGCGTCCAGCACGATGTTCTCTGGCTTCAGGTCCCGGTGCACGATGCCCCTGTCGTGGCAGTAGCCCACGGCGCTCACTATCTTCCGGAAGAGCCTGCGCGCCTCCTCCTCCTGCAGGCCTCCCTCGAGGACATAGTCCCGGAGCTGGCCCCCACCTCCGTGCTCCAGCACCATGTAGATATTTTGGGGCATCTCCACCACCTCAAACAACTGAATCACGTGGGGGTGCTTCAGGCTCCTCATCGTATCGGGCTCGGCCAGGAACGGGAGGTTCTGCACTGTCTTGGGCAGGACCTTCACGGCCACCTCTGCTCCTGTGGGGCAATGGCGGGCTAGTTGGACCTGGCCGAACCCGCCACACCCGATGTCCCTCAGGACCTGGTACTGGTGGTCCCTCAGGATTTCCTCATGGCAGGGGCTGGGCCCCTGCGACACTACACTAATCTCACTACTCTGGCTATCCATCCTAAGCAGGAACACCACCAAGGATGCTAGCTTAAAACAAAATAACAGACTAAAACAACAAATCCAAATCAAAAACACAAACAAGACAAAACAACAAACCCAAACCAAAGAACCAATATCCAAAGACCATCACCAACAACCGCCAACCACCAACCACCACCAACCACCAAACGCGCTCACTAGCTGGGAGTCTGACAGGTCACCACCAAGAGCTTCCTGTACTTGTGGACAAAAACACAGCCGCCACCACTCTCTTATATACCTGCCCTTTGAAACTTACTCACAATGGCTCCTTGTGACATCAGAGCAAGTCATTGCCCAGTCACGCCTGGCCATAACTCCCAGTGGTCATCTTCCTCTGGGGCCTCCAGAACTGCTTCCATTTGCAGACTGGGAACAAGGAAGGACTCCAGACCTTTCTTGCTTTAGTGGGTTCTGGAGACTGATAGTTACTTATTTAGCAATTAATATTTGGGTGGAACTTCAATGTAGTTTTCATTTCAGCCTACAAATCTATAACTTTTTACTTTGAAACATTACAACACATTTACCCTGAAGGTATTCAATTCCTTTTTCTTTGAACTTGGAATAACTGGTGTGAAAAGGATGGTAGCACCTCACTCACATGGTGATACTATAACAGAATTCTCTGTTCCCTAAGACACCTTAGAGCACAGTAGGAACACATGTGGTGCTGAGAGAGGGGGGCTTAAAGATTCATCATAATTTCTCCATACAGTCCTAGACACAATGCATGTGTGTTACTGCTGTAACTGAGGGGGACGTGTAGAGATATACAAGAAGAGCATTTTCTGGTCCTGAAGCTATGGTGCTAGAGCTTCACACCAGAGTTGTTTCTCTGGCTCATGTTAAAGGTAATGCCAGGGGAACTGCACAGAAATACCTGCAGGACACCAAAAATGAAAGGGATGGAAATTAAATATTTCATGTGAGAGGTCAAGTAGATATGAGAGAAGATAGTCATTTCTGGGTACAAGGCCACGTGAATCAGGAGCTTGCCCTGCTCTCCTTGTAAGGCCCACCAAATGAGCAGCCCCTCTCCTGTCCTTATAAGGGCAAAAGTGCTACTGAACCAGCAGCCTGCCTGCCTCTCCTTAAAAGATCACAAGTCCCACTGGGCCAGTAGCCCACCATCCTCTCCTTATAAGGATGCCACTCACACTGAAACAACAGCTTGCCCTAATCCATTATGACCCCATCTTAGGTAACTACATCAAAATATTGCCATTTCTGAAAAAAAGGACTTATTCTAATTTAACCTATAACATGCTTATTCCTATTTTTAAGAGTTTTTATTCATAGGTGTTGAACTTTATCATTTGACATTTCTCCATCAATCCATACAATCACAACTTCCTGGGCTTATCAATGAAGTGCATATCTTTAGCTGGAATTTGCAAGAGCAAATTCCTGATGCCAAATGATCCAATAACCTTTCACTTAATCCACCTCTTAAAGATTCTACTGGCCTGCATCACCAAACTGAAACCAAGCTGCCAATACTGAGCCATTTTGGGGGCAGAACAGGTACCCAACAACAGCAACACTGTTTCTTTATTATGCTGTTAATGTCTTCAGGGTCTGTCATAATTAATATTCCATTTAATACTTGATATTGAAAATTAACCTATTCTTTCCTTCATCAATATTATTACTAATTTGTGAATGTTATTTATCATTTCAAGCAAGCAGCTCATTGTCTCTGTTTTCAATATAGTTAATCTCTGCTCTGATATTCATTCATTCTGTCTTCTGCTTGATTTTGGTTTATTTGCTTCTAAAACTCCAACCCTCCCAACACCCAAGACCCAGTTGGTAGAAATTATTCTTAATTTGTGCCTTTTCCTAATTTCTAATGTGTTTTTAATGCTATCAATTTCCTTAATGCTATCAATTTCCAAGTACTAATTTAGATGTATTCTACAAATTTTTTTTTCATACTGGGGATTAAACTCAGGGGACAGGGGCACTGAACCACAGAGCCACATCCTCAGCCCAACTTTGTGTTTTATTTAGAGACAAGGTCTCACTGAGATGCTTAGCACCTTGCTTTTGCTGAGGTTAACTTTGAACTCTCCATCCTCCTGCCTCAGCCTCTGAAGCTACTGGGATTACACCTATGTGCCACTATGCCTGATATCTCTACAAACTTTTAAATTTGACTTTTCACTAAGTTCAGTATCTATTTTCTTTCCCTTTAAATACTTGACCCTTAGATTATTTAGAAATGTGTTTATTTTCCTAGGTTTCAGAGATTTTCTTTTATCTTTCTATTTTCTAGTTTGAGTCCTTTGTGATAAAAGAATACACTGAGTTTAATTTCAATTTTTTTTTTAAATTTGGTAATTTAGCTTCATGGCATGGGATATGGTCTATATTGCCATTTTTTTTTTCTTCGGGTGGTTATGAAGACTGATTTATTTTTAAAAATTAAAATTTGTACAGTAATTCAGTAGACTTGCCATTTAAATTCTAAATTATTTTTTAATAATGTTGGGTTTTGGAAGACCTCATCATAGCTACACTCAAGCCATTCAATTCCTTTTTTTTCCAAATAATTGATGTCAAAGGATGGGAGCCCCTCCCTCACACAGTGATACTATTGTAGGAGTGAGACATGCATCAGCAAATGGCACCCAAAGAGCAGCAGAACTCAAACTTTATTTTATGCTGGCATAACTGTACAGAACTTCTATGTACTTTCACTTTCAGCCTACAAATGTAATACCTCTTTGCTTTGAAAGGCAAATTGCCATCCTTGCAGACCATGAATGAAGGGCTGGGGAAGGAGTTCCCCCAAATTTTGCCATACATGGAGGCTCACTATGCAAAGCACTGGATATGTGTGCTTTTCATACATAATCTCACTCCAAGCTTACAACAATCCATTTTAACGATGACAGAGCTGAGGCTGAGAGAAATTAAGGACACATTAGGTCATGTGCTTGGCCTAAAATGGATCAGATCTAATCCCAAATTCTAACCTTTTAACAAACACACTGTGTAAATGCCTCTCTGGACATTGGGACTCCTGAGGAAGGAACTTAAGACACTAATGCATATGTAACTGGTTAGATTCTCTCTGTTTAATGTCCTGAGGAATATCTGATTTAAACACCTGGCTCTTTCCTTCCTGCCTTCTGCACTCATAATAAGCTTTCCCTTTTATTCTCTAAGTGACTGGTTTACAGATGATCCCTGTATACAGCCAGGCTGCACCATATACTGGACATTTTATACCAATCTTTCAAAGAATGACATTTTTAGAACAGATTACTTCTAAAATTACACTGAAGGGAACTGGACCTTTTTTAGTCATTCAAAAGCTCTAAATCTTATTCCTTCAATAAACTTTTACTGATCATCTGCATTAGGCACAGTGTTTGGCACTGGCTTTGAAGATGAATATGGTGAGTCTTGTGGTGAAGGCAAACACACAAGCCAAACAATCATGGCTTGCAAGATCAGTACATGTAAGACACAGTGCTCATGAAGGCCTTAGACCAGGAGCAGCGTGAGTGGCAAGCTCAGGGAATACTTTAGAGGCATGCAGATAGCCAAGTATCTTGAAAGATGAGACCTACTCCAAGAGTAGGAAGCGGCATAGGCAGATAAAAGGGCATATGCAGACGTCTGAGTTACATGAAAAGCCCTAAGGCAATTCAGTAGAGAAGGGGTGGTCTTTTCCATGATGGTTGCTAGGTCAATGGGACATCCATATGGAGGGTGGGGATTGACCCTTGATCCCTACTTCTCACCATACACAAAAATTAATTCATTGTAGATCATAGAACTATGAAAATATAAACAGTTAAGTACATGGAAAAGAAGATAAGAATCTGCCTTTGGTGACCTTAGAGTAAGCAAAGATGCCTTAAATAAGACAGAAATATTAACTTTTAAAGCATCAATAAAATTAATATTAAAAACAGACAAAAACAAATAAACAAAAATAATTGAGAGAGTGAGGAAGACAAGACACTGACTGGAAAAGATACATACAGCCAACAAAGGGTTTGTGTCCAGACTATAAATCAATAAGAAATAGGGAAAGGGGGGGGGCAAAAGAATTGAATAGGCACTTTGCAAAAAAGAATATCAAAATGACCAGTAAATATGGGAAAGTTACTTAACATCATTTGTCATTGTAGAAATGTAAAATAAAATCTCAGGGAAATACCATCAACACAAAGAGACACCTTCATAGTTTTAGATGCATAACATTCAAGACCGGCAACATCAAAGTGGGTGATAATACAGAACAACTGGAATTTTTGGTTACTGGTGGAATTATAAATTGGAGAAAAGAATTCAGAAAAATTGGGGCAATACCTACTGGATCTGAATGTTTATATTGTGACCTAGCAGTTCAACACTGAATAGAAGTGAGTGCTGTGTCCATGTAAAGATTTGTACACTAGTATTCACAGTAGTCTTATTCACAATAAACAATAACTAGAAGCAACTCAAATGTCAATCAATGGAAAAACAAATAAACAAATGTGATACAGTCACATTTGTTTGGAATACTACTCATCAGTAAAAAAAAAAGCAAGCTTTTAGTGCTTACATACAATGTTGAAAGAAAGAAGACACAAAAGGATACATGTTATATGGCTGCATTTATGTATAGGTCAAATAGCAAAATTCACTTGTGGTGATAGAAATCAACAGAGTGGTTATCCTTAGGGAGTACTTCAGCAATGGAGAGTCTTCAGCAATGCTAGAACAGTGCTATACCTTGATGTAAGTACTTGTGCAAGTTATTTCTCAATTTAAAAAAAAAAAAAAACATTTTTTAGCACCATTTGTTGGCTATCCTTTCTCCAATATGTTTTTGGTGACTTTGTCTAATATGAGATAACTGTATTTATGTGGGTTTGTCTCTGTGTCCTTGATTCTGTACATTGGTCTACATGTCTATTTTGGTGCCAATACCATGCTGTTTTTGTTACTATTGCTCTGTTTAAGGTCTGGTATAGTGATGCCACCTGCTTCACTTTTCTTGCTAAGGATTGCTTTAGCTATTCTGGGTCTCTTATTTTTCCAGATGAATCTCTCTTTTGCAAAGTGCTTGCTCAATGACTGCTTTTTATATTTCTGTGAGGAATGTCATTGGGATTTTGATTGGAATTACATTAAATTGGTATAGTGCTTTTGGTAGTATGGACATTTTGACAATATCAATTCTGCCTATCCAAGAACAAGGGAGATCTTTCCATCTTCTAAGGTCTTTAAATTCTTCCTTTAGTGTTATGTTATTTTCATTGTAGAAATCTTTCACCTCTTTTGTTAACTTGATTCCCAAGTTTTTTGTTTGGTTAGTTGGTTTTTTGAGACTATTGTAAATGGGGTAGTTTTCCTAGTTTCTCTTTCATAGAATTTGTCACGGATGTATAGAAATGACTTTGATTCATAGGTGTTGATTTTATATCCTGCTGCTTTACCAAATTCATTTATTAGTTCTAGAAGTTTTCTGGTGGAATTTTTTTGGATCTGTTAGGTATAGAATCATATCATTGGCAAATAGTGCTAATTTGAGTTCTTTTCCTATCCATATCCCTTTAATTTATTTTATCTGTCTAATTGCTCTGGCTAGAGTTTCAAGAACTATGTTAAATATTAGTGGTGAAATAGGGCATCCCTGGGCTGGGGATGTGGCTCAAGCAGTAGCGCGCTCGCCTGGCGTGCGTGCGGCCCGGGTTCAATCCTCAGCACCACATACCAACAAAGATGCTGTGTCCGCCGAGAACTAAAAAATAAATATTAAAAATTCTCTCTCTCTCTCTCCTCTCTCACTCTCTCTAAAAAAAAAAAAGAAAGAAAGAGGGCATCCCTGTCTTGTTCTAGTTTAAGAACTCATAAATCTTAACACCAAAAAAACAAATAACCCAATCAATAAATGGTCCAAGGACCTGAACAGACACTTCTAAGAAGATGATATACAACCAATCAACAAATACACGAAAAATGTTCAACATCTCTTTTAGAGAAATGCAAATCAAAACTACTCTTAAGATTTCATCTCATTCCAGTCAGAATGGCAGCTATTATGCATACAAACAATAATAAGTGTCATCGAGGATATGGGGGGAAAGGTACACTCATTCACTGCCAGTGAGACTGCAAATTGGTGCAGCCAATATGAAAATCAGTATAGAGATTTCTTGGAAAACTGGGAATGGAACCACCATTTGACCCAGCTATCCCTCTCCTCAGTCTATACTCAAGGGACTTAAAAACAGCATACTACAGGACACAGCCACATCAATGTATATAGCAGCACAATTCACATTAAGTAAATTGTGGAACCAACCTAGATGCCCTTCGGTAGATGAATGAATAAGAAACTTTGGTATATATACACAATGGGATATTACTCAATATTAAAAGAGAATAAAATAGCATTTGCAAGTAAATGGAGGGAGTTGGAGAATATTATGTCAGTAAAGTAAGCCAATCCCACCAAAAAAACAAATGACAAATGTTTTTTCTGAGATGAGGATGCTGATCCATAATGGGGATTATGGGGGAGCATGGGAGGAACTTTAGATAGGGAAAAGGGGAGGGGAGGGGCAGGGAGGGGGCAGGGGGGAAGGAAAGACAGTGGAATGAGATGGCCATCATCACTTCAAGTACAAGTATGAAGACATGAATGGTGTGACTCTACTTTATCAGAGACATAAAAAATTGTGCTCTATATGTGAACTATTAACCAAAATTCATTCTGCTGTCATATATAACAAGCTAGAATAAATAATTTTTTAGAAAATCATTTTTTTATGTTTATTGGTGTGAAACTGACTGGCAAGTTTGGAGATTATAAGTACTCCAGACTTCCTAGAGTGTTTATCGCAAGTTGAGGGTGGAATGGGAGGACATTGGTATGTCTTAAAAGCACCAGGTGTGCACCTGCTATGGGATACACAGAAGGCTCCAGTTAAGGCACACTGCCCTCGTAGTGAGTGCGTTTTCATGCAGGAGAAAGCAATAAAGAAAATAAGCCATAAATATAGAATTTCAGATGTGATAGGGAAAAAATAACACTAAAACAAGATAAAAGGAAAATAATGACAAGAATTGTTATTCTCATATGACAAGATCCAGAAAGTCCACTTGGACATTTGGTCCATAATCTGAAGGAGCTGAAGGAGTGGACCATGTGAGTACAGGAGGGAAGGGAGCTCGAGGTTGAGAGACTAGGAAGCACGAAGCTCCTGAGACAGTACAGAAGCCAGGCTGGCTGGAGTTGGGAGAGGGGCTGGGGTGCTGTGGGGAATGGGACTAGAGAGAGAGCCAGGGGCCCATTGCAAGGGACCAGTATAGGCACCCAGGGCTTCATTTTCTACACAATGGCACAGCATGACGAATGGAGAGGAAGACTGATATCAAGTGACATGCTCTGGCTCAGCTTCTCCACAGCACAAGGAAGCAAGAACAGTGTTGGGATGAGCCTGAAAACCTCAGATGGGCTGTCATGTAAAGCTGTAGAGCCGAATCATTGAAGCCAGGTGTGACTTGTTCAGATTCAGAATCTAGAAAGATCATTTTAGCAGCACACAGTGACCTTGAGGTCTAGAGTGGGTATGGAGGGACACTGTTGGCCAGAGAGCTAGGTAAGTGACCCCTGGATTCCTTCATAATTTTCCTCAGAACCAACATACTAAGCATCCACTGGTAGTTCATTCTAGATCGGCAGGAATGCCAGTTAGTTGGGAATTGTGGTTCACAGAATGCCCAGTGCTGGAGAGTTTTCTCCATAGAAACCTCACAACAAAATGACAACAGTCTTCCCCCAAAACTGGCAGAACAGGCTAGTTTGGCTGCTACTTGGAGTTTAGCTCAGTTTCCCAGTTTCTCATCCTCCTGTGCTGGGGAGGGGAGGGAATTTATGGGCACATAAATGAAACCCAGCTGTGAGAAAGGCTAACACAAGAGAGGGACAAGGAAAATTGGCCAAGATCATTGCATCTCATTTGAATCTCATTCCAGCACATCAGAACAACGAAGTAAAATTGAGAGATTAAATTCATTGGGAGCCAACTGGAACTTGATTATTTGCAAAGCCCATCTATGTGCTGCTGGAACTGCTGGCTGAAAAAAAATCACAAAAGGACTGGGGACATGCAACCATTTTCAAATAGTATCATTACAGAGTAGACTCCTTTAGGGCCCCCTTTAGCTTATGAATGCAACACTATCATTCAAAAGAATTAGTTCAAAGTCTTTTTTTTTAATGCTTCTCTTGGGGCTTAAGGGATAGGTAAGTGAATGAGTATGTTGATTATCATACTTAAACGCTGTAGAAATGAAATAAAGGCAATCCTTTTAATTTGAGAAATAATGAGCAGTGGGGTGGTCAGAAAAAGCACAGAGAATTTGGAGTCAGTCCAATTTGGGTTCAAATCCCAGCTCCACCACTTAACAATGGAATGAAAAGTTAGTATGCTTCTCTGAGCAAATTTTTCTTCCTGTAAAATGGAGATAAAATTCTTACTTTTCAGGGTGGTTGGTGACTATTAAAAACTATACATAAAAGTTGAACATACAGTAGGTACTCAATAAAGGAGAGAGCAATGAATAATGTTACCCTCTCTATATATTTTTCTATGTGGAATTATGTAGACTCAATAATACATGTTGGAAATAAAACAAAATCTCCATTTTGAATGTTTCTGGAGAAGAACTGAAACATGGCCCCTCCAAGGACCCACCCATATCACTGAGCCTTCCTCTCACCCCTCTGTGTTAGACCAGACACCAGCCCAGGAGGTATTCCCAGCATCTTTAGATCACCAGAGGCCTTCAAATGAAATAATGGATGTCGGAGAACTATCATCCATATCTCAAAAAAAGACCAACAAAGAGTTCTCCTTCTGTAAACCTGTGCAGATTATCTCAATGATCAAGTGCTGCTGCTTTTGGCTAGAACTCCACAGTCCAGGGGTTACCTCATATTGGAGAGAGATTTAGAAATTCTTTGCCATCCACCGCTTTGAGGCTAAAGTAGGCAAAATGAATTATATATTTTATACAGACAGAACATCTCTCATGGAACCCAGATGTCAGCTGAGACCCCCCTGCTCTGCGGAGATCTGAGGAAAGCTGATGTGTGTCTCTTAGTTTCATAGTTTCAGAAAGTCTGAGGCCTTTGCAAAAGCATCTTGGATCCTGGTGCCCTCACCCCTGACTTGTGTGCTGTACAAACAGTACCTCTGTTCCCTTCTCTGAAAGACAGTTTGCACCATCTTTATCTTCTTCAGTCTGAGGCTTCGTCACCATTTACATGCATACACACAATCCACTCACACCATATGTATTTGGGAGCCACAGGACGAGGGTCCCACCTCCTCCCACTAACTTTACACTGTAATTCCCTCTTCCCTCCTTTCCCTTTTCATTTCTTGTCTGTCTCTCTGCAAGGCAGCCTCGCTGACATCGTTTTAGCTAGAGCATAGTGATTCTTTTTCCTCCAAAATATGGCCATCTTCCTCCAAAGGAAACAAATAAAGGAAATAATATACAAATAAATAAAAATGTTTCCCACTATGTTAAACTTAATATATATCTCTCTGAGGCACATCATCCCAAAAGAAGTATTTGCTAACTAAAGTCCAGGCACCACGAACCTAGGACAGTTTGTCTCAAAGTGTGGCCCCCAGACCAGGACCATGGGCATTTCCTGGGAATTTTTAGAAATGCAAATTCTAAGCAGAAACTCTGGAGATGGTCCAGCAATCTGGGTTTTAACAAGCCTTCCAGGTAATTCTGGTGTGTCCTAAAGTTTGAGAAGCACTGATCTAGAAGACAGATTTCAGCTGTAACTAGTTGCAAATGCCAGACCCAAATTGCGCATAGGGAACAGGCAATCATCTACAACATATTAGGCAAACGGGAAATTGTTGGGGATGCAACTAGCTGACTTTTGCCCCATGAAAAGGAAGGTGCGGGATGGTCAGATTTTCTAAATTTCCTAAAGAACACAGAAATTTGAATATGCGTGGACACTCTCCAGATGTTAGCAACCAGTTTATTGGATCCTTCTAGGTAATTCAAAAGATTTCGGAGGTTGTTTCCAGCAATCTCCCCACCTTTTTGACTGAGAATTGTGGGCTTCCAAGCCACGCTCCTGGGTCTGCTGCTCTTGGTTCAATTTGGAAAGCACAATTAGGATTGGTGAAGATAAATGGAATGAAACTCTCATTTAGTAGGGATTTTGTGCCAAACATTAAAATGGGTTTTTTAAGTGAAAACAGGGCTAGGGAGTAAATAGCCTATAAAATGGCAGTGAAATGGCAGTTGGACTAATGTGAGATATTATTCCTAGGCAGCCTTTTTATTTCCCTCTGTATTTTCTCAGAAAGTCACCAGGGAATCCACTTCATTCCCTGCATCACTGTTAAAGCAGGGCCTATAGAATATATGCAGCGCTCCGTTGCCACAGCAACCATTATCTTCTCCTAATTCCTTTTCCCTTCTAAAAATAAAGTGCCCTTTCTCAAAGTATCCTTTTTTCCCCCACTTTTAATTTAAATCTCACTTTTTTGTAGAAGCCTCGTCTCTCCCTGACCTGAACGGTTACTTTTGTTTTGCTTGAGCAGAGCCCTTGGTGACACACATTCTGAAACTGCCCGTCAGCCATTTCTGTTAAATTGGAAGACTAATGAGAGCCACAGTCACCAGGCCGTGAAACAACCCCAGTGATTTCATGGAAGGGGGTTATGGTCCTGTTGCTGCTGCACAGATGCCACTTGGAACCGGGTACCTTCAGCGCGGTATTTCATCTTCTGCTTCCAAAGAACTGTATTTCAATGACAAAAAAAGAACAGTAGGAGAGACAAGAGATGGGCGGAGGGCCCAACTCCCAGCTCCTCTGATGAGGGAGGAAGCATCGGACCCTGGCTCCTTTGATCCAGAACTAGACAATGCCCCTGGCCTTGGTTCCTTGGCATTGTCGTAGGCTTTCCTTTGCCTGCAGAGGAGACTTCTGAGACATTAAAAAAGCTGGAGGGAAAGGAGGTGTGGAGCCCCAGCCTAAATTTGGCAGTCTTTGTACATCAAAGACCAGGCCTTGATCAATACATCCACTCAAGTAGGTTGCTTTGGACTTCTGAACCAAAAGCGACATGCTCTCTAGATGGTGTCCTTTCCAAGGCCACCTGCATGCTGAAATCATATGAAGACGGATCTTGTCATGAGACAAAAGAATCGATTTGCCCAGGATGAAATAAAGTGTGATCCCTGCCCCCTGGGAGTCTACATTCAAACTAGGCCACACTTATGTGTCCATGCAGACAGGCAGAGGACACTGGTGAGTCACAGAGGCATTCCTGGCTCTCAGCAGGATGTGCACGTAAGTTTTCTCCACATAGGGACCCAGCCATCCATGCTCCTCCCTCTCCATCCCGACTGTGCCAGTCTGCGCCTTGACAGCCAGGCTTCTCTGTTAAGTCTCTGATGTTGAAAAGACATGTTGTTCCCTGCCAAGCTACGACGCCAAGGCGAGATCAAGAAGTGTGACTTTGGCTCCTAAACAGCTGTGTTGGGGCACAGTGTGTCTAATGGGATTCTTCAGAGTTTTCCCATGATAAATAATGTGAGTCAGGCAAAATCAATGCATTCTTTCTCTTCCTCTTACACAAGTTTGGTCCAACATTCTTTCCTGTGATGATATTGCTCACTTGGATAGTGGCCCTTCGGCACTGCTAATATGTACCCTGAGCTCTTTGGATCTTTACTGAGGGAATGTCATTTGCTATGACCCCAACTGTGTTCTGTGGCCAGAGGTATGACTGGGCTGAAAACAGACTATTAAGAATTGGTCCTCTAGGCAAGGCTACAGCCAAGAAGTCCTGGGCAGCACTTGGAATCTTGGACCATCTCTTCAGATAGACAGGTTAAAAAAAAAAAAAAAGGACATGGAACTAGGTGTTATAGGCACTGCACAGTTCTACTATGAAGAGCAGAAAGTCCAAGGGTGAGAACTGCACTTTAGTGGGGTGGGTAGACAGCCAGTGCAGAAGGGGAAGGTGAATCTCATGGTCTGATCTCTAGAGGCTCAGTTTCATCACAATCACCCTGATCTTGACTTTCACAATGCTTTCTCTAAGGTTTTTCTCATTGTAGGCTTGCCAAGTGTCATATTACAACTTTGTTTTAAAGGGACTTTCTGACCCAAAAGAATCGAAAGCAGAATCTCAAAGAGACATTGGTTCGCCTACGTTCCTAGCAACAATATTCACAACTGCCAAAAGGAGAAGCAGCCCAAGTGTCTATTGACAAATGAATAGATAAACAAAATGTGGGGTGCACCAACAGTGGTATATTATTCAACCTGAAAAGGGAAGGAAGTCCTGACCCATGCTGTCACGTGGCTCTACCTTGAGGATACTACGCTAAATGAAATAAGCCAGTCACAAAAAAGACATTACATAACTAGAGTGGTCAAATTCATAAAGATGGGAAGTAAGTTGGTGTTTGCCAGGGACTCAAGGGAGAGGAGATATGAATCTGTTTAATGAGGGTAGGGTTCAGTTTTGCAAGACAACAAGTTCTGGAGTTTGGTTGTACATAAGGTGAATGTACTTAACACAACGGAGCCATACACTTAAAAAGTAGTTAAGGTGGTGAATTTCACGTTGTGTGTATTATATGACAATTTTTGCTCTTCTCTTTTGGGTTTTGGAGGGGCAGGGGTTTGTTGTTGCTGTTTGCTTTTGTCTTTGGAATGGGGTCTCACTATGGTGCTCAGTCTGGCCTGAGACTTGAGCAGTGGGCTCAAGCAATCGTCCTGCCTCAGCCTCCCTAGTAGCTGGGACTACAGGTGCTCCTCACCATGCCCAGGCTATGATAATTTAAAAAAGACCACTTGCTTGTTCAATGATTCCCCTTTCTTCTGCTACTCCACTGAGACTAAGGCTCACAGGCTGTGTGACCCTGGACAATCCACGAGGCTTCTGAGTCTCCCTTTCTTCTTGGATCACTGGGAGTAATGATAATGACCCTGGAGGATCCTATGAGAAAAGATTTTGAGTTAAAATGGGCAAGACACAAGGGCTAATAAAGATTATAACACCAAGTCCCCTAGAACAAGCTCTTACATGATCAACAACTCCAACATCAAGAATGAATGGAGGGAGGAAGTTTCCCTGGCTGGCAACTGTTTTGATACACAACAGTGAAGTCAGTGAACTTGACCTTCAGGTACCACCTATGAGTAGGATCTCTTCCTCCCCTCAAGGCTCTCTGTGCTCTCAGGCTCCCCTTCCCAGAAAACTAGGTGAAGTTTTATGCTCAGATGTTGATCCCCAGACCTGCTGTAGGGGTATCTGCACTTTTTAAAGGAACTCTGGTGTTTAAAGGAGAGTGCTCAAAACCCCCTTCCAAAAAATCCCCCCCAAAACAAAAACGAAACATTCATGGTAGAAGCTCAGGCATTAGCAACAGTGCAATATGGACAATGTTTGGGGGGCAGGGACAGAGGGAGAAGGAAGAGTCCTTGTAGCACTCTTTCCATCACAGAAGGCAGTGAGAAAAGCCAAGGTCCCCGTCTTTAGAGTCTGGCTGTCATTTGGTGATAAGCAACAAGCTTAGTGTTAACAAGGATCCAGGAATCAATCTGGATTTGGATTCTGGCTCTGCCGCTTGGCAGCTGTGTGGCCTTTCATGTGTCATTTAACCTCTCTGTGTTTCATTTCCTCTACTTCAGAATGAGGATGACAATAATAGCGCCTGCCATCAATCATTATTCATAGAGTGAGTCGTTAGAAAGCTTGACACATAAAAATCACCATATAAATATTTGTTCAATAAAACCCAGAAGACTTTTCAATGTCTAGATCTATTCTCTGACTTCTCCATTTAAGACTAAATCTTCTCCATCCAGATTCCCTGCATGGAAAAATGTACTCCCCACACATGCCCTGGCCACAGACAAATAAGTCTTTCAGGTCAGAATCCTGGCTGCTACTAAATCTGGCTTTCAGACCTCATTTTCTAGTTAGTTGCCTAATTTAGAGACCTTGTCAATTTGCATGACTTAGAGAAATAATGCAATAAGACTTCAAAGCTGCTTAGAACCGTGCCCCACAGCCCATCACTCTGAACCTTCCGAAGTGGATTGGAGCAATTGTAAATTATTTGACAGCGTGAAACTTTTCCTGTGATCACTGGGGCTAGAATGCTTTTTGGAGTAACTTCATGGAGACTAAATGGCCCCCCAAAATGCACTGTTTTCCTATCCATGAGTGGAAGAAGAATGAAGAAATTAAATTTCTTCATTATGGTGACTTGGATTATTTTGTTATCATTCCTGCTCTTTTTATATTTGTAACCCAATAAATTCCTATACAAGTTTAGGTAAAATGGAATGCACAAATATAGCCACCTGCACAAATTACACAATCCCTTTTGGTTGCTGCTCTTCCCATCCTAAGCCTATTCTTATTTTAAGGATGTAGGAGAGTTCTGACTGTCTTGATACTTCACATAGATAAAATCTTACAGAACACTTGGCCTTGTGTCTGATTTCACTCAATATCATGTTCTTGAGGTTTCCCCGTGGGATTATACCATGATTGATTTATCCACCCTAATTAGATGAACATTCGTGTAGTTTCCAATTGGGGAGTACATTGGATAGTGCTGCTAGGAACTTTGTGGTACATATCTTTTGGTGAATCTTGAAATCGACTTTGTTTTGTACAACTGTTTTACCTCCTTTCTTTCTAACAAGCCTCCCTCCCCATGTCACAGTGGGGCTGGGTAACCCTTCCCACGTGGGTGACTGTCCCATTCCTTCTTGCCCTTACCATCTTCCTTTACCTCCTTTCTCAGGGCCTGGGGTGCTGCCTACCCCAGCCAGGGCTGTCTTCCTGCTGCCTATTGATGTGTCCCTGTAATGCCGACCACCCCCCAGGGGGTTCCAGCTCCCATGCCTGGGTGTGGCCACATCCTCTTTCACTCACCTGCAGGTCAGAGTGGTTGACCTCAGGTGAGTCCTCTGAATGAAGATGCCAACCTTCCCTGACAGCTCTGGCCTGGCCTGTCTTTGTTGGATGCTCTGCAGACTCCCATGGCCCTATAGCTCCTAGGGTTTCTAATGACAGGTGCATATTACCCACTCACTGGAGGGTGAGCATCCTGCGCTTTGTGGGCCACACAGCATTTTCCCTGTGGCCCCTCAGTCAGGGAACCCAGAGGGAAGCCACACATGGCCATAGGGGCTTTGGGTCCACTGTCTGTTCAAAAAACCCTTCTTCCTCCAGGCCCAGCAAACTTGTCAAAGCCCCTTTTATAGGGATAGTGAGGGTGGGATTTTAGGTCAGGAAATCTACGTTTGAACTTCAGTTCTCAGATCTGAATCTGATGGTAACAGTGATAATAACCAGACTTGTAATATGTTATAGAGTTACATGAGTCACTTACTCTTAATTAGTCATTATTATTTTCTTAATCCCGCATCCTTAATGCTTCTTTCTGTGTTCTACAGATAAATCACTGTTGACTTCGAAGTCAAAACTTCTTACCATAAAATTACTTTCAGGATACATTTGAGAAATAACCACAATCAGCCTAATATCTTTGTCTTTCTTTGAATACACTGAAGAGATAGAGGGGCTGGGAAATAGTCACAATATAAATTTTCAAAAAAAAAGACACAAGATACTAATTTTTAAATGACTATATGGAGTTTTTAATTTTAAAATAATCAAAGAAATATGTAGGGAAAGAAACTACAAAGAAATGTGAAAAGATTAAAAGGGCTGGTGTAGAGCATTTGCCTAGCAAGTATGAAACCTTGCATTCCATCCCAAGCACTGAAAAAAAAAAAAAAAGATTAACAACATTTCTCTCTGGATGGGATTCTGGGTGCTTTTTATGGTCTTCCTGTTTTCCTAGAGCTTCAGATATATTATATATTTTTTTCACATGTTTCTATACACATATGCTCATAAGCCAGAATTTTAAAACAAGCTTAGTTTAAACAATGGAAAGGAAATAAAAGTAATGGGCTGGCTATCTGAGGGGAGAGTCACAAAACTGATTTAATACTCACCTCCTTGTTTTCATTTGCATCTTTCTGTGCAGAACTAACTGGGGTAGATGCCATGAGATGGAATGAAGGAGGAATATATCTGTCACTCAGATGATTCATGTCTGCCTCTAGGTACTTGCACCATTTTGACAGTAAGTGTACAAATATAGCAAGTTCAGCCTCAGAAGGGATGGTAACCAGGCACAGAGCCCTCAGGGATGAAGATCTGGGTGCTCCATCAGGTAGGCTATCCAGATCAGCAGGGGCACTGGCAAAGGGTGAAAAGAATCTTCAGTGGGTGGTAGAGAAGAGAGATGGTGAATTCCAGTTGTGACTCTTGACCAGCTGCAGCATCAGAGGCTCTTGTTTGTCTCAAATTTCTCTTGTAGTTCCCCTCAGAGGTGGGAGGAGCTGCTTGCAGAATGTATATGAAGCATGAATCCAAGTGCACAAAGGTAGTCTGGTGTCCACTGTGACATCCCAACCAGATCCCCTTTCAGAAAGGTTTGTGACCCCCAATTTCCAGGAGTGCTGATCATAACTGCCTTCAGCTGTCAGCCCTTCAGGTCAAAGAAGTGACATGACAAAATTAATGACCTAGAAAGATTTCTCTAACCATACTTAAATGAAATGAACTAGATCTGCTACATCCACGTGGTGATTTATCCAAAATAAATCTTGAGTGCAAAAATTAGGATGTTGGAAAATATATACACAATGCAACCATCTTGTATATAACATGGAACACACATTGAATAGAACTGCATATTACTTATGATCATACACACACACACACACACACACACACACACACCACAGATGTATATATATAATATACAAAATAAAAACAATAGGTACATTTCTATTCACTTTTTAAAACTTCACAGGCATAAATATTTCTAAGTAGCCAGCTTTTGCTGCATAACAAATAATCCCAGTATTTTAGTGGGTTACAGTAACAAACATTGTTTTTTCATACATTACTTGAGGGCTGCAGTTTAGCCATTTCTCTGTGCAACTCTGTCAGGATCACTATGGTGGATTTAGCTGGGCTCAATGTCACCTTCTCATTCTGCTACTGGGGCTAGAAGAGCAGCCTCAATTGGGAATTAAACCATGAGAGCACATTTAAAACCTGGTCATATCCAGTATGCTTCCCATTTGCTCATATTCCTTCAACCCGAGAAAGTCACACAACCCATCCCAAAGTCAGTGTGTCCTGCCTCCAGGGAAACACAACAGGGTAAGAAGGCAACATATGCATTCGATTCATGATGGTGATGGCCTCTGCAGGAGCAGGAAAGGCAATAGGAGTCAGTAAATAAACAGGACCTAGAACTGAAATTAACTTTTTAAATGATGATGCAAACATGGCAAATCTGGATGATTAAAGTATAAATATTTGCTTAGTTATCTTTAGTACTTCTGGTAGCTTTCTCTTTTGCAGAAATAATAGACTGATGGGAAGCAAGATTAAAGATGGTGTTGGAAGGGGGATAGTTAGGAGGCAATCACAGAATTCCAACTAAAATTATAAAAGCCTGAACTATGACCCTAAGAATAGAAATAAGGCAAAGAAATTATTGAAAATCTGGATTTGACCAGACTTTATGATCAATTAAATATGAAGAAGGGAATGAACTAAAAATACCTACAGAGCTGAGTGACGTTTAACTTATAGGCTGAGTAAAAATATAGCAGTAGCCACAATCTCTCCAAAGAACAGAGGAGGTCAGGTCACCAGGTAGGTGGCTGAGGAGGAGGTGATGCCTGGTATTTCAAGGCTTGGTGGATAACTCTGAAATCTGACAATTATTTTATTTTTTCTCAAGTTTTTACTCATTTGTTCATTTGCTTGTTTTTTTCTCTCCACTGGTTTGCAAACCAGGAATATGAACATGGAATTTTAATTGGATTTTTTTTTGGTTGGGGGCAGTGCGGGGGTGTTGAGGTTTTTCCTTTCTCTTTTCACCAACTCACTGGCTATCTCTTCTCAGTTTTTCATTCAGTGATCTTGCATTGGAAAGCTTGCAATTCATCACTGTGGAAGTATATATATATAATGCAGAAAGTGTCACATGACGCACATCAGAAAGCCAAGTGTTAAACAGGTAGTAGCACAGCTTTGGGTATAAAGATAGTGTAGCGATGATATAGTGTCCAATGGAACTTAGGACTTATCTGAAGACTTATTTTGCATCCCAGATGCTTCTTCCTCTGGGAAACCTGCCTCACCTCTCTAAGTGGTACACTTCCTGGCCATTCAAAGACCTCTCAGTTGCTTAAGTGGAGTGGCCCTTGGTGCCAGGAGAGACATCAGGGAGAAAATGAGAAGGAGCCAACACCCCTTCCCCAACCACCCCTATTGATAGAGTCCACTAGGCCCTCACTTACCTACAGATGTGCTTCCTGCTCTTTGTGACCAAAGCAGCCGAATTCATTTTTCTCCATGACTATCAAACTGGTATGCAGAGGTGACCAGGGAAAACGGGCCTTGCCTTTCACAGCTCACACCTTTCCCGTAGTTCCACCATGGGGGTCATTCTAGAAGTAGAGAACACCAAGAACTAGTTGAGCATAGCCTCCGATTGTTGCTTGAGGTGATATGAAATTGATTTGGGGGACTTGAGAGAGGCTGTGGGTCAGGCTGCCCCTGGAAAGGCTCCTCCTCCTCACCTCCCGTCCTCACCTGGCTGTACCAGGGCTGAACCAGCCAAGTTCCTGCCTCCACCCTCATTGTCCTTGCATTCCCTTTTCTGTTGCTTCTGAAGTCTGACTTGACAGTCAGTGAAGCTGCTTTTTTGCTTTGGCTCCAATCCTCTCCCCCAGAGGAGAGGGACGGGAAAGAGCTCCCACCAGGGCTTATCCTTGGTTTCAGCAGGGCTCACCCTACTGGCTCCAACACTGGATGTGAGACTCCCCAAGCCTCCTACCCCTGCACCCTGTGGCCTCAAGGGAAGGACAAGGATAGAGGCAGCTGCTGAGGAGTAAGGGCAGCCATTGGCCCAGGGACAGGGGAAGAAAGGCCAAGAAGCACTACTGAGGGAAAAGCATCCCTGGACGGAGTTTCCCCATCCTTTCTGCCCCCCCTCACTCCCCTGCTCCCTTGTTCCATTTGGATCCACCGTGGGCTCTTTCTTTCCTAATTATAGTCTACAAGGGCCAACTTGGCACCTAAACTGAGCCTGCACCTTTTTGACATTGCAGTGTGGTTTTTAATAGCTTGATTAAGTAAGGCAGCCCACTCAGGTAAATCACCTTACTTTTAGATGGCATTTAGGGCCTTGGGGAAAATAGTCTTTATAATTCAGCCCACTTAACGGTTGATCTGGGCATAGTATGTCAACTAGAAATTTCAACTCAGATATACTGGGTTTAAAAACACAGAACAGGAGTCTCAGAGAGCACCCAAGTCTGGTGACAAATATCTATTCCCTTTACCTCAGCTGATGACTTTGCTGATTTCACTCAAACATAGGAACAATTAGAAGAGAGTATCGCCTGCTCCCCAAGATGGCCTTCCAGGTAGCAGTGCCTGTGCCATGCCTTATGTTCTGTCTCCCATACATACGGGTGCTGTAGATAGAACTGTCTTCATGTCTGTCTAAGGCCAGACCCAACACTGGAATCTTCCCTCTTTCCTGCATCACCATATTACCCTAGTAAGACATTCTCTGGGTGATTTGGAATTGGCCCTTCTGCCCCCTTCTTTTGCCGTTCTCAATAACGACAGACTGTTCAGGGACTGAAACACCATAGACAAGGTTGGACTGCCTGTAGTAGCCCAGGATTTGTTCCTCTCTCCCCTAGAGACAGGATGTCCTTCAAGCTCTGCCAAATGAGTCACATGGTCCCTGAGGTACATCACTCCTGGTGGGCTGCCTTTTGGGGTCCTGCAGCTATGGTACAAAGTGGGGCACATGTATTCAAGACTCCATCCACCCCAGGCAGTGTTTTTGAGGCTTGGACTCAGCTCACAACAGTCCCCCAAGACTTATTTTATCTCTTGCTGCATATTTGTAACTAATAAACCCATATCACATAACTTGTGTGTAAATGTGTTCTCACTGGACTCAGACAAACAGGTAAAGGGTTTATGGAGGCACTAAACAGTAGCCCAGGATGCTGTGGGCATAAGTACCTGGACTCATTTCTGCAACCCACCACAGTGATGCTCTTTGCCGTTCTCCACACAGTGGGAGATCAGCAAGCGCGCTTCACGCGTCTCTCCACTGGCTGTTCCTCATCAGCACACAAACATGATCAATGTCACTGTTTTAGTCAGCTTTTTCCACTGTATGACTAAAAGACTTGATCAGAACAAGTTTATTTGAGAATTCACAGTTTCAGAGATCTCAGTCCATACATAGCCAGCTTCATTGCTCAGGGCTCCAGGTGAGGCTGAGCACCATGGAGGAAGAGTGTGGCAGAGGGAAGCAGCTCACATGATGATCAAGAAGCAGAGAGAGAGACTCCACTTGCCAGACATAAATATACACCCAAAGGCACACCCCAGTACCCCACCTCCTCCAGCTACACCCTACCCACCTTCAGTTACCACTCAGTTAATCCCATCAGGGGATTAATTCATTGATTGGGTTAAGGCTCTCATAACCCAATCATTTCTCCTCTAAACTTCCTTGCTTTGTTTCACACATGAGCTTGGGGGGGGGGACACCTCACATCCAAACCATAATAGCCACTTATTTAAACACCAAGCAAAATTTAAAAATTGAAATAAAAACCTCTCTTGGCTTAATATTGCCAATCCAGATAACACCCATTTCTCTCTCCCTTTAATAGGAAAACACCTTGAAAGGGTCATCTTCTCTCCCTGGTCCTACTGCTCTCCTTTGGTCTTTCTTGATTCCATCCAAGTAGAACCCCTACTGCTTCAGTGAAAGACTTCTGAATCCAATGGTGAAATCCAAGTTCTGCTCTTACCCCGTCACTAGTGTGTGACGCTACATCCAGTGGTGTATCCCCTTCCTTAAACACACTTCGCAGGCTTCCAGCACACCATCCCTCTCTCACCCCCCTTCTTATTTACTGGCCACTCCTCAGTACCCTTTGCTGAATCCTCTTGTTTTCCCCAATGTCCTAAATTTGGAAGACACCATCACTGGACAATTTAGCAGTTATTTCCTAGGTAGCCTCATGCAACCTAATGGCTTTACATACCATCTGTTCACTGACGATTCCTGACTGTTCCTCTCCCACACCCAGAGGTGTAGCTCCCTCATCCTTCCCTGCTCCTGGACCAGACCTCAGGCCTTTGTCCTTGGACTGGGAGTCATGCCACTGGCTCTCCTGGTTCCCAGGCCTTTGGATATAAAGTTCAGTCTAAGAATTATACTACCAGCTCTCTCCAGTTCTCTAGTTCGTAGATGTCCAATTACAAGACTTCCCAGTCTCCTCAATTGTGTGAGCCAGTTCCCATAATAATTCTCTTCTCATGTGTCTGTACCTAGATATAGATGTTTCTGTATATGTATGTACAGAAACGAGAGCATACCTATCTAGATGTATTCCTTTTCTCTGAAGAGCACTGATTAACACAGAGCTTCAACCCAAGACTTTAGGGGGACATAGTTCAGCACAAAACACCTCCCCACTGCTTTCTACTCACACTGGCCTCCCTCTTGACCTCCAGGATGTCAAGCTTTTACCTCCCAGGGTCTTTGCACTTGCCTTTTTCTTTATCTGGAACTTCTTCACCTGGACATTCCCATGGTTTTCTCTCCCTTTATCTTCCTGCCTTATGCCTTAAAGTCCTAGGCTTTGGAGCCAGATTGCCTGATATATTCCAGAAGTATATGACCTTGAGCAAGGAGCCCTCTCTTTCTATGCCTTCCTTTTCTTATCATGAAATGGAAATAGTAACACTTCCCTCATAGACTCCTTGTAAGAATTAAATCATATCATATGTGCAAAGCACAGGGCCTGGTATATAAGAGATGCTCCGAGGGTGTTAACTCTGAGGTCGTGATGTTGTGGTGTTGGAATGAATATTCTATTTAGCCAGTGGGATATTGTGCCCAGCAGGACCCCCTGAAGATTGGCTGCTGAAGGGTCACTGAGAAGATTGGATGTGGACAGTTACAACAACCAATGGATAGAAAGCACAGCTTGAATGGCACCTTATCAGGGAGGTCTTCCCTCCTCACATCCCACCCCACACACCCCTCTATCTTCCTATTCTGAAATGTATCATTAATTGCTCTACAATGTATTATTGCTCATGATACAAGATTATCTGTTATTTTTTTATGATTTGCCTTTAATGTTGATATTCTACCTGACAATAACCTCCACAGGGGCCAGAATTTTGCCTGTTTTGTTTGCTACTTTCCAGAGCTTTGAATAGGGGCTGGCAATTCTAGGCCTCCATAAATATTCATTGATCAAAGATTGAATTAAGGAGTGTACTGTTCTGAGTCCAGCTTCCCGAGATCCTATCCCTGCAGATAAGCAGTGAACTTAAAAAGAAAAGAAAAGTCATGCATAAGGATAAGTTTGGGGAAGTAAACACAGACTTCTCCAGAATAGTTCCGTGGAGTGTGATATGGGGACTACAGGTCTGGTAATGGAACCCACGAGGGTGGCTGGATGGTGACTTGGTGCTGTAGGGGAGGCACTGCCTCGTGGGGGAACTTGGTGGCTCAGACAGCTTTGGTAGCTGCCGCTGCCATCTCTGCTGCACATAATGTGGACCCCAGCTGTTACGGATGAGGACAGCAGTAGCCTGGTGGCCGGATAATTATGTTATGGCAGCATCCAGAGCTTTTAGTGGGTGCCAAGCCCTTTAGCAGCAGGGCTGATAGAAAAGCCGACTCTTGGCACTCTAGGCAGGCACCAGCCCCCAACTCCACAAGCAGCAGATACCACCAGACAGGGACTCAGAGAAGAGGCCAACAGCAGACACACAGTGTCTTTACCAACTGCTACAGATAGGCCATAGGAACAATGGCAGGGTATCTTAGATCTGGACACCCCATAACTGTGGAGGAGGCAAGAACCAGAGAAATATTATTTGCTTTTGATAAGAGGGCACCAGTGTGGATCGAGTAAACTTACACTGAATGTTGTGTTGGGCTTCATCTGTGGTCCTCAGCCATACTGCCATCTCAGTATGGTCTTTCCAGCAAAGCAAAGGCAGAGCCTGAAAACTCCATTGGTTCTGCTAATGAGAAACACTCCCTAAGGCATCAGGTAGGAGAAAGTGGAAGATCTTCTTCCACCTCCATCGGTGGCTAACCATCAGAGAATGCAGGGGCTCTTCTGCATTTTCTGGGCTCTTAATAGCACCCTTCCTTCCTGAGTGTTGTTCCCCCACCCTTTCCAGTAATTTTGTTACCTAATTCCTATGAGGAATTCTCCGCTGCCTAGATACCTACAAGTATCTTCTCACTGATAACTTTGGCCTATACAAATATGTATCTTCCATTTGTATGATAGTCTATGGTTTTTTAAAAGCCTTTGAACTCTATAACATTTCTATATGGCAGGGAAGTCAGGGACCATTTTTATATTGGAACAGAAAAATAGACTAGTAGGAACCTCACTGCTGATCTTATCTTAACTTCTAAATAGTTGAGTAATTTTGTCAATTAATCTTTTGGTCCCTCTGTTTCCTCACCTGTAACATGAAGGGATTGAACCAATATCATCAGCTTCCAAGTTGCTTTCCTTGCAACTCACAATTTAAAAAAATATTTTAAAATGGGCATAGTGGTATATGCCTGTAATCCCAGCTATTCAGAAGGCTGAGGCAAGAGGATAGCAAATTTGAGACCAGACTGGGAAACCTAGTTAGACACTGTCTCAAAACAAAATTTTTTAAAGAGCTGGGGTGTGGATCAGTGGTAGAGCCCTTGCCTAGCACGTGTGAGTTCCTGGGTTCAATCCCCAGTACCACACGCAACCACAAAAACCATCACTACCAAATTCTTACATCTGCATGTACGAAAAAAAAAAAAAAAAACACTAAAACTACAGTTTCATGAAATACCCCTAAGAAAGACAACATGCTCTGACTTAAAAAAAAAGAAAGTCTATATTTTTAATTGCTTTTGGTGATCCACTACATTGATTTCTCAGCTCAAGTACTTGGGCAAGTGACATCACTTTCCCACTGAGTTTCTTCATGTATAAAACAGAACCAATAAGATCTCATTTATAGTACTCCCCCTTTCACCCTGAGGAATACATCCCAAGACACCAGTGATGTGTGAAACCACAGATGGTCCTGAATCCTTTAAGCACTTACCATTCATGTGGCTGCAATCTTTGCAGTCTGGGGAGAAACAGCAATACTAGCATAAATGTCATTTTCTTTTCTCTCAGTTTAATGGATCAAAGATTTATTGTTACTGTAGATCTTGGCAACCTCAGCACATCATTTTTTTTTCTTTTCTTATTGAGAACTTTCACCTTTTAACTTAAAGAAAGCACTTTATGACTTCTTCTTAGTGTATCTGAATCACCATTATCACTACTCTTGCACTTTGGGGTCAATATTAAGTAAAATAAGGATGACTTGAACACAACCACTGTGATACCCCAGCAGTTGACCTGATAATCTAGATGGCTACTAAATATCTTACAGGAGGGTAGTGTATACAGTGTGGTCATATCAAACAAAGTATATCCTAGTTGGAATGAGCTGGAAAGTGCAAGCTTTTATCATACTACTCAAAACAACATGCAATTTTAAATAGATATGCTTTTTATTCTGGAATTTTTTATTTACTATTTTCAGAGAGCAGTTGTCAGCTGGTAACTGCAACTGTAGAAAGTGAAACCAAAGAGGAGAGATCACTATTTAAAGTTATTGATAAAACTAAGTGAGGATTAATTCTAGTTCCAGATTTAACCCAGAGTTGATGTTAACTGGAATCCATCCACTGGTAGAACCAGATCATGCCTAGTACTATCATCACATTAAAAATGAAGAACAGAGTATAAAAGTATAAAATGGTCCAGAGAGAAAAACTGAACCGTTCACAGAGGATTACCATCTTGACAGTGTAGTTCAAAACCTCTCTTCAGGTCCCAGGGATTCAATTTTGAGAAATTCACTCATGTTTTGGAGATCTGAGGTTGATAGAAAAATAGCTCATATTGGAAGGATTTAATACCACCAAGCAGCATGCCAGTATAAGTGTAAGAGTGTAGCCTTGTTTTAAATGCTATATAACATCCTACTGGGTACTTTACAAAGTGTCTTGACAGGTTTCTAGTTGCCAAATGTCCACCTTCCATTTTAAAGCAACACTATTTCAATAGTTTTGCTTTCCATGAGATGGTAAGTAAATTGAATTTTTATAAACAAGCTGACATGGCCCCCACTGGCTTAGATTATAACTTGTAGAGGTTTTGGTTTTTGTTACTGATTTGTTTTCAACCCTAATACTAAGTGGCCCTGCTTCCTCTACACAGCATGCATTAGTTAGAGTTCTTAGTTTAGAAAAACAGAAGGCATTCTAGCAGCTGTTAAAGGATTTGAGGTCATGTACAGAACTTCAGGAGAGCTCAAGTTAGTTTGAAAGTCCATGCCACAGGGCAGCACCAGGAAAGACCTTGTCACTGAAGGCAGATACTGTGGGCCCCACTGCTGACTCCAGATCTGCCTTGGAATGCACCCTCTTCTGTTCTTCTTCTTTTTAAAAAAATATTATTTATTTTTTTAAAATACTTAAAATTTTTTTGTAGTTGTACACAATAACTTTACTTTATTTATTTATTTATTTATTTTTATGTGGTGCTGAGGATCGAACCCAGGGCCTTGCATGTGCAAGGCAAGTGCTCTACCACTGAGCCACAACCCCAGCCCCTCCCACTTCTGTTCTTTGAAAGCTGGTGCCACATTGCCTATGTCACATGAAACCTGGATTCTAGGAGCCAACTGTTTACTTCTATCACTTTCTCCAAATTAAAATGTCCCATGGGTATGTCTGATAGGAGAAGCTAAGATGTCAACAACCTAGCTGCAAGGGAGGCTGAAAAGGAAAGACTGATCTCTGTCTTGGCAGGGTGGGTATTATATGTTAGGAAATTTCCCCCAAAATACTGGGTGGTCATAAAACCCCATAGTGATCATATTTACACAATTCTTCTGCCAGTGTAAGCAAAGGTCTTCAAAATGGAATTAATTAATTAAAGACTTAAGAAGCCCACACACTTGCCTCACACATGTGAGGCACTGGGTTCAATCCTCAGCACCACATACAAATCAAGAAAATAAATAAAGACATTGTGTCCATAAAAAAAAAGAAGCCCACATCACTAAACTAAGAATGCATTTGCTATTTTGTGGCATTTTTCAGGCATAGACAAAGTTTATACACAAAATGACAAGCTTCAAGAAATTTATAACTTACTTGAAAAAACTAGGCAACCGGATGTTAACTAGGTGCTGTGGTTTGAATATGCCCCGCCCAATTCAAGCTGAAACTTAACCCCCATTGTGATGGTTGGAAAGAGATTTTGAGAGCTCTACTCTTGTGAATGAATTAGTGCCTTATTACAGGGCAATAGGGAACTTACTTAGGCCAATGTTGTTCTTCTGCCATGGGAGGACACAATAGCCATCCTCTCTGAAGAGTGCAGCAACAAGCTGCCATCATGGGAGCAGAGAGTAACCCTCACCAGACACCAGACCCACTGACACCTTGCTCTTGGGCTTCAAGACTTCAGAAATGTGGAAACAAATTTCTGTTCTTTATAAATTACCCCACCTCAGGGATTTTGTTATAGCAGCAGGAATAGACTAAGATACTGGGGTGGCAATTCACAGTAGAACAGACTTTGGACTCTTCAGAGGGAAACATCTGGAGGCCTTTGGGTTCCCCAAAATTTCAAATATGAACAACATTTTATAGTTTGGATTATGAGGTATCCCCCCAAAGCTTAGGAGACTATGAAGGAATGTTCAGAGGTAAAATAATTAGGTTACGACAGCTGTAACCTAACCAGTGGATTAATCCACCTGGTAGATTCATAATTTCAAAGGGCCGCTGTACTGGGTGGTAACTATAGGCAGTTGGGGCATGGTGGGAGGAAGTGGGTTACTAGGGACATACTTGTGGATTATATATTTTGATCCTGGCTCTTCCTCTCTCTCTGCTTCTTTCTCCAAGGAGCTGAGCAGCTTCTCTCTACCACACCCTTCTGCCATGATGTTCTGCCTAACTCAGGCCCAGAGCAACGGAGTGGGCTGACCATGGACTAAAACTGTGCAGTCATAAACTTTTCTCCTCTAAGTTGCTCTTGCCGGGTGGTGTAGTCACAATGACGGGAAGCTGAGTGACATAACAGAGAATCCAGTGATTTTTGTGCATATCCTTGTTGCCTTTTCAATTTTAACTTATGCCTTCTCTTTAATTAACAAAGAAATAGAGTTTGTTTCATTTTCTAATACATGAAACAATGACCAGAGACTCACAAGGGCAAGTTGTTATGAGGGTGATGGGAGGCCAGCTAGGCTTATTCTATGGTGGATTTACTCAGGGTCAAACAATTCTGCTTCTCTGTACCCCACAAATGTGTGCCATTACCATATGTCAACTAAAGAATATACTTTAAGTTATAAAATAATAAAAATAATAATTTCACTTCAAAGATTAACAAAAGGTGTTCAGGGAAGGTTCGGTAGAGGATCTGACCTCATGTATATTATTTTCCCTTTTATTTTCTGTATTTCAACCACCATGGCTTTTCTTCTGTGGTGCATCAAATTCTTCTGCCTCAGGATGTTAGCCCTTGCTGTTCTCTCTACCTGCAATGATCTTCTCCCCTTTTGCATGGCCAGTTCCTTCTCTTATTCAGCTCTCAGATCAAATAGCACCTTTTCCAAGACTCCTGGGTGAAAAACAACCCTCCTCATCCCTCTGCTCTCTAGCACAACATCTTGTTCTACTTCTTTACTGATATTATTATCTGTTGTTACCTCTTGTATTTGTTTCCCACCAATTGTTATTTTTCACCTTTTGGAATGGAAGATCCATGAGCAAGAACCTTGTCTGGCCTGTTCTCTGCATCCAGGAGTGTGTGGCATAATTCTTCTGTAACCTCAATGGTTACAGAAGAAATGAATAAATAAACTCAATCTTAAAGAATATGTAGAAGTTTATGAAGAAGGAAGATGGGCACTTGAGGCTGAGAAAACGGAATGGCATGTGTGATTGGCACTGAGGAAGAAAAGAGCTTGACACTCTGGGAAAGAGGCCACCTCTACTCAGGCATAGGTCAGGAAAGTCTTGCATGCCATGCCATGCTAAAAATCGGAACTTATTCCTGCACAGAATGAGCAGCTCTTGAAAGGTTTTAATCAAAGGAAAAAGAAAGCCGACTGAGATGGGAGCATGATGTTCACAGACGGACCTGCAGAGGTAAAGAGAGAGAGCTGGTGGAAGGAAGGAGGGGGTCCTTGACATCTGGGGTCCTTGTTTCAGATCTGCCTGAGCCTGGTCATTACATGGATTTGGTAAACACTGTAAGGTAAATTGGGGAAGGAAGAAAATAGGATTAGGGAGACCAATTAGGCATTTTACATATTCCAGACAGTATGTGACTAGGGTCTAAACGAAGAAGATCCCGTAGTTAAGAAAGACAAATGAGGAGTCAACAGACGTCATTAAGACTCAGCAGGATTTCGTAACAGATTGGTCACTGAGGTTAAAGAAAAATGAAGGTCCCAAGATGACTTCCAATTTCAAGGCTTCGGAAACCAGGGGAAGGACTGGGATTGCTGAGACGTCAGGAGCTCCTTGTGGGGAAGATGGCCATTTGGGTTTCACTTGTCACCTGCTCAAGGTGAGAACCCCGAGTGGTTGAGTCTCAAAGTGGTGTGGTATTCAGGAAGCACAGCTGGACAACACAGGCCCGCCCTAGGAGACCTGTTCCACACTCGGTCTCTCCAAGGGCATCAAAAGGGATCCAAAGCTCAGGGGACCTCAGTGATCCACTTACATCCCAATCCTCTGGCTCTCCCTTCCCTCAGTGCCCACAACTCCCCCAAACCCTCCCCTCTCTCCCTTCCTCAGATCAACTTAGCCTCTCTCTCCCCACAGGAAAGAATTCTCCCTCTCCAGAAGGAAGGATTTTATTCTAATTAGCAGGAGAGGAATGGGGGGAACTGTTAACCTTCTTTCTTTCTTTCTTTCTTTCTTTCTTTCTTTCTTTCTTTCTTTCTTTCTTTCTTTCTCTTTCTTTCTTTCTTTCTTTCTTTCTTTCTTTCTTTCTTTCTTTCTTTCTTTCTTTCTTTCTTTCTTTTTTTCTTGTGTGTGGTACTGGGAATTATAACCAGGGGCTCTTAACCACTGAGCCACATACTCAGCCCCATTTATTTATTTATTTTAATTTTGAGACAGGATCTGGCTAAGGGCCTGGCTATGTTGCTGAGGCTGGCTTTGAACTTGCAATCCTCCTGCCTCAGCCTCCGGACCTACTGAGATTACAGGTATAAGGTGTACGCCATCACACCTGGCTGAAACTCCTTTTTCATTCATTCATTCATTCATTTGTTTATTTAACACCTATTATGTGTGAGGCATACAGAAGTATGCTTGGGATATAGAGGTGACCCAAAGGTAGAAACACTAATACTTTTTTCATGCTGTCACAAATCTGAGGCAGTAGATAGACATCCCATAGAACTATAATGCAGACCATTGATAATTTTTAAAAGAAGTTTGAGAATTCAGTGATTTGTGGTAAAAGGTAGCTATGGACTCAAGACAGCTTGCCTCTTGCTTCAGTCACTTACCCATTCATTCATTTGAATCAATTCTCACCATACAATCACATCTACTGTAAGCCCAACACTGTACTAGGCACTGGGAATACAGCATGGTGCCTGCCCTGTGGAGCCCCCTTATGGCTGGGGAGAAGACAACACTACATATGTATTTGATTATACTTATGACAGGTCTGCAGAAACTACAGGCCATTATGAGACCTGGATAGTAAGAATCAGCCTTACAGGAGATAAAACCCAGGGCTTTTTTTTTTTGCTTTTTTTTAAGTACTGAGGCTCAAACCCAGAGCCTTTGCACATGTAGGCAAACACTCTACCTCTGAGTTAAGTCCCCAGCCAACTCAGGCTTTTCTGAGACAGTCATAGAGCAAATGGGATTGGTGGAGAAGAAGTAGAGCATATGGAAAAGCCCAAGGAAAGAATCAGTGGGATTTAATGACACATGTTAGGGCCCAAGTTGTTCTAGACTTGAACTAAAGACAGTTCAAGTTAGCCTTGGACTTTTAGAGTCACTTGTTCGACATAAGGACAGTGGTGCCTACCTTACTGAAGGTAAATGAGCCATTGACAAGGTGTAACCATCTATCACCATAGCTGCCCATCATCAAAACACCTCTTCTACCTGGAGGATCCCAAGCCAGGTGGAAAATAGCAGCCCACCTATCACAGCAGAAGCCAGAGGAAGATGAAGGATCCCTCCCAGCTCCCTGGCAGCTACCACCTGGGCATGTGACCCAGGTTGGGCCCACCAGGTACGATTGTCCAATCTTTGAATCTGGAGGTAAAGAAGTGAAAGTGAAGGAATAGAGAGATTATTTGTGGTGGTGTCAGAGGTGGCTTGAGTCCAGCTGCACAACGAGGCCCAAGGGACAAAAAACCAACCGCAGTAGGAAGCAGGACAGTGGTGTGGAGTGGAGCAGCGTCCTTGGCAGATGTTCCGGTCCCTCCACCCTTCCCCTGGTTTCTGCCTGTCCCTCGAGCCTGGTTCTCCAGTCACTTCTGCATTCTATCTCGCATCTGTTCTACAATCACTTTTGACTCCAGTTAGCCAGACTGGGTTTCAATTATTCACAACCCTGATCTCAACACCTAGTAAACAAAAGACATATGAAAAAACAAAGTCCAAAACAAAAACCCCAAGATATTTCATTATTACTGGAATAATCTGAAATCCTAGAAATAAAGAGGTAATATTCTTCCAAGCATATAGCAGTTGTAACTATACTTTAGACAGCTGCCAGACAGAGATGTCAGTGTTCAGGATGAATGTTAATAAGAAGTAGCTGGAAAAAGTGGTAAGACAGCAACCCAGCCCCACCCCCACCTCAATACTCCCTTTATTCCTATAGTTGAGATTCGAGCACAAGAGCCACATGGTTGTGTAGGGTGGATGCTGATACATAACCAAGTTTTAATTGCTCAGGACATAACCAAGTTTTAATTCAAGTCTCAGGAGGTCCCCAGAGAGAAAGGCTGAGCTGACATGGAGCAGCTATGAGACAGATGGTTGTGGAAGGCAGAAGGAACATTCTTTAGGAAGGAGGTGAGCAGCATGCGATGGGCCATATCCTCCAGGATTTCATAATGTTCAGATTATCCGAATCTAATTGTAAGGCCATTTGCAAAATTGAGTTACTAGATAGCATTTTAAAAAATGACTCATGTTACCAGGAAGCGCTGTAGCACAAATGATTATCTGCATTATCCCTGAAGGGTGCTCTGCTTGTCATGTAACAAAGCTCTGCAGAACCTACTGCATGTTATAAAACCCAGGTTCATGATGACTGCCTCTAGCAGCAGAGAAAAGAAGAAACTTAGCAAATAGAATAACAGAGCAGGTGAGGCAGAGCCATCACCCTTCATCCCAGAGCCTGACCTCTTCTCATCACATCCAGGCGCATCTCATGCCTGGTTGCTGCAATGATTTTCTGGTAAGGAAATATGAAAATAGGCCACAGTTTAGATATACCCCACGGCCAGCCATCCACAGCCATGTAACCCAAATGCAAGTCATCCTGATGTTCCTGAAACATTCTCTCTGATCATAATGCAAAATGTCAGCCTTACATCCTTGTCAGCATGATTCAGTGAAATTAATCCAATCAGCTATTGACATAGCAGTGCAAACCGCGGTTCATCCTAAAAACAATGATGACGTTTAACAGCCAATGATGAAAAAGGTCAAAATACCTCCTCTCATATGCTTTATAGACTGCACTGTCACTGCTGTTAAGACAAGCTTTACCACCTCGTTTGAAACCTCCTGGGTTGCAATCTGTACATTCTTTCATTGTGTAACAGTGAACTTTTAAAAAATTTTTAATTTGATCTGATTTTATTTTTGATGTCTCTTTATTTACATTTTACTTCTTCATGGTCTATTTGCATTACTACAGCCAGAGTGATCCTTTGAAAACCTGAGTCAGTTTATGTTACTAATGGAAACTCCCCAGTGGTCCTAGCTCAACTCAGAAATGGTGTGTAAGAGACCCTAACGACCTGTCAACACCTTATACACACACACACACACACACACACACACACACACACACACACACCTCCACATTACTTCTCTTTCCCTCACTCAATTCCAGCTGTCCTGATCTGCTGGTCCACTGGACAAATATCAAGCAGCCTCCGATCTTAGGACCTGGAACACTCTTCCTCCTCCTCATATACTCACTTAACTCACTCCCAACCTGCTTGAAGTCTCTGCTCAATGTCACTCTCACCATGAGGTTTGTCTGATCCTATTTAAAACTGCAACTTACTTCCCCCCTTGAGCTATTTTTCCCCTAGTGTGTACCTAGCCTGTACCCACTTCTAATACACATGTGCATATGATCACATGTATCAATGGTTTTCTACCTCTTCTGCTAGAACATAAGCCACACCATCACAAGGATTTTGCATAGTTTGTCCACTACTACATCCTCCTAGCCTAGATGAGTACTTTGCATTTAATAGATGCTCAAGAAATCTTTGTTGGATAAATGAATGAACATCTCAGAGGAGAAATAAAGCAGGGCAGGAGGTAGAGAAAGATCTCCCTGAGTTTCTGCAACTCTAGGTCTCTAGGCAACTGAAAGGATGGGGTATAGACAAAACATTTGGGAAAAGCTTGAAAGGGAAATGATCTCCCATGTCCCCACCTACGAGAGAAGAGTTTGAGGGGACTGAAGGAAATGATAAAGGTGAAAAGTTTGGTGGATTCTGGAGTGAAATTCATCCTCCATGGACAGAGCCTCAACACTCCTGAGGAGGGATGCCTGGTCACTGCACCTGTGCACAGAGGACCAGAGTCAGCATTTAGACAGGGACATACCCCAAGAGGGGGCAAAACAGCAGACAGGTACAGGACCAAAGGTGGCTCCTTGGACAGAAAGGAGGGAGACCTCAGGGGCAATCTGTGGGTCCAGGTGGTCACCTCCCAAAAGCTTTTCACATAACCAAGCCTCTGTGCCCACTGTTCACACATCCCTGAGACGGTGGGGCGATCTCTAAGGACTGAGTCCACGTCCCTAATCCTGCCGGAATAAAGATAGAAATCATAACTGGGTTACGTAAACATAAAATCATGTCTCCTGCCCGCCAGAGTTCATTTTATGTTAGAATAATCACTAAAATTTTCAGGAATGGAATGAATGTTAAAGAAACACCGGCCACACGCCAGGCAGAGTCCGACACTGTCCCCAGGAGTCTAGAATAAGCATTTCATGTCCTCTGCTGACCCTGTGCTGACCTCTGTGGGGGAATCAGAGCGGCATTAGGCAGCTGAGCACAGCTGAGTAATCGCCATGGCAACCGAAGGCCCGTCACCTGAGCTTTCTTCCAAACTGGTTCACCAAGAGCGAATCTAAGAAAATGGAAGATGGAAAATTCATACTCTCTCTTTTTTCTTCCTTTCTCACATTTGGGTACCGGGTTCTAAAAGTGACCCATCTCTCCTCTTCCTAAAATTATTCTGAACACGTTTCTCCCCGCCTCCCCCAACCCTTGGATTTGCTGTCTGACTTGTGGATCCTTTTGCTTGATGAGGTGAGGGACTGGGATTCATTTATGCACACAGCAGTTCCCTTGAGTGGTCACCCCACAGAGCTCACATTGGCAAGGCTGGCAGGATGATGGCATGTCCTTGACAAGGCCACTCTAGGAGGAACTCATCTCTGGTCTGTTGAAGGGGATCCATGACCCCATCACTGTTCTGTCTGTAAAGGACCATAATCAAGACAGAAACGTTGTCATGTCAGGCTGCTTCTGGACTTGGAGCTGTGCTGATGCATAAATGATGGCTTCCTGACCAGATCTTTCTGGGGTTTCTCTCTGTCATCTATCATTTGAAGTAGAAGAGAATACACATGAAAAGATTTGGAATATGGGTTCAGGTAATGGGTTCTTTGTGTTCGTCAGCTTTTCATCTCAGTGACCAAAATAACTGACATGAACAACTTAGAGGAGGAAAAGTTCATTTTGGCTCACGGTTTCAGGTTCAGTTCATGGCCCTAGCCAGTTGATTCTGGGTCCAGGGAAGCATCATGGCTGAAGGGTGTGGTGGAGGAAAGCTATAAGCTGACTCCAGCAGAGAAATAGAGAGTGAGGGTAGAGTCCTCAGGGAAGATGCACCCTTCCAGGGCACTCCCCCAGTGACCCACCCGTGCCAGCCATGCCCTATCCACCTACAGTTACCACCCAGTCAGTCCATTCAAACTAGGATGGACCGATTAGGTCATGGCTCCTACAGTCCATTCATTTACCTCTGAATATTTCTGTAGAAACATAGAAGCTTTGGCGGGGGTGGGGGGCAGATATTCCATATGCAATTCACAACATTACCATGATGGCTACTCAGATATGAGCCAATGTCCCCTCTTTAGACAGTTCCAACACCTGAATAAGCACAAAAAAGTCAACTACAGGGCTGGGGTTGTAGCTTATTGGTAGAGCACTTGCCTAGCATGTGTGAGGCACTGGGTTTGATTCTCAGCACCACATATAAATAAATAAAATAAAAGTCCATTGACAACTAATATATATATATATATATATATATATATATATATATATATATATTTAAAATTTTAAAAAGTCAACTACAGAGTGTGTCAAAAATATGTATTCCGAGGTCTGATTGTATAGGGTTGGGTTTAGGGCCTAGAAGTTTGAATTTTTAACAAACACCCCCTCTAGAAGGTGTTCATTCTGGTACTTTCACATCACACCATGAGTAACACAGTTCACACAAAAGCTCTCCTCTTGAGTAAGGTTTGTGAAATGTCACTAGTTTGTGACTAGCAAACTTATGGGTTTGGTGAAATGTCAATAAGTCACAGCTAACTGTGGGATAGGAGGACTTAATGCCATTAGGGTCTTCTGCTTAAGCTGCCTGCCCTAGGCTGAGTTATGGAACTTGGTTTCTCACCTGGGTCTCTTTTATCATACAGAACACTTGGAATGCTTATGAATGAATAGCTGATACAAAATTACCAACCCCTGAATATTAAGCAAATATACAGGCAGGAAAGAGTTCATTCCCAACTGCTTCATATGAAAATAATCATTAATTTTTAAGAAAACTTGAAATGGTGATTTTAGGGAGATGACTTCCATTCTTCTATAAAAAGAAAATGCAATCTCCTAGCTAGGTTTTAAAATTGTATAAGAAATGGATTTTGTATCTCCTACTCTTCTATAGCTGTCATGATATGAAGCAATATATGTGTTATGAAAAGTTTTGCTACTTTGCCTGAAGGGTATATGCATGCACATTTTGGTGTGGAAGGTTTTAAGTTATTACATCTGTAGTTATACTGAGCTGCACAGAAGTGGGTGGAATTGAATCAACTGTTGGAATTAAATTAAATCTATTTCCAATTATTCCTTGAAAAAGAGCAACCCTATATGTCAGTTATATCTTTTAGAAAAAAATTATAGTTTTTAAAAGGTAAGAATATTGAATCATGGAATTTCAGGTTGGAAAGACCTAAGAGATCCTCTTTTCCTATTACTTACAGATTCTGATGGTCTCACCAGGCAGAATTCTCAGAACGACCCAAATTGTTGTGCTGTACTAGAGTTTTATTGTGCTCGCTATAACTTGAAATAAGGTCACTGGAATTCAAATGTTGTTGTTCATCTGCTTTGTTTTATTGGGTTTTTGTTTGGTTTTTCGTATTTGGATTTGGCTTCTTATATCTTAAACTCCATTTTGGTATTTTGGGGTTTGTTTTTGCTTTAGATGGTGGATTAGAGGAAGAGAGCTTTTTGAAATAATAACAAAACAAGTTGATACCAAAACTTTAACAAAAAGACTTTTTAAAAAATTAGGTGTAGTTGGACACAATGCCTTTATTTTATTTATTTATTTATTCTTATGTGGTTCTGAGGATCGAACCCAGGGCCTCACACATGCTAGGCAAGCGCTCTACCACTGAGCTACAACCCATGCCCCAAAAGAAGACATTTTTTAAAGGACTTATCACACGTGATTATTGTAGTATACATTAAACACATTTCTATATTGACTGCTCTGTATGATTATTCCTGTTGGTACGGATGACATCCCAAGGCCCTAAGAGATGCACTACTCAGTAATGCAAAAAAGTGAACGAACTAATAAATGTGTATTAGAAATGTCAGTTTGGAAGGTTAATAGACAACAATTTTCTTATTTATCTTTACTTAACTAGAAAATCCAGTTCCCCTCCATTATCATGAATTCTGTTAAGAAGGTTTAACAAGAATTCTGTTACTTGAGGTTTAACTTTACTGTGTTTTTAGAAGTGAACAGCTAGAACTCTCATTTTGGTTGTTAACACCACCTATAAGTGGCTGGTCTAATGAAGCATACTCAGTCACCGCCTTCAAATTCCGTGAAATGCCCTCCCTGTTTTATGGTGGATTCTTGATTCCTCTCATTGTCCCACTTGCTTCTTGATTCATGCTCATATTCCAGCACAATGCCAAACTAAAAGGCAAAGTCTTTGCAAAAGTTATGAGCGGTCCAGGTTGTTCCATCACAGAACGTACTCAGCATGTAAGGCAGGATGGCCATTCAACGAAGGGCATCTGATGTGGCCCAGAAACCTGGTTCCCCTGGCCAGGGCTGGTCTTAAAACTTAGGACAAATTTTTTCATCTGAAATTTACAGGATGAAATGCTCTGCCAACTCTTCTTCCTCCAAACCATGATGACTGGTCAGCTGCTGCGGAGCCTGTGTTCCCCACCCCGACAAATAGAGTCAAAAGAATGGATTCTACCAAGTGCGTAGGGAAAGAAAGAAACTCTTTGCCTCTGTGAGCATCCCTGAACTTTTACCAAAGAATATACTTTTGAGATAAAGGAATCATCCATGAGGGCAAGTGACTAGTTGAGAAGCACAATTATTAAGGTTTATGTGTAGAGTTGTTTAAAAGTGGAAGATATTTCAACTTTTGTCCTTTGATCAATAGTTTCTTACATAAATCCCCAAAGCAATGCCTTTTCCTGGATATCTAACAAAACCTACTGTTTCTTTTCTCCTGCTCTTTCCACAACACCTGATGTGACCCTGGCTAAGGAATCACCCTAGATGAGTAGATTTTAGTAACATCTTTCATGTTGATTTTGTCTGATTCTCTGAGCCTCTTACAAAGTTTGATGTGGCCTCTTTAACTTGAGGTATAATGCCTAATTATTTTACATCAGTACCTCATGCTTTAGCTAGCCTACTGCTTGAAGCCACGCTGTCATCTTCATATGAGCTTACACACATCTTTTTGAGAAAACAACCAAAGATCTGCTGTCTATATTTGGTATTTAAGCTTTACCTTAGGAGAGCTACACAAGCTAATCCAGTGCCTGGCACATATACTGAGTGATAAATAACTGACACCTAGGTATTTTCCCCAGATGATGCCTTCCAACTACCAACCAAATACCCCTTTTCTTTTCAATCATTCCTGCCCCCAGAACTTTGAGCTTATGCAGTCACCACAGACAAAGATTCAGGCCCCAATTCTATGATACTCTGCTATATAGGTAATGGCCCTGATTTCTCTCCACAGGTTTTTGTTACCATTACCTGGACTAACATAAACATGGTCCCTGAAGTGGTGTAGTCTTCCTTTGAGCCAGAGTTGTTTATCAAGGACATTAAGAAAAGTTGAGGAGGTTCATTTCTTCTGGGTCTTTCGTGATGTGCAGCCAGTACCTCTTCAATTTTCAAAAATAATCTTCAATTTCCTTTATTGAAAGACACTTCCTACTAAGGCCCACTAGGCCCAGAGCAGCATTCTACCTCACACCATCTGCAAAGACCCTTATGCTCCCATTACCTTAATATCCTCTTCCAGAGATTGCTGATCCCAGTAAAGATGATGAGAGTGACTGACTTCATTCAGACAATTAGACCATCATACCCCAGTAGTGAATGAAGAGTATCCTTCAAATAGTCACATCCACCTGGAACCTAAGCATATGGCTTATTTGGTTATAGGAACTTTGTAGGTAAAATTTGTTAAGAAGCAGTGATACTAGAGTAGGGTGGACACTGTATTAGTTCATTTTCTGTTCCTATCATTAAATACCTGAAATCAGATATTGAATAAAAAAAAAGTTTCATTCAGCTCATAATTTTGGAGGCTGCAAGTCCAGGATTGGGTAGTCCCATCTGTTGAGCATCATATCATGGCAGGTGGCATCATGGGATTGTGTGCAAGAAGGGAAAAATCATGTGATAATACAGGAAGCCAGCCTTGCTCTTTTTATAACAACAAGAGAGAACTTGTTGCAGGAGAACAGCATGAACCCCTGTTGAGGGTGATGGCCCCAATGGTGTAATTACTTTGCAATCAGCCTCACTCTTAGAGACTCTACCACCTCAACACTGCCACGTGGAGGCCAAGCCTCCATTCAGCACATGAACTTTTAGGGAACACACTCAAACCATATTCAAACCACTGCAGGCCTTGGCACCAATGATTGGCATTCTCATGAGAAAAGGCGAGGCAAAGGGAGGGGGGAGTGGGGAATGTCCAGGATTGTCTACCATTCAGGGAGAATGAGGAAATCTCTTCCCCAGAGCCTGGGGAGCGGGGCAGAGGGCTGCTGATACCTGGGCTTCAGTCTTCTAGCTTCAAGTACTGTGAAAGGCCCAAAAAAATTATACTAAGAAAAGAAACTGTTATCCTGGATTCTGTCCCATGACACTATAGAATGGAAGGTCACTGAAGGCTTAGACCATCGTGAGGGGAAGGAAAAGAGAAGGGAAGAGAAGCCTAGCACACTCTGCCCTAATGGGAAGCACAGAGCTAAATGTTTTATGTGTACATATATGGACTTTTATTTAATATTCAGATCAAAACCCTGTGAGCAATTTCAGAGGAGGGAAATTTGTCAGAACCTGACAAATTTACTAGGCAAAAGGCAGTAACTATACAGATGTATCTAACCATAAACAAAATTAAGTGATTTTCACATTAGAGAAAGAAAAGCATCTGATGTCCCTCATACAGAGAATATCCACTTTTATTTGTCCATGGATCATACACCAAGTGAAAGTTAAATCTCCCTGAGAATTCATGACCAGATGTCATTCATCTCGAGAAGATGAACAAGGAAATTACTAATCATATAAGGTAGATCTAAACAAGTATTAGCAACAATAGTATCTAATTAATGTATTTTTTTGAGTTGTTGATGGACCTTTATTTTTTTATTTGTTTGTTTGTTTATATGTGGTGCTACAAATGGAACCAGTGTCTCATACATGCCAGAGAAGTGCTCTACCACTGAGCCACATTCCTAGCTCTAAATACTCTTTTGAAAGGAAAAAAAAACAAAGTGAAATTAAAGTACTGGGCATAGAATATGTTAACTTGTGACACTGGAGGATTTTGAATAATTTAGGAAATGGGTGAAAACATTAAGTTAAATATAGACTTAAATTAGGTATACTTCTTAAATATTAAGAAAGCTATAGAAAAGACCAAAAGGGATTGTAAAATTTCAGTGTTAGTAAGCTTTCCATTGCTGTGACAAAATACCTGAGGAAATCAACTCAAAGAAGGAAAGATTTTGATTTTTTGATTTTGGCTCATGGTTTCAGAAGTTTTTATTCATGTTACTTGGCTCTGTCTTTTATGGGCCTATGGTGAGACAGAATGTCATGGCAGGGAGCCTAGAGTAGAGTAAAACCACTTACCTCATGGCAGACAGGAAGCAGAGAGAGGGAAGGAGCTGGATCCCAATTTACTCTTCAGGGGAGCACTTTCAGTGACCCATTTCCTTCAACTCCTAGTTTCCACCACCTCCCAGCACCAATGTATGAGCCTTTGGGGGTCAATTAAGCCCCAAACCACAACTTCCAAAACAGTAGAGAAACTAAACAAAGTATTCCCCAACTCTTCTCCAGAGTTCGTTGGACTCATCTATACCTTTCGGTTGTGCAACTACTATTTGACAAAATCAAATTAGTGGTGCCCAGCCAAAGAATTTGCTATCCCTGGTCCCATTAGCTGTGGCCAAAGGGAGGGGTAGGGACATGTCAAAACAGTGTCTTTGGATAGAGAGCCGATCCCTCCGAAAGTATGTCTGTTCCATGTGGCACATCGATGCAGCTAATATGAAACCCCATGACTGTGAAGTTCGCCTCTACATTGAAGGCAAAGAGAAGGCTGATTTCTCAAGCGGTATTGAAAGAGCAACTTTGAGGATCTGCAGATTCACTTGCAATTTAGAACTCAAAAATAATATGATTCCCTCCACCATACTTTCACCTACACGTGGGTGCAGGCACGTACACACGGTTACACAAAGAAAATTCCCCACATGGCCCCGAAGGTGTAATCTACGTGGTACCATGTGGGCAGCAGAGGATGTGTGACAAAAACCGGTGCAGAAAGTGTCTCCAAACACTTATTCATCCTCCCACTGCCTTCCAAAAACATTGGGTTGAGTTTACAGCTTTGAAAATGTAATTAACACTTTTACTCCTGGGAGACTGGATCCTGAGAGCTTCAACAGGACGTACCAGGAACAGATTTAAACTCAATGAGCAATGGCTTACTCAAAGGGTAAACCAAGTATAGCCACAATTTTCTGGTCTCCTAGGAACCTGGAGACTAATAGGGGCTTAGGTCAATCTTTCTTTGACTCACACTTTCATTGTTGTTAGATTCCCCTGTTTTAGTCAGCTTTTGCACTGCTGAGACTCAAAGACCCGACCTGAGCAATTTCAGAGGAGGGAAATTTTATTTGGAGGCTCCTAGTTTCAGAGGTCTCAGCCCATAGGCAGCTGGCTCCATTCCTCAGGGCTAGAGGTCAGGCTTAACATAATGTGGAAGAGTGTGATGAAGAGAAGCAGCTCACACAGTGGTCCGGAAGCAGAGGGAGATTCCACTCACCAGACACAAAACATTTTCCCCAAAGACACACCCACAAAGCCTGCCTCCTGGAACCTTCCGTTACCGTTCAGTTAATCCCCATCAGGGAGGTCATTCACTGATTGGGTTAAGGCTCTCATAACCCAATCCTTTCTCCTCTAAGCCTTCTTGCATTGTCTCACACATGAGCTTTTGGGGGACACCTCACATTCAAACCATAACATCCCCCATCCGGTCTGAAAATTAAACGCCACCAAGTATAGCCTCCAAGCAATCTTAAATAGTGAGAGTCTGGAAAAGTTATTAAAAAAAATGGTATCTAAAACCTTGTTTTTCTGCTGTGGTAACTTCGCCAGCTGCTCTCTTTTCTGTGGGATTTGCAAGGAAAGTATCTCTGGGAGGCAGTTGTTTTCACAGTTTGAGTCAAGGGATGGCATGAGGCAAAATATCTAGCCCCAAATACCTCTCCCAGAAGACTGCCATGATGCATGAAATCCCCTGTGAAAATGTAAAATCTTTCACCTAGAGAGAGGAACATAAAACCATCCTGAAAAGATGGTAATTTGTCATGGTCACCCAGGACAGAGACACTGAAAGGGAAAATCTTGATGAGCGGAAACAAGGATTCAGCATAGGAGATACTTCTGGGCAGGGAGGGGAGGATCCTGAGCCCCCTTGTTCCAGAGCAACCTGGATCCAATGTGTGAGAGTCAGCTGTCAGGCGACCAGAGGAAGAGGCAGGCAGACCCAGGACAGCCGAGTGCAATTTATCACATAATGAAACATGATTTGGGTGGCAGCAAGAGAGGCGAATGGATCCCTGTGATTTGGTTTATGTAATGACCAGGACAAAAATGACTTCCTCTGAGCCAGAATATACCTAGTTGATGGCAAGCAAGAATCAATGAGTCACATGTCTTCTGTGAAAAACAAAGGTCATTTTATTTTTTCCTGTCCAAACTGAACAGTGAATATTTATTTACTTTCTGCCTTATTTCAATGGTAGTGCACCAGTATATTGTGAATAGAAGAAGGAAGAGCCAGCAACCTAACCTCATTCTGGTACTTTCACATCACACCATGAGTAACACAGTTCACACAAAAGCTCTCCTCTTGAGTAAGGTTTGTGAAATGTCACTAGTTTGTGACTAGCAAACTTATGGGTTTGGTGAAATGTCAATAAGTCACAGCTAACTGTGGGATAGGAGGACTTAATCCCATTAGGGTCTTCTGCTTAAGCTGCCTGCCCTAGGCAGAGTTATGGAACTTGGTTTCTCACCTGGGTCTCTTTTATCATACAGAACACTTGGAATGCTTATGAATGAATAGCTGATACAAAATTACCAACCCCTGAATATTAAGCAAATATACAGGCACATTCCTGATGCAGTTGGCACCAGGGTCCATGTGGAAAGGCTTTGTCTATTTATGGTGAGCTGGGAAACTGTGTGGGGAAAGCAGGTCAGGGTTATTCAGGGGCAGTCATGGCCGTTATGACTCGGGTTGGCTTCAGTCAGGTCAAGCTGAGTTCCTGCTCCTGCACAGGAGGAAAGAAAGCTAGAGAAGCCAAAGGCGGTTAGGCATGAGAGGAAGATGGAAAACTTAACCAATTTCACCTACTCCATTCCTCTACGTAGAACTGAGAAGCAGCACAGGCAGGACTGCTGGGAAAACCTAAGAGCTAAAATATTGACCCTTGTCCTAAAGTAGCTGCTACATACCAACATGTGAGCAATATGTTGTTTTTATTAAAACAAATACAGATTTGCTTGGGGATCATGGCAAGATTTACATGACCATTTTAAGTAGATAAAAACAAGAGACTCTACACGAGTGAGGCCCTGGGTTCGGATCCTCAGCACCACATAAAAATAAATAAATAAAATAAAGGTATTGTGTCCAACTACAACTAAGAAATATTTTTTTTATAATATTTTATTGTTGGCTGTTCAAAACATTACATAGTTCTTAATATACCATATTTCACAGATTGATTCAAGTGGGTTATGAACTCCCATTTTTACCCCGTATACAGATTGCTGTGTCACATCAGTTACATTTCCATTGATTTATAAATTGCCTTTCTAGTGACTGATGTATTCTGCTGTCTATCCCATTCTCCACTATCCCCCCTCCCCTCAAGAAATATTTTTTAAAAAAGAAAAAAACCAGGAGACTCTAAATTCAAATTTTATGCTTACAGTGATCTCTTGGATGGTGATTGGGATACCTCAGATTTCCTTCCCCAGTTCTGTTTCCTCACCTGCTCCTGCTAATAAGTGTCACTGTATAGCTAGAAGGACTGGTAATTAATGAGATTGGGGGATATAAAACTCAAGAAGCCTCACTCTGAGAAATCAGTATCAAGAACATAGTGTGGTCCTGACAACATGTATTTCTTTTGATCAGATTCCTTGAGAAATTTTTTTTTTGTGTGGAAAAAAGAAGAACAAAAACCAAAATAATCCCACTGTAAGAATGCAGAATACAACTATGCCACTTATTGTCTGTGCAACCATGAACAAGTTATAGAACCTTTCTGAAGTTAGTGCCAGCATAATGGGAAGAAAAATAAATAACTTGCAGAGTTGTGAAGATCATATACAATAGACATTTGAGACCCAGTAATTACCTACTATTATGATATTCTCTTTCTATACTATTGTTGCAAATGTTTTATGAAGGTCCCATAGGGGAGGCCTAGATCCTTCTCTTTCTCCCATTACAATGCCTCCATTGGAAATGTATTGACAGATATTCTCTTTAGGCATTAGAGACCATTTAATAAAGTGGTTCTCAACTTGAGCGTGGACCACGGCGACCACATCCCCAAATGCTAATTTGAATGCCATAACAAGTTTTGCAATGGAGAAAACTATAGCATAGGGTAAATATTAACATTTTTTTCTTTCTTGACAATTTCTATTTGATGAAATATAAAAACATCACATAACTACTAGTCCTGCATTTGCTTTTTAAAAAAGATAACAATCTTATTGTGAAAACTATTTGTTGCAAACTGTAATTAGTGAGGCACCATCTGTGAGAGTCTGTTCTTTGCATGAGCTGTGACTATCTAGGCAAATTTTCATGCTTTTCAGCACAGATGGGAAAGAGAAAAGGGTGTAACCAAGCAGAAGTGTGGCATGAATTATCTGATCAGTTACATATGCTCTGTGGTTTAGGAATTTTGTTTATCATCTACTGCAAATATATTCATTGTCACATTCTTCCTAGAAAGCTTGATCGAGAATCTCCATCCAATTTTTTATTCTCAACCTGCTTTTAAGTATCATCTCCAGATCAATGCTGAAAAAAATACCTGTTTCCCCTCAAACTTTAGGTAAATCTTAAACTTCTTAGCTTGGGTTCCAAACTTTCCAACCCAGTCCCTCCCTACCCCACCACAGCTGGTTCTCATAACAAACCTCTTCCTACTGCTATTGCTCAGCTAAATTCACATTCTAATAATGTCTCCTGAACATATTCAGCTTTGTCTCAAATGCCTCTCCATAGCCTCTCTCTTCTTTCTTGTCAAAACCCTACTGATTCTTCAAGGCAAGGCACTTCATCCAAAAATTTTCCTCATATATTCTCAGTGCTTGTTCATGTAAAAAAAAAATATAGAGCTCTTAAATTTTTATAGCACCTAAAATATCTGTAAAAATAGCATGGTACTTTCGGTTAACTGGAATATTTGAATTTTTTAATAATCAGGTGTACTAAGAAATAAACTACACATAGTAAAATGGGACATCATGTCCCTGAATGCCCCTTTCTGCTCCCAAAAACCTCACCAACTTAAGGAAACAGTGAGAGCTAGCCTGGCTGGAAAGTCCAGACACAATTCCTTGAAGAGCACTGACTCTCTCCCATACACACTGTGAACTAGCGCAGTTAGTGTCATCTGTAGAAAGCTCTTTTGCATGCATGACGGGACAGTTACTCCTTGGGACACTGGGCATTCAAGCAAAATAAGCAAGCTAATGTAGATGGTGTTACTGCTTCTTCAGCTGAACATAGGAAACCCTTCTCTCAGTGGGGGTGGGGGCAGAATAGAGGACACTGTGGAGAAGATATGTGTCACTTGTGTCACGGGACACAACACTGTGAGGGAGAGAAGGCACTGCTTAGCAAAGTTCCATGAGGAACAGAGGTGTTACCAGGCCGCCTGTCACTGCCAAACTCTTTTTGGAGCAGTTACTGATCCCTTGTAAACTTTTCCCAATAAACCATACATCTCCCAAGTTGTCTCCAGGCACTTTATTTGGCCTCTCCACAACCTACCCCACTGCCCTGGCAAAACTTGTCTATGGGCAAGATACTGACTTTTGGTAAGGGTGTAGAGTTCTGTGAGTTTTTTTGTTTTTCTAAGAACCAATGTTATTAATGTATAATCAACATGTAGTACACTGCATATATTTACATGCAGTAAAATGTGATAAGATTGACATGTCTACAGTGGTAAAACCATCATCATAATTAAGATAATAAATATATCCATAACCCTCAAAAGTTTCCTCCTACCCCATTCTGATCTTTCCCTCCTGGTATTTCCTACAGTCAGGAGACCAATGATCCTTCTTGTCAATATGGATCAGTTTGTGTTTTCTAGAATTTTATGTAAATGGGGTGATGGAATATGTACTGCTTTTTGTTTCACTTCTTTTACTCAGCCTGATTTTTCAATATTTTATTGATCTATCTTGTGTATTATCAATTATTAATTCATTTTTATTGCTCAATTAATTCCTTTTCATAGCATCCCAGTGTGTGGATTTTCCACGATTTATTTGTCCACTCACCTGTTGATGGATATTTGGATTTGGGCTTTACAAATAAAGTTGCTATGAACATTCAAGTCCAAGTCTTTTCTTGAATGCATGCTCTCTAGTTGTTCCACATGCTAACCAGCACCTGCCATGGTCCATTTTTTAAATTTCAGCAATTCTAGTTTGGTGTTAATTTGCACTTTCTTGATGATTAATTACATTGAGCATCTTTTCATGTGCTTATTTGCCATCCATATAGCCTTTTTGCTGATGCATCCATTTATTTTGACCATATTTATTGGCATTGTTTTTAAATTGAGTTTAAAGCTACTTACATATTCTCCATGCAAATCACTTATCAGATATAATGTTGTATTTGCAAATATTTTCTCCCAGGTACTGGCTTGTCTTTCCATTCTCTTAACAATGTCTTTTTTAAAAAATATATTTTTAGTTGTTAATGGACCTTTATTTTTTTCATTTATATGTGGTGCTGAGAATTGAACCCAGTGCCTCACACATGCTAGGCAAGCACTCTACCACTGAGCTTCAGCCTTAGCCCTTAACAATGTCTTTTGATGCACAGAAGTTTTTAATTTTCATGAAGTCAAATTTATGATTTTTTTTTCTTTTTTGGATTGTGCTTTGGTGTTGTAGTTAAGAAAACACTATGCCGCCTGTCTTAGTCAGTTTTTTTCAGTGCTGCAACCAAAAGATCTGACAAGAACAATTAGAAGACAGATAGTTTATTTGGGGGCTCATGTTTTCAGAGGTCTCAATCCACAGATGGCCAACTCCATTCCTCAGGGCCCAAGATGAAGCAGAATATCATGGCAGAAGTGTGGTAGAGGAAAGCAACGCAGGACATGTCCACCAAGAAGCAGAGAAAGCACCACTCAACAAGGACAAAATATATACCTCAAGGAATACCCTCCAGTGACCCACCTCCTCTAGCCATCCCCTATCTACGTAGTTACCACCCAGTTAATCCTCATCAGCGGATTAATGCACTGATTAGGTTAAGGCTTTCATAACCCAATCATTTCATCTCTAAACTTTCTTGCATTGTCTCACACACCAGCTTCTGGGGGCCACCCCACCTACAAACCATAACGTAACCCAAACTTAACAAATATTTCATGCTTTCTTCTAAATAGTTTTCTACTTACAGGTTATACATTTTATTATCCATTTGGAGTTAGTTTTTTTTTAATATGGTGCAAGATATGAACCAAAGTTCTTTTTTTTTTTCTTTTTTTTTTTTTGCAGGTGATAGCTAATTTTCAGCACATTGAAAAGATTATCCTTTCTCGAATAAACTGTCTTGGCACCTTTGTCAAAAATCAGTTTCCCACATATATTTGGTTCTATTTCTAACTCTTTATTCTGTTCCATTGACCTATTTATTTATATTGACACCAACACCACACTGCACTGATTTTATGGTAGCATTAAAATCCACTTTGCAATCAAATGATATTAGTGTAAATTATGTTCCTCTTTTTCAACACCATTTTGATTTGTTGATTCTTTGCATTTCTATGTGAATTTTAAAAACAGCCTATCAATTTGCTATGCAAAAAAGTCTCACACTCTGACTGAAACATTGATGAATCTATGGATTAATTTAGGTAATAACATTTTAACAGCATGGACTCTCCCAAACCATGAACATGGTATAGCTCTCCATTTATTTAGATCTTTAATTTTTCTCAGCAATAATTTGCAGATGTCTTGCATATATTTTGTTAAATTTATCCTTAAATGTTTATATTCTTGATGTCATTGTTAATAGTATTATTTCTATAATTTCAATATCCACTGTCCATTGTGAATATATGAAAATATGATTGATTTATTTTGATAATTCTATCCTACAAATTTGTTAAACTCATGTTTTATCTTTGTAGCTTTTTGTAGATTCCACAGAATTTTCCTACATAGACCATCATGTCTTCTGTGAAAAAAAAAAAGGTCATTTTATTTTTTCCTGTCCAAACTGAACAGTGAATATTTATTTACTTTCTGCCTTATTTCAATGGTAGTGCACCAGTATATTGTGAATAAAAGAAGGAAGAGCCAGCAACCTAACCTTGCTCTTGATCATAGAGAAAAGCAAACACCTTTGGGTAGGATGTTAATTCAAACTGAGAAATTTCTTTTATTCCTAGTTTGTGAAGTGTCAAAAATGGATGTAGGATTTTTTATGGTTGATTAAGATGACCATTTTTTGCTATTTTATTGGTTAATGTGATACATTACATTGAATGACTTTTAACTACTAAAACAACCTTGCATTCCTAGAATAAACTCTACTTGTTCACAATGTATCGTTGATTTTATATGTTTTTAAATTTGAGTTACTAAACTTTTGTTAAGATTTCTTTTTATCTGTTTATAGGGATATTGGTTTATGGTTTTATTATTTGTACATCTTTGGTTTTGGTATCTACATGATGCTAGCTTTGTAGAGTAAGTTGAAAAGTTTTTGTTCTTTTTCAACTTTATGGAAGAGTTTATGTAGAATTGATATGTTTCTCGAATATTTAGTAGAATCAACCAATGAAACCATCTGGGCCTGGGAAGGATTTTGACTACAAATTCAAATTTCTCTAATAGATATAGGACTATTTGGTTTATCTATTTCTTCTTGAAAGAATTTATGTCTTTCAAGGAATTTTTCCATTTTGTCTAACTTATTGAATTTATTGACATAGAATTATTCATGATATTCCTTTATTAGACTTTTGATGTTTATAAACTCTAGATGAATGTTACCTCTCATTCTAGATTTTGGCAATTTGTGTGTTCACCTTTTTCCTTATCTTTTTGACTAGAGGTTTATCAATTTTATTGATCTCTTCAAAGAACCAGCTTTTTGTTTCATTGATATGCTCCATTGCTTTTCTATTTTATTAATTTGTATTAGAATCTTTATTATTCCCTTTATTAGAATTCTAATAAAGATTAGAATCTTTATTATTCCCTTTATTATGCTTACTTTGAATTTAACTTGGTTTTCTTTTTCTTTTTTTCTTAAGGTAAAAGCTAGGTCATTAATTTCAGACTTTCTAGTTTTCTGATACAGGAACTTAAGCTATGGATTTCCATCTAGGTATTGCTCTAGTGAATTACCACAAATGTTAACAGACCATGTTTTCATTTTTATTCTTTGCAAAATAGTTTCTAATTCCCCTCTTTATTTATTTATTAATCCATGCATTCTTTAGAAGTGTTCTTTGATTTCCAAGCACTTGGAGATTTTAAAGATATTTTTCTATTAATGATTTCTAATTCGATTCTATTGTAGTCATGGAGCATATTTTGTATGACTTAAGTAGCTTCAAATTTGTTGAGGCAGGCCTTATCACCCAAAATGTGGTCTAATTTGGTAAATGCTCCATACACACTTGAAAATTATTGTTGGATGTAGTATTCTTTATAGTTCTTGATAGAATTTTCTAAATATATTTGTACGTCAATCAAATCAACTTTGTTGCTAGTGTTAGTTAAGCCTCTGTACCCTTACTGGTTTTCTGCCTACTCTATCACTTACTGAAAGAGGCCAATTTAAATTTCCTGCCATGTTGGTGGATTCATCCATTTCTCTTTGTTTTTTGTTTTGATTTGTTTTTGTTTTGTTTTGCTTCAAGTATTTTGTAGCTCATTATTAGGTGCACTAACATTTACACTTTTCATGTCCTTTGGATAAATTGAACCCTTTTATCATCAAATGTTCTTTCATCCCTGATAACATTCTTTGTTCTGACATCTGTTTGGCCTGATATTAATACATCATTCCAGATTTCCTTTCATTTAATATATCTTTTCTAATACTTTTAAAATATTCATGTTTTTATATTTAACATGCATTTTTTTCTAGTATGTAGCATGTATTTAGGTCTGGCTTTTATATTCAATCTGAAAATCTCTACCTTTTGTGTGTGTGGGTTCAGCATAGTTAATTCTTATTCTTTTTCTTTTTTTTTCTTTTTTTTGGGGGGTATATTATACATAACAGTGCAGTTGATCTTTACATATTCATACACACACAATAAAACAGTATAACTGGTCAACTTCAACTTTGCTCCCCATCAGAGATGATTGCACTTAATTTACATTATTTACATTTAATATAATTATTGATATAGTTAGGTTTAAATTCATCATTATTCTGTTTTCAATTTGTGTTATTGCTTCTTTGACCTTTCTCCTCTTTTCTACCAACATTTAATCAAATGTTTTCTACCAATATTTAATCAAATATTATATAAGTTTATATTGTTTCCCTTATTAGTACAGCTCTTTCTTTTGTTATTTTAATAATTTCTTTGAGGTTTATTATACATCTTTGTATCCGTCAGTTTTGTTGTATTACAATAAAATAGCTGAGGCATGTGAACTTTATAAAGAAAAAGAGGAAAGCATGTGAGGGAATAGTTACTGACGTGAGGCACGGTGCTGTTTTGGATAGAGCAGGGTGGTGAGTGAAGTCCACTGAAAGCACTGAAACAGAAACCTGGAGAAGAGAATATGTGTAGTAAGAGCATTTCCATCAGAGAGAACTGTTCCTGCAAAGGTCCTGGGAGGAGCTTGCTTGGATTGCTTAAGGCAGAGCAAGGAGGCAGTGTGCCTGGAGCGAGGCCTGAAAGGAAAAATTGCTGCAGATGATGAGTGCTGAAACTGTAGGTCATAGGCCATGGCAATGGTGTGGTCATTAGTAAAGCCATCCTTAGGATGTTGTCCTACCAAAAGAACCAAAACAACCAAAATAAGAATGTAAGATTTATTCCTTGTACTACTGCAACACAGCATTCAGGAGATTGCATGGATATGCTGGCAGCTCTTAGCCAAGATCACTGTGATATCAGCAGAAAGCAGAGCAGAAAAATATGAAAATCTTCTAGCTTGGTCAGAAATGTGCAATTAAAACTGGGGCAAAGGAAGGTGTGGCTGTTAAGGAGAGTACAGCCACTAAAGAGATGCTAAGTACTTTACCTAGACACAATAGGAAAGATGGCTTGAGGGCACCTCAGGAATTAGCAAGCTCACACCCATCTCAGTCTCAAGGGTATAATAGCAAAAATTCCTTTATAAGAGACAAGGGGCACCCTGCTTTGCACAGGGGTGCCTAGGATGTTGTTTCATTTTACTCAGCCACCCAGTCACTCAGGCTATTACAGCCATGGTCCCAGGAGGCTTGACTACTGCTCAAGATGGTGGCAGATCTAGGTGTCAACCACATGTTGCTGGTTCATCAGGAATGCAAGATGTTGGAGTCAGGGGGTCATGGAAGCTTCCACCAAGACTTCAAAGGAATACCTGTGAGGCCAGACAAAGTGTAGCAACATCAGAGTCCCTACAAGCTGTCCTTGAAAGAATGATGAGTGAAGCTCTAAAGGTGAAGCCAAAGCTGGAACCAAGACCCCAGAGTTAAGATTCCAGTAATGTAGACTGCAGAAGAAAGGTGCAGGAATCAGAGACAAACCAAGAGAGAGGCCATGTAGGCTGCAACCAGTAAGACCAGAGGGGCAGAGCTACTCAAGTCCTTTGGAAAGACTTCAAAATGCCATATACCCCAGAGGCTGGCTATTCAGCTATAGGACTTGCTTGCCCAGCTGGATTTTGATCTTGCTTTGACCTCATCCCTTCATTCTATGCCTCTCTCTTTTGGAATGAAAATATTTATTCTGTGTCATTAAACATTGGATGTATGTAGCTTGCTTTTGATCTTTACTCTCACAGCTAGTCTGTGCTTTGAGTCTCAGATGAGATTTTGGACTTGGACTTTTGGGCAATACTAAACTGTTTAAACTAGGAGATTCTTGGAAATGGATTAAATGAATTTTACGTTGTGAGATAGACACAAGATTTGGGGGGCCAGGGGAAGAATGTTATAGTTTAGACATGAGGTGTCTCCAAAAGTTCATGTGTGAGACAACAAAAGAATGTTCAAAGGTAAAATGATTAGATTGTGAGTACTATAACCGAACAATGCATTAATGTGATATGGATTAATTGGGTGGCAACTTGTGACTAGAGGAGGTAGGTCACTGGGGGTGTGCCTTTCAGGTATAGATTTTGTCACTGGTTAACAGAGTGCTCTCTCTGCTTCCTGATTGCCATGTGCTGAACTGCTTTTCTCCACTACACCATTTTGCTATAATGTTCTGCCTCACTTCAGACCCATAGTTATGCAGTCCATGGATTGAACTGAAACTGTGAGTCAAAATAAACTAAGTTTTCTTTTTAGGGTTTTTCGTCATAGCAATGCAAAGCTGATGCAAAACAGGTAGTAAACTCAATGACGTGAATTCTGGTTGAACAATTCATATCTATGAATTGAAGACCTAAATCTTTAGCCATGGTGGAATGCAATTGCTAATAGTCCTTCTACAGAAATATTAAAAAAGAAGCCAAGAATTACACAAAAAGTAATTTTGTTTTATAGCACCCACAGCTGCTGGTGCAGTGAAATTATGTCATTCTGCCATCACTCTGCCCTTAGCCATCCTGACTCATTCGTTGCATCAGTGCTCGCACTGAATTAACATAAATTCAAGACAAAAATCTCTCCATATCATCTAAGGAATATGAAATCATTTATTTTTGTTATATAACTATTCCCTTATTATTCACTTTTACTAAAGTACACAATGCTCATTTAAAATGATAGTGGTTCTACTTATAGGAGAAACACTGAGACTCGATTCAACACAATGTTTCACAGCTCATACTAAGGAGGCCGTGCTGCCTACATTTGATCATCAGCTCTTACATTTATTAGTTTTATAATTTTTTGTTTGTGCCTCAGTTTTCTATTAGTAAAATGGGAATAATAACAGCACTGCATAGGACCACAGAGGGAATGAAATTAATGAATTCACATAAAGTGCTTAGCATCATGTCCAGGGTATTCAACATCCTCAATAAATGTTAGCCATTGTTATTAGCTCTTATTTTAAATGAAATAAGAATTGACTTGCATGTAATTTGAATTTAAATATTGAATATCATATTAGATGACTGGATAGTGGTTGAGGAAATTTTTAGAGAGCTAAATAAGCATGTTACATATCATTGAGATCCAAGAAAATTTCAAGTCTGAAGTAGAGAAACAAGTTGTTGGTTCTGGTTGTGACTGTGCCACCAACCAGCTGTGTGACTCGCTCAGGTCCCCCCTGCCTTTATGTGTTCTACTAGGACTTTGCTCACATTCTCTGAAGCCCCTTCTGGTCTTTTATCCATCTGCAGGTCCTTGTATTCAATTTATTTGTTATTGCTTCTGTCAGCTAAGGAGTACTATTTACACAAATCTGAACATACTGCAAATACAAGTGATTTAACACATTTCCTCATGTGAACACTTTAATGAGACTTCCACTAAATAAGGCTGAGAAAAGTTCCAGTACTTTCCTAGGACTTCATAATACTGTGGTAGTGGGATATAGCCTTTCCTGGGATTGAATACAGGTGGGACTCCTAGTATTGTGACTCTTATTTCTAATCCTGATAGTCTTATCTTAATATGATATCCCGTAAATAGCCTTTTAGGAAAAAACAAAATTAGTGGCACATCATTTAAATAAGACTTTAAATACTGACTTTCTATATAAGATTATCTGTACTTTTAAAAAACTTGTTTCATCTGAGATGAATAAAATGAAAACTCATGGAAAATGACAAAATTTCAGTGTTTTATATACTGATTTATTTTAAAGCATAATATATATGTACAACATATATCACAAAGTACCTGATAAAAAAATAGTTTGAAATACAATTTTAAGCTCCAAATAAAGTCTCTACTTAGGATAAATACACATATTATTAACCATAAAAGTATAGTTTTAAAGGCAGATTTCAGACCACTTAAGCCATACAATGGCTAATGCTTAAGGACTTTAAAAATGTATATTTATAAAAATTTGAGGAAATGCATCAAAATGTTTGGAAAATATATAAACATTTACCATATAATGCATTATACCTAGAAATGCTTAAATCTGATAATTTATAATATTACCTTACAAAATTATTATTATAAAGTATTCATTATACATTCTGGTATAAACTCTGGTCAAAGTCTGCGACTCTTATTCAAATACAGCCTTCACTAGGCCTGTATAATTTATATTACATTCAGATACATACATACAGACATACATACATAGTACTTTTTCCCCATGTGTAATGTCTCTTCATAAAAATATATTTGGGCTAAGAACAATCAGAGCATAGCAAAATGCTGCTTTAATTGTTTAATTAAATGTTGTGTATCCACATGATCAGGAAATGCTGCTTCAGACTTCTGAGCAGCAATATAACTTCTCTGTAGATCTCCAATCTGTAAAAAATGCCATAAGAAGAGCAGTATGAGACCAGAAAAAAAATAAATATGGAAGGGGGGTGAAAAAAAAAAGACATCCTGTCTGCATGCTGTAGAAACTCAAAGGGTCCTTAATAGCAAATTACTCACATATGCCACTTAAATTTTAGAACTCTCTCACCTGGATTATAATTCCATTTTGAGGAATTTGAGAAAGATAAAATAACCAATTATATAAATAATTTATGCTCCATTACAGCTATCTAGTTATGAATTCAGGAACCCTTGTTCCTTTCCCTGTCATTGATAGTACTATAAATATAAAATGACATTCGTATGCCCAAACAACCAGTTTTATACAGCTAAGGAAAAACTATAATGTACCACAAATACATATTTTCATTAGGGTATTATCTTTTAAATAGGAAATTCAAGTAAAAATTATTATATTTAAGACATAATAATATGCCTCTGAGAGGTTTTAAATAGTGCTAACAATAATATTGGCAAGATTTATGGTTTTAAAAGTTTACAAAAAAGAAAAAAGTTCATTTTCAATAAACTCTGTTAAAGTCCAGCCCAAAGAAAAACACAAAAATATGTTACTGGAATTTGTCTCAATGTATCGTGATACATGTATTCACCTCTAAAAAGACAACTTTTGGATATAAGCACATGAAAAATCTAGATAGTTCAACTCTGGTAGTTTTGGGGGTAACATATATATGTATTAAAAAGGAATTGTTTCCTTTTAAAAATCATAACATTTCTTTCTAATATACTATTTTCTCTTACAGAAATATGGTCTTCTGTTTAAAGAAACACCTTGAGATGTGAATTATTATAATGTGCTGATATTCCTGACAGCAAATAATCAAGTCTTCTCTGTGGCTTAATTAAGCAGCAGCACAGTGCAGTGAAATACCTGGGCACCACTGGAGCTGGTGTGAATCTGAAACCTGCCACCTCATGTAACTGGGGGTAGGAGGCTCTTAACCTCCATGAGGCTTGGGCTGCATTAGAACATAAGCTTCATAGGATAAATTTACTCATTGCTACATCCTCTACTTCAATGACAGGGCCTGATACATAGCAGAGGCTTTAATAAGTGAAACATCAGTTGCATGAGAAAATGAGTAAGTAAGGATACTGCACATAGGGGATGGGAGAATTTGAGAATTGTATGTAAAGCACCTTGAACAGTGGCTGGTAAACTTATCAATCACTCAAAACATTTCAACACATCAATGATAGCTTATTCTATTTTCAAAACAGAAATGAGTATGCATGGCTTCATATTTATATTATTAAAAACCAAATATTTTTACATCTTTGGTCAATAAAGACTCTTATTTACATCACAAACATTTTTATCCATTTCCTCATTCTCAAGACTGATTTACCTTCCACGTTAAAGGAGAGTTTCCAAGTAATAGGTAAGATATGCCTTTTGTTGGTTTTCATTTTATTAAAAATGGTACATAATTTCTTTTAGCTTTTGGATTTCACTGATTGGCAACACAGCTGCATTCCCCATATTGTCCATAATTAATATCTCTAATATTCCTAATTTTATAGCAATCATATCAGGACTTGGTGACAATATGATTTACAAATAATATAAAAGAATTCCATGCTGTAAAAGCCTTCTACAAATACCTCCCAAACTAAGAATTACTATGGTATTTCTTCAATGATTAAATATTAAATTTTAAAGCATAAAAGATTTTATGCTTTAAAAAGCAATGCTTTAAAAAGCAACTTATAATGGTGTTTAGTCAATATCCAAAGAAAAATTAAAGCTTATTAAGTGAAGATGTTTGTGTATATAAATAAGAACTTAAAAAATTCATTTCTTCCAAATTGAAGAATCAATCTTCTGTTCAGGAACATAAGGTTATAATTTTCTTGTTTATTGTAATTTTTTAAACCTAAAGACAAGAAATATTGTATAATATAATAAATTAATAAAGAGAATACCTTATCAGATATTGTTGCAAAATTAAAATGGGGTTCATACATATGAGGTGCTAAAGTTGACGCAGTTTGCAAAAGTGCCCTTGCCTGTGATAAAAAAGGAAAAAAAAAAGGCATATAAGCATACAGCAGTTCTGTATCTGTGATTTCCATTGGTAAAAGAAGCCTTTACTGGGATAGGACCTTAATAAACATGGTGCTGGAGAAATACAGATGTCATTCCTCATGAAATACAGAGACTTTTATTGAAATATAATTAACTATTGATGTCATACAAAATTATGTTAACAGTAAACATTTCAAGAGAGAAAATAAGAGAACTGAAAATTTAGAGCAGATTTTTTTTTAAAGAGAGTGATAGAGGGAGAGAGAGAGACAGAGAGAATTTTTCAATATTTATTTTTTAGTTATCGGCGGACACAACATCGTTGTTTGTATGTGGTGCTGAGGATCGAACCCGGGCCGCACGCATGCCAGACAAGCACGCTACCGCTTGAGCCACATCCCCAGCCCTAGAGCAGATTTAAACCTATTTGAGAACCATTGTCTCATACCATTTCCATTTCAGTTTGACATACAACTTAAAATGTAATCTCAAGGCTTTAAAAAGTCTTCTCAATCCAGGTTTTGTTGGTGGTAACTGATTTAACAGGCTCCATGTATCTGTACCCTAAGGCAATAACAACAACAAAAAGACCAAGAATCATAATGAATTTCAAAGCCCACAGCCTTGTGCTGGATGACAGTGAGTGAGCCTTTATGGTGCTGCTAACAAGTTTTCTAGCAATGAAAGACGATAGCTTTCTGTTCTCTAAAGTATGCAAAACACAAGATTCACATTTTTTGTCCCTTACAGAATCACATATTGCAGAGAGCGTGGAGTGGCACATGATGCTCATACATGCATCGTTAACACTATAAACCACTCAGTGACACTCCAACTTGTAGCTAAATCCAAAACCCATATCCATGACCTGCCAACAAATTCATGTATTTTTTTAAATGGAAAAATAAGAGGATATCAGTTCACATAGGGTGCTGGATAGTAATTTTCTAAATAATGAAGTGGGGTTAGTATAAAATCTTTTACCAGAAAATTTCAAATTAATTGTATCCTTGAGAAAATACAGTATGTAGGAGGGAAAGACAATGACGAAGATGGGGGCAGAGACAATCACAGGAAGTACTTGCCTAACATGAACATGTGCCAAGTTTCAATAGAAAGCGTGCCACTTGAGAATAATGCTTATAAAATACAAATCCATCTTGTTTATTTTGGGAGCATTTATGAAATAATGCTTCAGTCCTTGGTATTTTTGTCATTGTGCTCTGAAGAGCAGGTTTGTGTCCCATGTTTACAGCTCATCATGTCTGTGACCTGAGTAAAGTTACTTACACTCAAATCTCTATGTCCACCTCTCTAAAGTGGTGGAGTAAGATTTACCCTTAATAACCATGAATATTGTAGGAGTATATTTTGCATTGTAAACTTTTTTATATATGTAAATAATAGTTCAACTTATTAAGCACAGATCACGTGCTCAAATCCACCCACCACTGTGCCAAGTGCTTTACATGCATGATCTAATCATCACAGAAACACCTTTTGGTAGGCATTATTATTGCTTTACTTTTAAAGATCATCCATTTGTTTCACAAATACTGACTAAGCACACAACAGGGACTGGGCATTTCCTAATGCTGAGAACACACCAGTGACTTGTCAGGTAGGGTTCCTCTTTCATGCAGTCTACATTCTACATGTAAAGTAGGACAGTATCTGGTGCAATGAGAAGCACTGTGAAGTAAAAAATGAAAAGGAAATATTCTAGCCCCCGAGGGTTCCTTTTGATGGTGTTTGAGACAGCCTTTCTAAGGAGGTGGCATTTAAGACCTGAGTGACAAAAAGAAATGTCACTGTAAGACCTAAGGGAAGAACATCCCAGAGGCCCTAAAAGAAGACAGAGCATTGCATATCTGCAGAACATCGAGGCAGCCAACATGCCTGGAAGGTAGTGGAAAAGGAGAGGCCAAGGACATGGTCTGAGAGAAGGCAGAGGCCAGTTTATGTGGAGTCTCACAGGTTCAGAATAGCAAGCCAGATTTTTTTTTCCAAATTCAGGAGAAATAACTGGAGAATCTTATGCAAAAAAGTAATAATAAAATAATATTGTTTAATAAAAAATAATGTGGGCTGTTCTGACGAGGATGAATCATAGGGTACATTTACTTGCTGATGTAAGTGGGGGAAAAGACCAGCCAGGAGGCTCTTGTAGTTGTCCTGGCAAGAGATCGCAGCAGGGTGGGGAACTGAAGCCAGGTTCAGGATAGGACTTTTAGGCAGGACTGACAGGACCTGCTGAATATGATGTGGGTGTGAGGGGGCACAAGGAAGAAAAGAGGTGTCAAGGTTGGCTCCCAGGATTCGGGCAGGAACAGCTAGATGGTGGGTCAGGGTGGTGAATCGTAGAACAGTTCACTAACACAGGGAAGACCATGAAGGGACATGATGTCCTAATAAAATGAAGTGTTCTATTTTGGACTCAGAAAGGAAGTAACTTGCCCAGGGTCACGCAGCTAATACATGAGAGAGCTGAAATTCAAATCCAGGCCTACTAGACTCTAGAGTTCATTTTAAAATTACATAACAATAGCCACAAATAATGGCTGTTCTGTGAAGAAAGCAGACTGACTCTCGCTCCCTGACCTGTTCAACATGGCCCTTCCACATCTCCAGCACAGCCAGGTTGTTGTAGGCCTCAGCATGGTGGTTGTTGTTGACCAGAGCCAGCCTGAAGCACTGATGGGCCAAATTCGTATCACCTATTCCCTGGAAAGAGAAGCACACGTTCACATGTCTGAGTACACATGCTTCCTCTTGCCACCTTATCCCTTCCTTCCTCTATAAATCTTCCCCAAGACATAGAAAAAACAACACACACTGATCAGAGGGGTCACATGTAAATTCTGTGTAAGTTGAAAATGAGCTACAGTGACTCCCAGAAATCTCTCAAATTCTACATGAGACCATCATCACACTTAGATTTATAATAAATACCTGAAAATTTCTTCAAACTAACTCATGCCTACACTTTTTATTACAGAAATTGTATCAAAAGACAACCTACCACAGCTATATGTCCCAAGTTGTACCAGATGTCAGCTGTCTCTTCTTCATTTTCAGCCAAAGAAAGGGCACGTTCAAATGAGGTCAGAGTCATATCATACTGCTGGGCATAGAAGCAGCACAGCCCCAGATTGTTAAAAAGCTGGCAATTATAAACGCCCATCTGCAGGAATCGCCTTTTCAAACAGCACAAAGAAAAGTTGTGTCACACCAAATTTACCAATGCTAAGACTTCTTTTACAAAGTTAGAAATGAATTAACCTTATAACTAGTAATACCCCCACAAAGATTAGAAATGAAAGGTATTATTGCAAGTGAAAAATAATGTTTAAAACAAATATAAAAGCACAGCTTTCATAATAGTTAAAACGACTTCTCTCTATATATTTTCCCCAAAAGCTTTGTTAGAGAACAAAAATAAGAAATAAATAGCCACAAAAAGTAAAACCCACACAGCTTTATAGAGCCTTGTTACCCACCAGCATTCACAAGACCTTCTAATCTAATTTGGAGACTATATTTTACCTCTAATTTTTCAGTGTTGCATCCTATTTTTGGCCATCTGTATTTCATGGTTAAACTGGGCTCACTGACTTCCACTGAGGAAGCCATGACCATCAACAGACCACTACATTATCCACTTAGCTTTTCCACCGCAATTCAAGAACCCCATTTTGACTCTAGGCATTAAAAATCCTAAGTGAGAAAGGACAAGAAAATTCAAAGAAGCAAATGAACATCCAGTCCAGCTGCCCTGAGAAACCCATGACCCATTTTGAGGGTAGGGAGTTGGGTCAGCTGCACATGCACCGTGCAGCATGTGTATATTTTATGTTCTCAACATGTATTTGGAAAGAACCTTTGGCAGCTGCCAGTCATCTCTCCTTCATATTACCCAAGGGCTGAAGTCATAATTTAAAAATGAATTGTAGGCTGTGCACAGTGGCACACGCCCATAAACCCAGTGGCTCGGGAGACTAAGGCAGGAGGATCATGAATTCAAAGCCAGCCTCAGCAACTTAGTGAGGCCCTAAGCAACTCATCAAAACTCTGTCTCTAAATAAAAAATATAAAAATGGACTGGGGGTGTGGCTCAGTGGTTAAGTGCCCCTGAGTTCAATCCCTGGCACACATACACAAAAGAATTTTAGAGGTCACATATAGGATAAAATAAGTATTAACTCAAAAGAGAACCAGTAGAATATTTTACTTAGACTTCGAAAAAAAAAATACTTGAAAAACAAATTGATAACATTTCACAAGCAGATGATTCTGTTTCAGGTCCTCATCAAGGTTCAGAACACGGAGTCCACTGTTCCTTGCAAATTTCTTCACTGTTTCTACTCTCCATATCTTTGTGATTCAGTGGTATTCACGGATGCAGTGATGATGAGAAGCATTTTAAGTAATTTAAATGCTATTGTTTGTTGATGAAATGGCTAACTTATACAGTGAGTCAAAAACACAATCATCTGGGTACGTTTCTTCAAAGTGCCAACATCTGAGCATTTTCAAATTATTGATTGTCCCTTTAATGCTCATAAAGCATCTGAGTAATGGAATTTTTAGATTCATATACACATTATAGTTCATTTATCTTCATTACTGTTTTGCCAATATTTCATGAAAGTAGTTCTACAGATTGAATGTAAAGCATACCTGTAAAACCGAAGAGCTATTTCTGGTTGATCAGAATAAAAGTGGTTGCTTCCAATGCAAGCAATGGCTTCCATGTGAGTATTATCTTGTTTTAAAACCTCTTTGTAGTATTCAGCTGCTGATGAACCATTGTTCATTTCCTGCTCAAGACAGAAGAGCAATACTGTATTAATATTGGACAAGAAATTTTTTTGTCTCACCAATTTAAGTTTATTCATTTGGCAAACGTTTACTGAGAGTCTGTCATGTGCTAGACTCTATTCTAGGCCCTAGGGACATGATAGGAATAAAAAGATCAAGTCGGGCTGAGGTTGTGGCTCAGTAGTAGAGTGCTCGCCTAGCATGAGAGGCCCTGGATTCAATCCTCAGCACCACATAAAAATATATAAATAAATAAATAAATAAAATAAAGGTATTGTTTCAAGCTACAACTAAAAAATAAAATATTAAAAAAAAAGATGAAGTCACTGTCCTTAAGGAGTTTACAGCTGGTGGAGAAGACAAACAAATAGATATATAATATCAGGTGAGGATGAGTGATATGAGGAAAAACAAAACAGGGCAGGACTGAGGGAGGAAGGGAAGAAGGGAAGGAGGGAGGGTCATGCTTCAGAAGGGTGATCATCTTGAATGAGGGGCTATTTGAACAGAAACCTAATAAAGTGAGGGTTTGGACCTGAGCACACCTGGGCGAAGCTCACTCAGGCAGAGAAACTAGCAAATATATGCTGCTGAGAGGGAAGCACTTAGAAAAACCACACAAATGCAGTGAGGCTGGAAAGAGGGAGAGTAGCACAGGAGACTAGAGAGGCTGTCAGGGCCTTTGTCAGGCATGGGAGGAGCTTCAGATGTTTTTCCTTCTAAATTGAGAGAAAGTTATTAGAGAATTAAAAGCAGAGGAGTGACATAATCATACTGTATTCACATTTTTAAAGAATAATTTGCCTGGTAAGCACAGGACAAACCCAAATAGGGAAGAGCAGCAGCAAGGAGACCAAGAATTCAGGAAAGAAATGATGGCAAACCAAAGTTCAGAAATACATATACAATTAAAGCTGAAGCCACCTTCTACAGTTTTTATATATGCTTTCTAAATACTGATAATCATAAATGCATTTATTATTATTAGAATCATCATCATCATCATCATCATCATCATTTGTGAGATGGGGCCCAGGCTGGGCTGAGCTAATCTAGTATTATCAATGAATGCTACATATCTCAAATACACTCTCAAGGTCTAGTTCAGGTTCCACACCCTTCATTAAGATTAATTATGCTGTGCCCTCACTGCACAGGGCTCTCTTCCGCCTCTCAACTTACATGACATTTATCATGACTTATGCACTTATTCTTATTAGAATTCAATTTTTGTGAGATTTTAATCATATTTTATCAAATCTAAGCGAGTCCACCAATTCTAAGCAGCACCATACAATGCTTCTTTAAACATAAGAATTTTTATTTGATACTCATTTTGACATTTTATTTGATACTCAGACCTAAACTATATCCCCATATCATTCTTTTGCCTTCTTTATATGAAGTAGATATGCAAAGTAAGTTGGACGTAGTATTTCCTCATGTTCAGAGTCAGTCTTCTGACTCCCTTTCTGATCTGGTCATCCAGGCCCAGGATTTTCCACACAGTGTCTCACATTGGCAATACAGCTTTTCTTTCTTTTTTAAATTTTATTTTTACTGATGATTAATAATTGTGTGTTTATATGGGGTACAATGTGATCCTTTGATACGTGTATGCATTATGGAATGTACAAATCAGGCTAATTAACATATATGCATCATCTCATATACTCCTCATTTCTTTGTGCATAGAACATTTAAAAGCTACTCTCAACATTTCTTAAAAGTGTGCCCCACTATGATCCCAAGATTTTCTTCCAGGCTATGGACCCTCATTTTGCTGTACTGATGCCTGTGCTTTCTTGATCTTACCAGCAGGTGTCAACAAGAGCTTTCAGCCAACAAGTAGAAACAATTACCATGTTCACCACTTCACTATCTAAAGTACGATGCTGCCAAGAATAATTATCAAGTTCCCATATAAGCAGACTGTGACAACTACATGACAACTGCCACTTGGCCACAAACCATTAGAAGATGCTACCTACTCTAAGAGGCACCCCAATCTCAGAGATGTCAAAATGTGGAAAACATATGTTCTTTAGAATCTATAAAATTTGATAATTTCTTTGCAACCAAGACCACGTGGTGTACCTTTTCCTTAGTGCTAAATTTAGTGCTTCTAGATACTGGAAAATTAATAAATCATAATTAAACAACTTCCCAAATTGTCTGAATTTCTCACGTTTCCACAATAACAGAGGTTCTCAAACTTTTTGATCTTAAGATCCCTTCAAAGTCTTAAAAGTTGCTAAGAATCCCAAAATTTTGTTTATGAAGGTTATATTTGAAAATATTTATTAAATTGTTCCATATAATATGTAATAAAACTATTAATATTCTTACAAAAATAATGGACTCTCCTGAATGGAGAAGGTTTGTAGGTTTTCCAATCACGTCTCCATACATGATAGATTTGCCAAACTGAGAGAGACTATTAAGTCCTTTGGTCAGAGATCTAATGCCATTCTGCCAATTCTGTTTTTATCAATAATAAAGTCGATGAATAAAGTTAACACCAAAAGTGAAAAAACAAGCTGCATATTAGAATGTATCAAATGATTCTGTTTATGGCTAAAACCTGTATAAACTGTATGTGTGCCTTTATATAAAGAAATAATTTTTCACTCTCAATGAAGTTAATGGTTTGTCTTCTATTTGTTTAAATCTCGTGGCTATCCCTCAGTTGGTTCTCAATTTGGAGGACTGATGGGCACAGAAATTAATGTATGTAATTTCAAGGAATTTTAGATTTGAAATTAGCAACTTCACATGTAGTTTTTCAATTAAGTTTTATAAACATAAAATAATTTGCCTATGCTAAATAAGTTTATATACTACAAAAGGGTACAAAATTTAAAAGAAGCCCAAATCCTAGTTGACAGAAGCTGTTAATCATTTCTTGAGTATCCTTTAAGAAATTTTGTTCATATAAAGACACATACAAAATCATTCTGTAGATTCCAATACACAGTTTAAATTAGTGTCGTGGCACTCTTTCTATATCAAAACATAGAAATTCACTTTATTACATTTTATATGAAGTAGATACTCTGTACAATACTCCATCAATACATACACCATAATTTATTTAACCAGTCCCCTTTTGATGAACCTTAGTTTATTTCCATTTCCCTTTAGAATACTTACACAGCTGATGGACAAAAATTAGTTTATGCAATTAATATTCTATAAAATCATTTGTATATATCTTTTTGTGCCTGTATGAAAAGACTCTTAAGCAAAATTCCTGGAAGTAAAATTGCCCATGCACTTTTTAAAGTGTCATGGCAGATGTAAACAGCCTCCTAATGGGCTGTATCAAAGTACACTCCCACCAGCAATGCTCATGTGTGGAGCCTGTTCTCCACACCCTTGACACCACGGAACTTTTTCATCTCTGCCAACCCAATTAAGCGAAGTACAGCATATCACTGTTGTTTTAGTCTTTATTTCTTTAATTACGATAGAGGTTAGAAATTGAACACATCAGATATTTCTTTTTCTATGAGTTTCCAATTTACTTCCTTTGCCCGTTTTCTATGCTATCCTATCTTTTCTCTTTTTATCAGTGGCATTTTATGCAGATATAACAGAATACCACCGACTGGTAATTTTAATGAACAGAAATTTATTTGGCTCTTGGTTCTGCAAGCTGAGAAGTCCCAAATCAAGGCTCCACATCTGGTGAGGGCTTTCTTGCTGCATCATAACATGGCAGAAGGCATCACAATGGGGCAGCATGGAGTGGTAGGGACCAGGCAGTCAGACAAAGGCCAAACTCATTCTTTTATCAGGAACCTACTTACAATAACAGCAATTAATCCATTCTTGAGGACATCCCTCTTTGCCTAGTCACTTCTTAAAAGCCCCACCTTCTCCTCTGTTGCATGGGATTGTTTATAACAAATAAATTTTGGGGGGACACATTCAAAACCTACAGTAGTACATGAGGGGGTTGGGTAGGAAACTGCCTGGATCTGGAGGCAGACATATGGCTCAAGAATCCCTGGGCACCAACTTTGCTTTCTCATTCCAGGTGACATAAGCCCGTGCTGATATTGTCTGTAGTTCAAAAACCAGAAAAGTCCTGTCTTCATAAACAAACATGGAACATACATGGATCAATTAAGTTCCTCCAGATGGATATCATCAAGCTCTAAGTATGAAAAGCTATCAGTGTAGTCAAAATGAAGCTAGAAGGGCTGGGGGCATAGTTTAGTGGTACTGTACTTGCCTAGCATGTTTGAAGTCCTGAGTTTGATCCCCAGCATCACAGGGGTGGGGGTGTGCAGGGTACATTGGGGGAGCTGGAGCTTGGCTGTTGTCTCATCTCTGGGAAGTGATTTCTCATCTCTAGGAAGGCTGACAAGAAAACAAAAGCCTATGGAAAAGCCACAAGATACATTGATCCAAAACTTCTCTGAGGAAGCATCTACTTTCCATAGTGTTTACATTCTTGATTAAATAAGCATATATGAGGGCATGTGTATGGACATTTGTTTATATGTGTGTGAGATTTGTAAAAAAGGTAAAATAAAACCAAAGTTTGGCTTTATTTAAATTTTTGTTTTTGCTATTTAGTAAACTTAACTTTTATTTTCTCAAACTTATCAGTCTCTCCTATTAAGTCTTTCTGATTGTCATGTTTAAAAAACTCCCTCATTCCAACTTATACAAATAATGCATCTGTTTTTTCTTTTGGAACTTTCACAGTTTCACTTTTTGAAATTTTAACTTTTTCTTTCTGTTGTTTGCTTTGTTTCATTTCGTTGTTGTTGTTGTTGTTGTTTGTTTGTTGGTTGGTACTGGGGATTGAATCAGGAGTGCCCTATCACTGAATTACATTCCTAATCCTTTTTCAAATTTACTTAAAATTTTTTAACTCACTAAGTTGCCCAGGATGGGCAGGAGCTTAAGATTTCCTGCATCAGCCTCCCAAATTGCTAGGATTACACCCACACACCACCCACACACCTAGAAGTAGTAATAGATTTTTTTAGTAAAAGAAATCATTACTTGTCCACTGTAATTTTAAACTATTTAATAATCCAATAATCCACCTGGCTTCTTAGGCAATATTTATCACATCTTTAATTTTCACATGTATGAATAAATACAGACTATTTTGGTCCATTGACTTATTCCTGTATCAGAATTGTTTAAATTACACCAGATTTCATTAATGTAGATTTAAAAATAACATTTTTAAGTATGTAAATGTTACTTCAAGTAAATGAGAAACTTAATACAATCTCAGTGGTTTTCTAGCAATTATTTTTTTTAATTATTTTATTGTTGGTTGTTCAAAACATTACATAGTTCTTAATATACCATATTTCACAGATTGATTCAAGTGGATTATGAACTCCCATTTTTACCCCGTATACAGATTGCTGTGTCACATCAGTTACATTTCCATTGATTTACAAATTGCCTTTCTGGTGACTGATGTATTCTGCTGTCTATCCCATTCTCCACTGTCCCCCATCCCCTCCCCTCCCCTCCCCTCCCCTTCTCTCTCTCCATCCCCTCTACTATAAATCATTTCTTCCACTTATATAATTTTTCTCCTACTCCTCCTTTCCTCTTATATGTAGTTGTGTATAACCCTGAGGCAATTATTTTTGAACCAATTCACAAAACACTATCTATACTTAGGTCTTAATTATTTAAAGTGAAATTGCAAATAAGGAAATAAACGTTGCTCTGCTTCTCAAACTCTGTTATGCCTCAGAATCCCCCTAATGAGCCTCTTAAAAATACAAATAAACACCTGAGTCTCCCTTTCCAGGACTTCTGATTAGTAGGAAGAGGATGGGTTGTACTTCTTACACATTCCCAGGGTAATTTTCACCCACAGTGAAGTTCAGAAAGCCACCAGAATAACCTTTTAAGAATTAGGTTTCTAATCTCAAACCTCTTTCAATAAAGAACAACTAAAAATAAGGGCTGGTCTTTCAAACAAAATGCCTCAAGAAAAATTAAAACCACCAAAAAACAATTTAGCAAAGAGAAATCAATTTTTAACAGTATCTGTACAAAACAAGCAGTGAACCGATGGCAGTACAACATGTACATTTTAAAACAGGCAACATTTAAAAGATATAATACCAACATGAAAGTGGTAAATAAAAAAGAAGTGAACATAACGGAAGAGAATTCCCTCCAGAGAATAGTAAGATGCACATAATAAAAGTCCCTAAACGCACTTGCAGTGTAGGTCACAAGACTACGGAACAAACTCCATTAATTAACTCTAAATCCATCCTCATGTAAGAGAAAAGAATCTGCTGGAAATCTGCCTTTGGTGTAGTCAGCTTCAGCAGAAAGGAAGTGAACTGTGCACATCCAAGGGAAAATACTGCACCCAACTATTTCACATCTGTGCTTCGCCCTTGATCACCCTACCTACAGGACAACATATTGTCCCTGCAGTTAGGATGCTTCCCTTTCTAATTCCTTTTTCCTGAAGTTTAAACTCAACTCAGAACAGCAAAAGAAAGAGGCAGCTGATAAAGACTACCCCAGAGCCACTCCCTATCCCAGCCATAGCAACAATCACTATGACAGGCTTGGGAGAAATTCTTCTGAACAGCAACCACACGTTAAAGATGCAATTGTCCTGAAGCCCTTTCTGCTAGCACTCACTTTCTAAAAAGCAAGGTGTGAAAAAGGACTGAGAAGTACAAAAGGCAAAGCCAAAAGGTCCAAGGGCGCCAATGGCATCAGGAAATCACCAATGGAAGCAGCATGAATTTCACTGATTTCTAAAACTGATTCCATTTTATATCTTTTCTAAGCTTCTTGGTCAAAGCTTTGTTCATATTCAATAACTAAACAAAAATATTGATACAAGTATTTATATTGACTGATCCAAATCTTCTATGTATCTATCTATCAAAATTATATCTATCAAAATTATACTTCAAAAGGAAAATACATTTTATATGTAATTAAAAACAATATTTTTCATTTAAAAAGTAAAATACACAATCATGGAAAATTTGGAAAGCATAAAAAAGAAATAAATGTCAATCCTACACTATAACCCAGATATACCAACTATTACAACCTACAACTCTTTTTCAGCAAAATTTTAAAATCTCATACCTAGCATTTTCTAGAAATGTAAAGAGAACTGAGGTGCATCTGTTCAGTATTGTACTGGAAGTTCTAAACATAATGATATATTTTTTTAAAACAATAAGAATAACTAAAGAAACAAAACTGTATTTGCACACAATGATTAGTTTATTTACTTAGAATATCAAAGAGAATCTATGGACAAGGTCATAAAATTTAAATAGTAGAATCAAATCAACTTTTAAGAAGTAATACATTCACCAGAAATAATCAAATAGAAATTATAAGAGAAAAAAATAGGGACTCCACTCACAGTTATACCTGGGAATACACCTGTACAGAAAAGCCCTGAATCTGCTATCCTTGGAAAGGCTCATGCCTGGGAACTCACTTGGTTCCCTACATCAGTAGAAACTTTCTCCAAATAACATGAGCAGTTTGCTACACCTAAACTCTTGGTACAAGCAGTATGGTTTTTGCTGAATACCTGTTTACTTGTGGGAGTCTGGAACTCTGATACTTGGTAGGCAGAAGTGTCTAAAAGATCAGCGCCCAACAGTGACATCGTATACTGAGTCTCTTGTGTGCTTCCCTGCCATACAATACTTCTCAGAGTTATTACAGCTTACTACAAGAGGTGTCACCTGTGTGACTCCACTGGGAGACTCTTAGAAGATGGTAACCAGTCATCCTCTGAACTTTGCCCCATTCATCTTCTCTTTTACTGATTTTGCTTTTGTATTCTTTTGTTCTAGTAAATCATAGCTGTGAATATAATTCTTTGCTGAGTCCTGGGAACCCTAGGAAATCATTGAATCTCAGTGTGGTTTGGGGGACCCCCGCAACAGCCTCTTTCAGGGGATAATTACAAAAACTTCCTGAAAAAAAAAATACCAATGCTTGAGAAAGGAAGAAAGGCAATGTATCTGCCCAGCCTCCACATATTCAAAGTAATTCCAGTCAACATGCCCATAAGGTATTTTTATCATTCTTGTAAGTCAACCTTAAAACCAATATGGACTAGCAAAGAGTCAAAAATAACCAACTGTGAAGAAGAAAAACAAGGTGGTAGAATTTACCAATCTGATTTTAAGAATTAGGATAAAGCTGTAATAAATAGGTAGCAGGGAAGATAACTAAGTGAAACTTACCATAGAATAAGACAAAATGACTCTAAAATTTATAACAATAAGGAAAAGTACAAAGACACTTCTGATAAAGATGAACCCTACCAGATGGTCAGTATCATACAGATATGAAAATTAAGTGATACCATATTGGTACAAAGATGGACACATAGGCCAAAGGAAAAGAGTAGAAAGACCCAATGTACCCCCACCATAAATGGGAAAAAATTATATTTGAGGTTACAGATTTTGGGGAAAGACTGATAAATGAGGTGTGGCAACAGGTCCACAAGGAAAATAATTTAAATCAGTATCATGTACCATTCTCTATACTCTTTTGTGAATCTGAAATGCCTCATAATAAAAACAGCTTGACTAAATGCAGACACTAAAATCTCTTATTCTACCAGTGAATCACAGGCCAACAATCAAAATTTTATAAACTGTTCTTCCTAACCCCTATTTAGTTAGCACATAACCTCAATTTTATATCAACTTTTAAAATACTACGAACCTTACCTCATAGATCCTGGCAATTCCACAAAGCAGGCTTACTTCTCCTGGAAACTTATCTAAGCCTTGTTTGAAAAGATTTAAAGCAGTCACAGGTTGATCCAATGAGATGTAAACCTAAAATCCAGATACATTTCAATAAAAGAATCAGCTCTTAAAATAAGAGTATTTGTATAGCAAGTTTATAATTATTTATTAGATATTAAGTAAAAAAATTTCATAAATATGTAGAATTTCCAATAATGACAGCTTTATCTCCACATGTTGTACATAAAACATTCATTCATTCATTTCTCCACCAAGTACTAATTATAGGCTTACTGTTGTCACAGGGACTGAGCAGTAACTAGACAGGAAAGGATCCAGGGGAGATCCTTCTAATAGAACAGACACATGGGCATGGTCATAAGCTGGCATTAAGGAACTAATTAGGAGGCTGAAGTTAAAGATTCGAGGGAAGGAGTGGATGACCCTTGAAGCAAGGCCTGAGGAAACAACCGTAGAGAGGGTGGTTTTTGAGAAGACCCTTCCAAAGTAGAAAGAGACAGGTTTGTGAGGCATGGGGTGAGGGGGTTGAGTAAGTTAGCACTTGAGGGTGTCCACTTATTAGCAATTAGACAATTAGCATGGAAACACCTATACTTAATAGGAATTTCTAAAATAGAAAATTATGTTTTTATGTATAGAAACATAATATTTTAATACTTGTCTTCATGATATTATATCCAGTTTTTCTTAATGGTTAGGCTGTGCTTTGAACAAGGCCTAAAACTATTCATAATATTTATTGCTAAAGTATGAGTAGAGGGATGGATATGAATGAAAACTGTAAAATTTTTATCTTACAAACTTCTGAATGGATTTTTAAAATATGATAAACAATACAATTAATATACTAATATAAAATATTTGATAAGATCTATTTTGAGGCAGGGTTTTGATAAATTGCCCAGGCTAGCCTCAAATTTGTAATCCTCCCACCTTAATCTCCCAAGTAACTGGGATTACAGGCAAACGCCACCATACCCAGCTTTAATTTTTAACTGACAAAAACTTTTAAAAGCAATGTTGTTCTTACAATCTGGTTGACTTATATTGTATAGCAAGCATTCTTTCATATAGTAAAGAAAACCAGGTTTACTCCTTGATAGTCATACAAGCAATAATGAACTTAAATAAACATGTAAAAAAATAAATAAAACCATGTACTTAACTATAATTTTAAAAAGTTTTTTTCAATTATGTGGCCAAAAATTGTCAGTTAAGAAGTTAAGAAGATGACGTCAAATAGTATAATCTGAGCCTTAATTTCAAGCTCTCCTCCAGAAAAGTTTACTATGATGCTTAGAAAGTTCTTTAAGAATATAATATAAAAGACATAGAAGATAAATTTAGATACCAAAGAGCTCCAAACATTTTTGAAAACCATTGTAAACATACTAAAATCAGAACAGCAAATTCATATAGTAGAACTTTCATTTTCTCTTTAGTGTGCTTTTATTATCATATTTAGGAACCAGGAACACTCCCTTTTACTTCTTGGTTTAATAAATTTTATTTTTCAAATACACAGTTGGCAGTTGGTTGCCCTTTTTCAAGTGTCTTCACCAGCTGGAGAACTCCACCTTGGTATTTCTGGCATAAATTAACTCGGGCTCTGCGCTTTGAGACCAGTTGGATGAGTCCTTTAACTGAGGCACTCCTGGCCAGGGAACCATGAATATTTAGTCTCTTAGAGACCACAGCTGGGCTTACAAGCTTATAGCTGGGAACTTCCTTACAGAATCTGAAGTTGTGTCAAACAAGACTAGGTTATTGAGCTTGTCCCAAACTTTGCCTTTGGACCACTTCTTTTTGGCCTCACCCTCAGATTAGTTCACTGGGTCTTTTTCTTGGCCAACTTTCTTCTTGTAGTCCTTGGGTGGCATCCGAACCACCGTAGGCTAACTGAGATATCATACAAAAAGCTAGTGCTTCCTTTTGTAGCTTTTGAATCCTCTTTTCTGTACTTTTAATTTGAAAAATTCTTAAAGATAGAGCAAGATGTCATGACCACTACTAAATCAAATGTTTTTCTTTCAAAGTAACCTTGATGAAGGTCAAGAAACTTTATCCCAGTATAAGGTGAGTATACCTTAATTTGAAATGCTTGGGACCAGAAGTGTTTCAGATTTCAGATTTTTTTTTTAATTTAGAATATATGCATAACGTGATGAGCTGTCTTCACGACAGAACCTAAGTCTAAATGTGAAATTAATTATATTTCATCTATACTCTGTACACATAGCCCAAGGATAATTTTACACAGTATTTTTAGTGCACTTGGATTTTGACTGCAATACATCACAGGATGTTAGGTATGCAGTTTTCTGCTTGTGATATTCAAAAAGTATCAGATTTTGAAGCACTTCAGATTTCAGATTTTCAGATTAGGAATGCTCAACCTGTATTGAAAATTCTAGGTGGTCCTTCACTTCTGCTGTGACTATGAGGGGCACAGTGTAGTAGTGGGTAGCCTCTGGAGTTCAAAAGACCTGGGTTTGAATACTGGCTGTTAATAGTCCAGCAACTCTGAAAAACTTACCCTCTTGAAGTCTCTTTTTCCTTAGGAGTACAAAGGAAATTATAAAACCTATTTTGCAAGATTATTGTTAAGAATTAAATTAAATTTCGTGTACAATGAACCTAATCCATTGACTTGCACTGAGTAGGTAGGTGCTCAATAAAGGGGAAGTAAGATTTTTATTTTTACAGTAGAGCTGAGTAATTAAGCACCTACATAAAAGCAGTCCCTGTGCTCTACAATCTGCTCAAGCATGAGACAAATGTGTTATAGAAAACAGCCCTCTCTGGGGCCTGTTACACACGGGTGGTGAGCTTATGATATTTTCTTCCATTCTAATGAGCAATATTCCAAGGGGTTATCTTATTTTTCATGGCGATCAGTTTCTCTTGAGGTAGTTACCCTCCATATGTTATTTTTCCCTTGCTATAAAGAAAAACAAGTTAAATCTGAACATATTAACTTGCCAACTACTCTTGAAGGAACTGGCAACTCTTTCCATGCAATGGCCAGAATTTTGAAAAGAAAGATTTCACTCAATATTTACTTACTTTTGCCAAATAGAGAAATGTATGTATCATTTCCTGCTGCTTCAGAGAGAATTTAAACTGTTTTTCTGCTTCATGATACATTCCTAACCTAAAAACAGTCATTAAAAAAAATCAGACATTCAACTTAAAAATAAATACTATATCATTTTTCAAACACTGAGGATATAAATAGAGACAAATTCCATCTATATGAGTAAACATATGCCAAATAAAATAGTGTTGCACACACACATACGTTAACATGAATGTTAACAGAGTTTAGCAAAAAGTTGCCTGTTTCCCATACTCACTGGCTATCTAATTGCCAAATGGTGTGTAAAGAGTCTGTCTGCAGCCTAGTCGCAGCAGGACTAAGAGATGCCAGTAAGCCAGGTCATATCAGTTCACTGCCCAAAGAGCTTATGATCAGATGAACATATGGCAAGTGACCTGAATAAATGCTGAGAGTCTCCATTTTCCTGGAAGAACTAAAAGATGATATTCCTTTGAAAACATCTTCTGCTCTAAGATCAGAGCCCATTTTTCAGTTATCCTGAAACTATTTTAATTCAAGCAATAATTTCTACTTGAGAAATACAGCTACACCATTTTATTATTCTAGTAATCTTTTTTCCCCTTTATTAGGTATTTGACACTTATTGTCCCAGTCTATGAATCTGAGATTTGCTCCTTGTCTAAATGAGACTGTCCTGACACCAGTGGCCACTCCTCTGCCTGGGAAACATGTTATTACCACTAAATCAGCCACTAACACTCACTCAGCTTTCACTCAGCCTGTTATTAACAGAATTACTAAACTTTCTCATAATTACTCATTCTTAGCCACCTAAGAACTTAGAGATGATAATGTTTTATTTTGTGAAATAAAATCAAAATGATGCACAATATATTCCAATGTGCTACTTTCATTCAAAGGCTTGAAAGAAGAGCTTTGATCATTTTTCATAACCTAAACCACAGGCATTGGTATGGCTGATACCCAAATAGCTGTTGGAAGATGGGATTAAAGGGATTAAAGGTGACCCCAAAAGGCTAGCCTAAAGTCAGACGACATGCAATGTGGCAAAAAGCCTCTACCTCTTAAAGGTTCCACAAATTTCACAAAGAGTATGTATAAAATGCAATCAAAGTGCTCTGAATTCTGAAAAACAATGTAATTTAGAATATAACATCAACTGAGCATGCAAGTTCTAGTCATGTGACTCAAGTACAGTCATTAAATTCTGTAAGTGCCAATTATCCATGAGAGTCCACATATTTTTATGAAGATTTTATAATTTTAAAAAATTACAATAAATGATTTTAAAGGATTACAATAAAAAGATACATGTAAAACAATAGGAAAACATAAATAGATTATTTTTAAGCAATAGAGATAGAAGGATAATCAAATTGAAAAACAAATAAATAGGGAACTAGAAATACTGAACTACATGGAAACCAAAGAAAGAAAAAATATGGATCATTTTTTCATTACTGCACCCTTAAGAGATAATTTCTACTAGAACTATCAGGAAGGAGTTTATTACATGGATTCTTGTGCAAAAAAAAAAAAAAAGTGGAGTAGGCCATGCTCAAAGAAAGTCTAGGACTAATGAAAATACCAAGTTCATAAATCAGGCCAATATAAGAAAGTTACAGTCCAAAGAGATAGTTCCTTCCAGGGGCCAACCTCTTCTCTGATTTAATTCAACAAAATTGTCAAGCAACATCTGCATGCACATTTCAGAAAAGAGATGGAAAAATGAAGGAAATAAAACCAGGTTCTTAAAAGTAATGATAATCAAAGAGTAGTGGTAGGGAAACATTTTTCTAGAAGTTAGTAAACTATGATGTAAGCACACAGGTGGGAAAGTACACAGCATGATAAGGAAATATTGAGCAGTTTGGTTTAATTGAGAAGGACACAATAATGGGAGTAATGAGAAACAGGGGCACACATGTAGACTGGGACCAAGATCATGATGTCACACTTCAAATTCAGAATTCACTCTAGAAGTAACGGGCAGTTATTCAAGGAATCCAACAAGAGCTGTTTTTTTCACAAGAGTTACTCTCACTGGATTTAGGAAGGACAGATGGGGCAAGAGCCTGGAGGTAGACAACCCAGGTAAGAAGCTACAATCAAGCAAATGACACTAAAGGCCAGAATTCAAGCATTCGCATGGGAATGAGTAGAAAGGGGGACTTTGAGAGCTACTGCAAAGGTAGAACCAGTATAGAACTTGATCAGGACAAGGGAGAGAAATCTATTTCAGACTACATACCATAATCTATCCTTGGCCTCTCGGCCTGAAGTCAGAGGTCTGACTGGGCTCTCAGTGCATTCTGCATTTGCTTCTCTCATAATAAGAACTATACTTATAACTATTAACTGTCTAAATCATTTGAAAGAAGAAGCAATCTAATAAATCTTTGTGACCCCACTTAATGAGAGCAGTTTCTTATTAAATATTTTACCAAGTGAATGAATACCAAATACATAATAAAGATGAGCAAGTATTAAAGAACAGAGAACAATAATTTAATATGACAAGGTGTGCTCATTTAAATGCCAACATGAATGGGAGGCAGAAGAAATCAGAGTTGTGCTTTCCTTTAATTATTAAAGATTTCTGAAGGTTCTACTTAGAAGCTCAAGATTTCAAGATTGTCTTTAAGAATTGTATTCATAAGAGTTAAGTGTTTGGAAGGTCTAAATTACCTTTTGGCAGAAAGCACTTCCTCAACTAATAGAAGGAAAAAACACTTTAGAGTTCTGTGTGAGTTGCCTAAATGGAAAGTAGTCTTAATTTCAACAGCAGAACAATAAATCCTTTTTATCCCCTTTATATTCTTCTTTTCCCCATAGGTTTTAATGACAACTAAAGATTATAAATATTGCAGGGTATTCACAGTAACTGAACTCCACCTTGTTTTTGAACAAAAAAAGACATACTTACCTTTTTGAAATACAATTGTTCATCTGTCTCTATTTAACCAAATGCTAATTGAATTTCAATATCAGCAACAAGTGTTAGATTTTATTTATGAATCACTATGCAAATGTTTCATAAAATTAACTGTGGCTTTTCTGATCTCTCAGTTTGCTTTGAAACATTTGCACATTAAGAGAATGTAAAAATATTCAGGTTATACAGAAACAATATGGAATTGTGGAAATAGAAAATAGTCATCAAAAAGTAGACCAGAAATTTTTTTCTCTACCACTTATTAGCTATATGAATTTAAACAAATTTCTCTCTTTGTGACGAGGCTCAATTTTTCTCATCTGAGAAAATCACTAATTACATCAACTACTCAGAGTGCTGTGAAATTTAAGTGAGATGATATAACATACAAACTCTTAACCACAAAGTGCCTTACAGATGGGAAGCATTAGTATAAATGAAAAGACTTAAGAGCCAAGAGATTAGGACCTGATTCAACAGGCTCAGTTCTAGCCCCAAACTAGTCCCTGATGAAAATCACAGCCACTCTCTGGCCTCAGCTTCCTCATTCAGAAAGGGAAGTTGGATCTGATGATCTCAAAGTCTGCCTCTCTCTGCTGTAGTTCTTATTGCTACTATGTGATTGTTAAGTAAATGCTTTCTCAAGTCAAGTTCTTATTTCTTCATGAGGAAATGTATCCAGAAAGGGGGTGTCAGATTTGACATTCAAAAACATATTGCCACTTCTAACCCTTCACAGATAATCGAAATTTTACCTGCAGTAACATTTCCCAATCTGCACCTTCCACCACCAGTCCGTGTACTGAGAATGCTCTGTGGAAAGGGCAGCCAGATCCAAAGCCATTGAAAACAATTCATTTTACATTAGAATTTTATTTTCTGACAATAAACAGAAAGATAAATAATGAAATAAACCATATAATTATAAGCAATCAAAACACGAATTAGAAGTCAGACAGTTGCTCATGTTTCCAGATGGCTCCACCAATTTTCCCTAAATAATCAGTTCCAGATCAGAAGGCTAACAGCATATGAGTTAGAAACACTGATCAAAGGGAAGCAGATGTACAGTATATGGGGATACAATTTGAATATACAAGCCACAAAATTGATACTAAAAACTCCATAAGTTTTTACCCTTTCCCCACTATTTTCTGTCTAATAATTCAAAATGCCTCCAAACATAGTGGCAATCAACACTTTGGTATATCAGACTGGTGCAATCACTGTCTGCAATTTAAAGACAGATGTAGAGAAATAGAGAAAGACCAAGTAAGCAGCTAGAAAGTTTGGAGAATGGAATTATGAAGAAGAGTAAAAGGAGTTAATGGGAGTAACCACTACCTTCAATAACCATTATTCCATTATTCTGATATCACCTTAGCTTCTAGCAATTCTAAAAGTCAAACTTCTCTTTGCTGCAAACTGAGGAAGATCTCCTCCTTAACTACCTTCACTGTTTACCTCTGTTTATCCCACATCATTAATGTCCTCTAGATCGGTCTCTTCTACTACTCAAGGTCAGACAAGAGATGACCAAATAAGAATTAGGTTTTTATTCAGATAAATTGGAAACCATTTTGACCAAGAGGAAACAAAATAGTCTTTATACATATTTATAACTCAGAAGTTTGAAGCCAATGGGCTGGATTTGTAGCTCAGTGGTAGAGCACTTGTCTTGCACATGTAAGCACAGGGTTCAATACTCCGCACCACATAAAAATAAATAAATAAAATAAAGACACTGTGTCCATGTACAACTAACAAAAAAAAAAAAATTAAAGAGAAAAACTTGAAGACCATACAAAGATTTTGTGACTAGAAGATGGAGTTATTAAATGAAAATTCTGATTTTTTTAATCTTATTCTCTCAAGGTTGAATTTTTTTATTCTGTAGCTAGTGTTAATATAACAATAATATCCAACAACTCAGTTAAACTTACTCTTAGATTTTCAGTTGTTATCTCAAAATGCTTGCCTTATTACCAAACACTTCTTAATATTAACTTTTTTTCTAAAATGAATGCCAGAAGAGTGCCCTCAATCTCCTACTGCAAAATTAATTACTTTTCCATGTGTTCTTTATCTTTTCTTGCTCCAGGGGAGATCTCTAAATATACAAACCACTTACAAAGAAATGTTGTTGACATGCTGAGCCCCTAATGGACTTGAAAAAAATCAACACATTCACTTGAAAGCTATGGAAATTAAAAATAAATTACATACTACTTTCATATGCTTATTTTTCTGCCCCTCCCCTAGATAAAAATGAAGGGATAAGTATAAATTCAATTAGCATTATCCTTGGAACTACTAGGAAAATATATTTTAAATAAGTTCAATTCAGTCATGCATTGAATTTTAACTCAAACTTTATAAAGACCTTTTCCATCAAATAGTCATGTTCACTATCATATTTAATATAAACAGAACTTGCATTTTTAGCAAAAGATGTTATTCAAAAAATGTTTACATATCCCAAGGCTGGATTTAGTGCTTGTAACAACAGGCTCCTGATTTTGCATTCAAATATGGTCCTGAAACAAGTCATCTCATGGAAGACCAATGTGTTTGTGCTGATTCAATTAAGCAAAAACATAAATTATTGATTCAGAATAAAAATGGGTTTAAAATTAATTTTAATTGTCATACTTCACATGAAAAATCAGGCTGAATTAGAGAAAACATCTGTGGCAATTTCAGATGGACCCTAAGCTCCCTATGGAGAGACACCTTTCTTTTACATCTCTGCCGTGTTTTGGAATGTCACTGTGTTCACAATAGGCACTCAAGAATTATTTGTTGAAAATAGCTTAAGAACCAAACAAAATTGTCATAGTAAAAGATTCATAATTAAAAGCTACTAGCATTAAACTTTTAAAGTGGCAACAGAAGACCTATATTTTTAGAGCCTTTCCCAATTTCTACAAATGATTAACTACATTTACATTTTAAAATATTTGAATTTACAAATCTCTAACTATACAAGGAACCTTGGTAGAGCTAGATGAGGTTTGTGTATATGTGCAACCTGTAAAGTTTTAAAAGTCATCCTTTTACTATCAGTATGCTTCTGACAACTTCAGGATGATGAAATTAAAGAGCATATGGAAATAAAGATTTCAGAATCATCAACCCATATGCCATTTTAGATTTGTCAATACAGCCAATATTGGCCAAAAAGAGAATAGGGAAAGAGAGTAATTAAAAACTCAAAGGCAGAAATACATTTTTTGTATTTTACTTTTTATTAATATTTAAATACCACTTTGAGGATTCTCTATAGGTATATATAGCATTCTCCCTGTATGTGTTTAGATAATTACAGAATCATCAAAACACATGTCACTTTAGTTTTGTCCATAGTGCCCCTGCCAAATTAGAAAGTACCAAGAGCTCAAGACAAATTTAGGTTTGATTAAAGATCAAAGATTTTATTAATAAAGGTTATTATTTATTATATTTCAATATCACTTCACAGTATTATTTATATTTATCTATAATGATGAATGTGAAATACTTTATTTAAAAAAATTGGAGGCTATCCAAAGTAACAAACATAAAAGCACTCCTGATTTTTTAAGCACATTAAGAAAAAAAAATTCCTGTTTTCTTTTTCCAGATCATGTTGCAAAATACATGGGGGGAAAGCATGCTTTGTGCTCATTATCTAAATCCTTCTTCCATTCAGAAAATAACATTTGTGGTAAAATCTAAAAATGACATTTTAATGGAACAAGCTGATCCACAAGAGCACTATAATGTGGCAAGCCAGTGAGAGAGTAAGAGAACAGCCACAGGCATCAGTCCTGCTCAGAACTCCCAGCACCAGTCATAGGATCAACTAGTAGGCACTCAGTAATTATTTGTTTAAAGAATAAGTCAATTAGTTAATTACTCAGTAAATGAATTGTGAATAAAAAGGAAAACAGAGGAATCAACAGTTTGTGCTTTTCACTAAGAAAAAACAAAACAAATTGTTTCATTAGATGTGCCATGATATAGTTACTAGGGGAAAGAAGATGAAAACAATTATTTTAATTTATTCTTGTCCCTAATTTATAGTTTAATTTATGTATAAAAAGTTATAACATTATTGTTAAATTTGGGAGGGGGAAAAAAGATAAAATTAGACTCACTCTCCCTTAGTGTCATGAGGAGCAGCTATTTCCTTCACTATTGTCATCAAGGTGGTGATGCAATGCGGGAATGTGACAAATATTTGAGGCATGAATACATCTTAATCTAATAGTACCACTATTTTCATTTTAAAGTATATATATATATGTGTGTGTGTCTATATATATACATATATTGGTAAGTTTATATAATTCATATCAGTATGTATTTATATATACACATATGTGTGTGTGTGTGTGTGTGTGTGTATCAGTAAGTGTTTTTACTTTGCAGTTTTTTCACAAATCCAACTTAGTCTATGAAATATTCTATTGTTTGGTAGTTTAAAATTTTTCACTTCCTTACTTATCAAATGTCTAAAACGAATTCTCTACACAAATTTTCTTTCTTTTTTTTTTTAAAAAAAAGAGAGTGAGAGAGGGAGAGAGAGAGGAGAGAGAGAGAATTTCAATATTTATTTTTCAGTTATCGGTGGACACACATCTTTGTTTGTATGTGGTGCTGAGGATCGAACCCGGGCCGCACACACACCAGGTGAGCGCACTACCGCTTGAGCCACATCCCCAGCCCCCACAAATTTTCTTAATATTGTCATTTAATTAATTATAGAGAGCTATCACAAAAAAAAGTCAAAAATTGTGTTTGGCACTGCTTGTTTCTAATATACTGAGTCCTTCATTATTTCTAAAAATAAAAATAAAAAATTATAAATGGGAATTTCCAGTTCACAGTAGTATTTTGTACCATTTTTTTGTTACTTAGATATACTTGAAGGCATTATTGTTGCTTCTTTTCTATTAATTTGCTGATTTCTTTCATTGGGCTGGACACGCCTCCTCTTGTTATGTGGAACTTTGGCCTTCAAAGTCTGCTAAGCCTCCTTGCTGTAGGACCCCCACTACATCCTCAGCTGCATTTTCCTACATTAGAAGAAATACTTTCTAATGTTTCTATAGTTTTTAAATTGTACTCTATAGCAAGTAGTTCCTAATCTTGACTGAAAGTTATTACTGCCAATGGAGTTCTTAATAACAACAGATTCACCAGATGTCCCCATGGGGATTCTGATTCAGGAAGTCTAACATAGAGACAGAAACCCATTATTTTAAAATTCTCCAGTTACTTCAGACAATGAGCCTTTTTTAGCATAACAGGCCTAAGGTTTGAAGGGCTCTTGGGATAGATGGAGCAAGAAGAACCCAGTAAGTAAGTTCTAGTTGCCACACTTGAAGCACCACTTGTGTCTGCTTTAAATATTGGGATGTGGATAAAACTTCATTTGAATAAAAACAATTTGCTGCTTACATAAAAAGTTTGAAAGTCACTGCTCTCTTTGTTTAAGGTCAAATTTTTAAAAATCAATATTTATGAAGTTCTATAAATACATTCTATAATATTATTCACATAACACATAAAGGTTAAAATTTTCTAGTCCTTAGATTGTTTAGAATATAAATTCAGATGGAGCTCAATGATAGAGCACTTAGCTAACAAGCACAAGGCTCTGGGTTAGATCCCCAGCACTGCAAAAATAGTATACACACACACACATACATACATATATGTATGTGCATATAAATACATATATATGCATACACACACACACACACACACACATACACACACTCATACAAATTTGGTACTGCAGGGCATAAATGCTATTTTTGTTTTGATTGAGGTTTTCTTTTGTTTTCTGGTGCCAGGGATTGAGCCCAGGGCCTCATTCATGTTAAGCACATGCTCAACCACTGAACTATACTCCAGTCCTCTGTTTTTCTGAATGTGACTCCTATTCCTCCACAAAAGGTAGGAAACACCCTCAGGATGACTTTACTAATGACCACACCATCGCCATGGCCTATGACCTACAGTTTCAGCACTCATCATCTGCAGCACTTTCTCCTTTCAGGCCTCGCTTCAGGCACACTGCCTCCTTGCTCTGCCTTAAGCAATCCAAGCAAGCTCCTCCCAGGACCTTTGCAGGGAAAGTTCTCCCTGACGGAAATGCTCTTACTACACATACATGCAGGGCTCCCATCTTCCCTTCTCCAGGTCTCGGTTTCAGTGCTTTCAGTGGACTTCACTGACCACCTCTACTACATCCAAAACAGCACCATTCCTCACGTCAGTAACTATTCCCTCACATGCTTTCCTGCTTTTTTGTTGTTGTTATTGTATTTATTACCGCAAGCCACATTGCATATTTTTGAATTTGCTTTTTCTATTCCTTGCCCAACCAGCATATAATATCCAAAAGAATCAATATTTTGCCTTCCTGCCCCTCTGTGTGATCTTAGATCTGGAATAGAGGCTAGCACACTCTTGTTGCTCCATTACAATAAATAATGAGTTAATTTTCAAAAAAAATAGTGTATATACCTTATAAAAATGTAGCAATTAGAAATTTACTCATTTATGAAATACAATCATATTAGAACATTTCCTTTGAAGACAGTACCACTTATATGATGCATGATTTCATACATCATCACACTGAAATCCTCTAACAGCTTTATTAAGAGCAATGTGCATGGTTTCTCAGTTGCCCCTGTCTTACTTTTCCCTCTTCCCTGTGACTACATCTATGAACATTTCATCCTACTAACTCCCATACTAAACCTGGCCCAGGTTCTCACCTACATTTTAGTACCACATCTCTCGACCCATGCAATAGTGTCACCAGTTATCAAAATATCTTTAAGTGAATTACTGAATTTCTTCACAAACTGACCATGTCCCCTAATTATCCCACTTCAATTAGTAAAACCATCATTCTTATAACATCTTTAGGTAGCAGACTTGAACTGTATCTCTGCTTTGTCCCCAATATTAAACCTATCATCAAGTATTCTCTCTTCTTTCTTTGAAATATCTGTTTGGTGCTCTCATTTTTTAGGATAATAAGGCCTATTTATTTCTCATTCCAGTTTCTTCTCATTTTTGCCATTTCTTTACATTTCTTTTCCTCTGTTTCCATAAAATTCCACTTAAGTTTGTGGATCTTCCCTAATATCACCCCTTCTGAATTTTTCCCTTTGATACTTGATAACAATTTCAGTTTGGAAATTGCTCCTTTAATTGTTTCATTTACATCAATTTTACTTCCTCAGCTAGATTGCCTGTCTTACAGAGGAAAGACAAAGTATCATATTTTAATTAGTTCTCCTACTGTAGTATGGCATCATGGTTGACACACAGAAAATGCAATTAAGGAAAACATTTTTATTTTCCTTAATATTTAACATATGAATATAAAAACTTTTTTTCCCTGAACTAAAAGGAAAATGCAGAAAAATACTACCAGATAGTGAAGAATTAACTTCATCTAACTTCAAGAAATTCATAAGGTTTCTATCATTTACATAATTTCATATAAAATTTTAAATAAATTTGAAAAGTTGCATGCATATAACCTCAAAATTCTTTGTTGAGAAGCTACCAAGATGATTAACAATTGCTGAAATTGGATGATGGGTGATAAGGGACTTTTATACTATTCTTTCTACTTTGGAATGTTTAAAATCTTCAATCATAAAATGTTAAAGGTGAGAGAGAGGGGCACACTATAAAGAAATAAAAAATATACATATTAGTAAACCAATAATACACTATACAGAATAACAAGAAATGGATCAACAGTGCTGACTATTTGTGTAAAGAATAAACTTTAACACAAGCATGCTATGCTGTATTCACAATTATCTATGTCTGGCCCTTTAGAAAAGAGCTACATTATCTATGAACCAGGCATAGTTCTTACCAATTTTATATTTATACAAATGTTCCCACTGAAACTTAAAAGTGGATTTGAAAGTATTAGTTACTCTCCAATATTTAATAATCCCATATTTTTAAAGAAAAGAAATGAACATTTTAGAATCTAAACCCCCAAAGTCAGAAAACTACAATAAAAGAAAATAGCATGAATTCACAACTTACAGTCTTAACATCATTTTCATGATGAAAGATATATTCAAACAAATCCTATAGATAAAAAAATGACAAAAACACATTAGATTGTATTTAAATAAAAGCACTCTTTGGTTATAACAAAACTCAAATATAGATTGAACCAAAAATCCAGAACACTCTAAAGTGCCTGGGATTCATAAGTAAAGGATCTAGCCATCATTTGTTAGAATCTCCCATTTTACAAGTTTTCTATTTGCAAGTGATTCCTGTTCCTACAGACTACAAACTAGAAAAAGCTCAAAGAATTGATCTTTTTTCTTGCATATTTCACATACTATTTTATTAGAAAGATACAAATGAAAAGTTCATTTTATTTCTTAGACTAAAGTTAGGATTGCAATAAAACAGTTTTTTATACTCTCTATCTTATCTAGTGATTGTGACTAGATAATGGCAATTTAGAGATGGAAAATCTGGAAGTTCCTTCTGAAACAAAGTAGAAATGAGTGCAAAGTAAGGGCTTTTTCAAATTAATTTTTAAAACTATACTTACATGGCATTTATAGTAACTGTGTGACTCAAAACACTCAGTTTCTTTAACAGAGGGCTACTCAGCCTAACTGCACACTGAAATTACATGGGGGTCCCAGAGCAGACCAATTCACTCAAACTCTGGGAGGTCCATATAGCCACTATTTTATACTTGCAAGGAGACTAGGGCCCCTGAGAGATATCAAGTTTATTAACAGAAAAGACCTGGAGGCCAATAAAAAGAAAGAAAGAAATCAGGACAAGGCCCTTCTAAAAAAAAATCATAACAATCCTTGCATTTGTTCTGTTACAAATACAAACAAAAATTAAGAGTGTAGTTGATACTACCACTGTCATGAAAAGAAGGTTACAACTCTCAAGACTGTCAAAGCATCACTGTAGATATCCCAAGAAATGCACAAATATTAGAAAGGAGTCCTGATGAGCCAAGGCAAGTTGGGGACCAAAAACAGAAAAATGTGGCATTATTTCTGTGATGCACTAAAAAAAAGCACAAACTCGAGTTCAGGTTGAATTTAGCACTTAGGCCAGGTCTATCCCGCATGCATCTTAATTTAATTGTGGGAAATGCCTCCACTGACTGCACTAGCTAGCCAGTCACCTCAAGCAAATGGATGAACAAGGTAGGGAAATAGATATTCTACATGATATGTTTTTAACACTCCACTCTCATTAAGGAGAGGAAAATAAGTAAAGCTTTACCATTCTGCCAAATGCAGTTGACTAGACTGCCATCCAACAAGAATTGAAGAAAAAAAATCATGAGACTTTATATTATAGGTTGATTACCTGTCTACTTGTCTACCAAAGGCATTTCTTTTTAGAATGGAAACTTCAAATCTGTACAATTAGTGTCCATTTTTATTTACCCAAGGACATTTGATACTTGGGAAATATGTTCAACACCCTCAGAACTGGGATCAGGAATGAGTGCATCACTGCACACAGAGTTCAGAGACTTCAAGCTAAAAACTGGGCCAGGCATCAAGCACTCCTGTCTCCAAATTATTCCAAGCCCAACCCCAAATGTTTTACACTGGAAAGTCACACACATTTTCACTTTCTTTCTCTTTTTCAGTTTTTTTCTTTTTTCTCTTTCTCTCTCCTTTACACTCCCCTCTCCCTCCCACTCTTACCTTCTATCCCTCTTCTTCTAATTTTCTTTTTAAAGGAATATTTTATCTCTGAGTAATTAGAATTACCAACACAGTTGACTTGCCCACTGTCTGGCTTGAGTAATCTTTATTGATATGCCTGATTCATTGCTAATTAAAGGTACATATTTGTATTATCCTTTTGAAAGCCTTATAATCCTACAAAGAGAAAATTATTTTTCTGAGAATGGTCCAAGATGTATCATACACACACACACACTCACATACACACACACACACACACTCACACACACACACACACACACACACACACACACAAATTCTAAGCTTCATCCTATGATGAAATACTGCATATCTGCTTTCTTTGTTAAAAATTACTGTTCTTTATTATTTGAAAAAAAAGAATTTTCTATAATAATGGTATATTTTTTTCTGGTTGACTTTCCTTAAGACTGAGAGAATTTTTACATATTATAGTAATTGAACGTTTCTATTTCAATCAAATTGTGGCCTTTCCTTCACAAATTTTTATCTATTTCCTACACTGTCATTATCATCATACTTCTAACATTATCTTATAATTTACAATCATTTTAAGTAAATACCTTTGCCAATTTAGGTTTCTGGGAATATTTTGTTAAATTCAGTCTAGATAAATTTATAAAAGGTCCATCAGGACTTGTAAGCATGGAAGCCTATGAGGGAGGAAAAAAAATGATAGAAGAAGAAATCTGAAATCTTTTCTTGAAATACAAATTGACTTTAACGTGCATAAAAAATTATAAAGGCAACATAAGCACAAAGAATCCCTTCAAAATTTCCATACAATTTTTTTTTTGTAAGAATAGTAGAAAATAATATAATAAAGTTACTTGGGTAATACTATGGGAAAGCTGACAGAACTTACTGTCCCCAGCCTGATGTATCTTCCAGATGAGCTGGTGATGGGACGTGCTGTATAGGCAGTTCTGGGTGTTCTGATGGCCTGTTCCATGGTACCAGGCCTTCCACTCTGTGTGTTGGGCCTAAGGAAACCTGTAATGGGCCTTCCAGCTTGAGTAATTGGCCTGTAAAAATTGTAAGTTATTAAAATACAAAGTTGATTGATTAAGGAAAGACTCTCAAATAGTATAGTCAATCATTAGTGGCAGAGGGTATGACACAGAAGTACATACCTGACAGCTTGACTAGGCCCTCCTGTCTGATTAGTTCTAGGGAATTTCAAAGATGTTCCAGGGCCTAGGGAATGAGATGGCAAATTCAATTTATATATTATCTATTAATCTATAAAAACTGTCAGCTAATCTAATTTTCAGAATTGTGCTGTCCTGGTGAAAAAAGACATTATTGGCAGAAAACGTATTTTAGAGAAATGAGTTTGAGATTAATATCCAATGAGTATCTTTCATATTACTTATGCTATCACATTAACTCTTCACATTAAGTCTCTGTAAGGTAGGTAGTACGAATCCATCCATTCAATAAAGGTTGACAGAATTAAGTAAACAGGTCAACCCATTAGTAGAGCCTGGATTAAAATTCAAGACTAGCAGGCTCCAAAGTTCAAAATGATGGTCCTATACTCACAGGTTAATTATCTTTCATACAAACGTCTCTCAGTAAAAGATCGTTTACCAACCACATCTAGAATTTAGGTATTTTAAGTCTAAAATATTAAAGTAATGGGGAAGAAAGACATTTTAACATGAAACATGTTTTTTTTCCCCCAACTACCTTTTGGAGCTTTAAAATAGTTCTTATCTTCTAAATTATAACTGTGAACTGTAACAACTAGTAAATTACCAGCAAGACCACCATAGTCATGGTAATTACCCAATACCATTTGCACTACTTACACCTGCAAGCTGGGGACTGGGCCCTGTGACAATTCCAACAGACATTTACTGACCAACAAACATATAATCTCATCAACTCACATCATGTATCAGACTAAATCATCTTTCATTATAACAAAGAAGTGATGCTTTTAAGTGATTGTTTTCAAAAAAATTATTTTAGAACACTTCTGTTATTTGGAAGCTTAGATTCCCAGATAAACAATCTTCTGATATGTTGATAAACATTTTAAGGAGAACATATTTTATAACATCTTAAATGCATAAAATAGCTTTTACTGGAAAATTATTATACATCAATCTTACACCTTAAGATATAACTGAATAGTGGAAGGAAAGCCTTTGTTTTATAAGATAGAACAGAAACCCTGTACTTAATTTTTTCATACACACACACACACACACACACATATGCTTCATGTATACAATGTTTATATACAGACAGGTTGACATAAAGCATAGAAATATGTATGCATGTCATCCTGTATGTATGTAATATTCCTCCTAATAGCGTTCCATTAATTTGACCAGAGAACCAATACTTACGGGGAACTTGGGCAATAGCATTTTCATCCAGAAGCATTTCTGCAATTCCTTCCCGATCTATATCAATTTCATCTATGTATACCATTTCAGTTAAGGCTTGTGCTTTTAAAATCCAAGCTGCCAAAAAACCATGGAAAAATAAAATATGTATTAAAATAGCATTAGAAATACTAGATAGTTTACAGAAGCTAGCCATGATTTAGTACTATTTTACTTTTTATTGAACATGTTTACCATTTAACACATTATGCTAATTTAAAGGGCTATATCAAAAAACTAATGAAAGAAGGCAAGGTCATTATTAACCAAGAAACCACTAGTATGTCAATTAACTCACAAATAGTCTCCTAACATTTCTTTTTATAAGTAAAGAAAGATCCTTAAAAAAGTTTTATAGAATAATAACTTGAGTGGAAATTAATAAAGCTACAACCACTGTGCTCTTTCTGCCTTCCTCTTTCAAGGCCAAGACTTTCCTGAAGCCTTCCCTAATTCTACAACTTAAACCCATAGTCCTCTTGTCTTTCTCAAAATCTTCTCTGAACACCTCTAGTCTGGTGAATGTACTATATTTGACTACAATTATCTGGGCATATGCTTATCCTTTTTTATATTCTCAGAATGCAAGTTTTTTTTTTACCTTTTCGCTTCTGAGTTTTCCATAGTACCTATCCCATGGTTTTTGTATACAATAGGTATTCGAGAAATATTGGTTTGAATTAAGCCAAGATCAATTTCTCTTGATTCCTCATAACTAATCAACCCTGGTAATTTTGTAATCTAGTCAGCAGAAAACCTGCTAGTGTGGGGATGAATACACGGAAAAGGAAGTTAAGGAATCTGACCTAGAAAATATCTTATCTGCTCTGCATTAGTTTGAGAAATTCAGTTCCCATTAAACATACAAAACTGCTTTACCAGAAACCATACCTTCTTGCTTCACTAGAGAAGTAGTGAAAGATAAGGTAGGTGTCCCATGGAGAACTCCCAAAGGAAGAAGGCAACTCTTGAAGCTGCAGCACAGACCTGACTCTAGAATCTAGCGAGAGCAGCAGCAAGGGACATTTGGGAAGGGATGAGGGCTAAATATTCTAGGGATCTGGCTGTGAAGGAGGGTGAATGAAGGCAAAGGAGCCAAGATAGGAACAGTTGAGAGCTACAGAAGGTCCAAAAATTCCTTACATAAAAAACCCAACATGGATCCTAATTTTCCTGAATGTATCATCTAGTGGATTGAATGGCAGAGCAAAGCAGTGCTTGACAGTGCCAAATGTGTGTTAGAGGAAACAGATTTTACAGAAATTGGAGAGTGGAGATTCTTGTGAACTAAAGTTATGTGAATACACATATGAACATTTTTTAAAAGAAAATTAAAATGCTATGCTTTCATTTTAATGGGAATAAAAAAGGCTGTCTTCACAATACATTTCAGTTCCTAAAGTTAAATTACATTTGGTTAGATGACTGACATGGGGGGTTATGCTTTTCTGGATGTGATTTGCTGATTATCAAATAACTTTTAACAAAATGTGGCAAATGTTTTGTGTGAATTTTATACAATTGAATAAATAGAACATGGACTCAAAGAACCAATTTGTTCTTTTAAAAATCAATTCCAATTTGAACTGCCTCTAGCTGTGTGAGCCACCAAAGATAAAAATGATCTGAGGTTTTCACTCATAAAAGATCAGGAAAGATGCCAGATCTTATATAGTTATTCCCAGGGGCCAGGGAAGTCATCACTGGCTTGAACTAATGGTTTAATTTTACTTCAAAGATGGAAATAAGCCATTCTGATTTATCTTAAAACTCCACAGTAGCTGCCCTGAAAGTATCTGATAGCTTAAAATTTTCAAAAGGATGTCATTTGCTCAGGACTCTGGTGCGCAGGAAGAAGGACTGCAATACTTTCTGTTGAAACAATAAAGCAGGACATGGACTCTGCTGGTTTTCATGAATACCTACTTTAGGGCCACGTCTGGGAATACAAAGAAGAAGTCATAGTTCTAGTTTTAGCTCCAAAGAATTCCAGTGTAATGGGAAGATGCAATAATAAAAATAAAAAATAAAAAGAAATATACCATGGAAGGAGAGAGGAAAGACTCCTAGCAGCCTGAAGGCAGACAGAAGTGTATAAGAGGAAGAGTGTGGAGCTGTGGCCAGGAAAAGAAGCCACGAGGTCAAAGGCAGGCTAGTTCGGGAGCTAATGTGTTTGCAAACTCTTCAAGAATAGAGTATGGTTGAAGAATCAGGCTGCACAAAAGGAACAGTCAGGGAACAAGGCTGGAGCAAAAAGCAGAGGCCAGGTGATGACTGTATGGCACATCAAGTTTTGGGTTTTCTATCCTGATAAGGAGCTAATGAAGCTCTCAAACTATGATTTAGAGTCCTAGTTAAATCAGCTCTTTAAAAGCCAAGTTTTTATAATTAGGTATCATTTATACAGTCAGTTATTAGTCACCCAAGCACATACTTTATTTTGAACTATTTTAATGTTTGCACTGTTATCTCATAGTCTATTCTACCATACTTCTTACATCCATGCCCCTGCTAATCTCTTAATATTCAAGAGATGCACATTTTTATATTAAGCTAAAAGTGAATAATAGAAAAGCAAATCCACTATTCCTTCCCCATCAAATGAATAAATACTTTAGAATTCAAACAAAAACATCTTGTTCTATTCTCAGAGTTCTATTCACTTTTTCAAAAACAAAATAGATTTATATTTGTTTCAATTTTTAAAATCTAATTCTTAAGAAATGGATCTAATAATGTGAATTTTTTTTTAATTTAAAGATCTGTAATAAATTTTTAAAATTTTATCAGTTTGAGAAAAACTAATCTTCCTGATTATTCTTCTGTCCTACCAAAAAATGACCTCGAAAATCACATATCACTGCTTGATTAAATATCAAAACTACATTCAAAGAACTATGTCTGGCAATATGAACTATTCTTGAGGTTTTAATAAAAACAGCAGATGGGGCTTTAGCTTTAAAAAATGATAATTTTTTTTATGTTGGAAATAAGCCAAGTATGTTTTACAGCCCCAAATCCTCTGCCTGTTTTTTTTAAAGAATAATAAAGCACACACAGTAATCTCAAATTGCCCCTTGAATCTAAATAAAACTATACATTTCTTTTATTAGCTATGCTTAAAACATTAATAAATGGTAGCATCATGCAACTAAAAATAGTCATTTATGTAAATATAGTTGCATATTTATGTACTAGAAATATTAAAAAATCAAAAGTTTCTCCCAATCTACATGAATAATCATCATATCAATTATTTCCCTTATGTCTGTAAAAAACAATCCCATTTCATTCACCTACTGAGCTAAGTCTCTAGGACATTACTTTTTATTTTTTTTAGAGAGAGAGAGAATTTTTTAATATTTATTTTTTAGTTTTTGGTGGACATAACATCTTTTTTTTTTATTTTTATGTGGTGCTGAGGATCAAACCCAGTGCCCCGCACATGCCAGGCGAGCGCGTTACCGCTTGAGCCACATCCCCAGCCCCAAGGACATTACTCTTGAGGCATATTCCTGCCAGCTAACATCAGGAAATATATTAACTTACTGGTTCTATCTATTGTGAGGGTAATCATATTTTTTAAAAAATATTTTTTAGTTGTTGATGGACCTTTATTTTATTTATTTATATGTGGTGCTGAGAACCAAACCCAGTGCCTCACACATGCTAGGCAAGCACCCTTCCATGGAGCTACAATTCTAGCCCCCAGTAATCAGATTTTAGTTATGAAAATAAACATGAAGAGGTCGAAACTACTGGCTGGGCAAAATGCTTTATTCTGTTTCTTTTTATACAGCATACAAGACAGGGACTTTTAAGGTATGTAAGAGATAATTTTGATAGATTATTATTAAATAAGTATATGAAACGAATATTATCTCTGATCTATTCAGATATCATATAAATCAGTAGTAATATTTTACACTCTGCTTACTGTATGCAAACAAAACTTTAGGCACAAGATTTTGAAGTGATATTGTAAAGTCTCATTTCTTTTCAAGTTGTAAACATGTGCAAAAAAGAAAAAACATTTTAAGTGTGAATAGTAAGGTCAAAAAAATCCAGCCAGCCTTGTTCCCTTTTAGATCATTATCCAGTGGATAATTAAGTCTACAGGAAAAGACCAGGAAGAGAAATTTAGGTGCTACATGAAGCCTATGTGCCACTTACAAACTTTTAAATGCCATTTACAGTGTTCCAGTCATACCTACAATGCATATTGTTGGTGTTTCAATTTAATTTTAATCAAAATCTTACAAAATTACTGAAGACAAAAACTTTGTCTTTTCATAATTTAGATCCTTCTTGAATAATAAAAAAACAAGTTTCCCCCAAGCATCAGTTTGTAAACCAAGATTATGAACATACAAAAGACAAATGTCATCCTTTCAAAGAACAGAGTGCTACATTTTAACCTACTTAACCTACTTACAGTGTTTAGTACTATACAAACCTACATGAGAGTACTTTGTATATTTGCTGTTCTAAAAGGCTTGGTCATTACTCATGTGATCTTCAGATGAGGCTTAAATCCCTTATTTACTTCTAACACACTGGGAGCATTCTCTCTCACTTGGCAGGGCAAACACCTGGTAACATTTAAGCTCTCTGATTCGAAGCTCTTCTCCTTTTTCCCAGACTCACTGGGAACCCACGTGGATAAGAGCATGGATTGGCAGGGGGCCCCACACCAGACTTCTTCTCCCAGAGTTTCCTCCTGATTCCCTATCTTGTTCAGTTAGCAGGTCTCTCTGGCTAAATCTAACCACGTTGGTTTGGTCAACTTGGCTTTCTGGCCATTGTCCCTTCCTTCCTTTCTCACTGTGGCAGCTTCCTCCCTCCTAGAGCCATCAGGTCACTTAAGACTCAGACCTTCCAGGCAGAGCTGGCCCACTCTCTTTAAGACCTACTGTCCTAACCATAATGTCTTTAATGACACTTGTGGTGGTGCTGACTCCAGGTACCTACGCCCATGCCTCCCCTTGCTTCAGTCTTTATTTTTTTCATCCTCTGTTCAATCTTGACACTTCTATTGAAGCCCTAAATCTTAATGAATAGAGCACATTAGTTCTACAAGGCTATTCACATATACAAAAGTTGGAAATGTAAACATTTATTTACATAAGAAAGTACAGAATGCCTGTTTAGGCTTATTTTCAAGCCAAGTAGCTATACAGCAAATTTTCTACTCTACAGCAACAACTAAGCAATCATTAACTAAAATATTCTCTAAACTAAAAGCTACAGCTAAACCTTTACCTGAGACACTGGAAATTCAGGAGCGGGTTCCTGGAAAGCATTAAGAAGGCAGTAAACATTTTTAAGAAATGTAACTCCTAAAATAAAAAGTCAGAATGACTACCCAGGCATCTGTAGAGGAACTCTATTTCATTCAATAAAAATCCAAATATTAACTTAAATCATTCTTCCCAAGTGGTCTCAAGAGTTCTATAAAACTAATGCAGATCAGAGAGTTCTAATGAATGTAACCTCATTCAGAGCACAAAGAGAAGATATCTCAACATCTTATTTAATGAAGACAATAGCTCAGAAAGTAATGATAATTTTATAAATATATTAAGAAAACATTTCCTTATATTCAAAAATATTAAAATATTCAGGCTCTAGTTAGGGAGGAAATGGAAAAATAAGAATATAAACCTTTCTATGACTATTAATAAGAAACTAATTCAAAATGTAAAATTCTTTGTGAAATTTTTATAAATAGACTATGAATACACATTAGTACAAGATGCTAACGAACTCACCATCTTAAGTTACTATCCAAATTAAATAGAAAATCATTGGTTAAAAAGAGCAAACAGAACAAATTCACTTATAATATATCTACATTTGCATGTCTAGGAAGCAGCATCTGTTAAGCACTTTATCTGTATCATGCTTTCTTTGGAAAACTACTAAGAAATAGAGGGTGGGCTGGGCTTGTGGCTCAGTAGTAGAGCACTGCCCTAGCACATTTGAGGCACTGGGTTCGAGCTTCAGAACCACATAAAAATAAATAAACAAAATAAAGGTATTGTGTCCATATACAACTAAAAAAAATTTTTTTTAAAGAAATAGAAAGGGGGACCCATGCTTTCCTATGGTTCTAAACCCCCAAAAGAACACCCCAGATACATTTTAAGAATATTCTTTGAGGAGCTAGGACTGTGGCTCAGTGGCAGAGTGCTTGCCTCACATATGTGACGTACTAGGTTCGATCCTCAGCACCACATGGAAATAAATGAATAAAATAAAGGTATTGTGTACAACTGCACCTAAAAAAAACTAATTAAAAAAAAAAGAATATCTTATCTGAGGGCTGGGGTTGTGGCTCAATGGTAGAGCACTTACCTGGCATGTGTGAGGTACTGGGTTAGATCCTCAGCACCACATAAAAATAAATAAATAAATAAATAAATAAATAAAATAAAGGTATTGTGTTCATTTGCAATTAAAAATTAAATATAATATATATAATATTTATATATTTTCTGAGTAAGCAATGTGTGAGCTATATAAATCATTTATATAGCAAGGTATATGGCAGGAACATCAGAGGAAAAGGTTAAGTAAGGAAGGTTGGAAACAGTGAAGGCAGTGAAGAATGGGAGTTAGAGAAGATATGGCAATTGACTGAAACAAACACAAGATGGCAACTCGTGAACTCACAGCAACTGGAGGTTTGCAACTCCAGTGCGCCTAAGGATATGGAAAAAGTGCAGATTTCCTAAACACAGTCCATCCTTAAGGAAATAGGCATATGAGAGTGACACTTTGTATTTTCTTTCTTCTGTCTGTTCATCTCCAAGTCTGTATAGCCCATTATCTTATTTGAGCATAAAAACCTCTCTGAAGGAAACAAGTAGGTATTTTTATCCATTTTACAGGATAAGGATCAAACTCACAGGTATTAAGTAATTTGCACAAGGGCATGCAAACGGTTGAAAGAAGCAAGAGCTCTTTCTTGCCAGTGCCTCTTGGAGATTAAAAAATATATATTTGTTAAAGAGCTGCAAGTAACAAGGCAGGACTAGAGGGTAAAGTTTAGGTGGGGGCTGAAGGTGTAGCTCAGTGGTGGATGTGTGCTTAGCATGAGTGAGGCCCTGGATTCCAGCTCCAACACCACAAAAAAGTAAAACACTAAAAAGTAAATAACTTTAAAAAAGTACCTTTAGGAGAGATACAAAACAAGCCCAATATGGATAGAGGGGCATTTGTCAGAGGTGATTGTAGATAATGCTCAGAAAGGAAAAGAACATAACTAAAGGAGACAAAAGCCACTAGTAGTAAGTAAAATCTGAAGGATGCTTGTTATTCTGCCCAGGACTGGTAGATTCTTCCAGTGGCCTAAACTGAAACCACCAGTTCAGCCTCACAGGAATCTGTGCACTGATGAAGGGCTTGGCCAACACTCTCATGTTCTTCTGCCCCTTGGGAATATTTCTGTGTGCAGATGAATAACAGGCAGGGGAATGGTGTGAAATAAGAAGGTCAGAAAAGAAAATGAGGGACCTAGAGTAGGGAGGTATAGAGACAGCTGAGGGGCTCTGTGGATGGAATATGGAGTCAGGCCTGAACAGGTGTGAGGCAGAGGGCATGCAATTCCCACAGCATGCTCCTGGTGTCCCTCGAACCCATGAGGCTCTGGAAACCTTCTCTGGGGAAGACGCATAAAGTATAAGACAGTGTGTTACATGTAAAACTTATAGTTCTGAACAAATTATACATGAATTAAGAAGAGGGAGAAAAGCAGAAGGCATGGCAAATAAGAAGGGAATCATAGACAAAGGAGATTATTCTGGAAATTATCAAATGCCTGTGATTTATGATCTATATCAACATTATTTCACCATCAATTTCACTGAATATTTTCCTTATAAATGCTTTCCAAATCACCAACAATCATTTCAGAAAAATGTACATATGACAAATCCTACATGCAAATATCTCCAGAGTAGGGGCTGGGGTTATGGCTCAGTGGTAGAGTTCTCACCTAGCGTGTGTAAGGCACTGGGTTCGATCCTCAGTACCACATGAAAATAAAAGGTATTGTGTCCAACTACAACTAAAAAATGAATATTAAAAAAAAATCTCCAGGGTGAAAGCGGTCAGAATCAAGATGGGTCAACTTATACCAAGGCCTAACAAAAATAAATAAATAAATAATAAATAAAGCTGGAAGGTTATAACAGCAGGGATCTCATGCACACATGCCTGATAACAAGAACTATGACAAAAGAGTCTGCCAGAACCACAACCTTGAACAATGACCACTGATACCTTAGACAGGAAATATTTCTACAAAGGACATCTGTCCAGTAACTGTCCATTCAACCTTGAATGGACACCACTTTTGTTATGAATACTTGAACACCCTTATTATTAATCCTATGGCCAAAGATTATTGTTTCAAAATAACTTTCAAAATCCTCCTCATTTTGCCTTTACCCCATCCCCTTTGAATCTGCCCAGGGTCTCCAACACATGCGTGTTCTGTACTATAATGCTCCCTGCTTACTACCAAATAAACATCAATTTGACATTAGCTATATAGAGACAATAGCAGCTAACAATTATGGTTATTAACCATGTATTAAAGAAAACCCTTACACAACCCTTTTTGGTAGAGGTACATGACCATCTCCATTACAGCTGAGAAAATGCTGAAGCCAAGGTGCGGAATTAGTATCTGAACCTCCATATCCTGGGTCAAGAGCATGAGCTTTGCTGATCATGTGAGACAAGAGTAAGGTCATCCACAGGTCTTCATTCCTTTTTCTATGGCTATCAATACAGTTAAATAGAAAGCACCAGAGCTGGGGTTGGAGCTCAGTGGTAGAGCACTTGCCTAGCTAGCGTGCATGAGGCACTGGGTTCAATTCTTAGCACCACATATAAATAAATAAAATAAAGGTCCATCAACAACTAAAAAAATATTTTAAAAAAATATAAAGCACCAGGCCTTGTCCTTGACAACATGTTGCTGTAGGATGAGGGGAGACCAAGGATAGGTCATGGCTCGGCTGGATAATTAATCTGGAGCAGGACTATGAAGAAGAAAAGTCAGGATGTTTCAGTTTGGAGAAAGGGAGAAATTTTTTTTCATGTCCCAGAGGAATCTACTTGCATTCATGTTAAACTGGGTCAGTTACTGTAGAAATATTAGGAATTCAGCACCAGGAAACAAATATGTATTTCAGGTGGATGACTATTTCTGAGAATAATCTTGTGAAAAGTTGATTATAAATCCACATATATGAACATGAATGAATTTAGGGAGTGTATAAAAAGACTCATATATTTCATACTTTGAAAAACCTGGAGAGTGTGTGTGTATATATATATATATATATATATATATATATACACACACAAAAAAAAAAAACACACACACAGACATTAAAGAGTAGAAATATATATGCCAATCGAAATTCATCATGAAATATATATCATCCACAGATCCAAAAATATTTATTTTACTGAACATGGATTTATGTATCATGTTGTTCAAGTAGGAAGCTCACCTGGAGGTTGAATTTTCAGTTCCAACACCGTTTAGGAGGAGTGATCTCTTCTCACAATTTCTATCTGCCAATTCAGCCACCTCACAAGAATGTACGTGGGATAGGAGGTAGGATTCTATATGTGCATGTAAAAATGCATGTTGCTGAATAGGCTACAGAGAAAGGGAGACAGGAATTCACATATTTGTTAACTTTCAAAACACATGGAGAACTATTTCTATTAAATTGGACTAGATTTATAACACCTACCCTTTATAATGCAAAAGGCAAGCCCAACTATACACCAGGCCTCCTCTGAACTGCCTGTATTTCTATTCTGTTTGAGTTATTTTTCTCCATCATATTAGTATTCGTAGTCACAATCTAGTAGGGTATGGGTTAGTGTCAGGGATTCAGTATTTCGAACGGAAAATAGGAAAAAGAATCCAATGTGTAGGCAAATATGTGCTACACAAAAATCTTCCCACTCTCATCCAGAACAATGCCTTGACATTACCTTCACAATAAGTAAGTCACAATTTGAGGGGAAGAGTTAGAAAAGCTGTGAATACATATGTGGAATGGAAAATGCTCAGGAGTTCAGAAGCTTGGAGGTGGTAGAGGAGTTTCCATGAGTAAGTGACAGGGTAAACACACCACAAACATGGAGCTGGGCTGGCCTAAAGACTTTGTGAGAAACTGCCTCTAAGGTTGGGCACTTGAAATATATGTTGTTGTCAGGAGCTTTAGCTTCCTTTGTAGTGAGACCATCAAACCTGGTCTGCATCTATGTGACCTAGAGGACATGGTTTCTGATTTTCCAATGAACATGAGGCAGAAGTGCTGAATTCTCTCTTTGCAGGTAAACTGTGGCCACTGGGGTCTAAGTGTCTCCCTGTGTGGACTGTGAAGCCATTTGGTCATCCTCCACTTTTCGTGGTGTTTCTTGCTGCTGCACTGGGAGTTTGGAATTTGCTGCAGGAAATACAAGGAGTTCAACTGGGACACAGTGCTGGAGGGAGTTCTGGCACGTGTGGTGGGTCAAGGTCCTAGGAGAATGCACCAGCCAGGCTTCTATCCCACAGAGCTTGCCCCCTTGACCATAGCAACCTGATTCTGAACATTGCCCTGAAACCTCTCCATATAACAAGATGCCTTTACACAGAAGGGTCTGCTCACTGCACCATGTCAGTCACAAGCCATTTGGAAGCCAGTGGCAGATCCACATGGCCCCACCACAGATGTTTTATCACACACCTGCACACCACTGCTCTAGGCCCACTACTCAGCAGGCCCCAACTTACTGGCATCTCTGTTTTACACCATTTTCATGAAAGCCAGTCAATCAAGGCACTGTCTGGTACACTCATGATCAGCAACAGGACATCCAAAGGTTCTCCAGTGCCACCTGGTCATGGGAATTTCAAAAATTTCATGGTATTTATCTAGCTAGCCATTTTTAAAGGATGAAGTTGGAGGCACTGTGGGTTTCCATTCCTTCAGGAACCATTAAATGGTGAGGAAGCTCATTTCAAAGAAAGCTCTGGAGAACTCTCACAAACAAGGCTTTCCAAAGAGTGGCCAAAAGGTCACAGGAAGCCAGGCCCATTGAGGTCTACAATGTGAGCTCCACGTGTGTTTGGACTCTCCACTATGGCTGCCAGGTCTTTAAGAATAAAATCATGTGATATCCAGGCTGAGATTCCCAGTGCTCTGTGGAAAGCCAGCCTGGGCCTAGATCTCAGTTTCCAAGGGCGACTCTCATGCGGGGCCTCCTAACATCCCGACACAATTCTCGGCAATACTTCTCTGAGGTCAGTTCCAGAACTCAGTCTCGAAGGGGAATCACACCAGAGTTCAAGCCCAGATGGACCCAGTCATCTCTTCCCACTGCCACACCAATGACCACAATTCAAACCAAAACACTGCCACATGGCCCTCATCTTCTTCCATATAGACACTCATGATAACCTCTGGCTGGAGGTTTCCATGAGGGGCACAGCCCAAGACAGTGTCCACAATGAGCTCCCTTGCCTCTCATCTGCCTAATGTCAGGGTGGCCTGGACACCCTTCCTGTGGACCTGGAGTGATCAAATAGGCCTGCCGTTAATACTGCTCTACTTCTCCAATTGGAGGCCTACTGACTGCCGGGTATAGATTCTTTGTGTGAACTGGAGTCATGAGAAAACCCAAGCACCTATGGGCTAGCCTCTGCAGGGCTTTGAAGGACTCATTTGACACAAAGGATCCCTATTCTCACTTGATGGAAGTCAGGAACCTTACAGAGGAAGGCGAGAGACTTCATCCACGATGACTGTTTTTGTGCCAATTTGGCTTTGGATGCACACATGGGATCTTTCTTTGGATCCATCAGGTGCTGACAATCTAAGCCACAGCCTCACACAGGGCCAAGAGGCTGATTCAGACACATCCCTTTGCAAAGCAATTAAGCAAAGAGCCACAGGTGATGCCCATTCATTTCCATTTGAAAACTGTTTTCTTCAGGCTTCACAAAGGGGTGCCCTGAGGCAAAGGCCTTCCTGACATTCAGGGCAACAGAACAATAGGTAAGCCAAAGGCCCAAAGCAGGGTTTCTCCAGGGAGACTTTACTGGTCACACTGCTATCTGAGTTTTCTGAGATGCTCACCATTCCTTTCAGCTATCCAGTACATGGCCATGTCACCGAGCTTGGAGGTGGTACACATCTTAGACACAAAACCATGAGCCTATTCTGGAGAGTGGCCAGAATTCAGGAAGAAAACAGGAACTCAGGAAGATGGTAGGTGTTGCCCATCCATAAGGCAAGCCACAGTCCATTCATAAATTGGGCAGCATGAATGCTGGGAAGCTTTCTACTAGACAGGACACATCCATTGATGCATTCTCTTTTCTAATGTCTACAACCAGGGACACAGTGGGATACACAAACATAGAAACACTCGCCTTGTGAAAAGCCTTACTAGAAACAGTCCACTCCAAACCAAACAAACCGCCTTTCCTACCTATTCTCAGAACATGAGACAAAACCACAAACTCACACCCACACCCACAAAGGCACCTCCTTCCAAGTTGGTCTGTGACTACCCGGAGTGTCGTCTGACTGGTGGGCCATACTATGTTCCCCCGAAAGGGCCTGTCCTGTCTCACATCTGGCCTCCTTGGCCAACTCTGTGAAGTTGTCAGGAGCCAGCGGTGAGCCACTACCTGCTTTCTCAGGAAAGGCCCCTCTGCAGAGCTTTCCTGGCATTTGGCAATCCTGACATCAGTGGGTACCAAGAAAGACTGACTCCTTCCTTGGTAAATCCAAACAAGTGAGCCCACTGGGACTGGGACTGGGACTGGCTCTGGGAGCCTGGCTTCCTGGATCCCAAGTTCAGAGAGTTCCATTACCAAGGAAGTGAGGTGAGGTCACTTCCTTCAGGAACTGAATGAGGTCACTGCCTTGGCAACCACTGTGTCCTAACAGTTGCTTCTAAGGCTCCCATGAGATGGAGGCTGCCCCTCCTTCCTGTGACACTTTCACAAGTTAGAATGGAATATAAACCATAGGCACCAAGGAACAGCTCTCCACACAGGCCTGCTTTGGTCCATCTTGTCTACATTAAGAAGAGAGAGGCTCATTCAGACACATCCCTTCATCCTGACCAGGTTGTTAGCCATGGAAGGTAACTTCTGCTCTCTCAAGTCCTTCATAGCTGCCAACATCTTCTCCAGGGATCATTTCTGCATGGACCTTTGAGGTTCTCAGCAGGTGGAAGATCCCCCACATTCCTGTATTGTAAGACCAACTCTGTCCCTGCTCTTCTGTAAAGTTAGATTGAGGGAACAGTGTATGGTTAGGGTGAAGAACCTGTTGGATTTGGCTTAGGAATCACTCTGCTGGATGAAGAATGGTATTGGGAACCTGCGATACTTATAATAATATATAGGTGAAATATATGCATGAAAACAGAAATCCAAGTAAGATCTGAAGGCCAGAAGGGCGTTGGGCCCTTGATTGGGATACTTAGCTTTGAATGACTTTCTGCACAGATGTCTCAGATAAATCGATATACAATGGCATAGGACCTTGTACCTTGGATGATTGAATGTAGAAGAGAACATCCAGTCAAAAAGGGATAGTTGGTAGGATTAGGAAGATAGTTGGTAGGTCTAGAAAGAAGAGTGAGTATACAATTTGGACCAAAAGTTCTTTAGCAATAGGGTGTCGGTTAGAGAGTGAATGTAAATGTCAGCCCATGTGAGGAGTCAGTCACAATGATGAACTGGGGAACATATGTAGGAAAGCAGATATCATTAGAGACATTAGGAAATCAGGCAAAGTATAAAGTGAGTGAGAGGATTAGACATTTTCAACAGGGTTGAGGTTGAATATATCATCTTAGGCAGAAACAAATGTGTAGTCACCAATAGGATTCACATTTGAGAGCATTAGGCAACCTGGACAAGGATGTATTTAGTAATACATGCTCACTTTCCAATGAGGCTTTCTTACACTCATAAGTGTGACCTTTGCATTTTGTGTCCAGAATATCACTGTGATAAAATGTATATGGAGATCAGGTGACATGAGTGTTTCTTCCACCATTTCTGGGAGTAATATGTTGAAGACATATAAATTAGCCTTTGGGGGTACAAATAGGTGTACCCTGGGTCTATGAATATAGAGACAATGCATGAATAGACCGTACTGTGAATAAATATTATAACAGGTTCCAATTTAAATAATGGATTGAATTGATATCTGAAAATATATAGGAAATCTAATATTGATACACAACCAATCATTCCAACCAGTTATACATCTAATGGTGATATTAGGGTTATGGTTTACCATGAAGGGGGTGTGAGTTTTGCTTCACAAGGGATTATGGAAATGGAAAAGAATGTGTTTGGAAAGAAGTCTCATGAAAAGACCAGTCAAGAAACGTGGAGGAATACATGTGTTCTGAAGCAGGAAGTGATTGAAAGGGAACCAAATGCCTAGAAATTTGTGAACTTGAGGATGAAATACATATCCTATGATGTGCATCAACTGAAGAAATAGTAATGTACCAGTGTTGAATACAAATGAACGTCAAAATACACATCATGTCCCATAGGAATCTACTTGCATTCATGTTAAACTGGGTCAGTTACTGTAGAAATATTAGGATTTCAGCACTAGGAAACAAATATGTATTTCAGGTGGATGACTATTTCTGAGAATATTCTTGTGAAGAGTTGAATATAAATCCACATATATGAACATGAATGAATTTAGGGAGTGTATAATAAGACACATACATTTCATATTTTGAAAAATCTTGAGAGTGTGTGTATGTATGTGTATATATATATATATATATATATATATATATATATATATATATATATATATACATACACACACAAAAAACACACACACACAGACATTAAAGAGTAGAAATATATATGCAAATCGAAATTCATCATGAAATATTTATCATCCACATATCCAAAAATATTTATTTTACTGAACATGTATTTATGTATCATGTTGTTCTAGTGGGAAGCTCACCTGGAGGTTGAATTTTCAGTTCCAACAGCATTTAGGAGGATTGATCTCTTCTCACAATTTGTATCTGCCAATTCAGCCACCTCACAAGAATGTACATGGGATAGGAGGTAGGATTCTATATGTGCATGTAAAAATGCATGTTGCTGAATAGGCTACAGAGAAAGGGAGACAGGAATTCACATATTTGTTAACTTTCAAAACACATGGAGAACTATTACTATTAAATTGGACTAGATGTATAACACCTACCCTTTATAATGCAAAAGGCAAGCCCAACTATACACCAGGCCTCCTCTGAACTGCCTGTATTTCTATTCTGTTTGAGTTATTTTTCTCCATCATATGAGTATTCGTAGTCACAATCTAGTAGGGTATGGGTTAGTGTCAGGGATTCAGTATTTCGAACGGAAAATAGGAAAATGAATCCAATGTGTAGGCAAATATGTGCTACACAAAAATCTTCCCACTCTCATCCAGAACAATGCCTTGACATTACCTTCGCAATAAGTAAGTCACAATTTGAGGGGAAGAGTTAGAAAAGCTGTGAATACATATGTGGAATGGAAAATGCTCAGGAGTTCACAACCTTGGAGGTGGTAGAGGAGTTTCCATGAGTAAGGGACAGGGTAAACACTCCACAAACATGGAGCTCTGCTGGCCTAAAGACTTTGTGAGAAACTGCCTCTGAGGTTGGGCACTTGAAATATATGTTGTTGTCAGGAGCTTTAGCTTCCTTTGTAGTGAGACCATCAAACCTGGTCTGCATCTATGTGACCTGGAGGACACGGTTTCTGATTTTCCAATGAACATGAGGCAGAAGTGCTGAATTCTCTCTTTGCAGGTAAACTGTGGCCACTGGGGTCTAAGTGTCTCCCTGTGTGGACTGTGAAGCCATTTGGTCACCCTCCACTTTTCGTGGTGTTTCTTGCTGCTGCACGGTGAGTTTGGAATTTGCTGCAGGAAATACAAGGAGTTCAACTGGGACACAGTGCTGGAGGGAGTTCTGTCACGTGTGGTGGGTCAAGGTCCTAGGAGAATGCACCAGCCAGGCTTCTATCCCACAGAGCTTGCCCCCTTGACCATAGCAACCTGATTCTGAACATTGCCCTGGAACCTCTCCTTATAACAAGATGCCTTTACACAGAAGGGTCTGCTCACTGCACCATGTCAGTCACAAGCCATTTGGAAGCCAGTGGCAGATCCACATGGCCCCACCACAGATATTTTATCACACACCTGCACACCACTGCTCTAGGCCCACTACTCAGCAGGCCCCAACTTACTGGCATCTCTGTTTTACACCATTTTCATGAAAGCCAGTCAATCAAGGCACTGTCTGGTACACTCATGATCAGCAACAGGACATCCAAAGGTTCTCCAGTGCCACCTGGTCATGGGAATTTCAAAAATTTCATGGTATTTATCTAGCTAGCCATTTTTAAAGGATGAAGTTGGAGGCACTGTGGGTTTCCATTCCTTCAGGAACCATTAAATGGCGAGGAAGCTCATTTCAACGAAAGCTCTGGAGAACTCTCACAAACAAGGCTTCCCAAAGAGTGGCCAAAAGGCCACAGGAAGCCAGGCCCATTGAGGTCTACAATGTGAGCTCCACGTGTGTTTGGACTCTCCACTATGGCTGCCAGGTCTTTAAGAATAAAATCATGTGATATCCGGGCTGAGATTCCCAGTGCTCTGTGGAAAGCCAGCCTGGGCCTAGATCTCAGTTTCCAAGGGCGACTCTCATGTGTGGCCTCCTAACATCCCGACACAATTCTCGGCAATACTTCTCTGAGGTCAGTTCCAGAACTCAGTCTCGAAGCTGAATCACAACAGAGTTCAAGCCCAGGTGGACCCAGTCATCTCTTCCCACTGCCACACCAATGACCACAATTCAAACCAAAACACTGCCACATGGCCCTCATCTTCTTCCACATAGACACTCATGATAACCTCTGGCTGGAGGTTTCCATGAGGGGCACAGTCCAAGACAGTGTCCACAATGAGCTCCCTTGCCTCTCATCTGCCTATTGTCAGGGTGGCCTGGACACCCTTCCTGTGGACCTGGAGTGATCAAATAGGCCTGCCGTTAATACTGCTCTACTTCTCCAATTGGAGGCCTACTGACTGCCGGGTATAGATTCTTTGTGTAAACTGGAGTCATGAGAAAACCCAAGCACCTATGGGCTAGCCTCTGCAGGGCTTTGAAGGACTCATTTGACACAAAGGATCCCTATTCTCACTTGATGGAGGTCAGGAACCTTACAGAGGAAGGCGAGAGACTTCATCCACGATGACTGCCTTTGTGCCAATTTGTCTTTGGATGCACACATGGGATCTTTCTTTGGATCCATCAGGTGCTGACAATCTAAGCCACAGCCTCACACAGGGCCAAGAGGCTGATTCAGACACATCCCTTTGCAAAGCAATTAAGCAAAGAGCCACAGGTGATGCCCATTCATTTCCATTTGAAAACTGTTTTCTTCAGGCTTCACAAAGGGGTGCCCTGAGGCAAAGGCCTTCCTGACATTCAGGGCAACAGAACAATAGGTAAGCCAAAGGCCCAAAGCAGGGGTTCTCCAGGGAGACTTTACTGGTCACACTGCTATCTGAGTTTTCTGAGATGCTCACCATTCCTTTCAACTATCCAGTACATGGCCATGTCACCGAGCTTGGAGGTGGTACACATCTTAGACACAAAACCATGAGCCTATTCTGGAGAGTGGCCAGAATTCAGGAAGAAAACAGGAACTTAGGAAGATGGTAGGTGTTGCCCATCCAGAAGGCAAGCCACAGTCCATTCATAAATTGGGCAGCATGAATGCTGGGAAGCTTTCTACTAGACAGGACACATCCATTGACGCATTCTCTTTTCTAATGTCTACAACCAGGGACACAGTGGGATACACAAACATAGAAACACTCGCCTTGTCAAAAGCCTTACTAGAAACAGTCCACTCCAAACCAAACAAACCGCCTTTCCTACCTATTCTCAGAATATGAGACAAAACCACAAACTCACACCCACACCCACAAAGGCACCTCCTTCCAAGTTGGTCTGTGACTACCCGGAGTGTCGTCTGACTGGTGGGCCATACTATGTTTCCCCGAAAGGGCCTGTCCTGTCTCACATCTGGCCTCCTTGGCCAACTCTGTGAAGTTGTCAGGAGCAAGCGGTGAGCCACTACCTGCTTTCTCAGGAAAGGCCCCTCTGCAGAGCTTTCCTGGCATTTGGCAATCCTCACATCAGTGGGTACCAAGAAAGACTGACTCCGTCCTTGGTAAATCCAAACAAGTGAGCCCACTGGGACTGGGACTGGGACTGCCTCTGGGTGCCTGGCTTCCTGGATCCCAAGTTCAGAGAGTTCCATCACCAAGGAAGTGAGGTGAGGTCACTTCCTTCAGGAACTGAATGAGGTCACTGCCTTGGCAACCACTGTGTCCTAACAGTTGCTTCCAAGGCTCCCATGAGATGCATGCTGCCCCTCCTTCCTGTGACACTTTCACAAGTTAGAAAGGAATATCAACCATAGGCACCAAGGAACAGCTCTCCACACAGGCCTGCTTTGGTCCATCTTGTCTACATTAAGAAGAGAGAGGCTCATTCAGACACATCCCTTCATCCTGACCAGTTTGTTTGCCATGGAAGATGACTTCTGCTCTCTCAGGTCCTTCATAGCTGCCTACGTCTTCTCCAGGGATCATTTCTGCATGGACCTTTGAGGTTCTCAGCAGGTGGAAGATCCCCCACATTCCTGTATTGTAAGACCCACTCTGTCCCTGCTCTTCTGTAAAGTTAGATTGAGGGAACAGTGTATGGTTAGGGTGAAGAACCTGTTGGATTTGGCTTAGGAATCACTCTGCTGGATGAAGAATGGTATTGGGAACCTGCGATACTTATAATAATATATAGGTGAAATATATGTATGAAAACAGAAATCCAAGTAAGATCTGAAGGCCAGAAGGGCGTTGGGCCCTTGATTGGGATACTTAGCTTTGAATGACTTTCTGCACAGATGTCTCAGATAAATCGATATACAATGGCATAGGACCTTGTACCTTGGATGATTGAATGTAGAAGAGAACATCCAGTCAAAAAGGGATAGTAGGTAGGATTAGGAAGATAGTTGGTAGGTTTAGGAAGAAGAGCGAGTATACAATTTGGACCAAAAGTTCGTTAGCAATAGGGTGTTGGTTAGAGAGTGAATGTAAATGTCAGCCCATGTGAAGAGTCAGTCACAATGATGAACTGGGGAACATATGTAGGAAAGCAGATATCATTAGAGACATTAGGAAATCAGGCAAAGTATAAAGTGAGTGAGAGGATTAGACATTTTCAACAGGGTTGAGGTTGAATATATCATCTAAGGAAGAAACAAATGTGTAGTCACCAATAGGATTCACATTTGAGAGCATTAGGCAACCTGGACAAGGATGTATTTAGTAATCCATGCTCACTTTCCAATGAGGCTTTCTTACACTCATAAGTGTGACCTTTGCATTTTGTGTCCAGAATATCACTGTGATAAAATGTATATGGAGATCAGGTGACATGAGTGTTTCTTCCACCATTTCTGGGAGTAATATGTTGAAGACATATAAATTAGCCTTTGGGGGTACAAATAGGTGTACCCTGGGTCTATGAATATAGAGACAATGCATGAATAGACCGTACTGTGAATAAATATTATAACAGGTTCCAATTTAAATAATGGATTGAATTGCTATCTGAAAATATATAGGAAATCTAATATTGATACACAACCATTCATTCCAACCAGTTATACATCTAATGGTGATATTAGGGTTATGGTTTACCATGAAGGAGGTGTGAGTTTTGCTTCACAAGGGATTATGGAATTGGAAAAGAATGTGTTTGGAAAGAAGTCTCATGAAAAGCCCAGTCAAGAAACGTGGAGGAATGCATGTGTTCTGAAGCAGGAAGTGATTGAAAGGGAACCAAATGCCTAGAAATTTGTGAACTTGAGGATGAAATACATATCCTATGATGTGCATCAACTGAAGAAATAGTAATGTACCAGTGTTGAATACAAATGAACGTCAAAATGCACATCATGTCCCATAGGAATCTACTTGCATTCATGTTAAACTGGGTCAGTTACTGTACAAATATTAGGATTTCAGCACTAGGAAACAAATATGTATTTCAGGTGGAAGACTATTTCTGAGAATATTCTCGTAAAGACTTGATTATAAATCCACATATATGAACATGAATGAATTTAGGGAGTGTATAATAAGACACATACATTTCATATTTTGAAAAATCTTGAGAGTGTGTGTATGTGTATATATATATATATATATATATATATATATATATATACACACACTAAAAAAACACACACACACAGACATTAAAGAGTAGAAATATATATGCCAATCGAAATTCATCATGAAATATTTATCATCCACAGATCCAAAAATATTTATTTTACTGAACATGTGTTTATGTATCATGTTGTTCTAGTGGGAAGCTCACCTGGAGGTTGAATTTTCAGTTCCAACAATGTTTAGGAGGAGTGATCTCTTCTCACAATTTGTATCTGCCAATTCAGCCACCTCACAAGAATGTACGTGGGATAGGAGGTAGGATTCTATATGTGCATGTAAAAATGCATGTTGCTGAATAGGCTACAGAGAAAGGGAGACAGAAATTCACATATTTGTTAACTTTCAAAACACATGGAGAACTATTTCTATTAAATTGGACTAGATGTATAACACCTACCCTTTATAATGCAAAAGGCAAGTCCAACTATACACCAGGCCTCCTCTGAACTGCCTGTATTTCTATTCTGTTTGAGTTATTTTTCTCCATCATATTAGTATTCATAGTCACAATCTAGTAGGGTATGGGTTAGTGTCAGGGATTCAGTATTTCGAACGAAAAATAGGAAAATGAATCCAATGTGTAGGCAAATATGTGCTACACAAAAATCTTCCCACTCTCATCCAGAACAATGCCTTGACATTACCTTCACAATAAGTAAGTCACAATTTGAGGGGAAGAGTTAGAAAAGCTGTGAATACATATGTGGAATGGAAAATGCTCAGGAGTTCACAACATTGGAGGTGGTAGAGGAGTTTCCATGAGTAAGGGACAGGGTAAACACTCCACAAACATGGAGCTCTGCTGGCCTAAAGACTTTGTGAGAAACTGCCTCTGAGGTTGGGCACTTGAAATATATGTTGTTGTCAGGAGCTTTCGCTTCCTTTGTAGTGAGACCATCAAACCTGGTCTGCATCTATGTGTCCTGGAGGACATGGTTTCTGATTTTGCAATGAACATGAGGCAGAAGTGCTGAATTCTCTCTTTGCAGGAAAACTGTGGCCACAGGGGTCTAAGTGTCTCCCTGTGTGGACTGTGAAGCCATTTGGTCATTCTCCACTTTTCGTGGTGTTTCTTGCTGCTGCACTGGGAGTTTGGAATTTGCTGCAGGAAATACAAGGAGTTCAACTGGGACACAGTGCTGGAGGGAGTTCTGTCACGTGTGGTGGGTCAAGGTCCTAGGAGAATGCACCAGCCAGGCTTCTATCCCACAGAGCTTGCCCCCTTGACCATAGCAACCTGATTCTGAACATTGCCCTGGAACCTCTCCTTATAACAAGATGCCTTTACACAGAAGGGTCTGCTCACTGCACCATGTCAGTCACAAGCCATTTGGAAGCCAGTGGCAGATCCACATGGCCCCACCACAGATATTTTATCACACACCTGCACACCACTGCTCTAGGCCCACTACTCAGCAGGCCCCAACTTACTGGCATCTCTGTTTTACACCATTTTCATGAAAGCCAGTCAATCAAGGCACTGTCTGGTACACTCATGATCAGCAACAGGACATCCAAAGTTCTCCAGTGCCACCTGGTCATGGGAATTTCAAAAATTTCATGGTATTTATCTAGCTAGCCATTTTTAAAGGATGAAGTTGGAGGCACTGTGGGTTTCCATTCCTTCAGGAACCATTAAATGGCGAGGAAGCTCATTTCAACGAAAGCTCTGGAGAACTCTCACAAACAAGGCTTCCCAAAGAGTGGCCAAAAGGTCACAGGAAGCCAGGCCCATTGAGGTCTACAATGTGAGCTCCACGTGTGTTTGGACTCTCCACTATGGCTGCCAGGTCTTTAAGAATAAAATCATGTGATATCCGGGCTGAGATTCCCAGTGCTCTGTGGAAAGCCAGCCTGGGCCTAGATCTCAGTTTCCAAGGGCGAGTCTCATGCGGGGCCTCCTAACATCCCGACACAATTCTCGGCAATACTTCTCTGAGGTCAGTTCCAGAACTCAGTCTCGAAGGGGAATCACACCAGAGTTCAAGCCCAGGTGGACCCAGTCATCTCTTCCCACTGCCACACCAATGACCACAATTCAAACCAAAACACTGCCACATGGCCCTCATCTTCTTCCACATAGACACTCATGATAACCTCTGGCTGGAGGTTTCCATGAGGGGCACAGCCCAAGACAGTGTCCACAATGAGCTCCCTTGCCTCTCATCTGCCTATTGTCAGGGTGGCCTGGACACCCTTCCTGTGGACCTGGAGTGATCAAATAAACCTGCCGTTAATACTGCTCTACTTCTCCAATTGGAGGCCTACTGACTGCCGGGTATAGATTCTTTGTGTGAACTGGAGTCATGAGAAAACCCAAGCACCTATGGGCTAGCTTCTGCAGGGCTTTGAAGGACTCATTTGACACAAAGGATCCCTATTCTCACTTGATGGAGGTCAGGAAAATTACAGAGGAAGGCGAGAGACTTCATGCACGATGACTGCCTTTGTGCCAATTTGGCTTTGGATGCACACATGGGATCTTTCTTTGGATCCATCAGGTGCTGACAATCTAAGCCACAGCCTCACACAGGGCCAACAGGCTGATTCAGACACATCCATTTGCAAAGCAATTAAGCAAAGAGCCACAGGTGATGCCCATTCATTTCCATTTGAAAACTGTTTTCTTCAGGCTTCACAAAGGGGTGCCCTGAGGCAAAGGCCTTCCTGACATTCAGGGCAACAGAACAATAGGTAAGCCAAAGGCCCAAAGCAGGGTTTCTCCAGGGAGACTTTACTGGTCACACTGATATCTGAGTTTTCTGAGATGCTCACCATTCCTTTCAACTATCCAGTACATGGCCATGTCACCGAGCTTGGAGGTGGTGCATATCTTGGACACAAAACCATGAGCCTATTCTGGAGAGTGGCCAGAATTCAGGAAGAAAACAGGAACTCAGGAAGATGGTAGGTGTTGCCCATCCAGAAGGCAAGCCACAGTCCATTCATAAATTGGGCAGCATGAATGCTGGGAAGCTTTCTACTAGACAGGACACATCCATTGATGCATTCTCTTTTCTAATGTCTACAACCAGGGACACAGTGGGATACACAAACATAGAAACACTCGCCTTGTGAAAAGCCTTACTAGAAACAGTCCACTCCAAACCAAACAAACCGCCTTTCCTACCTATTCTCAGAACATGAGACAAAACCACAAACTCACACCCACACCCACAAAGGCACCTCCTTCCAAGTTGGTCTGTGACTACCCGGAGTGTCGTCTGACTGGTGGGCCATACTATGTTTCCCCGAAAGGGCCTATCCTGTCTTACATCTGGCCTCCTTGGCCTACTCCGTGAAGTTGTCCGGAGCCAGTGTTGAGCCAGTACCTGCTTTCTCAGGAAAGGCCCCTCTGCAGAGCTTTCCTGGCATTTGGCAATCCTCACATCAGTGGGTACCAAGAAAGACTGACTCCTTCCTTGGTAAATCCAAACAAGTGAGCCCACTGGGACTGGGACTGGGACTGACTCTGGGTGCCTGGCTTCCTGGATCCCAAGTTCAGAGAGTTCCATCACCAAGGAAGTGAGGTGAGGTCACTTCCTTCAGGAACTGAATGAGGTCACTGCCTTGGCAACCACTGTGTCCTAACAGTTGCTTCCAAGGCTCCCATGAGATGGAGGCTGCCCCTCCTTCCTGTGACACTTTCACAAGTTAGAATGGAATATCAACCATAGGCACCAAGGAACAGCTCTCCACACAGGCCTGCTTTGGTCCATCTTGTCTACATTAAGAAGAGAGAGGCTCATTCAGACACATCCCTTCATCCTGACCAGGTTGTTTGCCATGGAAGATGACTTCTGCTCTCTCAGGTCCTTCATAGCTCCTGCATCTTCTCCAGGGATCATTTCTGCATGGCCCTTTGAGTTTCTCAGCAGGTGGAAGATCCCCCACATTCCTGTATTGTAAGACCAACTCTGTCCCTGCTCTTCTGTAAAGTTAGATTGAGGGAACAGTGTATGGTTAGGGTGAAGAACCTGTTTGATTTGGCTTAGGAATCACTCTGCTGGATGAAGAATGGTATTGGGAACCTGCGATAGTTATAATAATATATAGGTGAAATATATGTATGAAAACAGAAATCCAAGTAAGATCTGAAGGCCAGAAGGGCATTGGGTCCTTGATTGGGATACTTAGCTTTGAATGACTTTCTGCACAGATGTCTCAGATAAATCGATATACAATGGCATAGGACCTTGTACCTTGGATGATTGAATGTAGAAGAGAACATCCAGTCAAAAAGGGATAGTAGGTAAGATTAGGAAGATAGTTGGTAGGTTTAGGAAGAAGAGCGAGTATACAATTTGGACCAAAAGTTCTTTAGCAATAGGGTGTCGGTTAGAGAGTGAATGTAAATGTCAGCCCATGTGAAGAGTCAGTCACAATGATGAACTGGGGAACATATGTAGGAAAGCAGATATCATTAGAGACATTAGGAAATCAGGTAAAGTATAAAGTGAGGGAGAGGATTAGACATTTTCAACAGGGTTGAGGTTGAATATATCATCTTAGGAAGAAACAAATGTGTAGTCACCAATAGGATTCACATTTGAGAGCATTAGGCAACCTGGACAAGGATGTATTTAGTAATCCATGCTTACTTTCCAATGAGGCTTTCTTACAATCATAAGTGTGACCTTTGCATTTTGTGTCCAGAATATCACTGTGATAAAATGTATATGGAGATCAGGTGACATGAGTGTTTCTTCCACCATTTCTGGGAGTAATATGTTGAAGACATATAAATTAGCCTTTGGGGGTACAAATAGGTGTACCCTGGGTCTATGAATATAGAGACAATGCATGAATAGACCATACTGTGAATAAATATTATAACAGGTTCCAATTTAAATAATGGATTGAATTGATATCGGAAAATATATAAAAAATCTAATATTGATACACAACCATTCATTCCAACCAGTTATACATCTAATGGTGATATGAGGGTTATGGTTTACCATGAAGGGGGTGTGAGTTTTGCTTCACAAGGGATTATGGAAATGGAAAAGAATGTGTTTGGAAAGAAGTCTCATGAAAAGACCAGTCAAGAAACGTGGAGGAATACATGTGTTCTGAAGCAGGAAGTGATTGAAAGGGAACCAAATGCCTAGAAATTTGTGAACTTGAGGATGAAATACATATCCTATGATGTGCATCAACTGAAGAAATAGTAATGTACCAGTGTTGAATAAAAATGAACGTCAAAATACACATCATGTCCCATAGGAATCTACTTGCATTCATGTTAAACTGGGTCAGTTACTGTAGAAATACTAGAATTTCAGCAGTAGGAAACAAATATGTATTTCAGGTGGATTACTATTTCTGAGAATATTCTTGTGAAGAGTTGATTATAAATCCACATATATGAACATGAATGAATTTAGGGAGTGTATAATAAGACACATACATTTCATATTTTGAAAAATCTTGAGAGTGTGTGTATGTGTGTATATATATATATATATATATATATATATATATATATATATACACACACACATTAAAAAAACACACACAGCAGACATTAAAGAGTAGAAATATATATGCCAATCGAAATTCATCATGAAATATTTATCATCCACAGATCCAAAAGTATTTATTTTACTGAGCATGTATTTATGTATCATGTTGTTCTAGTGGGAAGCTCACCTGGAGGTTGAATTTTCAGTTCCAACAGCGTTTAGGAGGAGTGATCTCTTCTCACAATTTGTATCTGCCAAGTCAGCCACCTCACAAGAATGTACGTGGGATAGGAGGTAGGATTCTATATGTGCATTTAAAAATGGATGTTGCTGAATAGGCTACAGAGAAAGGGAGACAGGAATTCACATATTTGTTAATTTTTAAAACACATGGAGAACTATTTCTATTAAATTGGACTAGATTTATAACACCTACCCTTTATAATGCAAAAGGCAAGCCCAACTATACACCAGGCCTCCTCTGAACTGCCTGTATTTCTATTCTGTTTGAGTTATTTTTCTCCATCATATGAGTATTCGTAGTCACAATCTAGTAGGGTATGGGTTAGTGTCAGGGATTCAGTATTTCGAACGGAAAATAGGAAAATGAATCCAATGTGTAGGCAAATATGTGCTACACAAAAATCTTCCCACACTCATCCAGAACAATGCCTTGACATTACCTTCGCCATAAGTAAGTCACAATTTGAGGGGAAGAGTTAGAAAAGCTGTGAATACATATGTGGAATGGAAAATGCTCAGGAGTTCACAACCTTGGAGGTGGTAGAGGAGTTTCCATGAGTAAGGGACAGGGTAAACACTCCACAAACATGGAGCTCTGCTGGCCTAAAGACTTTGTGAGAAACTGCCTCTGAGGTTGGGCACTTGAAATATATGTTGTTGTCAGGAGCTTTAGCTTCCTTTGTAGTGAGACCATCAAACCTGGTCTGCATCTATGTGACCTGGAGGACACGGTTTCTGATTTTCCAATGAACATGAGGCAGAAGTGCTGAATTCTCTCTTTGCAGGTAAACTGTGGCCACTGTTGTCTAAGTGTCTCCCTGTGTGGACTGTGAAGCCATTTGGTCACCCTCCACTTTTCGTGGTGTTTCTTGCTGCTGCACGGTGTGTTTGGAATTTGCTTCAGGAAATACAAGGAGTTCAACTGGGACACAGTGCTGGAGGGAGTTCTGTCACGTGTGGTGGGTCAAGGTCCTAGGAGAATGCACCAGCCAGGCTTCTATCCCACAGAGCTTGCCCCCTTGACCATAGCAACCTGATTCTGAACATTGCCCTGAAACCTCTCTGTATAACAAGATGCCTTTACACAGAAGGGTCTGCTCACTGCACCATGTCAGTCACAAATCATTTGGAAGCCAGTGGCAGATCCACATGGCCCCACCACAGATGTTTTATCACACACCTGCACACCACTGCTCTAGGCCCACTACTCAGCAGGCCCCAACTTACTGGCATCTCTGTTTTACACCATTTTCATGAAAGCCAGTCAATCAAGGCACTGTCTGGTACACTCATGATCAGCAACAGGACATCCAAAGGTTCTCCAGTGCCACCTGGTCATGGGAATTTCAAAAATTTCATGGTATTTATCTAGCTAGCCATTTTTAAAGGATGAAGTTGGAGGCACTGTGGGTTTCCATTCCTTCAGGCAACATTAAATGGTGAGGAAGCTCATTTCAACGAAAGCTCTGGAGAACTCTCACAAACAAGGCTTCCCAAAGAGTGGCCAAAAGGTCACAGGAAGCCAGGCCCATTGAGGTCTACAATGTGAGCTCCACGTGTGTTTGGACTCTCCACTATGGCTGCCAGGTCTTTAAGAATAAAATCATGTGATATCCGGGCTGAGATTCCCAGTGCTCTGTGGAAAGCCAGCCTGGGCCTAGATCTCAGTTTCCAAGGGCGAGTCTCATGCGTGGCCTCCTAACATCCCGACACAATTCTCGGCAATACTTCTCTGAGGTCAGTTCCAGAACTCAGTATCGAAGGGGAATCACACCAGAGTTCAAGCCCACGTGGACCCAGTCATCTCTTCCCACTGCCTCACCAATGACCACAATTCAAACCAAAACACTGCCACATGGCCCTCATCTTCTTCCATATAGACACTCATGATAACCTCTGGCTGGAGGTTTCCATGAGGGGCACAGCCCAAGACAGTGTCCACAATGAGCTCCCTTGCCTCTCATCTGCCTAATGTCAGGGTGGCCTGGACACCCTTCCTGTGGACCTGGAGTGATCAAATAGGCCTGCCGTTAATACTGCTCTACTTCTCCAATTGGAGGCCTTCTGACTGCCGGGTATAGATTCTTTGTGTGAACTGGAGTCATGAGAAAACCCAAGCACCTATGGGCTAGCCTCTGCAGGGCTTTGAAGGACTCATTTGACACAAAGGATCCCTATTCTCACTTGATGGAGGTCAGGAACCTTACAGAGGAAGGCGAGAGACTTCATCCACAATGACTGTTTTTGTGCCAATTTGGCTTTGGATGCACACATGGGATATTTCTTTGGATCCATCAGGTGCTGACAATCTAAGCCATAGCCTCACACAGGGCCAAGAGGCTGATTCAGACACATCCCTTTGCAAAGCAATTAAGCAAAGAGCCACAGGTGATGCCCATTCATTTCCATTTGAAAACTGTTTTCTTCAGGCTTCACAAAGGGGTGCCCTGAGGCAAAGGCCTTCCTGACATTCAGGGCAACAGAACAATAGGTAAGCCAAAGGCCCAAAGCAGGGTTTCTCCAGGGAGACTTTACTGGTCACACTGATATCTGAGTTTTCTGAGATGCTCACCATTCCTTTCAACTATCCAGTACATGGCCATGTCACCGAGCTTGGAGGTGGTGCATATCTTGGACACAAAACCATGAGCCTATTCTGGAGAGTGGCCAGAATTCAGGAAGAAAACAGGAACTTAGGAAGATGGTAGGTGTTGCCCATCCATAAGGCAAGCCGCAGTCCATTCATAAATTGGGCAGGATGAATGCTGGGAAGCTTTCTACTAGACAGGACACATCCATTGATGCATTCTCTTTTCTAATGTCTACAACCAGGGACACAGTGGGATACACAAACATAGAAACACTCGCCTTGTCAAAAGCCTTACTAGAAACAGTCCACTCCAAACCAAACAAACCGCCTTTCCTACCTATTCTCAGAACATGAGACAAAACCACAAACTCACACCCACACCCACAAAGGCACCTCCTTCCAAGTTGGTCTGTGACTATCCGGAGTGTCGTCTGATTGGTGGGCCATACTATGTTCCCCCGAAAGGGCCTGTCCTGTCTCACATCTGGCCTCCTTGGCCAACTCTGTGAAGTTGTCAGGAGCCAGCGGTGAGCCACTACCTGCTTTCTCAGGAAAGGCCCCTCTGCAGAGCTTTCCTGGCATTTGGCAATCCTGACATCAGTGGGTACCAAGAAAGACTGACTCCTTCCTTGGTAAATCCAAACAAGTGAGCCCAGTGGGACTGGGACTGGGACTGGCTCTGGGTGCCTGGCTTCCTGGATCCCAAGTTCAGAGAGTTCCATCACCAAGGAAGTGAGGTGAGGTCACTTCCTTCAGGAACTGAATGAGGTCACTGCCTTGGCAACCACTGTGTCCTAACAGTTGCTTCCAAGGCTCCCATGAGATGGAGGCTGCCCCTCCTTCCTGTGACACTTTCACAAGTTAGAATGGAATATCAACCATAGGCACCAAGGAACAGCTCTCCACACAGGCCTGCTTTGGTCCATCTTGTCTACATTAAGAAGAGAGAGGCTCATTCAGACACATCCCTTCATCCTGACCAGGTTATTTGCCATGGAAGATGACTTCTGCTCTCTCAGGTCCTTCATAGCTGCCTACATCTTCTCCAGGGATCATTTCTGCATGGACCTTTGAGGTTCTCAGCAGGTGGAAGATCCCCCACATTCCTGTATTGTAAGACCAACTCTGTCCCTGCTCTTCTGTAAAGTTAGATTGAGGGAACAGTGTATGGTTAGGGTGAAGAACCTGTTGGATTTGGCTTAGGAATCACTCTGCTGGATGAAGAATGGTATTGGGAACCTGCGATAGTTATAATAATATATAGGTGAAATATATGTATGAAAACAGAAATCCAAGTAAGATCTGAAGGCCAGAAGGGCGTTGGGCCCTTGATTGGGATACTTAGCTTTGAATGACTTTCTGCACAGATGTCTCAGATAAATCGATATACAATGGCATAGGACCTTGTACCTTGGATGATTGAATGTAGAAGAGAACATCCAGTCAAAAAGGGATAGTAGGTAGGATTAGGAAGATAGTTGGTAGGTTTAGGAAGAAGAGCGAGTATACAATTTGGACCAAAAGTTCTTTAGCAATAGGGTGTCGGTTAGAGAGTGAATGTAAATGTCAGCCAATGTGAAGAGTCAGTCACAATGATGAACTGGGGAACATATGTAGGAAAGCAGATATCAATAGAGACATTAGGAAATCAGGCAAAGTATAAAGTGAGTGAGAGGATTAGACATTTTCAACAGGGTTGAGGTTGAATATATCATCTTAGGAAGAAACAAATGTGTAGTCACCAATAGGATTCATATTTGAGAGCATTAGGCAACCTGGACAAGGATGTATTTAGTAATCCATTCTTACTTTCCAATGAGGCTTTCTTACAATCATAAGGGTGACCTTTGCATTTTGTGTCCAGAATATCACTGTGATAAAATGTATATGGAGATCAGGTGACATGAGTGTTTCTTCCACCATTTCTGGGAGTAATATGTTGAAGACATATAAATTAGCCTTTGGGGGTACAAATAGGTGTACCCTGAGTCTATGAATATAGAGACAATGCATGAATAGACCCTACTGTGAATAAATATTATATCAGGTTCCAATTTAAATAATGGATTGAATTGATATCTGAAAATATATAGGAAATCTAATATTGATACACAACCATTCATTCCAACCAGTTATACATCTAATGGTGATATTAGGGTTATGGTTTACCATGAAGAGGGTGTGAGTTTTGCTTCACAAGGGATTATGGAAATGGAAAAGAATGTGTTTGGAAAGAAGTCTCATGAAAAGACCAGTCAAGAAACGTGGAGGAATACATGTGTTCTGAAGCAGGAAGTGATTGAAAGGGAACCAAATGCCTAGAAATTTGTGAACTTGAGGATGAAATACATATCCTATGATGTGCATCAACTGAAGAAATAGTAATGTACCAGTGTTGAATAAAAATGAACGTCAAAATACACATCATGTTCCATAGGAATCTACTTGCATTCTTGTTAAACTGGGTCAGTTACTGTACAAATATTAGGATTTCGGCACTAGGAAACAAATATGTATTTCAGGTGGATGACTATTTCTGAGAATATTCTTGTGAAGAGTTGATTATAAATCCACATATATGAACATGAATGAATTTAGGGAGTGTATAATAAGACACATACATTTCGTATTTTGAAAAATCTTGAGAGTGTGTGTATGTGTATATAAATATATATATATATATATATATATATATATATATATACATACACACACTAAAAAAACACACACACACAGACATTAAAGAGTAGAAATATATATGCCAATCGAAATTCATCATGAAATATTTATCATCCGCAGATCCAAAAGTATTTATTTTACTGAACATGGATTTATGTATCATATTGTTCTAGTGGGAAGCTCACCTGGAGGTTGAATTTTCAGTTCCAACAGCGTTTAGATGGAGTGATCTCTTCTCACAATTTCTATCTGCCAATTCAGCCACCTCACAAGAATGTACGTGGGATAGGAGGTAGGATTCTATATGTGCATGTAAAAATGCATGTTGCTGAATAGGCTACAGAGAAAGGGAGACAGGAATTCACATATTTGTTAACTTTCAAAACACATGGAGAACTATTTCTATTAAATTGGACTAGATTTATAACACCTACCCTTTATAATGCAAAAGGCAAGCCCAACTATACACCAGGCCTCCTCTGAACTGCCTGTATTTCTATTCTGTTTGAGTTATTTTTCTCCATCATATTAGTATTCGTAGTCACAATCTAGTAGGGTATGGGTTAGTGTCAGGGATTCAGTATTTCGAACGGAAAATAGGAAAATGAATCCAATGTGTAGGCAAATATGTGCTACACAAAAATCTTCCCACTCTCATCCAGAACAATGCCTTGACATTACCTTCGCAATAAGTAAGTCACAATTTGAGGGGAAGAGTTAGAAAAGCTGTGAATACATATGTGGAATGGAAAATGCTCAGGAGTTCACAACCTTGGAGGTGGTAGAGGAGTTTCCATGAGTAAGGGACAGGGTAAACACTCCACAAACATGGAGCTCTGCTGGCCTAAAGACTTTGTGAGAAACTGCCTCTGAGGTTGGGCACTTGAAATATATGTTGTTGTCAGGAGCTTTAGCTTCCTTTGTAGTGAGACCATCAAACCTGGTCTGCATCTATGTGACCTGGAGGACATGGTTTCTGATTTTCCAATGAACATGAGGCAGAAGTGCTGAATTCTCTCTTTGCAGGTAAACTGTGGCCACTGGGGTCTAAGTGAATCCCTGTGTGGACTGTGAAGCCATTGGTCACCGTCCACTTTTCGTGGTGTTTCTTGCTGCTGCACGGGGAGTTTGGAATTTGCTTCAGGAAATACAAGGAGTTCAACAGGGACACAGTGCTGGAGGGAGTTCTGTCACGTGTGGTGGGTCAAGGTCCTAGGAGAATGCACCAGCCAGGCTTCTATCCCACAGAGCTTGCCCCCTTGACCATAGCAACCTGATTCTGAACATTGCCCTGGAACCTCTCCATATAACAAGATGCCTTTACACAGAAGGGTCTGCTCACTGCACCATGTCAGTCACAAGCCATTTGGAAGCCAGTGGCAGATCCACATGGCCCCACCACAGATGTTTTATCACACACGGGCACACCACTGCTCTAGGCCCACTACTCAGCAGGCCCCAACTTACTGGCATCTTTGTTTTACACCATTTTCATGAAAGCCAGTCAATGAAGGCACTGTCTGGTACACTCATGATCAGCAACAGGACATCCAAAGGTTCTCCAGTGCCACCTGGTCATGGGAATTTCAAAAATTTCATGGTATTTATCTAGCTAGCCATTTTTAAAGGATGAAGTTGGAGGCACTGTGGGTTTCCATTCCTTCAGGAACCATTAAATGGTGAGGAAGCTCATTTCAACGAAAGCTCTGGAGAACTCTCACAAACAAGGCTTCCCAAAGAGTGGCCAAAAGGTCACAGGAAGCCAGGCCCATTGAGGTCTACAATGTGAGCTCCACGTGTGTTTGGACTCTCCACTATGGCTGCCAGGTCTTTAAGAATAAAATCATGTGATATCCGGGCTGAGATTCTCAGTGCTCTGTGGAAAGCCACCTGGGCCCAGATCTCAGTTTCCAAGGGCGACTCTCATGCGTGGCCTCCTAACATCCTGACACAATTCTCGGCAATACTTCTCTGAGGTCAGTTCCAGAACTCAGTCTCGAAGGGGAATCACACCAGGGTTCAAGCCCAGGTGGACCCAGTCATCTCTTCCCACTGCCACACCAATGACCACAATTCAAACCAAAACACTGCCACATGGCCCTCATCTTCTTCCATATAGACACTCATGATAACCTCTGGCTGGAGGTTTCCATGAGGGGCACAGCCCAAGACAGTGTCCACAATGAGCTCCCTGGCCTCTCATCTGCCTAATGTCAGGGTGGCCTGGACACCCTTCCTGTGCACCTGGAGTGATCAAATAGGCCTGCCGTTAATACTGCTCTACTTCTCCAATTGGAGGCCTACTGACTGCCGGGTATAGATTCTTTGTGTGAACTGGAGTTGTAAGGGTAAAATTTCTAAGCTGATTCTAAGCTGCAAAAGTCTGAGTTAAAGTGTAAAAGACTAGGGCATTGTAAAGCTTCTAGATTGCAAGGTCTGGGCTAAAAGGTAAAAGCCTATTGTTACAATTCCTCTGCTATCCCCGGAACCTGTAAGTTGTTAGGACAATGCAGGAGCTGCTCAGTAAATATCTCCATTGATTCCCTGGTTGTTTAATAGCTAAGGGCTCCAGGTAGCATGGCACGTAGGCATCCAGGCCCCAGAACCAATCAGTTTGAATGTGTACCCCACTTTGCAGTGACCAATCACCCCTGCCCAAACTGTTCCCGCCAATGAATGGACTAATCATGTATCAGAATTGTTGTTCAATTTCCCCGCGCCTCATGATGATTTGTTCTGATGTATGTAAAGCCCCCCACCCTCTCCAAAAAGTGTACTTAAGCTCTGCTTGACCTCTGCTCTGGGCTCTGGGCTGCTCTCCCTTCTTGAGTGAGCTCAGAGTCCCAGCGCGCTGGAACGGATCCCCCTAATAAAATCCCCCTTGCAATTGCATGAAGTTTGTCTCGTGTGGTCTCTCCTTCTCCGACGCTTCGCCGGACCCTTACATTTGGTGCGTTGGCCGGGAACTGCGCATCGCCGGACAGGGAGACCCAACGAAACTGCTTTGGGGGTAAGTAAGGCGCATTTCTCTCTCTTTCTCTCTCTCTCTCTCCTCTCCTTCTTCTCCTTTTCTCCTCCTTGTTTGCTCAGGTGCGATCGCTCAGGTTTGGTCTCTGGCGGCTCAATGGTGGGCGTAAGTCCCCAGAGGGCATAATCTCTCAGAGCCTCGGGTTGGGTTGGCAGAGTGTGTGTGTGGCTGTCAGAGGAGAGCGTAAGCTCCCCCTGGCGGTGGCAGGCAGACGTGTCTAGGGAGCCACAGGCCACGCCCCCAAGGGACGCTTTGGGGGACTCGGGGGACGGAGGTTCCCCCCATCAGGTAGAGGGGTGTATTTTGCTGCCAACCCGTCTGGTTTTGCCGGCAACTCTTTCTGTTGAATTCACTGTCTGTCTTTAATTTTTGCCTCTGAATTTGTGTTAAACGTTTACTGTGTGTCAGTGTTTGTGTCACGTTTGTATCGTCTCTCGGCGCTTCAGAATTGCCCACCCTCGGAGTTGATATTGTCTTTCAGTTGGGCCGCATGGCCATCTAGATTATGGCTTCTAACCTTTCAGGACCTTTGGGAATCTCTTCCTGCATGGGTGGGGTCCGCGCAGTCCGCTGGGAGGATTCCACCCGGCGGTATGGCGGATCTGTCCTGTCCCTGTTCCTCCCGGCCCCTCCACCCACCTGTCCTCTCCGCCCCCTGGCCGTCTCCCCTCCCGGGAGGGGAGAGGGGTGCTCCAGCGGGCGCGGTGGACGGGCAGACGGAATCGAGGTGAGGTCGGCGGGGGACCGCCCCTCCTCCCCCTCCTCTGCCGGCAACCGGCTGCCACCGGGCGTATTTCCACCACAGCGGGGCGGGTGGGGTTGGAGTAGGAGTCCGCAGGGGGCTGCGTCCCCCCCCCCAGTGTTACAGCCCTCCCGGCCGCAGTGATATTAAATTGGTGTTAATTGGCTTTAGAGATGGGAACCAAATTTTCAGTCACAAATTTTAACACTCCCGAGGAGACTTCTAAGGAGTCTCCACTCAGTTTTCTTGAGGAAGCCTAGCACTTACAGCCTAACTGTAGGCAGAGGATGAGCTTTTTGGGAGCTGGCTACTAAAAAGTTAGGGAAAAAAAAAAAAAAAAGCCTAGTGCCTAAGGTCAAACCAAACTGGAGGAGCTAATCCTGTGGGTGGGAGATAAGACTAAGGGACTCCCAGCAGCTGCCAGAGCCATTTTGCTTTGGGGAACTCCCTTATCTCTTATCTACATTTTAAGGATTACTCCACCTTTGTTTACTTAAAAAGAAGGGACACTGAATGCAGTAAAGCCAGTCACACTGAGACCCTTGATTTTATACTAATAGTTGCCCCTACGTGAAAACATCTGGTCCACTCGTGGGAAAGTCTATGGTGCCACTGATGGGAGTCATAATTAAATGAAAGTTCAAAACTTGGAGGGATATATTCTTATCTGGTTGTCTGATTGTTTCTTAAAGACAAACTAGGTTAAATGTGTGTCTAAAAAAATAATTTTTTATTGTAACAATCTGGTATCTGAATGGGTTTCTAAAGCATTGCACTATCTTGCAGTTAAAAGTTGGGTTTAAGCAATTGTTTAGTTTGATTTCAGGTGAACTACCTGAAAGAGTTTCAATTTTGAACTGGGAAGCCTAAGGAGATTTCACTAGGAGTACAGTGCATTGATTTGGGCAAGGATAAGTAAATTATGATTTGGTATCTGTTTCTCTCAGTGTATAAGATTTAGGAAAAAAAGTGTTGAATTAAAACGTTGGTCTGGCTTATTAAAATAACATTAAATAATTAATTAACAACAGTCTTAGAAATTCTCAAAGCTTAATTTCAGATATACATGGTAGTGTGTAGGCAAATTTAATGTAACTTAATGCTACTTTAGAAACTTCAGAACAAGGAAAGTGGCTTAGAGGTCTTAAAGAAATTTCTTCTGATGGCAGAGATCCTATTTCCAGTTTTATGTGAGCAAGTTTTTCTAATGTAAAAGATATAAAATGTCGGGAATTGCTTCTTAAATTTGTATCATAATTTTCAACATCCAAACCTGGAAATATGACTTATGGCTAAAATGCCTCAGGCCTAACGTGTCTGCTCAAAATAGCAGTTTTTCCCTGCTCCTTCCAGACCTTAGCCAGGGCTTAAGCTGATATGCAAACAGAAGCAGCTTGGAGCTCAGGCCCAAGAAAAAAAAAAAAAGAGTAAAAGTGTCTTTTTACCTGAACTCAAACTAGACCAGACCAAGAAGTAAATTGTATAATATTTACTAACTACTGGCCAGTCATCTTTTTTTTAGGACTTTTGCCTTTTCTTAGATTCTGTGTTGTTTTGAGCTCATGATTTTTATCCTACAGACAAGTTAATGTTTTTCTGATAAGTTCTATTTTTTGATCAACTGGAGTTTTTTTAAAAAAACATTGCAATTGAGATTTCATCTGCGAAAAACTACGAGGCCTTTATTATTGTTATGTGTACACACTCTTGTTATGTGTTGTATGTCGGTATGTCTGTATGTGTGTATGTCCATATATCCTGCAGTGATATGACAATTAACAAATGTGGAGCGCTCATAAAAAAATTAAAAATGGATCCAAATATCTTTGATTCACGTGATTCAAATGGCTCAATTTAAATTGGGTAAACAGATGAAAGTAAAGAGGTCTTAAATTAAGCTTATAAGTTTTTCTAGGTGTTCAAAAAAGAGGCCCTAATAAAATGTTAACTCTGCTTAAATTTAAAAGTTTACAAGTAATGTTTCAAAATGTGAACAAAAGGAGGATAGTAGATAGAAGAAGAAACTAAAAGGTTCTAGGTATGGAACTGATGGAGAGAAAAAAAAAATTGTGTTTCTGGATAAGAGAGTCTATGTGATTAAGTAATTAAGAGGGTTTAAGTAAGTGATAAAAAAGGTCTGTGCAAGTTGGTTATAAGTAAGTTTTTAAATAAGTTACACAACTATGGTTAAACAACTGTTGTTTTTCAATACTTTTCTTGTGCTCTCTTGCTCTGCATAATGAAGTTCCTTCAAATCCGATTACTTCCAACCAGCTTCTGCTTAGGCACTACCCTCAACATCTTCAAGAGAACAATTCACTCAGTGCTGAAGCTCACTACCAGGCACGATGGAATGCAACGGACATGGGACAGCGGGAAACAACAAGTTCAGAGAACCTCTTAATCTGCCATCCTGGATTCATGAGTCTTTATGTCCTATTAAGCTTCCTCATGGCCCTTGGTCTCTTTTCTGTCAGCCCCCCAACATGGAACTTCTGCCAGAAATTGATCTTTGCTCTAATTTTTATCTTCATCCTGTTTTTGTTTGCTCTGATCTTCTTCAGGTGTTGGTGATGATATCTGGAAAAACCTGCCAATAGACGGGTAGCCTGCCATTTATCTAAGCCCTGCTATCTCCCCCTTAGTCATTTCTTTAAAAGCTAAACTTGGTTAATATAAAAACATCAATGTAATTATGGTGTTATTAATGTGTTCATATCTTTCAGGTATACAAGTCTGTAAGGTAGAAGCTTCAAAAGAACATTATATCAAGCTGGTGTTCTAAAGTTGTATGGTAATTTTAGGCTTAAAAAAACATGTTGGAAATTTATTTATCATTTGTGTTCTATAACTGGACTTGTTATCAGTAAGATATGTAAAGTTCTATGTTGCTTTCTACACTGAGATACAATTTAAATGTATTTTTAAGTCAATAAGAGCCTAATCTGGGTGAAAGTTTTATTGTAAAACACAGAAATACTTTGCTACTTTCCAACAAGAGGTTAGAAGCTTCCAGCCTTCCTTTAATTCATGTTTTAGATGTGATATTATGTTGTGTTAGCTAATATTCATGTGAACTTGAGCAATAATTTATATAGACTTTGTAAAATGATGTCTAAAAAGCAAAGATCAGCTTCAGAACTATAGTATTTAAGACTTATAAAGAGCCCCACCTTACTTGAGATAAGGCTCTATGTCACATCTCACTGCATGTGAAAGTGACTATGAAAGAAGTAGGCCAGATTTCAGTGCATTTAAAGTTGTGCCCAAAAGTTGGTTTTTGTCACGATTGCCAGGATACCAAACAGGGGATGTACTCTGCCAAAATTCTAGGTAGCTATTACATAGACTAAATATGTTTTTACCCTAGTTAGTTTTGTTTTGTAATTTGCTTTTAGATGGACTAAGGATTGCCTGTTAATATTTTAAAGAGGTACTGCTTTAAGAACTCACAACCTGGGTTAATTTAAGATAATGAGTTATAGGGAGTTGCCACCTACAGGATAGAGAGATAGACATTAAAGTTTAGCACCCTTAATATAAGGCTGTTGACTCATTTTGCTAGATGTTTAAGATTAAGTCTTAAAATTAAAAATTTGGCTCTTGCCCTCTGAGTCAGTCTGAATCAGGGAATAGGGAACTGAGCAAAGGGCTCTGCAACTCTAGGCCACATAACTTCCCGAGCAGGGAGATTAATGAGACCAGTGGAGGGCAGAAGGCCAATCAGTGCATTTGCTGTAAAGAGGAGGGTCATCAGAGAAGGGAGACATCCCTGATGCTTCTGAGGGAAGCCGTATGGTCAAGCAAGGCCTGGACCCATCCTAGCGCAAATGACACTAGCAGAACTGAGAAGCTGCTGTGAAGTTCCCGAGGACTTCCCAGAGACTCAGCTGACTGTTAACAATAGGTAGAAACAGAAGTCAGTTTGACTTGCTTCATCTTAAACACTTAGCAAAGACAGTCAAAGCCAGAGCACAGCTGTTCCTGGATATCTTAAATGATAATAATAGTTAAATATAACCTCCAACAATAAGTAGACTGGAGGCTACAAAAGAAATTCTTAGACAGAAATGCCTGATAACTGTCAAAGGGACTGCTAGAATAGTTTTAGTCTAAGGCCTTTGTTTCTAACCAACGCAGGTAGGCTTGATGTTTGCCAGTATGGTTATCCAGCCCTGAGTAGCAGAATTAAAGATTTCTCTATTAGACACAGAGGTCATACTAACAAAGGATTTTGAAGGATCAGATGGCATTAGATTATTAGACTATATCTTAAGGGAAAAGACATCTGTAACCCTAAATGTTGTGTTGACATCCCTGACATTTCTGACAATGTGACAAATATCCTTAAAGATTTACATGCTCAGATAGAAGCCATGTCCTCAGCAACTTTGTTGTGAAAACAATATCTTAGCTCCTAGTTCCTGGTACTGCCTGATGGAAAACATTGTTAATCTTTGTCTTGGTCATTATACTCATTGGCATATTTCTATGCTGTGGCATTTATTACTGCATTAATATGGTTCCAGTACTAATGAGTTCTTGTTTCTCTTATAGACCACCTATCACTCGAATGGCCCTCCAGCCTATTACTTCTCAATTGGACTTTTAGCATGGACCACTCGATAGACCCGATATTTTTAAGGGGGACTCCAAACTGCTTGCCCCACGCCGTCCCTTTTCAGCCTGAAGAAGTCAGAAAGATTCTCTTCGTCCCCCTTCCTCACAGCAGTAAGGAGTTCCCAAATTAGAGGGGGGAATGAAGCCAGATTTAAAGTTAGGTAGTCAGTGTAGTTAGATAAATCAGGGTCTAATATCGGGTGAAATCTAAAATGGAGGCCATGCTGAAATCGATTCTAGGAAACGCAGGACAACACATAGTGATCAGACAACAATATGCTCCACTGGCAGAAATAAAAAATGAGACCTTCCAATAATTATGATTCAGTACTTTTAAGATTAAAAGTAGTCAGAAAAAGGAGTGGGGAATGTAAGGGTAAAATTTCTAAGCTGATTCTAAGCTGCAAAAGTCTGAGTTAAAGTGTAAAAGACTAGGGCATTGTAAAGCTTCTAGATTGCAAGGTCTGGGCTAAAAGGTAAAAGCCTATTGTTACAATTCCTCTGCTATCCCCGGAACCTGTAAGTTGTTAGGACAATGCAGGAGCTGCTCAGTAAATATCTCCATTGATTCCCTGGTTGTTTAATAGCTAAGGGCTCCAGGTAGCATGGCACGTAGGCATCCAGGCCCCAGAACCAATCAGTTTGAATGTGTACCCCACTTTGCAGTGACCAATCACCCCTGCCCAAACTGTTCCCGCCAATGAATGGACTAATCATGTATCAGAATTGTTGTTCAATTTCCCCGCGCCTCATGATGATTTGTTCTGATGTATGTAAAGCCCCCCACCCTCTCCAAAAAGTGTACTTAAGCTCTGCTTGACCTCTGCTCTGGGCTCTGGGCTGCTCTCCCTTCTTGAGTGAGCTCAGAGTCCCAGCGCGCTGGAACGGATCCCCCTAATAAAATCCCCCTTGCAATTGCATGAAGTTTGTCTCGTGTGGTCTCTCCTTCTCCGACGCTTCGCCTGACCCTTACAGAGTCATGAGAAAACCCAAGCACCTATGGGCTAGCCTCTGCAGGGCTTTGAAGGACTCATTTGACACAAAGGATCCCTATTCTCACTTGATGGAGGTCAGGAACCTTACAGAGGAAGGCGAGAGACTTCATCCACGATGACTGCCTTTGTGCCAATTTGGCTTTGGATGCACACATGGGATCTTTCTTTGGATCCATCAGGTGCTGACAATCTAAGCCACAGCCTCACACAGGGCCAAGAGGCTGATTCAGACACATCCCTTTGCAAAGCAATTAAGCAAAGAGCCACAGGTGATGCCCATTCATTTCCATTTGAAAACTGTTTTCTTCAGGCTTCACAAAGGGGTGCCCTGAGGCAAAGGCCTTCCTGACATTCAGGGCAACAGAACAATAGGTAAGCCAAGGGCACAAAGCAGGGTTTCTCCAGGGAGACTTTCTGGTCACACTGATAGCTGAGTTTTCTGAGATGCTCACCATTCCTTTCAGCTATCCAGTACATGGCTATGTCACCGTGCTTGGAGGTGGTACATATCTTGGACACAAAACCATGAGCCTATTCTGGAGAGTGGCCAGAATTCAGGAAGAAAACAGGAACTTAGGAAGATGGTAGGTGTTGCCCATCCATAAGGCAAGCCCCAGTCCATTCATAAATTGGGCAGGATGAATGCTGGGAAGCTTTCTACTAGACAGGACACATCCATTGATGCATTCTCTTTTCTAATGTCTACAACCAGGGACACAGTGGGATACACAAACATAGAAACACTCGCCTTGTCAAAAGCCTTACTAGAAACAGTCCACTCCAAACCAAACAAACCGCCTTTCCTACCTATTCTCAGAACATGAGACAAAACCACAAACTCACACCCACACCCACAAAGGCACCTCCTTCCAAGTTGGTCTGTGACTACCCGGAGTGTCGTCTGACTGGTGGGCCATACTATGCTCCCCCGAAAGGGCCTGTCCTGTTTCACATCTGGGCTCCTTGGCCAACTCTGTGAAGTTGTCAGGAGCCAGCGGTGAGCCACTACCTGCTTTCTCAGGAAAGGCCCCTCTGCAGAGCTTTCCTGGCATTTGGCAATCCTCATATCAGTGGGTACCAAGAAAGACTGACTCTATCCTTGGTAAATCCAAACAAGTGAGCCCACTGGGACTGGGACTGGGACTGGCTCTGGGTGCCTGGCTTCCTGGATCCCAAGTTCAGAGAGTTCCATCACCAAGGAAGTGAAGTGAGGTCACTTCCTTCAGGAACTGAATGAGGTCACTGCCTTGGCAACCACTGTGTCCTAACAGTTGCTTCCAAGGCTCCCATGAGATGGAGGCTGCCCCTCCTTCCTGTGACACTTTCACAAGTTAGAATGGAATATCAACCATAGGCACCAAGGAACAGCTCTCCACACAGGCCTGCTTTGGTCCATCTTGTCTACATTAAGAAGAGAGAGGCTCATTCAGACACATCCCTTCATCCTGACCAGGTTGTTTGCCATGGAAGATGACTTCTGCTCTCTCAGGTCCTTCATAGCTGCCTACATCTTCTCCAGGGATCATTTCTGCATGGACCTTTGAGGTTCTCAGCAGGTGGAAGATCCCCCACATTCCTGTATTGTAAGACCAACTCTGTCCCTGCTCTTCTGTAAAGTTAGATTGAGGGAACAGTGTATGGTTAGGGTGAAGAACCTGTTTGATTTGGCTTAGGAATCACTCTGCTGGATGAAGAATGGTATTGGGAACCTGCGATAGTTATAATAATGTATAGGTGAAATATATGTATGAAAACAGAAATCCAAGTAAGATCTGAAGGCCAGAAGGGCATTGGGCCCTTGATTGGGATACTTAGCTTTGAATGACTTTCTGCACAGATGTCTCAGATAAATCGATATACAATGGCATAGGACCTTGTACCTTGGATGATTGAATGTAGAAGAGAACATCCAGTCAAAAAGGGATAGTAGGTAGGATTAGGAAGATAGTTGGTAGGTTTAGGAAGAAGAGCGAGTATACAATTTGGACCAAAAGTTCTTTAGCAATAGGGTGTCGGTTAGAGAGTGAATGTAAATGTCAGCCCATGTGAAGAGTCAGTCACAATGATGAACTGGGGAACATATGTAGGAAAGCAGATATCATTAGAGACATTAGGAAATCAGGCAAAGTATAAAGTGAGTGAGAGGATTAGACGTTTTCAACAGGGTTGAGGTTGAATATATCATCTTAGGAAGAAACAAATGTGTAGTCACCAATAGGATTCACATTTGAGAGCATTAGGCAACCTGGAGAAGGATGTATTTAGTAATCCATGCTCACTTTCCAATGAGGCTTTCTTAAAATCATAAGTGTGACCTTTGCATTTTGTGTCCAGAATATCACTGTGATAAAATGTATATGGAGATCAGGTGACATGAGTGTTTCTTCCACCATTTCTGGGAGTAATATGATGAAGACATATAAATTAGCCTTTGGGGGTACAAATAGGTTTACCCTGGGTCTATGAATATAGAAACAATGCATGAATAGACCGTACTGTGAATAAATATTATAACAGGTTCCAATTTAAATAATGGATTGAATTGATATCTGAAAATATATAGGAAATCTAATATTGATACACAACCATTCATTCCAACCAGTTATACATCTAATGGTGATATTAGGGTTATGGTTTACCATGAAGGGGGTGTGAGTTTTGCTTCACAAGGGATTATGGAAATGGAAAAGAATGTGTTTGGAAAGAAGTCTCATGAAAAGACCAGTCAAGAAACGTGGAGGAATACATGTGTTCTGAAGCAGGAAGTGATTGAAAGGGAACCAAATGCCTAGAAATTTGTGAACTTGAGGATGAAATACATATCCTATGATGTGCATCAACTGAAGAAATAGTAATGTACCAGTGTTGAATAAAAATGAACGTCAAAATACACATCATGTCCCATAGGAATCTACTTGCATTCATGTTAAAATGGGTCAGTTACTGTACAAATATTAGGATTTCAGCACTAGGAAACAAATATGTATTTCAGGTGGATGACTATTTCTGAGAATATTCTTGTGAAGAGTTGATTATAAATCCACATATATGAACATGAATGAATTTAGGGAGTGTATAATAAGACACATACATTTCGTATTTTGAAAAATCTTGAGAGTGTGTGTATGTGTATATAAATATATATATATATATATATATATATATATATATATATATATATACATACACACACTAAAAAACACACACACACAGACATTAAAGAGTAGAAATATATATGCCAATCGAAATTCATCATGAAATATTTATCATCCACAGATCCAAAAATATTTATTTTACTGAACATGTATTTATGTATCATGTTGTTCTAGTGGGAAGCTCACCTGGAGGTTGAATTTTCAGTTCCAACTGCGTTTAGGAGGATTGATCTCTTCTCACAATTTCTATCTGCCAATTCAGCCACCTCACAAGAATGTACGTGGGATAGGAGGTAGGATTCTATATGTGCATGTAAAAATGCATGTTGCTGATTAGGCTACAGAGAAAGGGAGACAGGAATTCACATATTTGTTAACTTTCAAAACACATGGAGAACTATTTCTATTAAATTGGACTAGATTTATAACACCTACCCTTTATAATGCAAAAGGCAAGCCCAACTATACACCAGGCCTCCTCTGAACTGCCTGTATTTCTATTCTGTTTGAGTTATTTTTCTCCATCATATTAGTATTCGTAGTCACAATCTATTAGGGTATGGGTTAGTGTCAGGGATTCAGTATTTCGAACGGAAAATAGGAAAAGGAATCCAATGTGTAGGCAAATATGTACTACACAAAAATCTTCCCACTCTCATCCAGAACAATGCCTTGACATTACCTTCGCAATAAGTAAGTCACGAGTCCGGAAGATCGCGGCCAAGGGAGTACAGCACACCAGTACGCTGCGCCACTGTGTGGGAGAAACACGAGGTGAAATGGCTGAAGGCTACCTTGGTGGGAATCCCCAGTGAAATTGAAGTGCTCCAGAATCTAGAGGTCAAAATTCCAGCGCGCGGGATTCGGCTGCAGGGGCTTGGTAGCGGGCGATTTCTCCACACGGAGCGAAGCAGTACTTGGTCGGCGGACCGCCCCGTGGATGGAGTCTGGGACGCGCCCGAGTTAATTAGCCGTGAGTTACCAGAGCGGGATTACAGCGAAGCGGATTCTGCAGGCTCCTGCTAGTGGCACACTAGCCGCGCTGAGTGCTGAATTCCAGCTTTGAAATACAGGAGAGAATCGGTCCAGTTCGTTTCCCGACACCGGTCGGAACACGCAGGAGAACTGCAGCCGCCATCATGGAGAGCTGACGCAATCATCCCTGTTTTCTACTGATCTCAGCTCATTCAACTACAGAATAGGTGATTCCAGCCTGGTATTTGCCTGCATCGTGCAGACAGATCGCTCAGGCTCGGGATTGGAAACTCTGAGGGGAATACTCTTCAGGCCTCACCCCTGGCAAGGCGGGCGCCGGGCTTTGAGCGGCCAGATTCTAGTTCCCCAGGTTGCTTTGGCCCAGGGCGGGAGATCCTTCTTTGCCCGGGGCTACGGAACCCGCGGCGACTGTGTCTTTGACCCTGCCCCTGTCTGAGCGTACACTGAGCTGGGAGAGGTTGGAGCTGCCAGGCCCGGGCGGGGGCCGCCTGGGCCTGAGGCTGGGGTACCTCTGTGGACCCTGCTCCGAGCAGAGTGTGGCAGGGATCGGAGAGGCTGGGTTCTGGCCCTCGTGGCTGCTTGAGCCCAGGGCCGCGGAGCCTGCGGGGACCGCGAGCTGAGGCCAGCCACAAGTAAAACTTGCGACGAGGGGCAGCGGGTCTCTGTCTCCTGGAACAGTTTTGACCCGGAGCTGGAGAGCCCGCGGGAAATGCGTCTTAGACTCTGCTCCAAGGGGAGCGTACACCGAGCAGGGAGAGTTTGGTGCGGCCAGGCTTGGGCACCTAGCAGGGAGAGTCTGGTGCGGCCAGGCTTGGGCTCCCGGGGCGGCTCTGGCCTGGGTTTGGGGAACCCGCGGCGGTTGCCCTGAGGAGCCTGCTCCTAGCAGAATGTGGCGGGGATCGGAGAGACCGGCTCCTGGCTCCCGAAGCGGCTCTGGCTCAGGGTTGGGGATCCTACAGGGACTGCTTCTTGGTCTGGGTCCTGCTGGGTACTGCGGGGGCCTGGAGGGCAGAGTGGAGCTGCCTCCTGTGCCCAGAGCAGGCTAAGGGTCCCGCCGGTGTGGTATCGCGACACCCCAACTGCAGCTGGGGCCGAGGAGAGTAGCCGCCCACGCCTGGAACAGGACCAGTGACCCGACGGCAGGGTAGCCAAGTCAACCCACTTGGAGTAGAGGCCGTGAAGAGCTGCCGTCTGACCCTGCATGGTAGGCAGTCCTGCGTCCCACTGGCAGGACAGGCTCGGCAGCCGGCCAGTGTAGTGGACGAGTAGCATCGAGGCAGTCACGTCACACTGGTTGGAGTGGGGGTTGAACAGAGCCGCCGCCAGCATCCGGAAGGAGCCCAGAGACCCGTTGGAGAGGCAGTTAGGTACCCCCACTGGGAGTGGGGGTTGAGCAGAACTGCAGCCCAGGCCCGCAGGGTGGGCAGATCTGAGACCCACCGGCGGAACAGGCTTGGAGGCCGACCAGCGTGGTAGACACGTCACATCAATTGGAGTAGGGGTGGAGAAGAGCTGCTGCCCACGTCCGGATGAGGACCAACGATCCGAGGACGTGGTAGGAACGTCACCGCAATTGGAGTGGGGGCAGAGTAGAGCAGCCACCCGTGCCCGCAGGGCGGGCAGACCTACGACCAACCAGCGTAATATATAGATCACCCTGATTAGAGGAGGATCAAAGCCACTACCCGCCCTACAAGAGAGATATCCCAAATATACAAGAGCAACAAAAATAAACAGGGGGAAAATTTTCAAAAACACAACAGTTTCACGAAGCAGAAAGAAACGCAAGCAACATGAAAAGACAAGGAAAGAAAGGACCACAAGCAATGCAGGTCAACTCAACCCTAGAAGAGGTAATAGCTGCAACAGATGGAATGTCAGATAAAGAGTTCAGGATATACATGCTTCAGATGATCTGGACTCTCAAGGAAGACATGAGACAGCAAAATCAGACAATGAAAGATCACATTGACAAGGAACTACAGAAACAAATCCAGGAAGTAAAAGATCAATTTCACAGGGAGCTAGAAGTAATAAAGAACAAACAAATAGAAATCCTAGAAATGCAGGAAGCAATAAACCAACTTAAAACCTCAATTGACAATACTACCAGCAGAATAGATCACTTAGAAGATAGAACATCAGACAATGAAGACAAAGTATTTCAACTTGAGAAGAACATAGACAGTTCAGCAAGACTGCTAAGAAACCATGAGCAGAACATCCAAGAGATATGGGATAACATTAAAAGGCCAAACTTAAGAGTCATTGGGATACAGGAGGGCACAGAGCTCCAAACCAGAGGAATGAACAATCTATTCAATGAAATAATACGAGAAAACTTCCCAGACTTGAAGAATAAAACAGAATCCCATATCCTAGAAGCCTACAGGACGCCAAAAGTGCAAAATCATAAGAGATCCACACCTAGACACATTATAATGAAGATGCCCAACATACAGAATAAGGAGAGAATTTTAAAAGCTACAAGAGAAAGAAAGCAGATTACATTTAGGGGCAAACCAATCAGGATAACAGCTGATCTCTCAACACAGACTCTGAAAGCTAGAAGATCCTGGAATAACATATTTCAGACACTGAAAGAAAATGGGCTCCAACCAAGAATCGTGTATCCGGCGAAATTAAGCTTCAGGATGGAAGATGAAATTAAAACCTTTCACGATAAACAAAAGTTAAAAGAATTCGCAGCTAGAAAACCATCTCTTCAAAAAATCCTTGGCAAAACATTACAGGAAGAGAAAACTGAAAATAACATTGAAAACCATCAGTGGGAGATAGGACAGTAAAGGGGGGAAAGTAACCAAAGAGGAAATCTAATCAGGTTTAGTAACATAAATAAACAAATATGACTGGAGGAACAAACCTAATCTCAATAATAACCCTAAATGTTAATGGCTTAAACTCACCAATTAAGAGACACAGGCTAGTCGAATGGATCACAAAACAAGATCCAACAATATGTTGCCTACAGGAGACGCATTTGATAGGAAAAGATATACATAGACTGAAGGTGAAAGGCTGGGAAAAATCATTCCACTCATATGGACTGCGGAAACAAGCAGGAGTGTCCATACTCATATCAAACAAAATAGATTTCAAGCCAAAATAAATCACAAAGGATAAAGAGGGACACTGCATACTGCTCAAGGGAACCATACACCAACAAGACATAACAATCATAAATATATATGCCCCAAACAATGGTGCACCTACGTTCATCAAGCAAACTTTTCTCAAGTACAAGAGTCTAATAGACCACCATACAATAATCATGGGAGACTTCAACACACCTCTCTCACCACTGGACAGATCTTCCAAACAAAAGATAAATAAGGAAACTATAGAACTCAACAACACAATTAACAACCTAGACTTAATTGACATATATAGAATATACCACCCAACATCAAGTAGTTACACATTTTTCTCAGCAGCACATGGATCCTTCACAAAAATAGATCATATATTATGTCACAGGGCAACTCTTAGACAATATAAAGGAGTAGAAATAATACCATGCATCCTATCTGATCATAATGGAATGAAACTGAAAATCAACGATAAAAGAAGGAAGGAAAAATCATGCACCACGTGGAGAATGAACAATAGGTTACTGAATGACCAATGGGTCATAGAAGACATCAAGGAGGAAATTAAAAAATTCTTAGAGATAAATGAAAACACTGACACAACATATCGGAATCTATGGGACACATTGAAAGCAGTTTTAAGAGGAAAATTCATTGCTTGGAGTTCATTCCTTAAAAAAAGAAAAAAACAACAAATAAATGATCTCATACTTCATCTCAAAATCCTAGAAAAAGAAGAGCAAAATAACAGCAAAAGAAGTAGAAGGCAAGAAATAATTAAAATCAGAGCTGAAATTAATGAAATTGAAACAAAAGAAACAATTGAAAAAATTGACAAAACCAAAAGTTGGTTCTTTGAAAAAATAAATAAAATTGACAGACCCTTAGCCATGCTAACGAAGAAAAGAAGAGAGAGAACCCAAATTACTAGCATACGGGATGAAAAAGGCAATATCACAACAGACACTTCAGAAATACAGAAGATAATTAGAAATTACTTTGAATCCTTATACTCCAATAAAATAGAAGATAGTGAAGGCATCGATAAATTTCTTAAGTCATATGATCTGCCCAGATTGAGTCAGGAAGATATAGACAACCTAAACAGACCAATAACAATAGAGGAAATAGAAGAAACCATCAAAAGACTACCAACTAAGAAAAGCCCAGGACCGGATGGGTATACAGCAGAATTTTACAAAACCTTTAAAGAGGAACTAACACCAATACTTTTCAAGTTATTTCAGGAAATAGAAAAAGAGGGAGAACTTCCAAATACATTCTACGAGGCCAACATCACCCTGATTCCTAAACCAGACAAAGACACTTCAAAGAAAGAAAACTACAGACCAATATCTCTAATGAACCTAGATGCAAAAATCCTCAATAAAATTCTGGTGAATCGGATTCAAAAACATATCAAAAAAATTATACACCATGATCAAGTAGGATTCATCCCTGGGATGCAAGGCTGGTTCAATATACGGAAATCAATAAATGTTATTCACCACATCAATAGACTTAAAAATAAGAACCATATGATCATCTCGATAGATGCAGAAAAGGCATTCGACAAAGTACAGCATCCCTTTATGTTCAAAACTCTAGAAAAATTAGGGATAACAGGATCATTCCTCAACATTGTTAAAGCAATCTATGATAAGCCACAGGCCAGCATCATCCTGAATGGAGAAAAATTGAAGGCATTCCCTCTAAGATCTGGTACAAGACAGGGATGCCCTCTCTCACCACTTCTGTTCAACATAGTCCTCGAAACACTGGCCAGAGCAATTAGACAGATGAAAGAAATTAAAGGCATAAAAATAGGAAAAGAAGAACTTAAATTATCACTATTTGCAGACGATATGATTCTATACCTAACAGACCCAAAAGGGTCTACAAAGAAACTATTAGAGTTAATAAATGAATTCAGCAAAGTGGCGGGATATAAAATCAACACGCATAAATCAAATGCATTCCTGTATATCAGCGACAAATCCTCTGAAACAGAAATGAGGACAACTACTCCATTCACAATATCCCCCCAAAAAATAAAATACCTGGGAATCAATCTAACAAAAGAGGTGAAAGACCTATACAATGAAAACTACAGAACCCTAAAAAGAGACATAGAAGAAGACATCAGAAGATGGAAAAATATACCCTGCTCATGGATAGGCAGAACTAACATCATCAAAATGGCGATATTACCAAAAGTTCTCTATAAGTTCAATGCTATCCCAATCAAAATCCCAACAGCATTTCTTGTAGAAATAGATAAAACAATCAGGAAATTCATATGGAATAATAAAAGACCCAGAATAGCAAAAACAATGCTAAGCAGGAAGTGTGAATCAGGCGGTATAGCCATACCAGACTTCAAACTATACTACAGAGCAATAGTAACAAAAACAGCATGGTACTGGTACCAAAACAGGCGAGTGGACCAATGGTACAAAATAGAAGACACAGTAACCAATCCGCAAAACTACAACTATCTTATATTTGATAAAGGGGCTAAAAGCATGCAATGGAGGAAGGATAGCATCTTCAACAAATGGTGCTGGGAAAACTGGAAATCCATTTGCATCAAAATGAAACTGAATCCCTTTCTCTCGCCATGCACAAAAGTTAACTCAAAATGGATCAAGGAGCTCGATATTAAATCAGAGACACGGCATCTGATAGAAGAAAAAGTCGGCTATGATCTACATACTGTGGGGTCAGGCCCAAAATTCCTCAATAGGACACCCATAGCGCAAGAGTTAACAACCAGAATCAACAAATGGGACTTACTCAAACTAAGAAGATTTCTCTCAACAAAAGAAACAATAAGAGAGATAAACAGGGAGCCTACATCCTGGGAACAAATCTTTACCCCACACACTTCAGATAGAGCCCTAATATCCAGAGTATACAAAGAACTCAAAAAATTAGATAATAAGATAACAAATAACCCAATCAACAAATGGGCCAAGGACCTGAACAGACACTTCTAAGAGGAGGACATACAATCAATCAACAAGTACATGAAAAAATGCTCACCATCTCTAGCAGTCAGAGAAATGCAAATCAAAACCACCCTAAGATACCATCTCACTCCAGTAAGATTGGCAGCCATTAAGAAATCCAACAACAACAAGTGCTGGCGGGGATGCGGGGAAATGGGTACACTTGTTCATTGTTGGTGGGACTGCAAAATGGTGCAGCCAATTTGGAAAGCAGTATGGAGATTTCTTGGAAAGTTGGGAATGGAACCACCATTTGACCCAGCTATTCCCCTCCTCGGTCTATTCCCTAAAGACCTAACAAGAGCATGCTACAGGGACACTGCTATATCGATGTTCATAGCAGCACAATTCACGATAGCAAGATTGTGGAACCAACCTAGAAGCCCTTCAATAGATGAATGGATTAAAAAAAATGTGGCATTTATACACAATGGAGTATTACTCTGCAATAAGAAATGAAAAAATCATAGAATTTGGAGGGAAATGGATGGCATTAGAGCAGATTATGCTAAGTGAAGCTAGCCAATTCTTAAAAAACAAATGTCAAATGTCTTCTTTGATATAAGGGGAGTAACCAAGGACAGGGTAGAGATGAAGAGCTGCAGAAGAAGAATAACATTAAACAGGGATGATAGGCGGGAGGGAAAGTGAGAGTTAAGGGAAATTGCATGGAACTGGAAGGTGAGCCTCAGGGTTATACACAATTATATAAGAGGAAAGGAGAAGTAGGATAAAAATTATATAAGTGGAAGAAACGATTTATAGTAGAGGGGATGGAGAGAGAGTACGGGAGGGGAGGGGAGGGGAGGGGTGAGGGGACAGTGGAGAATGGGATAGACAGCAGAATACATCAGTCACTAGAAAGGCAATTTGTAAATCAATGGAAATGTAACTGATGTGACACAGCAATCTGTATACGGAGTAAAAATGGGAGTTCATAACCCACTTGATTCAATCTGTGAAATATGGTATAATAAGAACTATGTAATGTTTTGAACAACCAACAATAAAATAATTAAAAAAAAAAGTAAGTCACAATTTGAGGGGAAGTGTTAGAAAAGCTGTGAATACATATGTGGAATGGAAAATGCTCAGGAGTTCACAACCTTGGAGGTGGTAGAGGAGTATCCATGAGTAAGGGACAGGGTAAACACTCCACAAACATGGAGCTCTGCTGGCCTAAAGACTTTGTGAGAAACTGCCTCTGAGGTTGGGCACTTGAAATATATGTTGTTGTCAGGAGCTTTAGCTTCCTTTGTAGTGAGACCATCAAACCTGGATTGCATCTATGTGACCTGGAGGACATGGTTTCTGATTTTCCAATGAACATGAGGCAGAAGTGCTGAATTCTCTCTTTGCAGGTAAACTGTGGCCACTGGGGTCTAAGTGTCTCCCTGTGTGGACTGTGAAGCCATTTGATCATCCTCCACTTTTCGTGGTGTTTCTTGCTGCTGCACTGGGAGTTTGGAATTTGCTTCAGGAAATACAAGGAGTTCAACTGGGACACAGTGCTGGAGGGAGTTCTGTCCCGTGTGGTGGGTCAAGGTCCTAGGAGAATGCACCAGCCAGGCTTCTATCCCACAGAGCTTGCCCCCTTGACCATAGCAACCTGATTCTGAACATTGCCCTGAAACCTCTCCATATAACAAGATGCCTTTACATAGAAGGGTCTGCTCACTGCACCATGTCAGTCACAAGCCATTTGGAAGCCAATGGCAGATCCACATGGCCCCACCACAGATGTTTTATCACACACCTGCACACCACTGCTCTAGGCCCACTACTCAGCAGGCCCCAACTTACTGGCATCTCTGTTTTACACCATTTTCATGAAAGCCAGTCAATCAAGGCACTGTCTGGTACACTCATGATCAGCAACAGGACATCCAAAGGTTCTCCAGTGCCACCTGGTCATGGGAATTTCAAAAATGTCATGGTATTTATCTAGCTAGCCATTTTTAAAGGATGAAGTTGGAGGCACTGTGGGTTTCCATTCCTTCAGGAACCATTAAATGGTGAGGAAGCTCATTTCAACGAAAGCTCTGGAGAACTCTCACAAACAAGGCTTCCCAAAGAGTGGCCAAAAGGTCACAGGAAGCCAGGCCCATTGAGGTCTACAATGTGAGGTCCACGTGTGTTTGGACTCTCCACTATGGCTGCCAGGTCTTTAAGAATAAAATCATGTGATATCCGGGCTGAGATTCCCAGTGATCTGTGGAAAGCCAGCCTGGGCCTAGATCTCAGTTTCCAAGGGTGACTCTCATGTGTGGCCTCCTAACATCCCCACACAATTCTCGGCAATACTTCTCTGAGGTCAGTTCCAGAACTCAGTCTCGAAGGGGAATCACACCAGAGTTCAAGCCCAGGTGGACCCAGTCATGTCTTCCCACTGCCACACCAATGACCACAATTCAAACCAAAACACTGCCACATGGCTCTCATCTTCTTCCATATAGACACTCATGATAACCTCTGGCTGGAGGTTTCCATGAGGGGCACAGCCCAAGACAGTGTCCACAATGAGCTCCCTTGCCTCTCATCTGCCTAATGTCAGGGTGGCCTGGACACCCTTCCTGTGCACCTGGAGTGATCAAATAGGCCTGCCTTTAATACTGCTCTAATTCTCCAATTGGAGGCCTACTGACTGCCGGGTATAGATTCTTTGTGTGAACTGGAGTCATGAGAAAACCCAAGCACCTATGGGCTAGCCTCTGCAGGGCTTTGAAGGACTCATTTGACACAAAGGATCCCTATTCTCACTTGATGGAGGTCAGGAACCTTACAGAGGAAGGCGAGAGACTTCATCCACGATGACTGCCTTTGTGCCAATTTGGCTTTGGATGCACACATGGGATCTTTCTTTGGATCCATCAGGTGCTGACAATCTAAGCCACAGCCTCACACAGGGCCAAGAGGCTGATTCAGACACATCCCTTTGCAAAGCAATTAAGCAAAGAGACACAGGTGATGCCCATTCATTTCCATTTGAAAACTGTTTTCTTCAGGCTTCACAAAGGGGTGCCCTGAGGCAAAGGCCTTCCTGACATTAAGGGCAACAGAACAATAGGTAAGCCAAAGGCCCAAAGCAGGGTTTCTCCAGGGAGACTTTACTGGTCACACAGATATCTGTGTTTTCTGAGATGCTCACCATTCCTTTCAACTATCCAGTACATGGCCATGTCACTGAGCTTGGAGGTGGTACATATCTTGGACACAAAACCATGAGCCTATTCTGGAGAGTGGCCAGAATTCAGGAAGAAAACAGGAACTTAGGAAGATGTTAGGTGTTGCCCATACATAAGGCAAGCCACAGTCCATTCATAAATTGGGCAGGATGAATGCTGGGAAGCTTTCTCTTAGACAGGACACATCCATTGATGCATTCTCTTTTCTAATGTCTACAACCAGGGACACAGTGGGATACACAAACTTAGAAACACTCGCCTTGTCAAAAGCCTTACTAGAAACAGTCCACTCCAAACCAAACAAACCGCCTTTCCTACCTATTCTCAGAACATGAGACAAAACCACAAACTCACACCCACACCCACAAAGGCACCTCCTTCCAAGTTGGTCTGTGACTACCCGGAGTGTCGTCTGACTGGTGGGCCATACTATGTTCCCCCGAAAGGGCCTGTCCTGTCTCACATCTGGCCTCCTTGGCCAACTCTGTGAAGTTGTCAGGAGCCAGCGGTGAGCCACTACCTGCTTTCTCAGGAAAGGCCCCTCTGCAGAGCTTTCCTGGCATTTGGCAATCCTCACATCAGTGGGTACCAAGAAAGACTGACTCCTTCCTTGGTAAATCCAAACAAGTGAGCCCACTGGGACTGGGACTGGGACTGGCTCTGGGTGCCTGGCTTCCTGGATCCCAAGTTCAGAGAGTTCCATCACCAAGGAAGTGAGGTGAGGTCACTTCCTTCAGGAACTGAATGAGGTCACTGCCTTGGCAACCACTGTGTCCTAACAGTTGCTTCCAAGGCTCCCATGAGATGGAGGCTGCCCCTCCTTCCTGTGACACTTTCACAAGTTAGAATGGAATATCAACCATAGGCACCAAGGCACAGCTCTCCACACAGGCCTGCTTTGGTCCATCTTGTCTACATTAAGAAGAGAGAGGCTCATTCAGACACATCCCTTCATCCTGACCAGGTTGTTTGCCATGGAAGATGACTTCTGCTCTCTCAGGTCCTTCATAGCTGCCTATGTCTTCTCCAGGGATCATTTCTGCATGGACCTTTGAGGTTCTCAGCAGGTGGAAGATCCCCCACATTCCTGTATTGTAAGACCAACTCTGTCCCTGCTCTTCTGTAAAGTTAGATTGAGGGAACAGTGTATGGTTAGGGTGAAGAACCTGTTTGATTTGGCTTAGGAATCACTCTGCTGGATGAAGAATGGTATTGGGAACCTGCGATATTTATAATAATATATAGGTGAAATATATGTATGAAAACAGAAATCCAAGTATGATCTGAAGGCCAGAAGGGCATTGGGCCCTTGATTGGGATACTTAGCTTTGAATGACTTTCTGCACAGATGTCTCATATAAATCGATATACAATGGCATAGGACCTTGTACCTTGGATGATTGAATGTAGAAGAGAACATCCAGTCAAAACGGGATAGTAGGTAGATTTAGGAAGATAGTTGGTAGGTTTAGGAAGAAGAGTGAGTATACAATTTGGACCAAAAGTTCTTTAGCAATAGGGTGTCGGTTAGAGAGTGAATGTAAATGTCAGCCCATGTGAAGAGTCAGTCACAATGATGAACTGGGGAACATATGTTGGAAAGCAGATATCATTAGAGACATTAGGAAATCAGGCAAAGTATAAAGTGAGTGAGAGGATTAGACATTTTCCACAGGGTTGAGGTTGAATATATCATCTTAGGAAGAAACAAATGTGTAGTCAACAATAGGATTCACATTTGAGAGCATTAGGCAACCTGGACAAGGATGTATTTAGTAATCCATGCTCACTTTCCAATGAGGCTTTCTTACAATCATAAGTGTGACCTTTGCATTTTGTGTCCAGAATATCACTGTGATAAAATGTATATGGAGATCAGGTGACATGAGTGTTTCTTCCACCATTTCTGGGAGTAATATGTTGAAGACATATAAATTAGCCTTTGGGGGTACAAATAGGTGTACCCTGGGTCTATGAATATAGAGACAATGCATGAATAGACCGTACTGTGAATAAATATTATAACAGGTTCCAATTTAAATAATGGATTGAATTGATATCTGAAAATATATAGGAAATCAAATATTGATACACAACCATTCATTCCAACCAGTTATACATCTAATGGTGATATTAGGGTTATGGTTTACCATGAAGCGGGTGTGAGTTTTGCTTCACAAGGGATTATGGAATTGGAAAAGAATGTGTTTGGAAAGAAGTCTCATGAAAAGACCAGTCAAGAAACGTGGAGGAATACATGTGTTCTGAAGCAGGAAGTGATTGAAAGGGAACCAAAAGCCTAGAAATTTGTGAACTTGAGGATGAAATACATATCCTATGATGTGCATCAACTGAAGAAATAGTAATGCACCATTGTTGAATAAAAATGAAAGTCAAAATACACATCATGTCCCATAGGAATCTGCTTGCATTGATGTTAAACTGGGTCAGTTACTGTAGAAATATTAGGATTTCTATGCACCATTCTCTGAAGTTAGTTTTCAGCACTAGGAAACAAATATGTATTTCAGGTGGATGACTATTTCTGAGAATAATCTTGTGAAAAGTTGATTATAAATCCACATATATGAACATGAATGAATTTAGGGAGTGTATAATAAGACACATACATTTCATATTTTGAAAAATCTGGAGAGTGTGTGTATGTATATCTGTATATATATATATACACACACACACACACACACACACACACACACACACACACAGACATTAAAGGGTAGAAATATATATGCCAATTGAAATTCATCATGAAATATTTATCATCCACAGATCCAAAAATATTTATTTTACTGAACATGTATTTATGTATCATGTTGTTCAAGTAGGAAGCTCACCTGGAGGTTGAATTTTCAGTTCCAACAGCGTTTAGGAGGAGTGATCTCTTCTCACAATTTCTATCTGCCAAGTCAGCCACCTCACAAGAATGTACGTGGGATAGGAGGTAGGATTCTATATGTGCATGTAAAAATGCAGGTTGCTGAATAGACTACAGAGAAAGGGAGACAGGAATTCACATATTTGTTAACTTTCAAAACACATGGAGAACTACTTCTATTAAATTGGACAAGATTTATAACACCTACCCTTTGTAATGCTAAAGGCAAGTCCAACTATACACCATGCCTGCTCTGAGCTTCCTGTATTTCTATTCTGTTTGGGTTATTTTTCTCCATCATATTAGTATTCGTAGTCAGAATCTAGTAGCGTATGGGTTAGTGTCAGGGATCCAGTATTTCCAATGGAAAATAGGAAAATGAATCCAATGTGTAGGCAAATATGTGCTACACAAAAATCTTCCCACTCTCATCCAGAACAATGCCTTGACATTACCTTCGCAACAAGTAAGACGCAATTGGAGAAGAGTTAGGAAAGCTGTGAATACATATGTGGAATGGAAAATGCTCAGGAGTTCACAACCTTGGAGGTGGTAGAGGAGTTTCCATGAGTAAGGGACAGGGTAAACACTCCACAAACATGGAGCTCTGCTGGCCTAAAGACTTTGTGAGAAACTGCCTCTTAGGTTGGGCACTTGAAATACATGTCGTTGTCAGGAGCTTTAGCTTCCTTTGTAGTGAGACCATCAAAGCTGGGTCTGTATCTATGTGACCTGGAGGACATGGTTTCTGATTTTCCAATGAACATGAGGCAGAAGTGCTGAATTCTCTCTTTGCAGGTAAACTGTGGCAACTGGGGTCTAAGTGTCTCCCTGTGTGGACTGTGAAGCCATTTGGTCATCCTCCACTTTTCGTGGTGTTTCTTGCTGCTGCACTGGGAGTTTGGAATTTGCTTCAGGAAATACAAGGAGTTCAACTGGGACACAGTGCTGGAGGGAGTTCTGTCACGTGTGGTGGGTCAAGGTCCTAGGAGAATGCACCAGCCAGGCTTCTATCCCACACAGCTTGCCCCCTTGACCATAGCAACCTGATTCTGAACACTGCCCTGAAACCTCTCCACATAACAAGATGCCTTTACATAGAAGGGTCTGTTCACTGCACCATGTCAGTCACAAGCCATTTGGAAGCCAATGGCAGATCCACATGGCCCCACCACAGATGTTCTATCACACACCTGCACACCACTGCTCTAGGCCGGCTACTCAGCAGGCCCCAGCGTACTGGCATCTCTGTTTTACACCATTTTTATGAAACCCAGTCAATCAAGGCACTGTCTGGTACACTCATGATCAGCAACAGGACATCCAAAGGTTCTCCAGTGCCACCTGGTCATGGGAATTTCTAAAATGTCATGGTATTTATCTAGCTAGCCATTTTTAAAGGATGAAGTTGGAGGCACTGTGGGTTTCCATTCCTTCAGGAACCATTAAATGGTGAGCAAGCTCATTTCAATGAAAGCTCTGGAGAACTCTCACAAACAAGGCTTCCTAAAGAGTGGCCAAAAGGTCACATGAAGCCAGGCCCATTGAGGTCTACAAATGTGAGGTCCATGTGTGTTTTGACTCTTGGGCTCAACCTCCCAAGTAGCTGGGATGACAGTGTTGCCGTGGTACCTGTCCCTGTGAAGCTTTTTGAAGTCAGGGTATTCAGGAGAACACTGAATTTAACAACACTAGCAATGACATGCATGCCAGGAAAGTGACAGGAGCAAGTGGTAACATGACTGTGGTTTTATTTTTCCCCAGCGTGCGCTCAGCCTTTCTCTGACTAGCACTTATCTCTATAGTCAGATAAAAATCATGATAAATGCCTAGGAAACCTCTGACAAAACAAAACAAAACAAAAAAAAAACATGGGATACCTCTCAGATGTGAACAGGATGTGGTGGAGGTCGCTATGCAGGGCATCTGGTGAGCATGGACTGCGGCAGAGAATGGAGCACAGTGAGGTCAGGTCACGCTCTGATAAGCAGAGTTTGGTATCTTCCACCAGGAAGAGAATGATCAGACCCATCCTCAGTCTGCTCTTCACAGGGCACCCTTCAGGCAGGGCTCCCCTACACTTTCCTTCCAGAAATGGTCTCATCTGCTTTTTCAAATACTTCCACAGGTGTTTCTTCACCTGATGCAGGGGGAAAAGAAGAGGCATGACTATGGAGTGCATGCCCTGGAGGCTGGAGGGCCCCTTGGGCAGGGTATCAAGGCCCTGAGGACAGAGAGCTCTGGGGAGGGTCCCATCTGCCCCACTTCCCACCTTCCCAGCACTTTGGCTTCTGGAGCAGCAGGAACACATTGATGCTCAGTCCCAAACAGTGTAGTGAGGGGGTCTGGGAGGCCCCTGGATGCTCATGAGAGCTCAACGTCAGACTTTTTTGAGTGCCAGCTCTGTCTCCAAGCCACAGTGTGGCTGAAGGGGAAAGGATGGGCTCCACCTTTTCTTTCAACTCTGCCTAAGCCCGGAAAGAATGCAAGATTGGTGCTGGGAATGAGGCTCGTGGGTGCAATCAGGAGGAGAGATAAGGAGAGAATTCCCAAGAGGTGGTGCAGAAAGAAAGGGATGGAAAGGTCCTCCTGACCCCTCTACACTTGCCCTACTTAGTCACAGGGTCTCTATATGCCTCTAGTAGGTCAGGGGACCCTGACCACCCACACCAGAGCTACTGGTGATTGGGGGAAGACTGATACCTCTTCCTCTCTGAGGCCCAGGCTATGCCAGGGTTGTGCTTTCCCTACATAAATCATAGGCACTCGGACAACAGAGTAAAACTGCTGGAACTGGGTAAATAACTTCCTCAGGTTGATGGGGTTCCAGGTTTGGAGGATGCTGAAGATGCGGCCCAGCCTGATCTCTGCTGCCATCTTCTTCCCCTTCAACAGCTCCTTCTTTATCTTATTAGTGAAGAGGTTCTGAAATTTCTCCAGTGTCCCAGGAGGCCTCATGCAAATTATGTCATCATATTGATGCCAGTCTATGGGTAACAGCAAGAAAAATGTCACACTTAAGATCTCAAAACCCACCAACCCAAGGTACCACCCCAGAAGACAGAAACACAGGGGAGCAGCCAGGCACAGTGGCAAATGTCTATAATGCCAGTGAGGCTGAGGCAGGATAATCACAGGTTGAAGGTCAGCCTTAGCAACTTAGAGAACCCTTCTGAAAAATAAACAGAAACAGGGGAGTACAGTCAGAGGATTAAAGGAAGGAAGGAAAACAAGTCTGGTAAACTGAAGTGATCAGAACTCACTCCATCAGCTACCATGGGCAGGTCATGCCCCTGCAGAGAGAAATTCTAGACAATCCAATGTGGTGAGCTTAAAACCAAGTCTCTGCTGAGCCATGCAGTTCAGCAAGCCTGGTAAAAGCTTTAAACATGACCACATGCAGGTTAAACATTTTTTGTACCAAAACTTCATCCCTCACTAGCAACTGAGTACTGTTCTGGTAAATGAACAGGGTGCATAGTGGAACAGCAACAGCCACTCCAAAGAGAACAGCGCAGATCACCCAACAGCCACAAGCCACTAGCAGGTGCCCAGTACAGGGCAAGGGCTGAATTTATGGCTATTCTGAGGACCAACTGCAAGCGACACAATTATAGACCAAGAAAACCCAGTGACATTAACTGTAAAATAATTAGAAAACAAAAGTGGTTAGCCAAGCACCGTGGTTGCACAGCTGAACTCCAGGCAATTTAGGAGGCTGAACCGGGGGATCCAAATTTTGTGGGCAGCCTGGGTAACTTAGGAAAACGTGACTCAAAATTTAAAAATGAATAAAAGAGCTAGGGATCTGGCTTAGAGGTAGACCAGAGGTAGAACACTTGTCTACCATGAACAAGGCCCTAGGTTCCATCTCCAACACTGTCAAAAAAAGAAAGAAAATGAAAAAAAGAGAGAAAACCTATAAGAGGGCAGAGAGCTGGGCATGATAGTACATGCCTGTAATCCTAGTAACTCCAGGGTTGAAGCAGGAAGACTACAAGATGGAGATCAGATTAGGAGGCCCTAAGCTACTGCACACTACTGTTGCCTTGGTAGGCCCTGCCACCCCAGCTCTACCCTGTCCTTTCCTACCATGCCAGGTGACAGTTGGCCAGGGTTCATATGATGATTTGGGCATGGCCTCCTCTCGAGCTTCTCCTTAAGCCCACTCTAGCCCCTCTCTTTGTGGGAATTGTCAGAGAAGAAGCTCCATCTTTCCTTGTGAAATTATCTGATGAAGTCCAGTTTCGCCTCAAAGCTGAAGTCCTCAGAGTACACTATTGTTATTAAAAATTACATGTACAGGGGCTGGGGTTGTGGCTCAGCAGTAGAGTGCTTGCCTAGCACATGCAAGGCCCTGGGTTCGATCCTCAGTATCGCATAAAAATAAATAAATAAAATAAAGATGATATTGTGTCCAACTAAAAAAAAATATATTTTTTTAAAAATTACGTGTACAGCCATGTATCATGGTGCACATACAGCCACTCAAGAGAATGAGGCAGGAGGGCTTCCTTTCTAGTTGGAGCCCAGACACCACTTCTTTTCAACATAGTTCTCGAAACACTGGCCAGAGCAATTAGACAGACGAAAGAAATTAAAGGCAAAAAAATAGGAAAAGAAGAACTTAAATTATCACTATTTGCAGATGACATGATTCTATACCTAGCAGACCCAAAAGGGTCAACAAAGAAACTATTAGAGCTAATAAATGAATTCAGCAAAGTGGCAGGATATAAAATCAAAACGCATAAATCAAAGGCATTCCTGTATATCAGCAACAAATCCTCTGAAATGGAAATGAGGACAACCACTCCATTCATAATATCCTCAAAAACAATAAAATACTTGGGAATCAACCTAAAAAAAGAGGTGAAAGATCTATACAATGAAAACTACAGAACCCTAAAGAGAGAAATTGAAGAAGATCTTAGAAGATGGAAAAATATACCCTGTTCATGGATAGGCAGAACTAACATCATCAAAATGGTGATATTACCAAAAGTTCTCTATAGGTTTAATGCAATGCCAATCAAAATCCCAACGGCATTTCTTGTAGAAATAGAGAAAGCAATCATGAAATTCATATGGAAAAATAAAAGACCCAGAATAGCAAAAACAATGCTAAGCAGGAAGTGTGAATCAGGTGGTATAGCGATACCAGACTTCAAACTATACTACAGAGCAATAGTAACAAAAACAGCATGGTACTGGTACCAAAACAGGCGGGTGGACCAATGGTACAGAATAGAGGACACAGAAACCAACCCACAAAACTGCAACTTTCTTATATTTGATAAAGGGGCTAAAAGCATGCAATGGAGGAAGGATAGCATCTTCAACAAATGGTGCTGGGAAAACTGGAAATCCATATGCAACAAAATGAAACTGAATCCCTTTCTCTCGCCATGCACAAAAGTTAACTCAAAATGGATCAAGGAGCTTGATATCAAATCAGAGACACGGCATCTGATAGAAGAAAAAGTCAGCTACGACCTACATACTGTGGGGTCGGGCTCCAAATTCCTCAATAGGACACCCATAGCACAAGAGTTAACATCTAGAATCAACAAATGGGACTTACTCAAACTAAAAAGTTTTTTCTCAGCAAAAGAAACAATAAGAGAGGTAAATAGGGAGCCTACATCATGGGAACAAATCTTTACTCCTCACACTTCAGATAGAGCCCTAATATCCAGAATATACAAAGAACTCAAAAAATTAGACAATAAGATAACAAATAACCCAATCAACAAATGGGCCAAGGACCTGAACAGACACTTCTCAGAGGAGGACATACAATCAATCAACAAGTACATGGAAAAATGCTCACCATCTCTAGCAGTCAGAGAAATGCAAATCAAAACCACCCTAAGATACCATCTCACTCCAGTAAGATTGGCAGCCATTATGAAGTCAAACAACAACAAGTGCTGGCGAGGATGTGGGGAAAAGGGTACACATGTACATTGTTGGTGGGATTGCAAATTGGTGCAGCCAATTTGGAAAGCAGTATGGAGATTCCTGGGAAAGCTGGGAATGGAACCACCATTTGACCCAGCTATTCCCCTTCTCAGTCTATTCCCTAAAGACCTAAAAAGAGCATGCTACAGGGACACTGCTACATCGATGTTCATAGCAGCACAATTCACAATAGCAAGACTGTGGAACCAACCTAGATGCCCTTCAATAGACGAATGGATAAAAAAATGTGGCATTTATACACAATGGAGTATTACTCTGCATTAAAAAAATGACAAAATCATAGAATTTGGAGGGAAATGGATGGCAGTAGAGCAGATTATGCTAAGTGAAGCTAGCCAAGCCCTAAAAAACAAATGCCAAATGTCTTCTTTGATATAAGGAGAGTAACTAAGAACAGACTAGGGAAGAAGAGCACGAGAAGAAGACCAACATTAAACAAGGATGAGAGGTGGGAGGGTAAGGGAGAGAGAATGGAAATTGCATGGAAATGCAAGGAGACCCTCAGGGTTATACAAAATTACATACAAGAGGAAGTGAGGGGAAAGGGAAAAATAATACAAGGGGGAGGAATGAATTACAGTAGAGGGGGTAGAGAGAGAAGAGGGGAGGGGAGGGGTGATAGTAGAGGATAGGAAAGGCAGTAGAATACAACAGACATGAGTATGTCAATATGTAAATCAATGGAAGTGTAACTGATGTGATTCTGCAATCTGTATACGGGGTAAAAATGGGAGTTCATAACCCACTTGAATCAAAGTGTGAAATATGATATATCAAGAACTATGTAATGTTTTGAACAACCAACAATAAAAATAAATAAAATAAAAATTACATCCTTTGCCTAAAAAATAGGACAAGAGAAACAAAAAAAAAAGAAATTCATCATGAAATATATATTATCCACAGATCCATAAATATATATTTTACTGAACATGGATGTATGTATAGTGTTGTTCATCTAGGAAGCTCACCCATAAGTTGAATTTTCAGTTCCAACTGCGTTCAGGAGGAGTGATCTCTTCTCACAATTTGTATCTCCCAAGATGAAATAGAAGACACCATCAGAAGACTACCAACCAAGAAATGACCAGGACAGGATGGATACACAGCCGAGTTCTACAAGACCTTTAAAGAAGAACAAAAACCAATACTCTTCAATTTGTTTCAGAAAATAGAAAGAGAGGCAGCACTTGCAAACTCATTCTGAGGCCAATATCACTCTGATTCTAAAATCAGGCGATGATACACCAAGGAAAGAAAACTTCAGATCAATATCTCTATTGAACATAGATGCAAAAATTCTCAATAAAATTCTTGCAAATCGAACACAAAACATATCAAAAAGATCATGCATCACAAATAAGTGGGATTCATCCCAGGGATGCAAGGTTGGTTCAACAGACTGAAATTAATAAATGTAATTCAACAGATCAATAGACTCTAAGATAAGAATCATATGATCATCTCAATAGATGCAGAATAAGCATTTGACAAAATACAGCACCCTTTCATGTTCAAAACACTAGAAAAACTAGGGATAACAGGAACATATCTCAATGTTGTAAAGGCTATCTACAATAAACCTCAGGCTAACAACATTCTAAATGGGAAAAAAAAAAAAAAAATTAAAGGCATTCCCTCCAGAAACAGGAACAAGACAGGTATGCCCTCTTTCACCACTTCTATTCAACATAGTTCTTGAAACATAGGCTAAAGCGATTAGAGAGATGAAAGAAATTAAAGGGTTATGTTTATATGTATTATTTCCCACACCCTCCAAACCTAACCAGGCAGGGACACACTGGGGACAGGAGAGGTTAGCAGGGCCAGTACCTGCGGGCCTATGGGACTGAGTCTGGACGCCGCCACGGGAGCCCGGCCGGGCGTTGGGAACCTGCCATCTGCGCTGGCGCCTGTGCCTTGCCCTGCTGGGGCCCCAACGGACGCCAGAGCCCCAACTGACACTGGAGCCCTTGGGTGGCGGCCGCGAGCGCCAAAGCGCCTCCAGCCAAGGGCGTGCGCATGCGCGAAGGGTGCAGGGCGGACTGGAAGCCCGGAGCTGCCTGCAAGAAGAAGACCTAGGGGCTGGGGATGTGGCTCAAGCGGTAGCGCGCTTACCTTGCATGCATGCGGCCTGGGTTAGATCCTCAGCACCACATACCAACAAAGATGTTGTGTCTGCCGAGAACTAAGAAATAAAAATATTAAAAATTCTCTCTCTCTCTCTCTCCTCTCTCACTCTCTAAAAAAAAAATAAATAAATAAAAGAAAGAAAAGTTGGTTTAAAAAAAGAAGACGACCTAGGGAGAAAAAAGAAGAAAAAAAGGGTCACTGAAGGCTGTGGTCACCTAAGAAAGGGGCTCAGGAGCACACCCATACGGGTGGATGTGCACCCCTGGAACACAGCGCCCAGCAGACAGGTGGACGCGTTCCCACAGAGGATGCCCCCGATGGCCCCCGAGCCCCTGTGGGCAGAGGAACACATCCTGGACCACCAGGGTGGGCAGCCACACCCACCAAGGGGTCTCTCTGCACTGGGAGGCTGACAGTGCGGAGCTGTCGCAGCAAAGCCACCGAGTACAGCGTCCCAAATCCATCCCGCTCACTTGACAATTATTTGGAATCTAGGTCACCTCCTAACAAAGGCGAGCGCTCTACCGCTGAGCTAAAACCCCAGCCCCGCCTATATAGCTTTTGCTGTGTTGAGGTATGTTCTTACTATCCCTAGTTTTTCTAGTGTTTTGAAGATGAGGGGTGCTGTATTTTGTCAAATGCTTTCTCTGCATCTATGGAGATAATCATAAGATTCTTGTCTTTAAATCTATTGATGTGATGAATTATGTTTATTGATTTTCCTATGTTGAACCAGCCCTGCATCACTGGGATACGAACCCCACTTGATTATAGGGCACTATCTTTTAGATATGTTTTTGTATGTGATTTGCCAGGATTTTATTGAGAATTTTTGCATCTATGTTCATCAGGAATAGTGATCTGAGTTTTTTTTTCCTTGATGTGTGTTTGTCTGGTTTTGATGAGATGATGATAGTTTGATTTGTCTTTGCTACTATTTTTAAAAAATATTTTTCTAGTTGTAAATGGACACAATACCTTTACTGGTTGATTTTTATGTGGTGCTGAGGATTGATACACACATGAGGCGTTCGCTGTACTGCTGGGCCACAACCCCAGTCCTGTGTCTGCTATTCTTACGTGTTGCTTCAGGTTTGGTTAAAACAGGAACAACAAAGAACCGAGCATGTGTTATTTTTGCAATGTGAACCTTTATTTTATAAAAGGAAACAACAAATGGGTTAAATTCAAGTTAAGGAATGGAAAAAAAAAAAAAAAAAGAAACGACTCCGAGAAAATAAAACAAAGGAACTACCAAAGTCAAAAGCAGAAATCTATGAATGAGAAAACCAGGGGGTTTGATCAATAAAGCGGGAAAAATTCTCTGAAAAAGATAACTAAGAGAGAACCCTCGGGGAAAGAATGATCCAGAGACCAGACACCCATAACCCACAGTAAGATAAAGGACCGGCGCTCTCTGGCCTCCCCTCCAACAGTGGGCGGGACTCTTGGTCCGGCACAGGTGGCCCTAGAGTCTCCAGACTTCTTCGCAATCAGGAGGGAGGGCGGGCGGGGTCCTGGGATCTTCCCCTTAGACTGCATGGCGACGGGACCTGCAGAGTTTGGAAGTCCAGTCTTTCCTACACAGGGCTTTCTGCAAACTTCCCTAAATGCAATAGAGACATCTGCCGTCCCTTAGACTCTGCTAACCAGGTGGAGAGTATTAGATGGGGGATCTGCATAGAGGCCACCTCTGGGCGGCAGCACCCCAACCAGGCGGTCCCGCGAGGGGCTTCCAACCTCCAGACTGCAGGGGGATGAAGGCTGAGCCCAGCGCGTTCTTCGAAGGCTGCCAACTCGCACGCCCGGTTGACGGGCGGCCTAGTCCGCATGCGCAGGGCCAGGCGGGCTGGGCGGGGCGAGGGCGGCCCAGGGGGCGGGGCGAGGTGAACGGCCGCCCCCAGGGCTGGTGGCCAGTGCGGGGCGTGTGGAGTTTGGGCCGCGTCCGCCGCGCTCGGCCGCAGTTCGGGTGCCGCCGCCACCCTCGTCCAGGTTCCTACGTAGACCCGGCCCCGTCCGGCCGGGAGTGAGAGCGAGGCCACCGTCCCCGCCACCGCCGACACTGTCGGTATATTTTTTCCATGACTAGAAAATTTGGTAAAACTGTTAAATTTAAGATTCAGTGTTATATTGTGCTGAGATTCTCTAACAACTGAGTTAACTGAAAAATTGATTTAATAGATGTGAGTCTACTTTATTTTATATTGTTTCTTAAAATAAATTTGGTGAATTGTATAGTCACATTTTGATTTAAGCTTTTTTATGGAAACTTCAAATTTAATTAATCTTTATATCTTTTGTAGTTGTGAAGCCACTTTATTTCTAATATAACTTAGTTCTTTCTGTTTTTCATATTGATAATGTAAAGTTTCCTTTGGAAAGCTCATTTTTTCACTATTTGGTATTTTTATTTTTTTGTTTGTCATTAGCTTCTGAATTTATTTTTGTCACTTTCTTCTACTTTTACTTTGTCCTGGTGGAGAGAGGGACTTAATTAGGCTATCCATTTAAAAATTTCAAAAGAAATATGTTTTCTTTATTTTTATGAATATTTTATCCTTTATTATCCAGTGTTTTAAAACAATACTTTTTTTTTCTCACATCTGTCTCAGGTATATCCCACAAAACTCATAGTATTCTTAAAGGTTAGTTCAAATTTAATATCAAATGTATGTTATTCTTATTATAATTATGGTTTTCATATGTAAATTCTGATGTGTGTTTAGTGCTATTATTTTTTAAAACTTCCATTTTAATGTTATGTGACCAAATAATGTGCTCTCTATGATATCAGTAATTTGAAATTTACACTTGAAACTGTTTTTTTTTTGAAATATAATTATATATATATAATTTTTGAAATATAATTATATATATATAATTATATATATAATGGCATATATATATATATGCCATTTATAAAAATGTTAATACATATATAGAATTACCCAATAGTTCATTGTACTATTTTATGAAGTTCATTAGTTACAGTGTTGAACCTACCTCAATTTTTTTATTTTTTCTCTGCTGGGTCTTGAACCTAGGACCTCATACATGCTAGGCAACCACAGTACTATTGAGCTGTATCCCCAGCATTTTATTCATCTTTAATCAGCCTGTTCAATCAGTCATTGAAGAACTATGCAAATATCTATCATAATGGCAGAGGATATAATTCTATCTTATAATTGTATCAATTTTTCTTTATATATTAAATGTTATTATATGTATACAACTTAGAATTATTGTATCAACTCACATATTGAATGCTTTATAATTAAGTAAGTTTTCTATTACTCTTTAGTTACGGTTTTTTGCCACAAGTCAGTTTTCTCTGAGGTTAATCCAGAGTCTTCACTTTCTTAATTGTTGCGTGGTCTTTATTAATACATTGACTTTCAATTGCTCTATATTCTTAAGTTTTATGTATGTCAAGTCTCCCTTTGTTTAACTGAAATATTTATCCCATTTACATTAGTTTTGAGTATTGATATATTTCATTTAAACTGCATCAAATTACTACATATTTCCCATATGCCTTGTTTCTATGTTTCTTTTTATACCTCCTCTCAACTTTGATCACTTTTAGTCTAATTTAATATGTTTTTCTCATTCAACATTTTTTGTTTTGTTTTGTTTTACTTTTTAGAAGTTTCTCAGTCTTTTTTAATTGATAGTTATTTGAAAGTCATACATAACCAAGTTTTAAATTAATTTACCTATACCACCAGTATTAGCATTCTCTAGAGGAACAGAAATAATAGGATATGTAATGCAGGTAACGCACATTGGCAAGAAATCTATTTTACTCAATGTACCATTTCAAATATCAATCTCTTACAAGGTCACTTTCACTGAGATGCTAGAATAAAATTTAATCAACTTTCTCAATTCTTAGTGTCCCAATTGAATTGACACATAAAATTAGCCATCTTAGTACTTCTACCTGAAGTACTGAGTCTTGGGATACTTTATCTAGAATTAAGCAGCTCTAAAGAAATATGTACTCTTGTCCATCATTTATTTATATTATTTTATTGTAAAATCAGATATTGTTCTTATTTTTACTCCTGTATTTACCAATAATGCCATTCATTACTCCTTAGCTCATCTGGGGCTGTTTCATTTTACTTGTGGTTTGCCTTCTTAAATTTTTTTAGTGATATTCACTTGGTGGCCCACTGTTCTGCTTAGTTTTCTAATTTTTGATACACTTGTTTGTATGAAAAATCCTGTTATTTATTTTTTTCTAGATATGTAGATGAAGCTGGTAGGTCTTAACTTTTGTTTCTATTAGTATTGTGTTTTCTGTCAGCATTATAAATCAACCTTCATTTTGATTGTCATTTTGTTCTAACTTATTTCTTCCTTCTCTTTTTTCAGTCTTTAAAATCCTATTAAGAGCAGGAGTAGTGGAATATTCTCATTTTTTGCTGATCACTGTCCCAGTGTGAATTTCTTTCCATTCATCTTTCTTCTGTATGTGTGAATTTATGATTTCATGATTTGTGAGCAATTTCAATTTTATATTTTTTTCTAGTTATCGTATGTTTCCCCCTATTATAATTCCTTGTGGGAGCTATGGTTAAACCAATAGAGCCAAATTATTCTGCCCTCCATTCTTTTTAAACTCTCTCTCTCTGCAACCCCCAAATCCCCTCCAGATAATTTTTACATTGTCTTTGTTGGAGCTAATCTGTCTTTTTAGTTGTTTATATTCACTTTATGTTTTATTTTGTAAAGGACTTTTCATATACAATTATTTTTATGTGTCCCTGTTTTTCTTAAGGCACATAAGTATGATTATTTTGTATTCTTTATCTAATAACAATTTTTATGAAAAATTTTCCTTTGTTGACATATCATACATTTGAATCAGATGGAATATAATTTCTCATTTTATGAAAAAATTTCTATTGTTTGTTTTTGTTGCTGATTTTCACAGTACCTTGTTTTTGTATGAATGTATGTGTGTACGTGTGAGTATATTTATGCACACACATCTGTGTGTGTGTGTGTGTACATATGTACTTTTTTATGGTGATAGAGTAACATTTTCCATGGAGTGTTATCTTGTAAAATGTTTGTCTTTTGGGTTGAAATTGAGTTCCTTCACCAATATTTATATTTTCACAATGCCATTCCCTTGAGGTTTCTACTGTCACAAGAGCATTTTAAATTAAATTATGTACTTGATAACCTTTTCAGGCTATAAATCATGAACTCAGAAAACAAACTTGTCTGACAGCCCTTCCAGATGATGAATTCTGAGGGATCGTGTTTCCTTCACAATCCACTGCTGTCTGAGACAGGTAACTTTCCAGTTGACTCTTTCTTCAAGGTTGGATTATTGCCCATCCACCTGTCTTCTCTAAATATGACAATTTGATTACTTTTTTTAAAAAAAATTAGGGGTATGCTATTAAACTCTCTTCCTCAATGGTCCCTATTATTTACATCCTATCCTCTTTTCCCTTAGCATCATTAAAGTAGAATTGTGAGATCTCCATGATTTAACAGAAATCATAAGGATGAACTCTAACTTTGGTATTTATTAATCATTCAGAATTTTAAAATTCAGTTCATGTTTAGCTTTATAGATTTTTATTTTGTAGCACTGTATTTAAAAATAAAGTTTATATTCATTATGTAAAAGTTTACTTTTAAAAGGGTGTGTGTGAGTTTTACCAACCAAGGTCAAATAAGCTAAACTGAAATGCCATCAGTTATTATAGTGGAAAACTTTAATATAGAAATTTGTTAAACAGACTTGAATACAGAATAGGCAAAATAGGTACACTGAGGCAGCCTGGAGGTGGTTACTACAAAAGGAGCTTCCATGCCTTCGACTGTGAAACAGGAGATGATGGAATTATTAGAACTTAGAAATTTGTAGGAGTGATCCTAAACTCAGAGTACACATAAGACAGTGTCTGAGGAAGGCAGGAAAAATAGGTTGATCTAGGCCCAAAAGCTCCAAGGAAGGAATCTAAGGATGCAAAACTTCTAAAAGGCCCCCTAAGGAAAAGGTGCTACATGAGGGAGTACAGCTTAGTTGCTTCTGGTGCATGAGAAGCCTAAGGATGTTCTCTGCAGAGCTAGAAACCAGATTTTTGAGTAAGGACCGCTGTTCAGCTAGTGATGGTATTTTTGAAGGAGGTTAATAAACTTGAGTCTAGAAATATCAGGAAAAAATCTTGAAATCAGACAAAAATCATCACTGCCATTATAAAAAACACTGGCTACGTCAAGCTAATTGAGCAGGGAAAATAAACAGAAAAACATCCTTCTCCTGTTTTGCAGACTTACGGAAGTTCTTTAGTACTTCCTTTCAAGAAAACCTAACAAGGGCCAGTGGAGTTTGAAGAAAGGTATTTGTAGAATCCTAGTCTCAGCCTTAGTGGTTAATTGAAGGTAGGCAATAATAAGCTAATTTTTTTCTTTCATCATAATTATTCTCCAAGGATGTGGTCCATCGACAATTTAGAGGACTTTAATTGGACAATAACAGTTAAATATATTACTACAGCAGTGAAATAATTTGGTAAAATATATGTCATATAATTCCCTGGCATTTTAACTTATAGTTCTTTATGGCACTGTTTTTCACTACCACAGTATCGTTTTCTGGCATCTTTGCCAGAAGAGAAATTTAGCCAGTAGTGACGCCTCCTAATGTACACTGCTGAGAGTTGGAAGATTGCTTGCTCCCTCTGTTTCCCCAAGGAGATGGTCAAGGAGGAGTAACTTGCCTTCAAGGTGAATGGCTCACCAGCTTGCTCTCAGTGAATTCAGGGTGGTGTCTACACCACTATCCTATTGGCTGCTATGACTTGATTATGGCTGGACACGAAGTCATCAGGGGAATTGGAACAAAATCTAACACATTCTCTCCTAAGCTAGCTTTCGCAAATGTGAACCCTGACACAAAAGAACTACTTTTGTAACAAATATTTTATTTCTTAAATAATAAGCTTCTATTTAATATATACAGAAAGGAAATACTTTTCCTATGAGTGTTAACCAAATTTTTACTGTGATCAGATGATGTATCAGTCTATGCATGTCCCCAGGATGGTGTGGTGATTCCACCACTGCTTTGAATTCCAGTAAACTGCAAAGCCAAGCATACTTTTTACTGAACAAAATTTTACTTAATATTTATAAAATGCATCGCCTTCAGGAAAGGAAAAGTATTTTTTGTATCCACTTGGATACACTGATGCAGGTGTAGCTTTATATACCTACCAGGAATAGTCATAAAAATTTATGAACAAATTGAAATTTATGGAAACCAATACATGCCTTAGCTGCTTACCAACTAAGAGCATTTTTAATAAAAATTAGAAGCAAAAAAATATTTTGTATTGTAAATTTTTATGGTCTGTGGAAAGCTTTAGATTTTAATTATTTCAAATTAAAGGCAATATCAAAACTGTTTATTATAAATGGAAAATCAGTTGTTTTACATACATTCATAACAAAATCTATTTCAAGCAGGTTTTTCTAAATAAAACATCATATTATATTTAAATTAAATTTATCTAAATCACATTTCTTTAAATTAAAAATAATTTAGCTTTAATAACAAGAGGATATTCAAACATCAAGTATGTCTTTGGTGTCAATTTTTTAAATATATAATATATCAAGAACCCAGAGATGAAAAATTGTGCTTTATATGTGTAATATGAATTGTAATGCATCTGTTGTCATATATAACAAGTCAAATTAAAAAAAGATTTTACCAAGAAAAAAATAAATAATTATTTTTAAAATACTAATGTGAATTTTAAAAATTGTCCTTATGTTTACATACTGTCTTATGCAGGAAGAATTGTTGAAATTCTGTCCTTGCATGTGAGCTATAAGAACATAAAGGGAAATTCACATTTTTTTTTATTGGATGTTCACAACATTACAAAGCTCTTGACAAATCATATTTCATACATTAGAATCAAGTGGGTTATGAACTCCCATTTTTACCCCAAATACAGATTGCAGAATCACATTGGTTACACATCACATTTTTACATACTGCCATATTAGTGACTGTTGAAGTATAAGATTATCATTTGTGTCTTTCCTAATAAATCTCAGTATTTTGAAGATATATATGCCTTTAAAAAAAACTTCATAGATTTTATTCATTCCATAGCAAATGCTTATTAAAAACACTTTTAGGTTTTTGGTTATTTTAGTGGTGCTCTGTAAATCACTTGTGTAGGAAAACCAGTTACTTTTCCTATTTCTGAACCATTATGGACTGATACATTTAGGAAATTCAATAAAAATGAATTGCTAGAAAAATTATCCTGAACTTGAATATTCTTTCCCTTTAAAATCGGCATAGGCTTCTCAGCAGGCATTCTTGAATTCTGCATTTATTGCCCTGTGAGGAGTGAAACACTGGGCAACTTAGGGATGAGCACCAGGTCCAGGGACCATATTTTGAGTAATAATGTGTTTGAGTACATTCTGACCATGACTGGAGCTTCTGTCAGTATGGTTAAATGAATAAGAGATAGTTCAGCTTCTTTGGTCATTTCTGCAAGTACATCTGGGCTACTTCATCCTTGCTCTTCGTTACTCTCTGTCTTCCATTTTTATATTGTATACCTTTGGGTTAATTACATGTCCTTTTTTAAAATTTATTTGTTCTAATCAATTATACATGTTAGCAGAATGCCCTTAGATTCATTGTACACAATAGAGCACAGGTTTTCACTTCTCTGGTTATGCCTGAAGTAGGGTCACACTGTTCGTGCAATCATACATGTACCTAGGGTAATGAAGTCCATGCCATTCTACCATCTTTCCTATCCCCATACCCCCTCCCCTTTGCACAATTCAAAGTTCCTCCACTCATCCCATGCTTGAAATTAATTAAAGATGATTAAAAACCATTGTTTATATGTTTATTTCTATTCACATATATTGTTTTAGGAAATTCTACAATTCTTATTGTGATTTCAACCAGTACGTTTTCAACATAAATTTTGGTCAATATTCAAGAAAATGAAGACCTTGTGTTAGATGTATTCTCTTTGCATTATGTTTCTATGAGCTGAGTGGATCTGTGCAACATCAAATCATAATTGTAGAATCATTATAAAGCATATTAACCTAAAGTAAAACTGATGATTTACTAATTATCAATAAAGAGCTTTGCAAAATTTTTCATAATTATTTTTGGTAATCTTCAGAAGTTAAATTTTCATTTTTAAGACAAAGACTAAGAATTTTGTGTCAATTTCTCTATGGACTTCTAAAAAATCAAATATATCAAGTCAATATAAGTGATGCTATTTCATTTGCCTGAAAATATTCCTTCATTCAGAATCTACTTGAAGAATAGATGTATATAAGTTCCATTAAATTCTGTGTTGTACCATCTACTATGCTTTTTTCCTTCTTTTCTTCTTTGGTTCCTTCCAGTTTCATGTTTTTACAATGACAGATTTTCCCCCCACTTTATTGTTGAAATAATTCTTTGGAAACTGGAAGATATGTTCTGAATGGAGAGACTTATATTATTCCTTAATGCTGATGATTTTATCATCTCTATCTTGGGAAAAGAAGATTATTTCATCTCAAACTATTGACAAAATTACTATATGGATAAGAACAAATAATTAGCATGGACTCTGTTCCTCTTACCAAAATTAAGTGCCTTTTCAAACTTGATCATGTGTGTGATGATCTTGTATGTGTTAGTTGGTTAGTTTCACCAAAGATTTGTAACAGAAGTGGAATACATCTCTCTTCCCGAGGAAGTAAAAGGCATTTTTATACTAGTCCTCTCTACCCCCCTGTTGTTCAAATAATACTGGGGCTCTGCTTGCTGGTGGGTGTAATTGAAAACCAAAATGATTTTCTCTGAAGATTTCCTAGGTCACTTTCCCAGTGCAGAAATTAGTAGCCCCTGTAGATTTACCATTCTGGCATGTGAACTTTTAAAGGAATGTTAGGGGTATCAATAACAGTCTCACTTTCCCTCTGTTTTTGGAAAATACATGTACCCTAGCAAAAAAGAGCTGCATTTGTTCTTTATATCAAGTATTTTCATTGTTAAATAATGATTCTATGAAGAAAGAAAGAAGACACTCTTCTCAGAAACGCTGCTTTATGTACTCAATTCACTCAGAACCATTTTGAATAAAATTATTTATAAACTCATGACCATAATTAAAATGTTGTTGTGTATATGATTTTTGCACTTTACATCAATGCCATCTAGACAAAATTTACCTTTTTCTAGAGTTACCTACTTTTCTAGTAGAAGAATCACTTTTGGCCTTGTGCCCACAGAATGCCTTATTTTCACCATAACTCATCATTCTCCACATTTATATTGCTGATGTATAGCCATCTTTAAACATACATGCACACACACACACACACACACACACACACACACACACACACACACCACATATACATTTTGTTCCTTTCACCCTTTCCTTTTTGTCCACACATTAAAATTTTACAGAGATAATAATAACTGCACATATTAGTGTCAAGTTATGTCTTTTTAAGATCCTTAATAGATTCTAATTGCCAAATAACCTGAGATAACTGTGATCATAACATAGTTTTCTCTTAGATTGCCAGTACAAAGGAACATTTCTCATGAGCTATCACAGAAGTTGCAGACACCTTGTGTTAGAATACACTATCTATGTAAACACTCCCCTTTTGTGAACGTGTTATCAATGTTATTCTGTCAAGTTACATTTTGTAAGCTTTTTGTAGCATATATCCAAAAATAAATGATAAAGGCCTTGTCTAATATTTGAGAAACAAAATATCCTTCTTCAGAACTCTTTAAAACATACAGTAGGCACTACCATTATAACCTCATATTTCTGTGTTCATGTCCTAACCATTTTCTTGGAAGGGCTCTGTGCATGAACATTGTCAGCCATTTTGCAGAGGTTTTCTCTTTATCCTCATGCTAGGGAATCAGAAAACAAAATTATACAATCTTTTTCCAGTCAATATCTATTTATACTATCACATTTTTTAGGTTGTAATTTGCTAGGTTGATGCAATGCAAATAACAATTCCATATTTTACATTCAACTTGTTCTTGGTATACACAGGTAGCATTTTTAAAATAAATGACTGAATGAATGTCTGATAATTAGAATTTGATTTAATCTCCAGTGAATCAAAACAGGTATAAAATAAGAACAGGTATAAAATAAAAAATAGTCATAAAACAGATATTATTCTCTGTATATATGTATTACATTAGGAAAGCCATAGTTCTCAATAAAAGCAAATGTCTGTGCAGAAAAAAAAAATCTCATTTTATCCTGTTTTCACATACAATGCAAAGAAACTTCACTAGTTGAAGTGGAGGAATGTTTCTCTGCAGGCCATGAGCAGATGGATGAAGGCATGTCTGTTTTGAAGCCTCCCTGAGTCCTGACTCTCCTCTTCTCCAGAGACCCTTAGCTCTGACAAGTGACCTCCTTACCTTGTATTGGACATATTGATCCAGAAACTACCCACAAAACCTGCCCTGATTTCCTGCTTTCCAAACCACACAGGGCTGTGAAGTTGACCTCTAGTCTCTCCAGTGTGGGGGAGTGTACCCTCCCCTCTGGCATGTGATGGATATGCCCTGACCTCATGATATTTGATGTTTAGAATCAAATTTTCTGCTATGCACATTAAACTAAGAATGGTTTTCTGTCTTAAAAAGCCTAATCTAGAAGTAAAAGTACAGATTCTAATTATTATACATTGTGAAAGAATGAAACAATTAGAAAGACTTCTGTAAATGGAACATGGAAGTAATTCTGTAGCAACACTTCAATAATAGAGTTTATTTAATGGAAAAGAGTGCAGTATACAGTAGAATTTGTGGAGACAGAGTATTGGATGAAGCATCTGAATTTTTATTAGCAAACTTTTTGAACACAGGCATAGATTTTTGAATAAACATCTCAAGACTCCTCATTAAGCCAGCAGAATCAGAATTTGACATTTGATGCATCTGAAAGTTATTTAGATACAAAACATTCACCAAATGGAGCATTAATTTCTTCTTTAAAAGAATATCCACTTGCTGCAGGAAGTTACCAAAAATAGGGCCAGTTCCTGAAGGCATTCTTTGTACATTTGGTAAGAAAATAAAGGGATCTAAGCTTCCTGACCAAAAAGTCCAATAAAGTATAGCTGAGGCCAGCACAGGCTCTAAGTCACAAACATTTACAAGCATTGGTTGGTTCCCCACAAAATTTCCATATGCCCTTATTTATGCCTCTCTCAAGACATAATTTTGACTCACAGTTAAATAATCTGTCACAGAAAGACTGTAAACTTTTTGAAAAGTTCTGGTTATTATAATATTTCTGCATTTATATTATATCACATCAGTATTAAAGGCTTTCAGTTACAGTGCTGCTGGGGATAAAAAGCTAAAATGCCTTTGCTCACAGGTGCATTAAATCCTATTAAAGAATCTTCCTTATAGCACATCCTCATTACTGCATACAAAGGGCTGGATTATAAAATGAAGGTGAAGTGTACAAAGTATGATTTGCTATTACTTGGTGTGGATATGCTGAAGTCATTAGGTTTTACACTGTACTCGAATGATAGCAGGTTTCATATTCCTATTGAGTAGCTTCAGTGGAGAATGCTTCTGGGTCAAGTAGACTGACATGGGGTTATGTCTCTCAATATGGGGGATGAGAAAACTTCTTTAAGTAGATTTGCACAGGCACGAATGTTCTTTCCTGCACAACTTTATTATGCAATAGAAGCATCAGGTCAGTGAACAGACCATCTTGGGGGAATCAAATAAAACTAAACTGAAAAGGAAAAAAAAGATATAAGGCTAAATTAGGTGATTTAAACATTTTCCTTTAAGCTTATACAAAATCCTCTGGCTATAAAATCCTGCATAATACTTTCCTGGATTTATATGTTGCAGACATATAAATATTAACTACTTCAGAGCTGGGATGGTCGGGTTCTTTAGGAAAGAAGCTTTGTCTGAGGAAGAATATTTTCTCACATCCAGGTACCTTGATTCCATTTCCATTTTCCTACAGGAGTCATTTAAAGCATCCCCAAAAGGCAAGTGTCAGTAAAGCTGCACATTCTCAAGATGTATTAATGAAAGTTTCCCCTTTCCTTGGGGAGCACAAACCTTTAGTTGTCTAAATAATATGATAGCATAAGGGCAAGCTGTTAAAAAGTGCAGATAAAGCCAATGAATTGGCTTGTAACTCACCACAGATACTATTTTTAAAAAGCCAGATATTCTCCTATCATATCCATTATTCAAGCAGCCTCTTCTGCTCTTGGGTGTCAGATGGGGAACTGATGAGTGTGTTCTGGTGAAGACAGTAAGCGGATGTTAACTTCCCACAGAGAGAATTTCTCCAGGTCGAATAGAAAACGTTCTACTAATCATCTACCCCATGAAAATGCCAGCTGCGGCCCATGGTAGGATTATCATTCTCATAGACCTCTTACCGAGCTTTTAGCTAAATGAAAAATCTGCCATAGCCTAGGGAGAAGGCATCGAGCAGATAAGAAAGAACAGTGTTTACTAAGAAGCTGTGTTGGTGCAAATAGAACAGGTTTTTCTGTGATGTAAAAATCATAAGGAAACCATTAGGTTAAAAAAAAAAAGATCAATGTATTTACACGTTTCATTTGCAGCAGTTTTATAGGCTCATTAATTTAACATTTCTCTCTACCTTCTGTCCTGAGGGTGTCTTGTGATTTGTTATTCCATTGCTTTATTTCTGTTGCAACACTTGGTTACATACTGTAAATTGCCATATTGCAGAATAACCAAAAGTTTTAAATATTAGCCTTCTTTTTTTTTTTTTGAAAGAAGGAGCAGAATGGTTGGAAAAGTAGTTTTGTTTATTTGAGACACAAAGGTGTTTTGTGTGTATGTGTGTAATTAAAAGATGTATAATTGATTTAGGGAGAGTAGATACCATCACCACTAGAGGAACAATAACAATAAAAAGGACAGACATGGGGACAAAGTATCAATTGCCATAATATTTGAAAAACTTTATATGAATACCTGGATGTACCCAAAGGTTATGTCTATCTCTGCCATTTTCTGGTAAAGGCAAAATCATCAGAATACTGTTGTGGTAGACAGGGAAATCATTCATATTTGGAATTTTAGTAACAGTGAATCTGGAACCTTACCCATTCATACTTTAAAAAGTGCATAATTTTTATATAATATTGTCCCCTTTCCAGCAATAAGAACAAAACAGAAGGGCTCATTCTGTTTGGTCTAATAGTCCATGCAATTTTGGTATGTATAAAATAATAGAATTAAAATAGAATATTTAAAAGTATCTTTACTTTAATAAAATATAAGAATATAAATTTTTTAAAAAAAATAATCACTTCAAATAATTCACAGTGTATAAAGCAAAAGATGTCTGCCAATTGGACTTATAAAGCATAATGGACTTAATTATGGTGCTAAACATCATTGTTATGGCTTCTGCTAAAGTTTCAGAGAATGAGGACACTACTGTTTTCATATGAGCATTTAACAGTTAAGCTTTAGGACAAATTTCAACATAAATTTATATTAAACTAGGATTGGGTAAAAAAACATATCAGTGATATTATTCTACCATTTCACTTATTGTATAGTTGCAATTCTAGGAAAAATATCACTAAATATGAAAGACTTAGCAATCACATTTAAGGGAATAAAATTCAAGATTTCATAGAATTATATGTCTATCAAAGAACTAGTTAATACAAAATATTCAACTGAGGAGAGAATGAGAGTTTCAATTGTGAAAAAAGTATCAATAACAAACAATTGTTAGAGTTGAGTTCTTCTATACTTTTCACTTATTTCATTTATCTAATAAATATCTGTTAAACAAGGTCCTAAGTACCTGGAACAGAGGAAAGAATGAGGAAGATAAAGTCCCTGACCAAAGAAAGTATACTTCACTGGGGAAGTCTGTGGTTAAACCAATATTTACATAGTTAAATTAATTTACTATTTAATTGTGATTAATGATCCAAAGCAACAGGGTGCTATAGAATTCATTGACAGGAAAATGGTTCTTATCTTAAATATGCTTGTGTTTATGTTTTCGTGTGTGTGTGTGTGTGTGTGTGTGTGTGTGTGTGTGTGTATGTATGTACACAGGAAATCTTTTTCAAGAATATAGTCCATCTAATAAATCCTCTTACAAATTTCAGTTGGATAGAAAATTGGATATTTAAAATTCTAGTTCAGTGATGGAAAGTAAATGTTAAATCAAACAAAATATTATCATAAACTATTACCAGATTATATGACATAAAGAATAGGATGAAGGACCCATTTAAAGAATGAAATGAAAACAAAGATTTCCAAGTTACTACTCAAAATACTCTGTGCTGGATATATACTTCTACCAAATCATTATTTAAATAGAATTCATGAGCTAAGAGAAATTTCAGTTATCTCCTGAAATTACCTTCTGAAAGAATTATGCCATAGTTTATGTTCTTCTAATACCTGAACTTCTTGTTTTCACATAAAGTAATCATTCAGAGAAAGTAGTAGCAGTCAAAACTCCCATGATATTTTATGGTGAGCACTATCTTTGAGAAAATTCTGTTTACTCATACCTTTGTGGAAAATAAAACCCATCTGAAAGGACCCAAGGAATATTTCAAATTATTGATTAAAATTTTCTAGTAAAGAGTTGGACATTGTAGATATTGAGATTACATCTAATAATCAGTTCTTATAATGTTAGAAAAATTATTTTCTCAAGTCTATTGTCTTACTCTCAGGTAAGAGATTTCCTTTGAACCTAAAGTTTTGAAACCCTGCTAAGGTGTGGTGTGGTGGTACATGCCTGTGACCCAGTGGCTCAGGAGCCTGAAACAGGAGGATTGCAAGTTCAAAGTCAGCATTAGCAAAAGCAAGGTTTTAAGCAACTCAGTGAGATCCTGTCTCTAAATAATACAAAAATAGGGTTGGGGTGTGGCTCAGTGGTCAAGTGCCTTGAGTTCAATCCTTGGTACCCACCCCCGCCAAAAAAGAAGAGAAACCCTGGCAAGAAACTGTGTGATTATTAGGGTCTGTAAACAAGTCAAGATGGCGCCTGGCATTTTGCAGAAGGAGTGGTTTGTAAAGTAACGCCAGGGAGCCATTAAGTGTGGAGATTTCTTATTGGTTGACTGGTGTATCTAGTTTATGTTAATTAAGATAAGCTGTGTGTAATGTGTATATACCCCTCCTGTCCTACAATAAAGGGCTTCCACTCCTGCTGTATCAATCTACACAAGTTGTTTGTCACCCCCCCCCCCCCCCCGGTTATTTTGCTGCAGCCAGACTGCGGCATGTGATGTATTAGCTCTACCATTTCTCAGTATTCTTCCAAAAGATTGAAAGAGCATAAAAGCAATACATGTGCAGCCACATTTACAATAGTGCTACTTATAATATCCAAGTTATGGAACCCTCAGGTGTCTGCCAACTGAAGAATGGATCAAGAGACTGTGGTATATATACACAATGGATTTTAATTCATTCATAAAAAAGATCAAAAACTTGTCAGTTCTTCATAGCTTATGACTTGTTCCTCCACATGCTTGGAATTGTTTTAGGTGCATATACCTTAATTTTCAACATTAGTGATCTCCAGATGAAAAGACATTTTGAAACATTTAAGTGCGCATCCTCAAAAACACAGGCAGAATAACAAAACTCACATAATTATATTGGGAACATTTTTAACCTCTACAGCCCTTATTTTCCATTGCCTTTTGCTTGCTCTGTTGGCTTTCTTATAATTGACATAGGATCTGCAAAGAAAAAGAAGGAGTGAAGAGGTAAGAAGGTTTTCAGTTCATGCAAGTTATAGGTATTGGACACCTATTTTGAACTTCTGGGACCTCCCTGGATATTTTAATATCTCATTTCAAAAAGGAAGCACAGTGGTAAAATGTTGAACATTCAGCAAGTGTATACTAAATTAGTGTACTTTTAATAAAAGTAACATACATAGCATACTTTAATAAAAATGTTTAACAAGTAATCACACTTTATAAAGTACAAGCAATCTTATGGATGTTCCCAGCTAACCTTCCCACTGCTCTTTTTCCTTTGTACATCACTTGTTTTTATGGCCTATGAAGCTAAAAAAAAACAAAAGTGCTCTTAATCATGGAAACTGATGGGTTAAGATAGCAGAAAAGTATTCTGAGCTGCTCAAGAAATATGATATGTTCCCAGATACTATATATTATGACTTCCATTATTTAAATTATAGATTAAAGGTTATGTGTACATAAATATATACATTTATAATCTGTATATATATAAAATATTTAGTCTCTCTATATATAGAATGTATATATATACACACCCACACCTATTCTCGCATTTGATGTTTTTGAGTGAAGGGACTATCTACTATATTGCTGTGTATCAGATGATTTAATAAACTGTATAAGACATTAATGCTAATTTTATTTCATAAAACTGAAAGACCATAGAAAAACCACATCCCACCTTGCTTTGTTGTGAATGGATGTTATCCCATTTTCATTCATCCTCCTGCAACTCATGAAATACTTAGTATATCATAACTGGGATATCTGACCTCCTAGGGAGTATTGCAGAGTTCAGGTATAAAAAATAAATATTTCAGCAATTCTCATTTAGTTTGGCTGTGTCTCTTTTTTTTTCTTTCTTCTTATTTTTTTCTTTTAACATGTCTTAAGTCAAGTTGTGTCCTGAAGAAGATTTTCTAGTGAGGAATTAAATTATAAGAAAAAGCATTGTTCCTAAAACTGAATGATTTTAAATACTATATGCTATATATACAGTTTTAACATCCTGTAACTAATAGCCCACATAATGTACTAAGGATTTTCAGATTTTTGTTTTTGGAATAGAGAATTTATAGTTTGAAACAAGTGTGAAATAAAACAACACATCTAAATTTTTATTTATGATTCCACTTCCCTTGGAAATGTGGTGTTTAGGGCAGTTTCATCAACAATATAGTTTCATTTTAAAATTAAGTTAGTGTGAATAGATCCCTGTAGTTTTATTAGTTTATAACATTAACATTCTAAGCAGAAAGCTCCTACTAATAGAAATTAGCCCAATGATTGAAATTTTAGTATTTTGGTATTTCATTTCATACAGAAAACAAACAACAGCAACAACAACAAAAAACAGATACTTAAATTACAAACTGTTATTATTTTAAAGCAGCTACTTGATTGTGATCAAAATTTAAAACTTTCACATATGACTAGAAGATTTAGAGAAAGTTAACATGTAACAGCTACTTTAATTTCTGAGTCAAATTAGAAAACTACGAGTTATAGTTAATGGAATAGCAATGACATTTGTAACAACTCGCATCTAAATAGAGATTTTCCTTTATTAATTTAATTGATTGTTTACATCTGATGCATATGTAAGAGTTCCAGAAATCTTTCAGACCCCTGTGGTTTAATATAAATTTCAAAATATTAAAAGCATCTTATAGAAAATTAGAAAGCAGATGAGACACTTCAGGACTCAAGATAATTTTAGATGTGCAAATTTTAAAGCAACTTCAATACAATTACACTCTGCTTGCTCTAAAAGAGAGAGAAAGAGAGAGAGAGAGATAAAGAAAAAAAAGTATATTTTTTAACTCGATGACACAACTGCTTTATAATTGTTTTGTAAATAATCACTGGCTTCAAAAGTGTTGACTATCAAAAAGACTTGAGACAACAGAATGTTGAAAATCTCATAAATCATATTCAGATATATTTAGCAGTCTAAATGATGAGTTGCAACAAATGTTATTGACAGGATGCAATAATCAATTAACATATTATATATGACTATGCCCTTTTCATCCCCAAATCAGGTGTTACTCCTCCATTTGTAAATTCTATCCTTTCAAGTTAATGACTGCAGGTGGCATGATGGTTCCAAAGGTATTATAAAAAAACAGCCTCATCTGAATCCCTGAAACATGAGATATTTTATGCAAACAACCAAGTATCACCTGCTTCATTTTAATTTGGCTTGTATTATTTGAAATTCATGAAAAAGGATCTTGCTGAGCTTTCCAAATCATCATTGAAAACCTGTCCAGGTGCCCTTTAAAATGATAGAGATTTTTAGTCATGTGGACCAGTCCATAAAGGCAGACCCGTTCTGCCTCTTACATCTGAGTGTGATTTTGACACTCTGAAATCTTGGTATTCCAAAAAACTAAGGCTTAAAATACACACATTTCAGAGTTGTAATAAACATTAGAGAAATGTGTTTTTTTAATGCCTGGCAGAAACTCTGTCTGGAGAGAATGCTGTACCATCATCATTACATCATACAAATATTTCAATGAAAAAGCCAGTAGTTAATATTCCTCAGAGAATATGACATAGAAATAAAATCCTTTAAATTAAATAATTTAATTAAATTTTGCAAAGAAATATGAGTTTTAGACAGCAAAATTTGGATTAAAAACATTTTATACAATACACATAATATTTTTAAAATTGGCTTATCTTATCATACCTCTAATTTTTAAATAACAAAAATTTTTAAAAAAATAATCTCTAACCACACATAAATGTTTGGCTAAGGATACAACCACCACTCCAAATATGATTGCAGAGGACCAAAATATGCTACCCCAAAATATACTTGTTCAGTATATTGATTATTTCTAGCTGGTTATTTTGAGAAAATGCAGACACGGGAATAGCTCTGAAAAGCTGTCCTTTTGTAAAGGAAATTTGCATCTACAAGGGAAAGTTTTATTAGTAAAGCAATCTCTAGCTGGAAGAGAGCTACCCCAAGACAGCTCTTTGTCACTGCAGAGATTGCATGGCAGCTTTTATTCATCAAACATTTTCTCCCTCATCGTACCATCATTTGCCTTCTCTACCCCTAGAAGCTCCATGGCCCTCATTCCTTTCTGTAGGTCAGGACAATATGTAGGCTTTAATCTTCTGGCCTTCTTTGAATCTCACATTTTTTGTGAGACTCCCATGCTTGCATATATGAATTAAAAAGCCTTTTCTCCCATTAATATGGCTTATTTTAGTTTAATTCATACCCAGACAAAGAACCATAAGAGGGTAAAGGAAAGACATTTTTTTCTCCCCTTATATAGTCTTTCTTAAATTTTACTATCTATTTACTGAAGTCAATTAATTTAAAAATAACTTTATTGAATGGCTTAGCTTTTACTATTTCTTTAATTTTTCATTCTTTAAAAATTGAGTTTTACCTTTGATATATAACTTAAAATTCATACTGGTGATATTTTAAATTATTAATCTGAATGAGAATAATTCTTCTTACATATTCTTCCTATTTTAATTGCCTTTTGTAATTCTCAAGGAAATAATCAATATTTTTAAATGTACTAAAGCATCTTGACCAATCATAAAGTTGTCTTCATTTTGTGAAACTGAAATTCTCAGAAGGAGCTGAGTCTATATTACAGATCCTGCTGACTCTTTGACCTCAGCTGGGTAGGACATTGTGATTGTGGGAGATGGAATATTGCATGTCAACAGCCAAAATTATCTTTGGCTGTCTCAAATCCTTTAGAAAAACAGTCATTTACTTTTAACCTTTGCATCTGACCTAACATTCTCGGAACTAATAGAAACGTCTTAGAATGTATTGGCAACCTTAGCAGACGACTAGCTTCCACCAAAGTTAAAGCCAGGAATGATTTAATGTAATATCTAAAACCTATAGGAAAGCTTGCCATGCTTTGCTGTACCCAATACCACTACCAATGTATTTGTTGGATATATTGATTTATGACTGTCTATGTTCTTTGGTTATAAAAGTTCATGTAATCTCTTCCACTTAGAAGGACATTTTTCAGGGCAACTTGAGTCCATATTGCTGGGTCTTGGTCCTCATATTTGGTTCAGAAAACTGTTTCTTATTTCCATCAAAATAGAATTGTCCTTTTGTGTCAACAGTTTTCTTGGAAAAGCACATGGCTCTGTTTTTTTTTAAAAAAAACAATATATATAAAATCTTCTATTTCAATTGAATTGTTATTAAAATAAGACATCTCATTTAAAGATGCATAGTTTATATGCAACCAGAAAAGAGAAATATAGTGAATTATAACTAATATATGACTATAGATTAGTGCTAATAGTTTTCTAAATTCATCAAGACTAATCGGATTAAAAAATTAATGTATTGATACAAGTTCAACTTGCAACAGCAATGTTTCAAGTTCAGTGCTAATAAGAAGGTCTTCCTGGTACCATAAAAAAGTAAAAGTAAAATAAAGAGAAATAATTTTATAAAATTCTGTAGTCATAAGAAGTACTTAAAACTTGACTGTGTTTTACATTGTTAAACTATATATGCAGGGCTGGGGATGTGGCTCAAGTGGTAATGCGCTCATCTGGCATGCGCAGGGTGCTGGGTTCGATCCTCAGCACCACATAAAAATAAAATAAAGATGTTGTGTCCACTGAAAACTGAAAAATAAAATATCAAAAAATTCTCTCTCTCTCTTAAAAAAACTATATATGCTAAACACAAGGCCAAAATCATTCTAAATATAGAAAAATTGAAAATATTACCTCCAAAAACTAGAACAAGAATGACCTCTTTCACCACTGCTATTCAACGTAGTCCTTGAAACTCTAGCCAAAGCAATTAGACAAAAGAAAGATATTAAAGGAATATAAATAGGAAAAGAAGAGCTCAAATTATCCCTATTTCCAACAACATGATTCTGTATTTAGAAGACCCAAAAAGCTCCACCAGAAAGCTTCTTGAACTTATAAACAAACTCAGCAAAGTAGCAGGATACAAAATTAACACTCATAAGTAAATCTCATTCCTATACACCAATGACAAATCAGCTGAAAGAGAAATTAGGAAAACTGTCTCTTCACAATAGCCTCCACCCCACCCCCCAAAAAAGCCCAAACTTGGGAAACAATCTAACAAAAGGTGTGAAAGACCTCTACAATGAAAACTTCAGAACACTAAGGAAAGGGATCGAAGAAGACTTTAAAAGATGGAAAGATCTCCCACATTCTTAGATAGGCAGAATTAATATTGTCAAGTTGTCATACTACCCAAAGTGCTCTTCAGATTGAATGCAATTTCTATTAAAATTCCAATGATTTTCTTCATCAAAATAGAAAAAGCAGTCATGGAACTTATTTGGAAAAATAAGAGGCCCAGAAGACCAAAACTATCCTTGGTGAGGAAAGTATTTCAGGAGGCCTCACAATACTAGAACTTAAATTATATCATAGGGCTATAGTAACAAAGATGGAATGGTATTGGCACAAAAATAGACTTGACCACCAATGGAACAGAATAGAAAACACAGAGACATACCCACATAAATACAGTTATCTCATACTTGACAAACTTGCCATAAATATACATTGGAGAAAAGATAGTCTTCAACAAATGGTGCTGAGAAAACTGTAAATCCATATGCAGTACATTGAAATTAAATCCCTATATCTCACCTGCTCAAAACTAAACTCAAAGTGGATCAAGGACCTAGGCATTAGACCAGTAGGTAGGTCTAAAGTAGACCCAACTCTCCATCATGTCAACTCTGAAATGGGCTTTCTCAATAAGAGTCGCAAAGTGCATGAAGTAAAATCAAGAATTAATAAAAAAAAGATGGCATAAAATTAAAAAGCTTCTTCACAACAAAAGAAACAATTAAGAATGTGAAAAGAGAGCCTACAGAATGAAAAAAAAATGTTACTTTCTGGAACCTCAGAGCATTAATTTCCAGGGTATTTAGGAAACTTAAAAAGCTTAACACCAATATAAATAAATAAACAAATAATCCAATCAATAAATGGGCAAAGGAAATAAATTGGCTCTTCACAGAAGAAGAAATATGATCAGTTAACAAAGATATGGAAAAATGTTTAACACCTCTAACAACTAGACAAATGAAAATTAAAACTAAACTGAGATTCTGTCTCACTTCAGTCAGAGTGGCAATTTTCAAGAATACAAGCAACAATAAATATTGATGAGTATGTGGGGGGAAATGTTCACTCCTAGACTGCTGGTAGGAATGCAAATTGATACAACCACAATGGAAAACAGTATGGCGATAAGTCAGAAAACTTGGAATCCAGTCACCATTTGACTTAGTTATCCCACTCTTCAGTTTGTACACTAAAGACTTAAAATCAGCATCCTACAGGGACACAGTCACATCAGTGGTTATAGCAGCTTGATTCACAATAGCCAAGCTGTGGAAACAATCTAGGTGGCCTTCAACAGCTGAATGGATAAAGAGAATGTGGTATATGTACACAGCGGAGTGTTAATCAGCCATAAAGAAAAATGAAATTATGGCAAATTATTTGGATAGAACTAGAGATTATTATGGTAAGTGAAAAAAGCAGTCCCCAAGAGCCAAAGGCAGAATGTTCTTTTTGATATGTGGATGCTAACCCATAGCAAGGGATGGTAAGAAGGGGAAATATAGAACTTCATTGGATTAGACAAAGGAGAATAAAAGTCAGGGTGGGGATAAGAAAGACAGTAGAACAAATTAGAGATAACTTTCCTCATATATGCTCATATATGAATACACAACCAGTTTAACTCCACATATCATGTACAATCACAAGAATGGGGCCCTAATTGAAATGGTTTGCACTCCAATTATGTATAATATGTCAAAATACACTCTACTGTCATATATATCTAAAAAGAGCAAATAAAATAAAAAGAAGATGGATATGATCTTGCCAATTTCTGAAAGGTCCTCAAACAATATTTTCTATTGTCTCTGGGGGAAATTATTTTGTATCTCTTTAATGCCATAATCTCTTTAATAAGTACACCTTCCTTAGCCCAGTTTTACTTGCACTTTTCTTGCCGAATTGCAAGTTTTCAAATCATTTTGCTTTGCTTTCTGTCCTTGCTTATCACAATAAACTTGTATAAAGACTGCTAGCAAAATCCATGTCACCACCTGAAGGCTATACTGCCTTGATGTTTCCTCTGCCAGATTCATTAGTCTATCACCTTTAAATTCAACCTCAAAGAAAGTTTCAGGACATGGGAAAAAATGTAGAAAAATTATTTGACAGAACATAACATGAATGACTTCTTGTCCAATTTCCAAGAATCCTCATTCTCTGAAACTTCATGAGCCCGGTCTTTACTGTCCACTTTCTTATCAGTATTTATGTATTCTGATTGCACAGCAGAATCACTACATTTTAAAACTTTTCTAGCTTGCATCTTTAAACCTTCAAAATTCCTCTCCCAAATATCAAAACATTTCAAAAGCTTCTCAAACCACATGGTCAGGTCAGTCAGTACCAGCAATAATCTTACTTCTTGGTACTTCTCAGTACCAATTTCTTTTTTAATTTGCATTTTCGTTGCTATCACCAAAAGATGGGACAAGATCAATTAGAGGAAGAAAAGTTTAGTTCACTCACTGTCTCAGTCCATAGACAGATGATTGCATTGCTCTGGACCTGAGGTGAGACAGAAAATCATGTAAGAGATGCACAGGAGGAAAGTAGCTTAAAATATGGCCACCCGGAAGCAAAGAAAGCTTCACTCAACAGGGAAAAAAATATAAATCCCAAAGTGACCCACCTCCTTCATTCACACCCTACCAGCACACAGTTTCATTCAGTTAGTCCATATCAGTCGATTAATCCTCTGGGCACTGGCAATGGGCAAATATTCACAGGAATGGAACTGAGGATCCTAGAGAATGAATTACTTCATAGCTAAACCTAGAACATTTAAACACATAGGCATTTCTTGTTTTATTGTCCAGGTAATAATGCATGTGATGTACAGTATTTTACTTATGATGACTATAATAAAAATTGTTAAATTAATTAACAAAAAGGTGAATGGATAAATGAATGAAGTGACATATAATGAATATATTTGTAAAATTCTCAGAATTTTTGCTTGAGCAGGAAATTGAGATTTCATTATTAGTGCATAAGATAATATACAGATTTTTTCCATTTTCATTTGCAATATATCTTATGAATTCATAATAATTTTCAACCCAGAAAAATGAGTTTTCTTATTTGCCCATTTATTGCAAACAAGATTAGTCTCTTGTTGCTGCTTCAACAATCACACCAAAACATGGAGGATTATAACAATTGTCACTTTATGCTCAACTTTGCATCAGTCAGCATCTGGTGCTGGACTCAGCTGTGTGGTATGCTGCTCTCACCTGAATTCATTCAAGCAGTTAAGTTACCTGGTGCCATGAATGAATCTGCATGTTTTAAATGTAAATTCATACACAGTTGGTGCCGGTTGTTGGCTGGTATCCGTTCTTGGTCAGACCACATATCTGTAGTCGGCAAGCTAGCAGAATTGCCTACAGCAAGAGAAGGCAGCTCCGTTGCATAAGTGCCAGTCAAATTTCTACTCATGTCATGTTTGTTAATGGCCAAAGCAAGGCATGTAAATAACTTGTGGTCTGTGTCAAAAGGGTATGAATCCAGGCAGTTGTGATTCCCTGTGGGTCACTGCTGTACAATCTGACTTATTAAGAACACTATGGTGGAAAATTGGATCATCATCTGATACAGCACAGTGCACTGCCTGGATTCTATCTGGCAATGCAATCACAGCTGATGCAGTCTTCACACAGGAATAAAAGAACCAGGAAATGAGTGAAAGTTACCTCCCATTAATTCCAGTATAGTGATCAGCACCATAATGAACAGTCTCTATTGGGAATAAAATAGAATACCTATTGGAATACTTTTCAATTTAGCCAGAATTTAAGAAGTACCTATGGTGTAAAACCTAATTATCAACCAATGCCTGACTTTTGTGCAAACTTGTTTAGTACTTATGTGATTTTAACTCAAGATGGGTAATTGTTGGAACTAATTTTTTTTCTCTTCTAAAGTTTTCTATTCTGTCAGGAATTTTTTTTCTTTTTCTTTTTTAATCTTTCCCACTGTTTTATTTAGGTAAATCCCAATGACTTCTATGTCACTCTTCTTGGGAAAATATCCAAAACACAAATGAAGTGCTTCTTAACATTATCAGTTTCCAGACCTTCCCTCATCACATCACCTTAGCAATGCTCAGTTTAGTGAAACAAATTTCCATTCTCTCTCAATTTCAAAGCTGCTCCTTGAAAGCAAACCTATGGCTACTTTGATTATATCACATTCCCTGTATCTAAGTTAGATGCTCAAAAGGAGTTAGACATATATATATATATATATATATATATATATATATATATATATATATATAATATATATATGAATTAATAATTTAAATAAACTATGATTCTTTAAATACAAGATGCAGACTTTTTTTTCCTATGAGTTTACACAAGCATTCTTACCACAAATTCTCAGGAAATATTTATTAAACTAAAATGAACTAATTATGGATTTTAGGGACAGTTTCTAGTCTGGTGTAACAACCTAACTACTGCATCTAACATTCTTCCTAGAGGGAAATGTGTTCTTATGTATAAAAAATTCCTAACGAGTAAAGTTTTGATAGTCTATCTGTTTGTAAGCTAGAGGACTTCCTGCTATACTAAAATTCATATGATAATTGTATATCGTAGTTTCTCCAATGTTCCATTTATGAATGAATAATGTAGATTACTGTGAATTTCTTTTTTTCTGTATTTCTTTTTTATCATTTACACTCTACAATGAATTTTAGAAGATAATCTGAGAATTGAAGAGAGTAGTAAACATGGATTATTTTAGAAGAAAATATTTTTCTAATAGAATGAAGTTATTCAATACTATCTTGATTCTACATGTAAAAGGTCATGATTTACAACTGCCATGCTAAGAATGGAAAGAATGATAATATGGAAAGAATATTTTGTAAAACTTAATTTTGGACTCTTGAGGCCTTAACCATTGCAGAGAAGACAATTTAGTTTATGTCACTGTGATACTCTCAGTCCAGTAAAATGATTTCATACCAAATGCACTTATTCTTAGAAATCATGAATACAAGTTTACTCTCTTTTATAATAAATACTCAGTTTTGCAGAATATTTTTTAATCATTGGTAGTCTCTAGAGTACAGGCCCAGAGGTAGGATAATATATATATTCTAGCATCAGGGAAGTAGTAATATTGAAGATGACATGGCCTCTCAAAAACAATTTTTATTGAGTGTTTTTGGTCATCCTACCATCTGGTTATCCTATAAGGTGTGACAGACCACACCTGGTGAACTTGGTGCTTTTCTATGTACAGTGAAAGCAGGGTACTTGTAATCCATATTCTTCTTTACACAGGTCTTTCCCTGTACATTGATCTTCTCAGCATTGCCACCACATAATTTAGTACAGTAACTGTGTTAGCTATTTATTCACCAGGGAACAGGATCCAGAAGATGTAGGTTTTATCAGCCATATCCACTTATCAGATCACTTAACAAGAGTAGGAAGGTCTATAGTCCTTATTGGATTTCATAATGGAAAACAGAATTAACGCTCATTGCTATTTTTTTCATTGACCTTTATTAAGTCTGAATTTTATGTCAGCTTGTCTATATTCACTCTCATATTTATAAATATTTGGGTTGTAGGGCCATATAGGTTGATGTCTGTATCTATATTCATTCCATATTCATTCATTTTTAGTTTCTTTTAAGTTTTATGCTCCAGAGTGATTGTTTTTCTTCTTGGAAAAATATGCCTCTTATTCACCTTTATTTTCTATAACATAATTTAGTGAACCATCAACCCATTAAATTTTATTTTAATATATGAAAAACTAAGCTATATGAGATCCCTTATTGTGGTCATGATGGATAAAAACAATTGTACTTATTTTCTGAAGCTGGAATAGGTTTAGGGTATGTATCACAATCTATTTTCAGATATTGGCAATAGGATATGCAGAACTGTGGTACTTGAGCACATGCAATTAGGGATGAAGCCTTACAATCACCCCCTGCTCCTGAGTGAAGGCAGTTTCTCATCAGAAATGTATGATAGAGTGGTGGAGAACAAGAAGTGTTCAGCAGCACTGTTGAATTAACAAGATGGAAATGAGAGTGTGATAAGGTTCAGTGTTGAATGGCTAGAAACTGGGAGGCACAAATCTAGAGAGAAAAGAGAGAAATACACAAAACTGTATAAAGACTCAAGTCTTAAGTCCCTTGAGTCCTCAGAAAACACTAGGTCATACGCGCATAAAACAAAATTCAGAGTTGGAAAAAGCAAACTGGGAGTTACAAATTGAATAATGGTCAGAACTCACAAAAAAAATTGGAGCCTCCAGATTCCAGAGCTTAGAGACCTTGTTGATTCTTTAGTTTTCTAGGTGCAAATTTAGAGAAGTTATGTGTTCAGCCTCAAAGAAAACATAGATTTCTAAGAAATATGACCCAGTGGAAAAATAAATAAATAATAATTTTAAAAGACTCTAAGATAAAAACAAAATAGAAATAGCAAAAGAGATAAACAAGTATTACAAAAGCTCAAAATAACCCTTGTATATATATGCATGAAATATAAAAACAAAAAAATATAGTTTTAAAAGAACTAAAAAGAGTTCCTGCATGAGAAAAATAAATACTTGAAAAAATTAACCAGTCAAATTTACGAGGATTACATCAGATTAGACACCACAGAAGATCAGCACTGTGACTTAAAAAGCAATATATAATATAATGAAATGCAAAAAAAGAGAAAGAACTGATAAAATGAACAGAACCTCAGCAACTTGTGGACTAATAAGCTAACATATATCAAATTGGAATTCAAGATAAAAGAACAACAGGTTAAATATAATGACCAACTGTTTTACAAATTTGATATAACTTTAAATCCATTGCTCATTAAAAAACTCAACAACCATGAGCAGAATAAGACTAAGAAAAATGCATCAAGACATATCGAACTCATATTGTTGGAAAGCAATAAAAAATATATAAGGCAGCCTGAGGTTGAGAAAAAGAAACATTCGATGTATAACAGATTTATCATCTGAAATAATACAAAAGATGATAGAATGACGTATTTAAAGTGCTGAAAGAAGATACAACATCTTTAAGTCTAGAATTTTAAAATATCTAATAAAATTATCCAAATATGAAGATTAAATAAATACTTTTATAGGCAATCACCTACTGGGATAATTCATTTTGAGAATGCATACTCTGTGTATAATATTATGGAATGTTCTTCAAATGGAAAAATATAATATTAGATGGAATATCATTAGATAGAGCAAATGAAAGGAATAAACACTACTTGAAATGATATATATGTAAGTATCAAATTCTTTTTGATACATTTACAAAATATTTCTGTAAGATAATAGACTAATCAAAAACAACCCAAATAAACAAAAATTATATATATATATATATATATATATATATACACATACACACACGTTTCATATATACATATGCACTATATGTATTATACACACATATATGTGTACATGTGAGATATATATATATATATACACTAATATAGCACAAGTACCAGAAAAGTGCTTAACATATTTAAGGTGTAGAAAGAGAGATGGATATAAACTTTTGTAATGGATTTAAAATATGTCTGAGATAGTGCACTGGGACACATTTAAGATGTTTGTTGTGAAAAGTAGAGAAAAATGCAACCAAAAAAAGAGAAAAAAAGTAAACTTATATGCAACATTTTTGCATAAAATTCCAAGACATACTCATTTTATTTTTTAAAAAATCTTGATATCAGACTATAAAGAGACATCAGAGGAAAAGTATTTGTGAACCAGTATTCTCAAAACCAAAGAGGAAAAAAGTAGAATGGATTTAGTTTGATAAATCTCTCTAAATTTGCTAATGATATCTATCTATGTATTATTCCACCTATATACAAAAGAAATGATACATCATGAATAAGGAAAATTTGCTGAGAAATCCAAAGATGTCTTAATATCTAAACATTGAGTTAACTGATCAAATGAATAGAATATATGAGAAAAATATATGACTATATCAAAAATTTAAGAGAAAATAGCAGTTGACCTTTTCTACATCTTATATGACAAAAGCTTTAAACAACTAGAAATGCAACCTAATAAAGGGATCTAAGAAAAGAAAGAGAGAGAGAGAGAGAGAGAGAGAGAGAGAGAGAGAGAGAAAGGAAGAAAAAATTTGAGCTGACTTAATTGAACACTTCTTCTTATGAGTGGAATAAAGAAATAATATCCAGTCTCATCACTTCTGGTCTATGATTTAGTATAGATATTGGGAAGAAAAAGAAAAAGTACTTTCATATTGGAAAATAAGAATTAAATATTCATTGTTTGCAGGCTACATGGCTACATATAGAGAATCACCACAGAAATCTTTTAAAAATGTGATAAACATAGCTGCTGGAACTCACAATGCATTTCCAAGTACTATAAACAATTGGAAATTAAGTTACTGAAACTATTCTGAAATATTTAGTAAAAAATTTGATTTTTGCAATAGTCATACAATTGATACTATGTTTATCTCTGGAACAAACAGAACACAACTGAAGCATAGCCCAGAAAGTATCATATAATTTCCTAATACAATAGCAATTTCATTTGACCTATTTACTGCAGACCTGACCTGAGCAAAACAGAAGTAAAATCATGTTTAAGAAAGCAGAATTAGTTAAATATGATGTTTAAAATAACCTTACCTGTTTCTTGATTCTAGAATGTAGAATTACGTCAATTAAAATAAAATAAAACATAAGCAACTTTTGTATATTTTACATTGAGTTTTGGCTCAACTTGGTATTTCTATTGAAAAAAATGAACTAGCACCATCCTAAGAAGAGTTACTTTAACTAAGGAATTCACCTAGATTTAATTATTCCAGTTAGTATTTCTGTCATATGTGTGTGTGTGTGTGTGTGTGTGTGTGTTTGTGTATAAAACCTTGAAATACACAGGTTGTTTATTTACCCATAATAAGTTAACTGATTTTAGTATTCTTTTAATGTCATAAACATATTAATATTCCCTTTGAAATAAGATTCATCTGATTTTTTATTGATTTTTTAAAAAACTAATTGACAGCAAAATGCATTACAATTCTTATTACACATATACAGCACAATTTTTTCATATCTCAACTGATATTTTATTTTGTAATTCACTTACACAAACAGATTTTGCAAGTATTGCATTCAAAATGGGATTGTCATTAATTTTTAGCCTGTAAAATAACGCTTCTGGAAATGAACAATGCACTTTGCAAAAGTTTTACATAATAAACTGCACACACTTAATGTAAGATTGCTAATAATGTGAAAACCACCTCTGATAAGTAATAAAATTAAGTCATTATTAGTATGTACACTTGATTTGAGATGGAAGATGTGTTAATGGCTGTTAAATGATGTATAGTGTATAGAGATTTATGTTATGAAAGGTATTTAAATGATTTCAGGAATGACTATTACAATTAACCTAATCATGGGCCTTTGATTTGTAATGCTGCTATTTTCTAGAATAACTTTATACAAGAGCAGAATTAATTCTTAAAAGAATTTTCCTTTGTGGAGGAGAGAGAGAGAGAGAGAGAGAGAGAGAGAGAGAGAGAGAGAGAGAGAGAGAGAGAAAGGGAGAGAAAGACTTGTTAGTAGAGAAACAATAGAATATATTTAACAATGGATTAAAACTGTCATCTTCTAACCAAAGATACATTTCATATTTCAAAATGTGTTACTGCACACCAAGAGTATATCAATTAATTTCCAAAATGAGGTAATTATTCTCTGTATATTTTATAGAATGCACTTAAAAGCTACTTTGCAAATTTGATTAGTTCTATTAATGATGGAGATGTTATGGAGATGCGTGATTGCACTATCACCATCACCGTATATTTGTATTTTAAAGTTATTTTAACCTTAGAGTTTAAACCACAGCATGCTATTATTTAACATATTTATCAACATCTACAGCCTGATCTTTCCTATAAGACCCTTTCTTGTACTATTTGCCCTTTGAGTTTTCATGTGAGAGTGGATCTGGTTAGTGGTTTCTCAAATAGTTTGTTCTCTTTCATTGGCATAAATAATTGGAAAAAAATAATTGGGAAGTAGTTCACAGTTATTCCTTATGGTGGTTACCTTCTGTGTCAAATTGACTGGGCAACTAAATACCAAAATATGTTGGAGACATGACTCAAGGGTAGGTCTATGAAGCATTTTCCTGAAGAGACTACTTCTTTAATGGATGGAAAAAACTAAAGCAGATGGCCTTTCATGATGTGAATGGGCATTATCCAGGGTTTGGTTAGAATATAAGGGTAGAGGAAGGTTAGACCTCTCTTTGCTTAACTGAATGCTGATCTTCACTTTGAAATACTGGTTTCCAGGCCTGAGGTGTGGACTGGAATCTAGATCTTTGGCTTTGTATCTCTCAGGCATGCAAAATACACCATTAACTTTTCTGGGTCTCTATCTGATAGGCAGCACTTTACAGGACTTCTCATACTCCAAATTCTTGTGAGAAAATACCTTCACTTAGAATTTCTGTCTCTGCTTCTCTACATCTAAACCTACACCTACACCTACACCTACTTCTATAGACATAGTTGTGATTTCTCTGGAGAACCTTGGCTAATATGGTTGATATAGTTTGGATGTAAGGTGTACCCAAAAGCAGGCAATGCAGGAAGTTTCAGAGGAGAAATGTTTGGATTGTGAAAGTCTTAACCTGATTAGTAAATTAATCCATGATGGGATTAACCAAGTGGGAGCTAGAGGCAGGTGGGGTGTGGCTGGAGGAAGTGGTTAATTGAGGGAGTGGCTACAGGGTATATGGGGTATATATTTTGTATCAGTAGCTAGAGCCTCTCTCTCTGTTTCTTGATCACCATGATGTGAGCTGATTTTCCTCCTCCACTCTTGCCTGCCATGATGTTCAGCATCACTTGGAGACCCAAGGAATGGAGCCAGCCTTCTCTGCACTAAGACTTCTGAAACTGTGAGCCCTCAAATAAAATTTTCTCCCCCTGCAGTTGTGCTGGTCAGAACCTATAGTCACAGCATTGAAAAGCTGACTAAAACAATGATATCTTACTATCTTTTTGTTTCAGCTCAAGTTGCTTAACTATCTTATGAAAAAAAATGCTACCTATATGTATTACTTATTATTAAAATCTCTAGCAACCTTGTCAACTGCTGTGTTCTCCTCTTCTGAAAGATTCTCTTCCTTAGGAAATGTACTACACTTTAGCTTTTCAAATTCCCCTGAATACAAACTGTAAATGGATGTAATTTTACAATCTACTAGCTTTTTTGTTTTCCTGGAACATAAAATACTTCAAAAATTATGATTCTAGTGCCAACAATGATGATTATAAACTGATTATTACCTTTCAGTTTTTAGTTTTGGAAGCTAGGCATAGGAATTAGTTGATAATTCATTGAAACCTTTTGGGAAAAAAATATGTATACAGAATTTTGCAAATGATATCATAAATCTCCCAGATTCCCTAATTTAGATGTAACAGAATCTTTAACATTGTCCTTTACTTATAATCCATGATTGTGTTCATTGATGTTTTTCAGAAAGTGATTTAGCCCCAGTGGTCACCTGCTCTGAGTTTTAGTTCTAAATTCATTATTGTTTTTTTCCACTCTTTAGATCCCTTCCCATTCTCAATGAAAATAAGAAATGTGGTTACTCAGGTGGTGTTTCTTTAGAATTTGTCAACATTTATTTCAGAGATTTAAAAAATAATGACAATAAAATTGTGGTACAGTGGTTTTCCTATTGCCAGATAATTGGTCTTAAATTGATGTTAGACCTACAACTCTCCTCATATTGTTTCTTTGTGGTGTTTTTACTATTTTTGAGACTATTATATTCACCCTTTACTTTCTTATTACTTAGATCGTTACTTGATATGTTTATTATTAGCTTTTTGTCCTGAAATGTATTCTCTTTTAAATACTTATATCTCAAAACATCCTGAAACTCAAAGCATGCAGAGCTGGTAAAAGAGAATACTCAGAATTGTTAGTTCCTCATATGTACTAATATTTTACAACAAACAAAACAAAACAAAACAAAAACAAAAACATATTTTAAGATCACTGTTTAAACAACGTGGGAGAATATTTTCTAGCTTTCTTAGCCAAAATAAGTACACTGTCTTCTTGTACTGTTCATGTTTCTTTCTGATTTTAGCTACACAAGTCTTTTTGTTAAAGTATACATGTTGAAAGTTCTGCCCTTGCTGAGGATATTTAAAAACAAAGATCATGTTAATAAACAAACTAAGTTGATGATAGTGTTTCATCTCAATCAAGTATGCTGAATGCAACATGCCACTTAGTGTTTTCGTCTAAAGAAGTAAAGGCTATGCTTTCAAGTGAAAATAATACATGAAAAGTGAAAATATATATATATTAGTCAATGAATTAAAGTTTGCAAATAAATTGCAAAAACTACTGATAAATTGAGGCAAATTAAATATTTCAGATTTTGAGTAGTAAAAATGTTAAATCTATGAATGCAGAATGACAGAAAAGCATTTGTATAAAGCTCATACAAAACAATAAAGCTACAATTTCTCTGTTAAAGTATAAATGTCAATTGAAATAAACTATTTAATGTAAGTGTACAGAACAAGTCCTAGTATTTCCCAGTTCTCCCCTTCCCCCACTGTAAGCCCAACAGCACAGCTGCCACTAACCTGGCACACTACCTGGCTTAAAAGGCAATGGTTTTGCTCACAATTTATATGAACAATAACCATTCTAATGTATCTGTATGGCTTTCTCAATATACAGTATTAGAAAAATCATTTAAAAATAGATGTTAGGCCTTATGGTTTTTACAGTAGTGAATGCCAAGTACTTTCAAATGAGCAAGAGAAACATAATTATTTATATGTAACTTACTGTTTTAACCCACAGTAACTGGAGTATCAGGGTTCATTAAACAATAGCTGTTTTTCTACCAGTTCAGAGAAAATAATTTGAAGTTCCTATGGTACTTTGTTTCATTATACTGCATATTCGCTTCTTCCAATAACTAGTTGAGACAAACTAAAAAAAAAAAAAAATCTAGGATAATGGTAAATAAAGCAATTTGTTTCACAGTTCACTTAGAAGGTTGAAACTCATACCAGAACACATTCTAGAAACTCATCAAAAATAAGCATATCTGAACTTGATAATTCCAATGCAGCATATTTTCATTTTAATAGATTTTATTAAATTCATAAAAGTTAATGGACTAGAGATTAAGTCATTATGAACTCTGTCCCAATTGTCTGTTATTAATAGCATCACAATAGTGATGCCATTGTTAAATACTTTATTTCTAAATGCTTTCTTTTAGTCAGTCATGATTTTTCATCTCATATATCCCACTCCAACAATTCTTCCATATGATTATGAGTATTACATAGACCCTAAATTTTCAGGAACCTCAAAGCTTTGATGTTCATATTATATATTATCAATATAAAGTATACATTTACATAATCCATTTTAAAAAGTGAGACTTAATTTTGTCCTCAGTCAGAAAAACATTACTAAGCACACCATTAAGACTTCACTGATACACAGAATCAGGAGATGAAAAAAAATGTTCTCTTTAAAATGAGAACTCAATTTAATCTTCTCAAATTCTGGGCTCTCTTATTTACAAAGTAATAAAATTAAAATTTAATGTTAAGATAAAATTAAAAATCAAGTTGTTTTCCAATTATCAGAATCACACTTTTTATCATGCAGTCACAATTTTCCTGTCTCCATGGTATTCTTCACTATCCAGGACCCCAGTATTTCTTTGGGACAAATATAATTTGCTGAAGGAAATTTTGTTCTAGTGACACATGCTCATCTGTTAGCTCATCTATTCAAGAACGAATGGGGGGAGAGAAACGGGGAGAGAAGGGAAAGCACATGGAAATGGTAGGAGACCTTCAATGATACATAAAATTATAAGAGGATATGAGGGGCAAGGGGGAGGGAAAAAGAGGGAGAGAATTGAACAACAGCAGGGGAGGTAGAGAGGGAAGATGGGAGGGGAGGGGAGGGGAGGGGGGATAGTAGGGTTAGGAAAGATAGCAGAATACAACAGTCACTAATATGGCATTATGTAAAAATGTGAATATGTAACAGATGTGATTCTGCAATCTGTATTTGGGGTGAAAATGGGAGTTCAAAACACAATTTGAGTCAAATGTATGAAAGATGATATATCATGAGCTATGTAATGCTTTAAATAATCAATAAAAAAATAAAAAATAAATAAAAGGTACGGATATTTACCAGAAAAAAAAAGAACAACATGCCAATGATTTAATCTTATAAATTAATTTAAGCTCTTAATGTCTGAATTTTGTTTTTGTACTGTGAATTGTGGAAATAACATTTTATAAAGTTTATATTGAAATGGAAATAATGAAGAAAAAGTATGTTGTTTCAAAGTAATTTTGTAATTGGATTATACAGACCATCACTGCTACTTTTCTGTAAAATTTATTCATGAATGGGAGAATTTTGTTGTATTTGAAAATACTAATTATTTTAATGGTTTACATTTATCTAAATATATATGTACTTTTAAATAAAATCAGACATAATTTATATAGTATGTAGAAGCAACACTTTTGGAAGCCCAATACAGTTGGGAGACCTGACCTGAAAGCCCACAAATATTTTCTTCCATTTCAGGACCTCAAAGAATGAGGTCTGAAGCAGCCTACTTAACTGTAGAATTTTAGAGTTCAAGTCCTCTTGGCAGGCTTAACTTTGTTCTTCTTGGCAGAGGCATTAAAACAGCATCTCTTACTGTAGAATCACATAACACTATGTGACATATCATTCATCAAATAATAAAATAGGAACCACATTGGTAGTATATTTTTAACTGTGCATATAGAGCTTTTGTATTAGTCCACAGTATGTCCTGAAGCTAAATTTGATTACGGTTCTTCTAGCAAGATATTTAAAATAAGTTGAATTATGTAGAGTTGTACTTATGGCTTAAATGGCACTCTCCTGTGTAATGTAAATAGAGTAGCCACAACAGTGTGCAACTATATGCTCATAAGAAAGAATAACATCAGATTATTTGGTAGCCAAAGGTTTAATGTATCTTTTTCTGGGAAATCCCTGATGCATTAAAAAAAAAACTTTTTCACCACCATATCAATAGTAATTATTATCTAAACTAAGCTTGCAAATTTTAAACTGAGAATAGGGCTGTGCATTTTTAGTCCATAGCCAGTTTAGAATTGTTCACCCCTTGACCTTGAAAGAAAGCATTTTAAATGAGAGAGCAAATTAAAGGTAGTATGAATGCATGTTTTAAATATAATGCATGAAGAACTCATAATGCTGAAAAGGTAGTGGGTTAAAACATAAATAGGTTTAAAAAGAATGCATACAAATTTATGACTAATAGATACAGGATGGGTACTTAATGGAAAGTTAGAGATGGTTAGGGTAGTAATATAAAATACAGAGACTGTCTTTCATGATCTATCCCTAGGTTGTCTTATAAAAGAGGATACTATTCTGGATCAGTCAGTTCTAACACTGCATACATTTTTTTTCACATGAAGCACTATTCAAAACTCTTATTCACTATAAAAATTATTTCTGAAATTTAAATTAAAATGATAGAAATTAGAAAGAAAATATCTTTTCACCTTCTCCTACCAAAACTAGGAAATAATTGAGCCTCTAAATAATTAAGGTAAAAAACTGACAGCTTATATAAGGAATGTTAGGATAGAACTTTTTTTTTGGTGGTGCTGGGGATTGAACCCAGGGCCCTGTGCATGCAAGGCAAGCAGTCTACCAACTGAGCCATATCCCTAGCCCTAGGAATATTAGGAAACAATTATTATGAAATATTCAAATATACTTACATAAGTACTCTTAGATGAGGGTTTTCTTAAATTCACAAACAATTGAAAAGATTATTTTCAATGTGTCAAAAACATATTCTATAATGTGGAAGACTCAGTTAACAAAATTAATATCCATATGCCAAATGTATATAAAAATTTAAAATATTTTGTATAAAACATCCTCAATGTCAACAGTATTAGAAACAATAAATCAAACTTTAAATTATCAAATATCTTTAATGCTTTAAGAATTGTCAAAATAATTCATAACATAAATGGAAAATGTTTCCAATATTAAGAGAGATTTATTATCTGAATTACATTTATTTATAAAATAAAAATGTTGCTAATAATGGCTTCCCAAAAGTGTAGGAAAAATCAAGAAAATAAGTGGAATAAAGAGAAAAAATAAGAAACTAACATTAGTTTTTAAATAGACAAAAGTATACATACAGCTGTGTTTTTAGAATTATTTTTTTCAACTATTGGGAACTGAACTCAGGGCCTTTGCACTTGCTAGGCAAGTGCCTCTACCACTGAGCTACAGCACCTGCCCTTCTAAATTCAATTTGAGGATAAAAGACTGATTTAAAAAAAAGAATTGAAAGAGTGAAGTAAGATACATTTAAAGCAATAATTATGTTAAATATATATAAATATCTATGTAATATGAGATAAAACATGATTCATTAAAAATTATATGCACACATAGGCCTGAACTTCAAGATAAGTAGTAATGCACACATCCAGAATATAAAAATAATTTAAACAGCAGAGTAAAAGAATAACTGTGTTGTCTAGAAACAAAGAAAATCCAGAGGAGGTTAAAAAATTTCTACCACAAAACTCATTAGTACTAAGTAGATTTATAGTTAAGTTTTAATAAAGCCTTTAAATACAAATTAATTCAATCATAAACTATTTTGGAGATTTAGAATGGAAGCAGCTAATTTGGGAAACCAGGAAGACCTTAATATCTTTCTGCTCTAGTATAACATGAGAAATAAATATTGATAATTATCAAGTAAAATCATACTTGCTCCAGAAGTTCTGAATAAAATTATCTTAAATCATAATCACAAAATATGTTGAAACAATGTATTTGAACCAAGAGGATTGTATATCACTGTCTATCTTTCAATCCTCTCTCTGTCCATATAACCTCTAACCTCATTTCCTATCATTCTCCAACTGCTCTTTTTTTTTTTTCCCAAGGCTGGTTTGTGTTCAGTGGATTTCACACAGTAGGGTCTCTGCAATGGCTTCTCCTGCTGTGTGGAGCAACTCCCCACAGTTAACAGATTAAATGTTGCACCTCCTTCAAGTCATTTCAATACCACTTTTTCAATGATGTCTTTCATCATCCCTTTCTTTTGTAGTTTTATTTTATTTGTTATCATTCTTAATTGGCAAGTAAAATTGTATGCATCAATTTTGTGGCATTTTTAATGTCTGCTTTTTTAGTATTTTCAACAAAATAATGTATTGTTATTAACCATAGTAGCTATATTGGACACTAGATTTATTGATCTTGTCCCATATAATTTTCACTTGTCACCTATCTTCTGTACTACTAGTTCCTTTTATTTCACTGCAAGTTGTCTTTATTCCCCAGCACATAATATATAAGTTATATAGTATATTGGGTGATCACCACCCAATATACTATATAACTTATATATTTTGTTCATTTACTATCGTCCCTTATAATGTAACATAAACTACATGATGGTGGAATTTTTGCTGATTTTTTTGTGAATAGTTCCCTAGTGCATAGAAGAGAAAGAGGCATATAAAAAACTCAAATTTGTTTAATAAGTTCTTTCTATTATGAAAAGAAGAGAAAGGGGTATGGGCAGATAGAAACATCAGGTATCTCAACAATCCTGGTAATTTGTACTTCCATAAACATCATGCAATTGAAGCAGAAATTCAAACATAGTACAGTTGGCCAAGTATTCAATTATAATTCTCTTGATTTATTTTATATCTCAGATTATTTCTCCTTTTTTACTCAAGATTCGGTTTATAGTATTTTTAAAAAAATTTCTTTTCACAAAGTTAGATTTTTGTTTGTACACATAATAGTTTCCACTTTCCAAGACTAACAATTTTAATACTGTCTTTTAAATTATATATTAACTTTAGTATTTATAATATTCTACACATAACATTCTTACTGAGATAAATACATATATTGAATAAAATATAGTTTGGGTTTTGTGGTATTTCAATCAGTACAATTTCCTTGGTATTTTTAAAAAGTTGTTTGAAATTATTTGTCTCCAAAATTATTTAGAAGAATATTTTACTCTCTTTAAATAGTTGATTCATATTGTTTAAATTGTGGATTCTTTTTTTATAAATTTAATGATTTATGATTGTTGTCCTATCTACCACTGCATCTTTTATTTGTATCTACAATTATTGCTAAGAAAACATCTCTGTACCATGTTTTTACTTGGAATAATTTTTGATATTTTCTTTGTATCCTTATATTTATAAAGCAAACACATACACTTGTTTATAATGAAATGTTTATATGATGAAACAGAAAATCCACTCTTGGCATATAAGCATCCATAAATTATAGGCTTGCACATGTGTGCATGTATGTGCTATATAAAAAGTACTACACACTTAACATTTTAAAACAACAGAATAACAAATATATTATCTTGCAATTTCAGGAGTTGGGCTGTGTGACTTACTTGGTTTCTTGCCTGGCTGTCTTACAATGCTATAATCAATGTGTTAGTCCAGCTGTGTTTTTATCTGAAGGCTCAACTTAGAAGAGTCAACTTCCAAGATCACTTAGGGAGTGAGCATATCTCCTTTACCTTACAATATTAAGATTTTTAGGCTTTCACTGACTCTCAGCTTGAGTCTGCTCTTCCGTGCTATAGAACACTTAGGTACATCTCCATAGGCAATTCACAACATGGAAGGTTGCTTCTTGGAGGACACAGGAATACAGAAAGAGAGAAAAACAGACAGAAAGGGTAGAGAAAACTGAGAAACATAGTCATAGGAATTATATCCTATCATATTTTATTGATTAATGGAAATTCACAGGTTTGAGTGACAGGTAAGGAGATGGTGCTACCTAAAGGTGTGGGCACGGGTTTCATTCCATTGCATTATCAGCACAAGTCTAAAGTATTATTACTGAAACACAGTGCATTTGTACACGGAGCTTTTACAATGGGGTTCATTAAATCCAGTTCCTCTTTACAGTTTCTTGAAAGAAATGTAATTATGAAATTAAAAAGACAAGGTTATTTGCCTCAAACACCTTCACCACATAAAGAGGACAAACATGGGATAACATTATTAATATTTGTGTTTAGTAAACTGGAACTGAGAAACTCAAAAGAGTCATGCATATACTGGAACCCAGCTGGGAAAATACTGATAGTCCCTTGGTTTGATTTCAAGAACCAAGAATCAGTCCCTATGACACTTGGCTCTGCCTCGTGAGTTCTTGGTTCTGCCTTCTGCGTTATCCTTTCTTTCCAAGAAAAGGCAGCATATAACTGAACTTTATGTTTGATTTCTGCAGGCAGAAATACAGATCTAGCAGCCTCCTTTAACTTTGTCTAAGTTGGCATTATTTCTACTGTAATAATTCCCTTAAGAATATTAGGTGTTTCTTCTTCCTTACTTCCTCCTTCCCTCCCTCCCTCCCTCCCTCCCTCCCTTCCTTCCTTCCTTCCTTCCTTCCTTCCTTCCTTCCTTCCTTCCGTCCTTTCTTTTTTCTTATTTTCTTTTTGTACTAGGGTTAGAACTCAAGGCCTCACACATAATAACAAATTCTTTACCACTGAGTTACATACTCAGTGATGCTTCATTAAACCTTATTTTGAGACAGGGCTACACAAGGTTGCTGAGGCTGCCCTTGAACTTGCAATCTTCCTCATCATCTTCCCAAGTAACTAAAATTATGGTTGTGCACTTCCACACCTGGTCTCTCACATATTTCAATGACATCTATTCCATTAACTAAAGCTATACCCACAGGTCTTTTCCAGATATTTTTTCCCTGTCTTTGGCTTCTGCTGAGACAGTAGAAGGAGCTTCTTCAAAAAATAATAGGAAAGACAGAATGAGAATCTTGTTGTAAGATGGTCTCCTTGCATGATGTGATCATGGGAGTGACATCTTGTCACCTTTGCCATCTTCTACTGGTTAGAAGCAAGGTATAGGTCTCACTCACACTTAAGAGGAGGATACCAAACTAAAGCAGATCTCATATAGTCAGTCCAGCCAAATGGACCTGGTATAGATATATTTTTAACAATATTATAGATTAAATTATTCATGCTACTAAAAGTATCCATATATATAAGCCCACATATTTCAACTCAAACTTTTAAGCACTAGGAGTAATATATTAAACATCTTCAAATACATTGAATTTGTCAAAATTAAATGTTTTCTGCACATTTAACTTTACATGATATTCTATAAGATACATATAAATTCATGAGTGTTGCATCTTTAGATTACAAATGTGATATTTTTGTATCCTTTAATGCTTTTTTAATGCCAAATTTAAATTAATCTAATACTAATAGATAGCTTGTTTTCTATTTCTTTCTTTTTAATTCTTTCTCCCTCTTTTCTAGACAAAGTCCATATATAAGACCTCACACTAGGTTTTGCAATAAAGACAAGGATATAAAATCTACAAATATTTCTCAGGAATTTCTGAGAATATCTGGCTAAGGTGTATTATGATATTGAGAAAGGGGACAGAAAGCTTCAAAAATGGAAAACATTAAAATTATTGAAACAGTTTCTTATTTAACCTCTTGGTGCAATTTATCATTAATATATTTTCTCAATATAAAATATCCATTCATTCCTGTACTAAATGCCTGTGATTATTTCATCTTAAGTTATTCAGAATACCTGAGTTGTAGAACACAGAGGCACTTTGACTTTATAGAAATAAAATGGGAAAAAATAATAACATTAGTTGTTTCATGAAGCTTAAGGATGATAATGCAGGTGAAACACAAAAGTGAATGGGAATCCAAACTAGAAAGTCATCAGGGAATCAATCAAGGGTGTTACTTTTTCCTGGATTCCTTTTGAACATGTTTATTATTTATTTAGTTCTACTAATTGCTAGTACACACCATGCCCTACTTCCCAAGGCACAAAATGAACACTAATAAAACAATCTAAGCTGTGTGCAGTGCAGCATGCCTGCAATCCCAGATACTTTGGAGTCTGAGATAGGAGAATTCAAAGTCTTAGTCCAGCTTGGACAATTTAGTAAGATCCTGTCACAAAATACCAAAGAAAATGGAAAGAAAGTCTAATAGTTTATTTTTTTTAAATAAAAGCATATGGCATGATTTAAATTTACTCAAATTCATAAATTCTAAATTTTCAAAGAAGAGAATTAATCTATCTGTCTCATCTATCATGAAATAAATTGAGGCTAAAATTTTAGTAATCTTGGTAATTTATTTTTATTAAAATTTTATATTCCATCAACTTCGTAGAATGTATACATTAATAAATTTCTATTGATAAAATTATTTTAATACCTATATATGTTCCATTTTTTAAAATATCATTGAACAACCAATAAAAAAATAAAATAAATAAATAAATAAATAAAATGTCATTGAAAATTATTCTTTTCTGTCTTCTTTACTGAGGACAGCTTGCCAAGGTTTTTTTGGGGGGATCTGAGAAACACAAAAGATCTCCTTCCCTCCAAGAGCAGGAAACTTGTGAGCAAGGACGTGGAAAAGCTAAAACTCTCATAATGCTGATACTTGGAAATATAAAATGAGACACTTCCTTTGGAAAACTGTTTTGGAGTTTCTTAAAATGTAAGCACATGTATGTTATATACCCCACAATCATATCACCCCATATTTATTAAAGAAAAAAAATTGTCAGTTTAATTCATATCAGACAATAACTGGAAATAATCCAAATGTATCCCAGCAGTGGGACAAATTAACAAATCATGGCAGAGCTATGAACTGGATAATGAATGATTTAGCAATAAAAGGAACAAACTATTGAGGAATGTAACAAAATAGATAATCTCAAATTCTGGAGCAGAAGAACTAGACATCAAAAGGAGTATATTTTATCAATCAATTTCTATAGTATTTTAGAAAATGTGAAAAAATTTTAGTGTCAGAAAATGTATCAATGATTGTCGAGGATTAGGTGTGGTTAAAGGAGAGTGTCAGTGATGATTAACTGTAAAGAAGCATGGAAAAAATATTTAAGTCAATGGAAACTTTCTATACTTTTTATTGTGATGGTAATGACGTGTTTATATGTTTGTCAAAATCATGTAATTATGATGGTAAATGATTTCATTTGATTGTTTGTAAATTATACCTGAGGAAATCTGATTTAAAACGAAAAAAAAAACACCAAATCAAATTTGTCTATGTCAAATACTAGCAAAACTTATTTGTCCATGTCACTGTTGTCTCCTGGAGTCTGTATCATGTGCTATCCACTAGGAACTAAACTCAATGAGGCTAGCAAGAAGCAGAGACATTATTTCAGAGAGATTCAAAGAACATCAAATTACCAACTATAATTAAGTCAAGAGGTCGTTGTTTAAGTCAGCTTTTTTGTTGATGTGACTAAAAGACTTGACAAGAACAATTAGAGGAGGAAAAGTTTATTTGGGGGCTAGAGGTTTCAGAAGTCTCCGTTTATTTATTTATTTTGGGGTACTAGGGATTGAACTCAGTGGGTACTTGACCACAGAGCCACTTCACTAGCCCTATTTTGTATGTTATTTAGTTGCTTATTTATTGAGTTGCTTAGAACCTTGCTTTTGTGAGGCTAGCTTTGAACTAGTGATATTTCTGCCTCAGCCTCCCAAACCGCTGGGATTACAGGCATGCACCACTGCACCAGTTTATAGATGGCCAACTCCATAACTGCATGCCCAAGGTGAGGTAGACCATTGTGGTGAAAGGTCATGGCAGAATAAAGCACTTCAGTACATGGCCATGAGGAAACAGAGTTCCCCTCACCAGGAACAAGTTGTAAACCCCAAAGGCATACCCCAATAGACCTATCTCCTCCAGCCATACCTTACCTGCCTACAGTTACCATCAAGTTAATAAATATCAGTGGATTAATGTACTGATCAGTTAAATTATGATAATTCAATCATTTTGCCTCTAACACGTGCTTTTGGGATATACCTCATATCTAAACCATAAGTTACCTTTATAGAAATTTTGTTTCAGCTAATTATTGAAAGTCAATAGACATTTTAATAGTAATTAATTAAAATTTCCTAATGTTTAAAGTACAATCTAAATATGTCTAACTGCATGCAAATAAAAACAGAATATTCGAAAGCCTTGTTTAGAACGTTGTACCTACATTACATGCTTGAAAACAAAAATGTCAAAAGTAAATAGATGCTGATAGTAAGATTAAGTTGACTCCTCAATAAATCATCCCTAAAATGATTTACAAAATCAAATATAAATCTGAATTTAGGGAATTATTTTTCCAAGATAACTCAGTTTTCACAAATAATTCAGGTCAAGTTGGTATATCAGCAAATTCAATGAAGTCCACTATATTTTGAAGAGACAACTCACTACTTTAGGTGAGGTTACACAAACAGACTAAATTCTATGGGTTTGAAGTTGTCACTTCATTAATTGTAGCTGCAATTATTGTTTATGTAAAATGAAACTGATTTTTTCAGACCTACAAAGCACTTGGATGGAGGGCCAGTTACTATTCCTTGATACATTAAGATCAGGAATGTAAGATCCAGTGGAAAGAACAGAAAGCTTTTACAGTAGAATTGCACAGATATCATTTTATTTTTTACTATGAAATCTAGTTAGTTAATTTTTATTACCTAATGCTCAATTTATATCCTCTCTGATATAGTGATCCGATCTCATGATTATTGAGAACCGTGCACATTAAGTTTCATTAAGTCTTTATATTTTTATTTTGTACTGGGGATTGAATTTAGGGGTGGTTTGACTCTGAGAAAAAATCCTCATTTCTTTTTATTTAGTTAGATTCTTTTTTTTAATTTTGAGGCATGATCTCACTAAATTGCTTTGGTCTTTGCTAAGTTGCTAAGGCTGGACTTAACTTGAAAACCTTCTGCTTCAGTTCCCAAATCACTGGGATTACAGGAATGTGCCACTGTGTTGCCTGAAAAAGTGTTTTATATCACTTATGCTAGGCTATTTGATTCAAATTTCTTTGATTACCAGTCTTAGGGATTTTCAGGAGGACTAAGTTTGGCATTTGAACTACTGGACAATTACTTATAAACAATATGATCAAGTATTATACACATTATTAGAGAATAAAATTAGGTAGAAAAATGAACTTGTGGAATATTTTTAAAAGGATTCTGCTTCTTCAATAGTGCACCTTATTCTGTCCCTGAGTAAAAACATTTTCCTTTTAAGACAATGAACAGAGATCCAGTACTCTGACTCATGTGCTTACAAGACAATAAGCATTTGATAAAATGGTCTTCCTGCTACCTTCCACATCCATGACATACTTTACACAAATACCATTTGTTGTTCATCAAGGGCTCATAAGCATCATTTCATTTTTCTTCGCATAATCACATTATTCCCTCAACCCATAAATCTGTGCATGGTGATTACAATTCTTGCCCATCAATCCAAACTCCTTTTTCCCACATATAGTATTTATTGAATGGATCAAGGGAACGATCCTTCAAACAAAAATGGGATTGGCTTGTCACAATTAGGTCATTAATACATCAGTAAAGTAACTGTTCTTCAAAAAAATGAGAATATAAATCTTTAAAGAGATTTACATTAATGTAGACCTGTTAATGAGCAACTGTGGTACAATATCTCAAAACCTATGTGACTTTGTCACTTAATAAAATTTACATAATATTTTAATGTCCACATTGTTGTAATTATCATAGAAATCACTTATGGTAGGAAATTTCTTTCTATTGACAGCTTCTACTATTTTCCTCAGTTTAACAAGAATATTAACAGGATTTTTTTCAGGAACTAAAGTATGTATTATAATATATTAATTGGGCATCAGCTATAGTTGGAGCAGCACCAAATATTTTACTAAAGCATTAGGCTGATCCAAAATCTTTTTCCAGGTTATATGGAAATTTTTTATGAAATATCTGAGCAATATGTGATAAGTAAATCATAAATTTTGACAAATATTTGTCTTATGGAAAATGAATTTCAGAAAAATAAATTACAAGGATATATAATTTTACAGATGATTCTACAAAAGCAGAGTTTTAAAAAATATATTAAAGGTTATGGGGTCAAATTATAATTGATTTTGGCCATATATTAGGAATTAGGGAATTTGGGGAGATAACTAGAATTATGTTTTATTCAATTTAAAAAATTAAAAGCATGTTACTAGTAAGAACTCAACTCAGATAAGCATGTATAACAAAATATAAGTGAACACCTCTACAAACTGCACTTCTATTTTGTGAATAGAAAATTTTCACAAAATATTGTGATTTATAGAATGATATAATTCTATTATGCTTTATTATGATTTTGAAAGGGGATATAGCATTTGAAGTAATATAGCACTGTGAATGCCAAGTTTAGATGGCAAATATCAGTCAATACAACTTTTGTACGGTACGAAGGTTAAAAATGCCAAGAAGATATGGCTTAAGATGTTTAATTTATATAATTTATATGCACACACACATACTGTCAGGATCATCACATATTGACATAGAAACCATTTATGCAATTTTAATGGCTAAAATGATATTAATTATTATTTAATAAAATTTATCTAAAGGCCTCAACATTTTTGGTTTAAAATTTGTTAAAATTAGAAAAAGAATTTTTAAAAATTTTCTATGAAATCTGATTGAATAGATGTTAGTCTGAATCAATAAGTATAGTTACATATAATAATCCACCTGTACACACACATATACTATATAATAAATAATGAATTAAAATACTAGCCGATTAGATTGCCTGTATCCTACCCATAATTATAGGTCAGCTTTAGAACTCTATACTTGTGATATGAAAAGCATTTTCACATGATGGTTTAGCATATGGTTTTGAGTTTAAGTGTTGAATGCTTAATGTTATATGGCAACATGGCTAGGCTATGGTACTTAGTTTTTTAAATCAAACTTGTCCAAATGTTGCTGTGAATGTGTTTAATAAATGTGATTAATGCTTATCATTTCTTGACTTTAAGTAATAAAAATTACCATAAGAAATTGTGGATGGCTTCAGCACATCAGCTTTAGGTCTTAAAACAAAACTGATATTTTTGAGAAAAGAAGGAATTCTACTTGAAAATTGTAACATAAAATCTTTTACCTGAGTTTTGGCCTGAAACTCTAACCTATGGATTTAACTACAGCCTTAAATTTTACCTGTTTTATTCTATCATTTCTCAAAATCTCTGTCTCTTTTTCTTTCTTTATAATCCTTTCTCTCTCTCTCTCTCTCTCTCTCTCTCTCTCTCTCTCTCTCTCCCCTCCACTTCTCTCTCCACACACACAACTTATTTAATCCTTATCTTTTAAATGAATATAATGACATAATGAGTAAAAAGAATATCTTAAGAGAGACTGTAATATTTGTTCCTGAAAAGATACTCTACTACTATTCAAACAAGTTTGTTGAGAAAAACAGAAAAAAATGATATATGCTTAATGAACTGGTTTCCCCTCTTATAAAACTATAAAAAATTATAGAAGTAATAATTTCTGGTAAGGTGAGTAAAACTGTAAAGTGATGAATTACAATTATTAAATACATTTAAACATTAAATAATTCGGAATGGAGGAAGTGAAAGCAGAAGTCTCAAGCATGAATCTCTGGTTCTGGAAGGGATAGAGAGGTTTGGAGAAGTTTTGGTCTCTCTTTTTTTTTTTTTTTTCATGTGATACACTTTTCAGTTCTCCTCTTTCCCAATATTCTTTTTCTTTTTAATTCTGTATTTGTCTCTTTTGTTCCATCAGCTCAGACTGTATTACCGATGGATGAGACCCAAGGAGAGAATATGCTCCATCTTCAGAGTCCTCCACATTGCTAATGAAGGCAAGAATCATTTCTACTCTTCTGCACACTCCTCACTGTGACATGGTTTAGTCAAACCAGGTTTGAACCATGCTTTAAGTTCCCCAGAAGCTTTTTTGTAAATAGCATGTGATATTTTAGTCTTGCACTGTTTTTGATAGGTCTTCTGCTCTGTAAGATCTGTTTCCTCCCAATTCCACTAGCAACAAACACACATGTGTCCATACACACACACACACACACACACACACACACACACACACACAGTCAGGAAGACTTGCTTATGCATCTTGATTTTGGTCTTTGGCTTCTAAATTTCATATATATATATATATATATATATATATATATATATATATATTGGGGGGGTAATGGGGATTGAAATCAGAGGCACTCACCACTAAGCCACATCCCCAGACCTACTTTTGTATTAGAGACAGGGTCTCACTGAGTTGCTTAGGGCCTCACTAAGTTGCTGAGGCTGACTTTGAACTTGTGATCCTCCTGTATCAGCCTTCAGAGCTACTGGGATTATAGGCATGCACCACTGTGCCTGGCTAAACTTTATAAATTTTTAATGTATTATTCTGTGTTCATGTTTTTGTTTTCTTTTGCTGTACTAGGAATAGAACTCAGAACCATGTGCATGCTAGGCAAATGCAGTACCATTGAGCTATACCCAGCCCTATTCTCATGTTTTCATCCTTTCTCATGTAGTATCAGTGCTACAACAGCAGGTGTTTTCCCAACATCATTATTGCTGAGCCCTGAGAAATAATAATTGTTAAAAAGCATAATTACTATTAAGGGTATATCCTACTATGTTAGTAAACTGTTCACTGCTATGACCGAAACACAGGACTCGAATAACTTAGAGGAGGCAAAGCTTATTTTGGCTCAGAGTATCAGAGGTTCAGTCCATGGTGGGCCAAATCCATTGTTCTGGGCCCAAGATGAGGTAGAACATCATAGAAGAAGAGTATGTAGTCATATTATGGTGTCACTGTAACCAAAAGACCTGACAAGGATAATTAGACAAGAAAAAGTTTGACAGACCATTTTAGAGGTCTAAGTTCATATACAGTCAACTCCATAGCTGTTTAACCAATGTGAGGCAAAACATCATGGCATAAGAGTAATGCAAAGTAAAGCATCTCAGGACATGGCTATCAGAAAACAGAGAACTGTGCTCACCAGGGACAAAATATAAACCTACCTGCCTATAGTCACCATCCAGTTAATCTGTATCATTGGATTAACCCACTGAGTAGGTTACAACTATTATAATCTTATCATTTCCCCTCTAAAAATTCTTGCATTGTCTCACATGTGAGCTTTTGGGGGACACCTCATATCTAAATCAAAATGTAAAGCTCAGTGGAGGAGAACTGCCTCCATTCATGGCTGGCTAGGAAGAAAAAAAAGAGATAAGGGGGAAGGGGTTGAAGGGAGGAAGCACACTTCTAGGGCATACCACTACTGCCCCACCTTCTTTAGTCATAATCCTCCTGTATACAGTTACCCACCCAGCCTGTCCTTTCAAACTAGAATGGACAGCTTAGGTCATTGCTCTCATAATCCAATCATTTCACCTGTGAGAACATTCCTGCATTAACACAGGTGCTTTGGGGGGACAACTTACATCAAACCACAAAGGCTACTAAGAAGAACATTAAAAATGACTGAGTAGATATATTTATTTCTTCAATTGCTTTGCAGGTCTCTTAACCGGAAAGCTTGGACAATAATGCAAATATTCAAATTACCTATTTCAGAATTTTTTACCACATTTTTTCATATTATATATTATAATTGCATGCTCTTAAAACCTTCAAATATCTCCCCGTCTCACTTCATAAAAATCAGGCCCCAAACAAGGACTTCTGAAACTGTTTCTGAAAACCTGTCAAAATAATAAAAGACATGAGAACATTAAAAATACATTGGAGTAAAAATATCTCTGAAATGAGGATGTCATTTCTTCTCTAATCATCTATTGCCATTAAATTGGAACATTGGTTGAATTTCAAATATAATAAGAGGACTCTTAAATCCAACTGTCATATTATGTTATCGTATCTGATTTTATGAGATGTTGTGTTAGCATAGAAAGGGAAAGCACTAAATATAATTCAGGGTAGTATAAACTAGATAACGTGACTTGACAACTGAAATCTGAAAGAGAAAGTATGTACAGTAGTTTCATATCAGATATCCTCATCAAGTTGTAAATCTAGTAGGAGTGAAGTCAAATTTGAAGGTTTGTAAGAATATATTGCCAGGAAATATGTAGATCAAATTTTGTGGCATTGAATAATTTTAGGATGCTTCTTATTTCTGAAAAGTAACTTTCTTTTTTACATATTACATTGTAGAAAATAGCAAAAAAATTAAAAACAAGGAAGGTCAACTTTCACAGCATTATCATGAAATATTTTGACCAAATATTTATTCTTACCCATTTTTCTCTGGAGAAGAAAGTGAGAATTTTTTTTTTTAGCTTCAAATGCCATATTTTCTTTACCTGGCAAAATCTTCTGCAAATGAAGAGCCTTTGTAAAGTCACAATATTATATTATTTAAATCATCAATATCATTTACTTTACCAAGGGAAGATAAATTCTTTGCTGAGGCATAATTGTATTATCAGATATTAAGAAGTCATAAGCCACAAAATGGAAATTAGTCCTTCAGTGGCCATTTTATACTCTGAAGATGATTGTATTTTAACATTTTTTGTTGTCAACCACAGTATTATCATGCTAGAATGTGCAACCCAAATTTCAACATCACCCTAACTTGAATAATATTTAAATATATGAACACTATATTGAATAATCAATATAGATTTTTAGTCAGACAGACATTTCTTTGGCAGTAAGTGGAATATAGGCAAATCAATGTAAGTAAACTCCATCTTCATTAGTGTCTCAATATTGCAAGATCTTTTAGAAGCAAGAAGATATTTTCATGTTTTCTACTGCTCCAATGTTTTTCAGTCTCCATTAAAATTTTGCAAATGCATTGCCTCTTTCTCCTCATTATCTATTCAGATTTGTAAATGGAATTCATTACAAGCAATCTCATTTTACAGATAAATTAATGTTATTATAAAGAAACTCTAAAACTCAAAGATATTTATGAGTCATGCTGAGAAAGGATTTGTACTCAGTTATGATTAGTACAAGTCCTCCAAGTTTTTACAAATGAAATTGCTACCATGTGCACATTTGGGGTACATAGTGGATAAGTATAATTCTGACAGAACAGAAGCAGCCTTATGTGACTGATGCATTATTAGAATTAGGATTTATTGATAGATTGAGTGAGATTTCACTTTTGAAGCTGATTGTTACACACATAGGCAAATATGAAAGTCTTAAAAACCAAGTGTATTGGTGGGTATTTGAGAATACATATGTATATATGTGTGTGTGTGTGTGTGTGTGTGTGTGTGTGTGTGTGTATGTGTGTGTATATATATATATATATATATATATAGAGAGAGAGAGAGAGAGAGGACAGGGGTGTTATTAAAATAAGCCCCAATGGATTTCACCTCTTCACAATATCAAGTTACTGTTCTTGCCATAAATAGGTGAAAACGTTTTGTTTATTCTTCTGTGTATTATTGAACCTTGTGACCTGCTCTGGCAAATAAAATGTAGTTTCTCCAGTCTTTGCCCCAATATATGAATATTCATAAGCCCAGGTGAGATAAGCAGAAGAATGTCTTGGGCAATCCTACAGAGTCATAAAATAATCATAAATTACTGTTGTTGAAGCTAATAATTTTTTTAAAAATATTTTAGTTATTTATGTATACAATACCTTCATTTTATATATTCATATTTATGTGGTGCTGAGGATCAAATCCACTCCCTCACATGTGCTAGACAAGCACTCTGCTATTGAGTCACAGCCCCGGCTTAGTTTTTTGTTGTTGTTGTTGTTCAGTTATTTAATTTTTTTTATTTGTTGTACATAATAGCAGAATGTATTTCAATTCATTGTGCACAAATGGAGCACATTTCAATTAGCTGGTTGTACATTGTGTAGAGAAACACCATTTTTGAAACCCTATATGTACCTAGGGTAATGATGTCCATCTCATTCAACCATCTTTCCTATCCTCATAACTCTTTCCCACCCTCACCTTTGCCCAAAGTTCCTCCATTCTTCCCATGCCTCCCTGCTCCAATCATAGATCAGCATCCACTAATCAGAGAAAACATTAGGTCTTTAGCTTTTTGGAATTGACTTTCTTGGCTTAACATAATATTCTCCAGATCCATTCATATATCTGCAAATGCCATAATTTTATTATCTTTTATGCTGAGTAATATTCTATTGTGTATATACACCACTGTTTCTATATCTATTCATCTACTGATGGGCATCTAGGTTGGTTCAACAGTTTAGCTATTGTGAATTCAGCTGCTATAAACATTGGTGTGGCTATGTCACTATAGTATGCTGATTTTAAGTCCTTTGGGTACAAACCTAGGAGAGGGAGAGCTGGGTCAAATAGTCGTTCCATTCCAAGTTTTCTGAGGAATCTCCACACTGCTTTCCAAAGTGGTTGCATCAATTTGCAGTCTTACCAGCAATGTATGAGTGTATCTTTTTCCTCACTTCCTTGCCAACACTTATCATTGATAACTGCCATTCTGACTGGGGTGAGATTAAATCTTAGAGTAGTTTTGATTTGCATATATTGAGTATATTTTCATATATTTGTTGATCATTTGTATATCTTCTACTTAGAAGTTCCTTAGCCCATTTATTGATTGAGTTGTTTGTTTTTTGGTACTAATTATGTTGGGTTCTTTATATATTCTGGAGACTAGTGTTCTATCTGATGTATATGTAGTAAAAATTTGCTCTCAAAATGTAGGCTCTTTATTCACCTCAATTGTTGTCTCTTTTGCTGAGAAAAAGATTTTTAGTATAAATCTATCCCACTTATTGATTTTATTTCTTGCACTTTAGGGATCTTGTTAAGGAAGTTTGGGACTAGTTCAATGTGATGAAGATTTGGGCCTACTTTTTCATCTATTAGGTGCAGGGTCTCTGATCTAATTCCTAGGTCCTTGATCCACTTTGAGTTGAGTTTTGTGCATGGTGAAAGATAGAGGTTTAATTTCATTTTGCTACATATGGATTTCCAGTTTTCCCAGCCCCATTTGTTAAAGAGGTTATCCTTTCCCCAATGTATGGTTTTGACACCTTTGTCTAATATGAGATAACTGTATTTATATGGGTCTTCTATTCTGTATCATTGGTCTACAAGTCTATTTTGGTGGCAATACCATGCTGTTTTTGTTACTATAGCTCTGTAGTATAATTTAAGGTCTGCTCTTGTGATGCCTCCTGCTTCACTTTTCTTGTTAAATATTGCTTTGGCTATTCTATTATTATTTGGCTATTCTATTCTATAAATATTATTTGGCTATTCTATTATTTTTCCAAATGAATTTCAGGATTGCTTTTTCAAGCTCTATGAAGGATGACATTGGGATTTTAATAGGAATTGCATAAAATCTGTATTACAGTTTTGGTATTATGGCCATTTTGACAATATTAACTTTACCTATCCAAGATCATGGGTGATCTTTCCATTTTCTAAGGTCTTTTTCAATTTCCTTAGTTAGTGTCCTGTAGTTTTCATCGTAGACTTCTATTTATCATCTCTTTTGATAGACTGATTCTCAAGTATTTTATATTTTTGAGGTTATTTTGAATGGGGTAGTTTTCCTAATTTCTCTTCCAGTGGATTTTTCACCTATCTATAGAAATGTAATTGATTTATGGGTATTGATTTTATATCCTGCTACTTTGCTGAATTCATTTATTAGTTCTAGAAGTTTTCTGGTGGAATTTTTTTTTTGATCTTCTAAGTATAGAATCATGTCCTGGGCAAATAGTAATAGTTTGAGTTCTTCTTTTCCTATATGTATCCCTTTAATTTCTCTTGTCTGTCTGATTGCTCAGACTAGAATTTTAAGGACTGTGTTGAATAGAAGTGGTGGAGGAGAACATCCCTTTCTTGTTCCAGTTTTTAGAGAGAATGCTTCCAATTTTTCTCCACTTATGATGTTGACCTTGGGCTGATCATAGATAGTATTTACTATGTTGAAGTATGATCCGACTATTCCTAGTTTTTCTAATGTTTTAAATATGAAGAGGTGCTGTATTTTATCGAATAAGCTACTATTTTTTAATGGATGATATTTTATTGATGGACACTGAAATTTGAATCTTATATCATTCATTTCTTTCTTTATTTTCTTCAGTCATTTAAAATGTTGACAACGTTTCATAGCTCACAGGTCATATAAAAAGCGACAGCAGGCCAGACACAAAACATGGGTAATAATTTGTTGACTCCATCGTAAAGAAAAATAAAAAGTGTACTTCATCAAAGTTGTGAACTTCATCCACAGTTTAAATATGACCAGAATTCTCCAGAATTGATTAATTTTTACTGAGACAGTTTCATCAAATTTGCTGGTCAAAGGTTTTCCATTTAATGCTTATATAAACCACTAATTTTTCAAGGATTTATTTTAAATGAATAAACAAATGATATATAAACTAAAGTGTAGGTGGAAAAAAATCAGATATTACATAAAACCTCTAAAAATGTTATTCTAGCATTATTTATATGTAAAGTCTAAGTCTCATGATTAAGATCTCACTTGAAATTCACTATTTGATAGTAATGGGGGTGAGTGGAGGAAAACAAAAAGATTTAAAACGAAAACCATTATTCTAATTAGAATAAAACATTGAATATTAGGAAGTTTTAATCAAACCACCAAAAGGGTAATGCTAACAAAATAAGTTATGTATAAGGATTCCTTGGAATTTATTTTTTATTTTTTATTTTTTTATTATTAGTTGTTGAAAACATTACAAAACTTCCTTGGAATTTATATATTAATTTAAAGTTATTTTACAACAGTAATTCTCAAATACACAGAGATATTAAAAACCTTGAAAATAGCCTTCCAAACTACAGAGTGCTTAAACTGATCTGTGAAAGGCTGGGTATCAGGACCTTTACCCATGTAAAGGCATGTTCAGTCTTAATTTCTACCCTATGCAATTGCCACCATATGCACATTTTGTTTACAAAATGGATAACTATGATTCTAAAAGAGCAGAAGCAGCATTATGCCACTAGTGCATTAGTAGAATTAAGATATTATTGTTGGGGCTGGGGATGTGGCTCAAGTGGTACCGCGCTCACCTGGCATGCGTGCGGCCCGGGTTCGATCCTTAGCACCACATACCAACAAGGATGTTGTGTCCGCCGAGAACTAAAAAATAAATATTAAAAAAAAATTCTCTCTCTCCTCTCTCACTCTCTCTTTAAAAAAAAGATATTATTGTTGGATTGAGTGGTGTTTATATATAAACATCTTTACACACACACACAGAAATATATAATTTTGTAAATAGATCTAAAGAACAAATGGTAACAAGTATCCTTGTGTTCTTACTAGAGTTATAAAACTTAAATAATCTCATTTATTTTGTAGAAAAGGATGGTATTTTATATGTTTTAGAAATATTTGCAACAAAAATATTTCAACATTACAATAGGAAATGTTGGAGATGTCTTTGTCTAATTAAGACTTAGTAAACAATATGTACTACTTTCTTTCCTTGGAATTACCATTATCCTACAATCTTACAAGACAGAATATCTGAAGCAGTTTACATGATTCAGCAGTACCTTAAAGGATCTTGTTTTATAACAAAGTGAAATTTATCCATGTGCAGCAAGAATGATTTAACATATGCAAAACAATAATCATGATATACTACAGTAATAGAATGAAGGCTAAAAATTACATGATCATCTCAATAGATACAGAAAAGCATTTGATAGAATTCAACATCATTTCATAATAGAAGAAAAATATCAACAAATATATAGAACAGGAATGCATCTTAGCATAATCAAGATCATATATGACAAACCACAGCTAACATAACCTTACTGGTGAAAAGCTCAAAGCTTTTTTCTCACAGAACAGGAACAAGACAAGGATGTTCACCCTCACCACTTCTATTCTGTGTGATACTGGAAGTCCTAGCCAAAACACTGAAGCAATGAAAAGAAACAAAATTCATCCAAACACGAAAGAAAGAAATAATATGTCTTCGTAGATGGCATGATATTATAAATGGAGAACTCTATACTCTATCTAAAGTCTTATAAAATTAATTATAAAAATTCAACAAATTTTTAGGATACAAAGTCAATGTAAAAAAAATGTGGATTTTCATACACTAACAACCAAGTATCCAAGAAATTGAATTAAGTAAACAATTCCATTTCAATTTGATCAAAGAATGATATATACACTTAAATTTAAAATATTAATGAAAGAAATCAAAGAGATGGAAACATAATATCCATGTTTATGAATTCAAAATATGAACTTTATTAGACTGCATCTGGAGCAATCTACTGATTTAATGCTATCGCTATCAAAATTCCAATGGCATTTTTCACAAAATGGAAAAATTACTCCTAAAATTTATATGGAAATATAGAAGATCTTAAATAGCAAAAGGAATATTGAGAAAAGATAAAAAGCAGGAAGCCTCACAGTTTCTGATTTCAACTTGTATTACAAAGATAGTTATCAAACAGTATGGAACTGACATAAAGAGACACAGACACAAATGGGCTAAAATAGAAAATCCAGAAATAACCCATATACATACCTATAGTCAATTAATCCCCAAAGTTACCATGAATATACAGTGTGGAAAGGAGAACTTTTTTCAATATGTATTGTTGGGAAAATTGTATATCCACATGCAAAAATAAATAAATAAATAAAATTGAATATGTATACCATACATAAAATCATCTCAAAATAAATTAAAGACTTCAAAAAATCTGAAAGTGTAAAACCCCTTGAAGAAAATACTGGGGAAATCCTTCAGTACATTGAAATGTGTATCAATTTTTTTTAATTAAACCCCAAAGCACAGAAAGCAAAACTCAAAAATAGACAGATGAATTATATTTAAAAACCTTCTCAAGATAGGAAATAAGATTTAGAGAGTAAAGAGACAACCTACAGAATAGGAGACAGTATCGGAAAACTGTATTTCCGATAAGGTATTAATATCCAGAGTGAAAAATATTCAATAGCAAAAAAAAATAAAAACATAAAAATAAAAATGGGCAATAGACCTAAATAGAAAATTCTCAAAGAAGGCATATAAATGACCACAGGCATAGGGAAAAGAATAATCCACATCATTAATCATTAGGGAAATTAAAATCAGAACCCAGATGTGATATTAACTTACTCCATTGAGTTACCTGTTATCAAAAAGAATAGACAGCAAGGTCTGATAAAAAAAAGTGAAGAAAAGGGAGCCCTTGCACACAGTTGTGAGGATGTAAATTGGCATGGTCATTATGGAAAACAGGAGTTTCCTCATAAAATGTCAAAAGAGAAGTCCCATATGATCCATCAGTCGCACTTCTGAATATACATCCAAAGGAAATTACAGCACTATGTCTAAGAATCTCCTGCAGTCCTAGGCTCACTGCAGCACTATTCATGATAGTAAAGACAATGAGAAACAATTCAATTGTCCATCAACTGATAAATGTATAAATAAAATACGGTACATATGGTACATACACAACGGAATACTATTTAGAAATAAAATGAATGGAATCCTTCAATTTGCAACAACACAGATAAAACTGGGGATGATTCTGACAAGTGAAATAAGCCAGACACAGAAAGACTAGTCCTGCATGATCTCACTCATATGTAGACTCTAAAAAAAGCTGTTCTCATAGAAGTTGACAGCAGAATGCTGACTACTAGAGGCTGGTAGAGTAGGACAGAGGGAGGATTAGGGGAGTGGTTGATCAATGGCTACTAAATTATAGTCGAACAAGAGTGAAAGTTATGGCATGCTATTATATAGTAAAATGACTCTGTATGGGATAATGTACTTTTTATTTCCAAAAGCTAGAAAAAAGGAGTTTGAACGTTCTTGTCATAAAGTAATGATAAATATGTGGGTAGATAAATGGGTTTAACCTGATTTCAAGGACACTGACACTGTCCTATTAGCTCCATAAGTATGTATAACTTTATATTGTTATATATGTTAAAAATACATTTGAATTTAATAAATAAATAAATAGATTTGATCAAGGCCCTGAATGGATGTATTTTCCAAAAAGACATAAAAGTGACCTAAAATTACATGAAAAGATTTTCAACAGTACTAATTGCCACAGTAATGCAAATCAAAACTTTACAACAGTTATGATAGCCATTATCAATATGTCAAAAGAAGACAAATATTGCTATAGGTGTGGAGAACAGAAAATGCTTACCTGTGGTTAGTGGAAGTGTAAATTGGTATAGACATTATGGAAAATTTCGAGAGATCCCTCAAGGAAAGATAGGTCTGTTCTAAGATCGAGTATTCCCACTGCAGAGTGTATGTCCACAGAAATGAAATCACAATTACAATGTGACATCTGCATCCTATATTTGCTTCATTATTCACAGTATTCAGGATATGGACATCCCCTAAGTGTTCATCAGCAGATATATGGATAGAGAACACGGTACACAGGTAAGTGGAATATTGTTCTCCACAACAGGAAATTTTGCCATTTGCCACGTGGATAGACCTGGAAGATCTTCAGTGAAAAATGCCAGATGCAGAAAGATAACCACACAATGATCTCACTTGCATTGTGGAATCAAAAAATTCAGACTCAGAAAAACTCCACACCTAGTGTATGGGGATAGGGGTAATGGGATGTACTGTTCAAAGTGGAAACACTGTTATAAGGTGAATGAATCCTGAAGACTGAATGTACAAAGAATTTTAGAAAATTTCTACTTGAAATTTGTTATGAGAGTAGATCTTAATGTTTTCACCATAAGAAAAAGTTATATGAGTAATAGGTATATTAATGAGCTTCTTTGTGCTAATGATTTCACAATGAATATGTATATCAAAACATCAAATTTACCTTATAGATCTTTAAAACATGCATTGTATTTATCAATTATGTATTTATTAATAAAGCTGGGCAAAAAAGTATTTGTCATGACAAGCTATCCAAAAAGAGGATAAGATTGTGATGACTTTTTTCTCTTCTAGAAGAGCCCAAAAGAATCATATAGTCAATGTCTTTCTTGAGAGCAAACAGAAGCTTATATTTAAGAACTTAGTTAAGTGTTTTTATATTTGTTGATCTAGTAGAAATAAAAGTGCTCAGCTATTCTGGAAAAGAAAACTTTTATATCAATTGTTTTATGTATTTCTGAATGTTATATTTGTCTAAGAAGGCACTATAATCATATACACATTTCCAGTAAATTTGACAGGCAATTTTGGATTTAGATTTGGGAAAAAACAATAAAATCACAAACTAATCAGACCTATTAAGATACATTTTTTTCATATAACAAGAGTGTGCTAGCTCTAGTTCTCAAGCTAAAATTCTTAGCTGCTGAGTTGGAAGTATTAACTGGAAGGAATGGCTAAAAACTGGTAACCAACCTCAGGAACAGATGGGAGGCAGAGGTGGGCCCTCTGGCAACACTGACCTACCCAAATGCCTCCCTTGTGGGTCTAAAAATATAGGCAATTAATGAAGAAATGTATGAACTCACTGACACTGTCCTATTAGCTCCAATAAACCCAAACCATCGCTATTAATATTTAAATTGAAACCTGCAGTTACCACCAGGTGGCATCACATTGCATTTGGGACTTAAATGGATTTGAACCTCTCTAGTGTGGAAGGTGCCCTCATTATTACACAGAAGCATTCTAAGAATTATGTTAAATACTCTGCAATGTGACATCTGATTTACAGAACTGGATTTTCAGACTCCTTTTAATGTGTAGTTCTACCATATGTGTCAAAAAGAACACATTCTCAGATTCCATGAGTTTTTCTTCTTGCCAAGTCAATATCCTTTAAAGACAAAGGATTTTAGCATATTTACAGATATGCTCAACTAAGTATACTTCCAACTCACTTTGGAAGTCACCTGAAAATTTACCCAAATGGTGGAAATAGATTATTTGGGTCAACCTGTCCAAGAGGAAAAGTTTAAAAGTAAACAAATTTCAAAAACAACAACAACAACAGCAACAAAATAGAAACAACAACAAAAGTGCCAACTAAACCAACTTATTTTTAGGAATATTAAAGAGATAAGGGCATAGTCCAAATATAGAAGAAAATGAGAACCCAGGAGAAAATTAGGACATGTTTTGACCTTTAAGAGACAAAACAGAGTTGTGTTCACTGTGTGGAAAACTAATTCCCTCCAAATCACAAGAGACAGAGGTGAAGTTTGGGCTAAATATGGGGTTTGGAAAACAAACAAAATCAGACCAATATTGAAGAGGACCGAGAATCTAGTGTAAGGCCTAGGTGAGTTTTTCTTATTGAGGGAGCCTTCAATGGAAGGCAGCTGCAGTGATTCCCAAAATTCTATATTTTTCTGGCTGCAAAAAAGCAAAAATGCATGAAACAAGGAAGGAGGGGTTCCACCAGAGCTTATAGTATATCAAGGCATGTTTCCAAAAAGAAAGAGATTCATAAAGAGAGAAGATGAAAAACTTCCACACATAAATTCTATTCATGGTTCTATCTTATCTTTGAAGCATGCCTTCATAGAGTGGCCTGAAATTAATTTGGACTAAGGTTTGATGTTCTGTTCACTTCAGACAAAGCACACTTTTGTTGTTGTTGTTATTGTTGAGTCTAACTGTGCTAGAAGCTCAAATGCCAACCTTCTTCAGGGGACTGTACCACTATATAATCTTCACAAATAAACCTTGACCATGTTCAGGATATCATGGTCAAATTTATGGAAATAAATTTAAAATTTTAAACAACTGAAGAAATTCCCAGGAAATTATTTCCCAATAGATATCAATAATTATTTACATTTATATTTATAATAATATTGACATGGGTATATTAAAAAAACAGAAGGAGGGATAGCAAGATGAACCCAAGAAATACAGCCCTGTATATATGGACATTAGATGTGTAACCAAGTATTACACACAGGGGAAAAATAAATTTAAACACTACCTCACACAGAAGTCATTTTGTGTAGTTACAATTGTGAAATGAAAAACTCTTAAATTTTTAAGGAATAGTATAGAAATGTTCATATTTCAGTAGGTAGTTTCTTTTCATCAAGCTAAAACAAAGTACTAAGAAAGGGAAATGTGATAAATTCAATCATTCTAAGTTTAAGAATTTTTGTTTTTCAAAAAATATGATAGAGTGATAAAATACAAATGCAAATTAGAACCCCAGTGGACTACTATTACATACCAACCAGATTGGCAAGCACTTTTTAAATGTGACATTAATAGGTATTGGGGATAATATGAAGCAATCTGATTTTCGATATACTATTGGTAGACATTAAAATTTTGCTATTCAATATATTTCAGGTGATTGCAAATTCACTATTTCTTATCTACATTACAGAAATAATTAGAGTATTTTTTAAAATAGGTTCTAATTGAAAACAAAATAACTTTTAATTAATAGTAGAACAGATATAGAATTATGGCAATTTAGTCAAAGAATTGCTAGAAACCAGTTCTACATAAAATGTTATCTGTTAACTGGTATTGACACAAGATATGTTTTATAATGGTCTATAAATACATAGGAATTTGTACCAAAATAAAAAATATGAATTACTTCACTTGGCATACTAGGTTTTGTTTACTTATTTGTTTGTTTAGTTTATCGAGACTGTTTCAGTGAAGATGCAGTGTATTAATATACGTTCCCTGTTCACTGACATCCATCATGGATTGACAATGTGAGAATTGACTCCTTGGAGTAATACAGCTATACATGAAAAAGAAGGCAAGAACTAGATATAAATACTATAATATAATTTGAAAAATATATTTTACTAGGAAAAAAAACACCAGCACTTGAATATGTTTCCACATTCCTAGAGATCTAAATAGACAAAAAAAAATCTATGTTAATAAGCATGCTAAACTTATAAAGATAAATAAGGAAATGATTACCATACAATTCAGGAAGTTGGTTCTTTATGGGTAAGGGTATTGTACATATGAACAAGGAAAATATATTTAACAATGAGGCACTTTTAAAGTGCCAATTCTATAGATTGAGTTGGTTGGTACTTACATGGATATATATTTCACAGTCATTTCTATACAGCTTTAATGTGTATGTGAATATCTGTCATTACACAAAATAAAAGTGAAAAAATACAACTACTAGTAAGGTTCAAACAGAAAAAGTGTTTCAGATTAGAAAATAAAATTACAAAAAGTACATTTTTAATTAAAAGAAAAATTAAGTGAAGTAAACAGTATGGAATTATATATATAGTCAGTTACTTACACACACACACACACACACACACACAAGCAGTCACAAGATTAGTCTGGTATGAAGAATTCAAAATGAAAGAGAATTGCAACTGCTGCACCAAGAACATCTGTCCTGTAACTGCTGAAAATAATGAGGAATTAGACAAAGGTAAGGTGATGGAAGGCAGTTAGAGAAAATAATAAAAATATAATATTAGCCGAGTTTAGGAGTTATTGGGGGGGAAATCTTAGCTAGATAACTGCACGTGATGTAAAAATGGAAGCAAAGAAGAAAGCGAGGGAGGAAGGTAGTTGGCAACTATAAGAGGAAATGTCTTCAGGGAGAGAGAAGGAATATAGAAAAGCTGCCTACCAAGAAATAAAATCTAAAGGGTCCAGAGAACAAAACAAAGACACAGATGGAATGTCGTGAGTATAATGAGTGAATGCAAATGAAATTAATCTTCATGTCAGAAGAAATGCACATTCTATGCATCAGTATGGATGAGGTTGCACCTCTTTGGTGGCAGTTTCTAGTGGTCTGGAGAACAGTTAAATGAAAAGAAATGGTGTATAGCCCCAAGCTGGTACCATAAAAGGGGAAGAGGGGAACAAAATGACCACAACTGACTCTGACAGACAAATCTGTTCAGAACATTGTGGAGTGGGAAGTATGTAGCAGTTGGTAATCTAGAGCATTCCTGAAGTTGAGCTGAGAATCTAGTGGAAGGCTGTGACTCTCCATTCTCAGGAAAAAAACAAAAAAGTAACAGCATGTAGTATGGAGCAGAGAGAAGACCAATTGAATCTACTGGCCTTTATATGACTGTATGAAGTGCCCTCTCTCCTAAGAGAGCAGAGGCCATGGAGCAGTGCTGGACACAGCTTATTTAGTAGTCTCCAAGCAGAGAACTGTCAAAACTAGCATCAATATTTACACATTTTTACAGTGAATTGACCACCCAGATGAGTGACCAATATATTCCTATTCAAGGAGTATGATGGAAATAGTGTGATCAGTCGTAGGTCACAGTAGGAACATGATACAACATGATTTTGTACGTTTAGGTTGTCATATAACTCTATAATAACTGACTTAGTATAACATAACATTGAACTTTTACAATCATTTAAAATTTTCATTAAGCCTGTAATTATTTTTTAAAAAGTATGTTTTAGCATTACTGGCTATGTGAGGGAAGTAAGCATTGTAGTCTTCATTTTTAACCTTTATTTTCATACAGGGAAAACAGTTTCAACTTTCAGAATGCAGCAGCAGGGGTAAACCAAATGATGACAGTAGGAATTATTATGTAGAAATGGAAATCAAATAAGTTCATGCCATTTTACATAGAAGTATCATCTCATATTTTAATAATTGATGATAACATGCTAAAACAGCATTGTATTATTTGTGAGAATATAATAACTAATGAGGCAATTAACTTTCAAAACTTAAATGACAGTAACATAAAAATCATAAAGAAATAAGTTTAAAACCATGGAACTATTTGAAAGACAGATTATTAAATTAAAAAGTCAACAGAAGCAGATGTTCAATATTTTACATGTAAACATTAGTGCATTGCAGCCTTCTATAAAGCACCACTTTGAGTTGCTAAGGCTGAAAAAAAAAACATAAACAATTGCAAAGACATCAGTAATGTACTGCCTCAGACATGTTTGTCTGGAAATTATCAGTGACTTTGCTACAAAGAAGATAACTCAATTTTCAGTGATATACCATATGTGAAAATATTCAGGTACTGAGGACTAATTAGAAGATCAAATAAAGCCACCCAAACATTTTTCAATGTTAACTTGATACATGCACAAATATTGTGAAAATGACATTTTTTTTAAAACTAAATGGACAATTTAACTGTAAGGATTTTATAATCAGATGCGGGAAGCCATCTGTGAAATGTGTGAGGACCTTTTCAGCATCTTAGTCAGTGAGGGGGTAGATCTGGCTTTGGGAACTTCTTGTGGCAGTCCCACAGGATAGACCACCCAATGCAAGTGAACTCCTCCATCCCCTCTGCCAGAAATTCCCTTGCAACATCATAGATGGACACAACCGTCTGGGAACTGAGCAGCCTACCTGTCCCCACCTCATCCTGTTTTGGTGAAGAACTTTCTATAGAATCTCTTTGATGTGTTCCTATATAAATAAAGCATATGTGGGCTTCTTTTTTTGATAGAAGTTAGACCTGTCTGGTCAGTTTTGCTCATCTCTGCCCCCTCTTCCTATCCCATCCCACCAAAAGGAAACCCATTCCCCTGTCCATACAGGACATGGTTGATAACTGGAGGTTTGATTTTTTTTCCTTTTTGCTATATTTTTGCCAAACACAAAGAGAGCTGCACTATACAACTATGATTGCATGAATTTCCCAAAAATGCAGTGTGGAAGTTAAATGTTGGATACAGGTATGTTCCTGTAATGCAGCTGCAGTGTCAGTAAAGCTTTCTGGAGTAGTTATGCTTTTCCTTCTTTCTTTGTTTGTTTGAACTCAGGGGCGCTTAACTACTGAGCCACATCTTCAGCTCTTTTTTTATATTTTATTTAGAGGCAGGATCTCACTGAGTTCCTTAGAGCTGTGCTAAATTGCTGTGTTTGAACTCATGATCATTAAGGAGTTTACACCAGAATGTAAAGCAGAAAAATACTTTTTTTCATCAAAAAACGTGATGTTGCCTCTTGTGGCAGCTTATTCTTTAATCCTAGCAACTCAGGAGGCTGAGGCAGGAGGATCTCAAGTTCAAAATAAGCCTCAGCAACTTAGCTAGGCTCTAAGCAATTTAGTAAGACCCTATCTCAAAATAAAGAATAAAAAAAGGGTTATGGATGTAACTCAGTGGCTAAGAGCTCCTGAGTTCCATTCTTAGAAACAGAAAAAAGAAAAGAAAAGAAAAGAAAGAAAGAAAAGAAGAAAGAAAATGTTTAAGATTATTTTGACAGAAAAGTGTGTTTAGTGATGTAGAAAAAAATTATAAACTATGTAAAGACTAGTAGATTAAATTTGATATTTTTTAACAAGTGATAAAACAGAAGTTATTTTTAGTAAATATTATTGCAAGCTGGAGAATTCAGATTAGTGAAAGTAAAGATTCTGTCAAGAAAGCAAAGTATGTAGTAAGAAAAGTTCTCTTTGTGATTTTTCAGGTAAGAAACCACTTTGATCCCAACTGTGAAAATGATGTGAATAAAACAGACTTACTTGTTTGTCTTGTACATTTGTGTTAATCCTACTGCTTATGAAAAAGTGGGATGCAATGTTTCTTTCATTGTAGAAAAAGTCAAAGAGCCAAACTGAAAATAAGACATTGGAAGCTTCCTACAGATTGTAACAACATGTTCCAAAACTTAACAGTCATTCAAAGTTAGATCATTCCATCCTTGTATATCTGTCAAATTTATCACGGAACACCTAAGAAAAATTTTTAAATATTTTGAGTCCCCCCCCCCACAAAAAAAGATCTGTTCCTGGGAAATCAATGAATTTAAAATCCACTGAATGTATTAAACAATAATAGAAACCAAATCAACTCTAAAGTATATGTTATTGAAATTAATATTGATGGACTAAAGACATTTTTAAAAAACATAGAGCATCACTTGCTTAATTTTGAATAAACATGTAAAACAATCATCCTAAGCTTGGTGAAATTGCTTTAAAATCTCTTCTTCCCAGAAGAGGGCTTCCAGGAATAGAAGCTCAGTGAGACAGGTTTCTCCACTCTGAATACTATTAAAACAAGACATAGAAACAACTGAACTCTGCATTATTCCCTGTGAGTGGCATTGCTGCCCTGCTGGCCTAGATGAGAAAAGTTGACAGGCAAGATGAGAGGTTGACTGATTTTTCACATAAAAACTTTAAACGTTGATAGTTAGTGTCCATTCAACGTACATGTCAGCATCTAACATGGGGGAAATTGGTCAGATTCCCCTCCAGTCTCAGTGTCTACTAAGGGAAGAATTTTGCAAGTCAAGAGCTGAAAATCTGAATGGGGTAGGTACTTATTTCTGCAAAGTAGCAATTTGTATAAGTCTTTTATAAGTATTCAATAATCTTTCTCTATCCTCTCATTTCTCTCTATCATCTATCTAATATCATAATGTTGTTTTAATATCCTTATACTATTAACAGATCCTTATTATCCAAAGCAACATCATGCTTTCAATTTATCACATTGTGAAATATAATATGCATGCTAGCCTGAACTCCATAGAATTCCTGCATCACGTGGAAAATCGTTCTGCACTTACCAGTGACCACAGAGATGCTCATAAGATCACAAACTATGTGATCTCCTCCGCACTTAAGCACAGAATTTCTGATGCAAGCTCTTTATAGTCTGTTCCATTTGCAAGAGTTCTAGTCAACTTCAATTAAAGTGAATAACACAAAGACTTTAAGACACCCCCTCCAGTTAAATAAGAAACCTAACAGTTTTTAAGAGCATGCAGGATTAATCACACGTAATAATTATACAAAGTGATAACAAACTTATTATGAAGCATATACACATGATTTAACAAACAGTGGCAGAAACTTTTAGGAAGGTGGAAAATAAGCATTAATTGGGGATGATGCTAGAGAAGGAAAACACTGAAGAATTATCAATTATCATTATCAGTATGGAAATATTTGTCCAAAGATTCAATGTTCTGTTTCTTCTGAGTCTGCACTCACTCCTCATGTCAATAATTATCTCCTCGAAAAAATAAATAAATACTTGGCCCTGAGAGTAACTTGTTTGTTGGCATTTGGAGCAGAGTGCTTAAATATCTTGTTTTACATTTTTAATTCTATGGTTTTAAACATTTCTTAATGTCAAAGGTGTCAAGAGGAAGAATCCAGATTAAGAACTTCTAATGCCACAAAATAGAATCCTATTTAATAGTGTGCTTCTATTTCCAAAAACTATGTCCACTCTACCAGAAAGTATGATACAGTTAAGGGATTTTCTATGGTTAACCTATCAATTTGACTTATTCATTTTGAAACACCAAGACCAAACCAATAGGACAAACACACTTTGTTTTTCACCAATTCTGTCCCTGTGAAATTAGTCTCCTGTAGTTTATATTGTCCTTCATATTCATGGAGTGATAGTCTTACATAAATGCTAGGTTTTCTCTGAGTGGTGATTAATTCACTACCCCAATCCTACCACCAAAAAAAAAATTAAACACATTCACACATCACTTGTAAACATCTATTTAATCATGACCTCTGAATATTCCTCACCCTGAAGGACCAGTGGCTGTCCTGGGAGTTTTCACTCCTTATGTTGTTCCAGTTGTAGCTGGAAAGTAGTCCTATCTTATTAATTCTCTTTACAGCCTATGTCCCTGTGCACGCCAGAGAACATCAACCCTACCATTCTCTGAGAAAGGATTTCTCTATCAATACTCAACTACACCTCTGCAATCTTCAATGGTTGGATGAAAAAAATTAAATTATATGCAATGATCATGCCATTCTAAAAACAACAACAACAACAACAACAACAAAAAAAACTCCATTGCTGTGTTCAAATTTTTGGAACACAGTGGTGAGAACTCTTATCTGGTAAGCAAGAGTTTTAGGTTATCAGCAGCTAACTAGCTACATTTTTGAGGCATGTTAATTATCCATGCTAATTATCAGTTTCCCTCCTTGGCAAATGATGGAAACACACAGATAATGCACGTAAGCGATTCAAGTGAGATGTATGACAAAAGAGGGTTCAGGCATTTTGATAAACTGTTGGGCACAATTCCAGCCTAAGGGTGTGTAATTAAAAATAATAATAACAGTCTGTTAGCCAAACAACACATATTTGATTTAGCTTGGAGGGATAAGGTCTTAGTTTGCAACTTGTATTTTTAAGAATCTTTTTAGCACTTTCCAAGGCAAATTCCCTTAATTTTACAAAAATATTCTACATCAATATTCAAACTAATTTAGTACTATGAAACCAAAAGCAAATATGTCTTACAGAAGAAGAGCAATAGAGATTAAACAGAAAGTTGGTATTTACTTTTGGCTTGTAGCCTATATAGAACTTACATTTTCCAAACTTTATAATAAATTATAACATGATCAGAAGAGGAAGCACAAATATGGAATTTTCCAATTAACAGTACAAATTTACACCATTAAAAGCATACTACCATATTGTTTTGTGAACCTCCTTTCCCATTTCCCTTTTTCTGCAATAAGATTTTACTCAGTCTATTTTCTGGCTTTTTATGCAGGAATCATTAAATGCATAAGAGGCTCAGATAGCTGTATTTTAACTTCTTGTCAAATATTTACATGTCATGGGTACAGTCTTGCAGAGGAGTTGTGATTAGTTGCCAAGGAAAATCAAGGATCAAATGCAATTGTTAGTATTTGAAGATTCTTCTGTTTATTTCTGCATATACAAAGGATAAACAGTGTCGGTTCAAAGTAATATCTAAAGTATATATAATTTTCAAAGATGATAGTTTTCTAAAGTTTTTCATTGTTCAAAACACATGGCAAAGTGCTAGGTTTTCAGCCAGCTCTTGGGGGTTAATAGTGCCATGTGTGAAGAATCAAGTAACTGCCTTGCCCTCTGGCCACTTTGAAACTAATTAGAAACTTCCATTAAAAACTGTAAAATTCTAAGGAAGACTGGCAAGTAAAGAAAATAAACCTGAACAAAAGAAAGGAAATCACAATGTCAAAGAGAAAATTCTGAGTTTTCATATTTTGAGTAAATAGGAAAACACAAACAAACTTGATCTGAGAAAGGATAATTGAAGAACAGTAGGAGGAGCACAAGCTACTGTTCCTCAAGATGCTGTTTTGAGTGACATTTAGAAGATCTTGATTGGAAGCAGTCATTTGTCTCAATCACTTGAGAAATATTTATTAACCTTGCCCTCCCTGCAAGAACTTTCCCCTCATTCCCACTGATAAGATGAGGAAGCTGATCCCATCCAGTAATTTTTCCCAGGTGTATGCAAATACCCTTTGCTCTATGAATGTGTAAATAATCCCCCTCTCACACACCTTCAGGACACAGGTAAGAGTATGGAATCTCTGCCTGTTCTTGATTTGTGTGTTGGTGAATGTTGTTTTTCCAGATACAATGTTAATATTTGCCCTGTAGTTTTAATCTTATGCACTGCCATCTCCTTCTTCTTCCTTTGTTTCTTCTAATGCCTACTTTTTTCTTCATTTTGTTTTTTTTTCTTCATCACTTGGACATGTTTTGTTGCATGGGGAGTTAAATATTTTTTAAGGCTTTCACAAAATACACTAATGAGCACAACACTTTCTGTCTGTAAACCACAATTGGAAGAGACTCAGTAACAGACAAGCCATAATATAAACAAACTAACAAGAAATGATAGTTATGTGATATTTGCTGGATTTTATGAATATTTAGGTTGGCTAATACATTAGAGTTCAGGACCAAAAGTTGAAAGAGCTAGGGTATGGTCCTTTTTCTAGTACAAATTAGCTGTAACACTTTGAAAAACTGATTTTTTTTTCTCATTCTAAAGTTGGACGAAAGAAAGTAAAACAGAATGTGGAAAGTATAAAGAGAAATGCCAACTATTTACTATAGTAACCTATAGGTTAGGATTTTCTTCTTTCTGCTGGGATCAGGAAGAATCCATGAATTGGCATTTGTACCAGGCCTTTTGATATTTATAATGAATTTTAGTAATCAGAAAAGAGATCAAAGAAGAGAGGAAGAGAAATATTTCAAACTAAATTCACAATATCAGCCAGGAAAATATATACTATTATTAAATAATGGAATAGGCACAGAATGTTATCAAAATTTTCTATATTTATTATTGTTCTGTTTACTAATTTCCAGTGGGCTTTCAACTGATATTAAATTTTCTTGGAAATTTAAAAATTGAGTGTGATCCATATAGGGCTACCATCAGTGCTAAGTATATTTTCTTCATACATTTAATCTTCCTTGATGTTTATATTCTTTTTTTTAAGAGAGAGAGTTATCGGCGGACACAACATCTTTGTTTGTATGTGGTGCTGAGGATCCAAACCATGCCAAGGGAGTGCACTACTACTTGAGCCACATCCCCAGCCCCTGATGTTTGTATTCTTAAAGTTGTAATGTTCCTTGATGAATGATCTTTCAATCAACATTTAATGGACAGGATTTAAATGAGTTATTTTCTTATCCTCCCCATATTATTGTTATATCTGTTAAATTCTTTGTTATAACTCTGAGGATTTTACATCACCAATTAAGCAAAATGGATCACCAATTCACAACAGTTAATTGAAAGAAGAGATAACATGAGTATGACCTTGGTATTAGCATACAATTGAAATCTGTTAGGTACTAGGTTAACTAACTCTTGTAAAAGATGATGATTTCCTAAGAACCTAGATTGGAAAACTGAAGATAGGAAGTCTGATGGTGTCTGTGGGAGAAATCACCTTTTATTGGAACATCAGTCCTTCAGCCTCTCATACTCACTACCTTGTCTGCTAGGAAACTTTGCCTGCCTTGTCTATTAGAAAACACCTGATGGCTTGTTTCCCTGATTAATGGCTGTTTTTAACAGAACACAATGGCCTCTCATAAACTTGAAACAAAGTTAAGGATAATATTATTCCAGGAGGAAACATAGAATGAAACAATGGAAAAACTTGTAGTATCATAGAAACCTTTCATTAGATAATGGAAAATTTCAATGAAATGCAATAAAAAAGAGCAACTACTATCACAAATGTTTACTATTTGATACCTTGCTTCACAGCTAAGGGGAAATACTGAGTTTCAGAGAGTGAAATCTTCAAGTTACATAGAAGCCTGAAGAAGAGGGGCTGATCTACTCACCACTAAAGTCATCCAGTAATAAAAGGGATAATTCATTTAGAACAGGGTAATTATTTTTTAGTCATCACATAGATTTCAGAAAGTATTATGGGATTAGAATTCATGGGCTTCTGAAGTATATGACAAGAAAGTTAAGTCAACAAAAGGGTTTATACCTGAATAACAATTCCTACCCCACTCTATTTGCAGAAGTCAACTGCCATTCAACAATATACCTAAGAATTTTTATTCTGTGTTGAATACAGTTTTTACAATTAAAGCTATGTACAGTCTTGTTATTATGCACAATTGCAAAATCCAGAAAGAATCACATATACTACTTTGGACTGGAAATATGTTTATTTTTTTATCTAGCATTTGAGGGGAATATGCTATAAGGGAGGAGAAAAAATTGTATATTTTCAAGGCAGTGAAAATAGAAGAGGAAAAAAAAATCTCTCTATGATTCCAAGAATAATGTTCCAATAGATAAAATTAACATCTTGAATATCATGAAATTATTACATACTGGAAAATATGTGAATTATTTTCAACTTGAAGATGAGTTATTAGTATTACACAGGAAACTGGTACAAATGACAATCAATTTTTTTTTTTTAATTTACTTCTACCTAATGATGTCCTTTATCCACTGGGGAACAATAAATTAGTACACATTATTGTAAGCAACACCACAGCACAAGGAGAGATGCCATCTAGTATTAAATGATAATAAATAGTATACTGAGTTCATTGTTTACTTCTAGTTTTGAATACTGTTAATAGTACTGTTCAGTTCAACTGGATAAAAAAGCAGGTAAGGGGACACAAATATTTTTAATATATTCAATTTATGTCAATTACATATTAATGTGATTTTTAACATTGTACTGTTTCCATCACCAAATCTTTTTTTTAGAGTGAGAGAGTAGAGAGAGAGAGAGAGAGAGAGAGAGAGAGAGAATTTTTAATATTTATTTCTTAGTTCTCGGCGGACACAACATCTTTGTTGGTATGTGGTGCTGAGGATCGAACCCGGGCCGCACGCATGCCAGGCGAGCACGCTACCGCCTGAGCCACATCCCCAGCCCCTCCATCTCCAAATCTTGAAAATAAAAAAGATATGTCACTTGAGTTAGTATCTATTCGTGCATGGAAAGCAGTATTTTGTGAGAAGTCTGTGCTTCATCCAAAAGTTCAGGATAATTTGACCAACACACATATGTTTTAGCTTTTTCACTGCTATGACTAAAAGACCTAACCAGAAAAGTATAGAGCAGGAAAAGTTTATTTAAAGGCTCACAGTTTTAGAGGTCTCAGAACACTGTGGCAGAAGAGTGTGGCAGAGGGAAGCATCTCACAGGATGATCAAGAAGCAGAGAGAAAGATTCCACTCTCCAGAATCAAATATATACCCAAAGCCATACCCCAATTCCACCTCCTCCAGGCAAACCCCACCATTTCAATTACCACTCAATTAATCCCTATCAGGGGATTAATTCAGTGATTGAGTTAAGACTCTCACAACCCAATCATTTCTCCTCTGAACCCTCTTGCATTGTCTCACACATGAGCTTTTGGGGGACACCTCACATCCAAACCATAACAACACATAATTGTTGTTTTTCTCTACCACTCTCTTAATTATTTTCTCCATTCTGTATAGATAGACCTCCACTGGTCTCATTAATGTTTTATTTGTTTATTCTTCTGATTGTTGCTTTGTTTGACATGCTGGCCCTAAATCTTTACTCCAGCTGTTCCCTTTCACTGAAACACTCTCAGAAATCTACATATACACTTGCCCAAGTCCCTTGCCCATGCAAGGCTTATAGTATATCATAGCTTTTCAGAGAGAAAGACCTTGAATACTACCTCCTCATGGATAAATATCTTCAAGGGTAAGGAGTTGGATCTGAGGTCCTCAAATGACTTGATTAATTTGAGTATCTAGGAAGATTTTTAACAACCAATAAATGCTCAAAACATTTTACTGATGAAATGAGCTATAAAAGCATTATGATTATGAGTTCAGGTTGCCATTTCAAAATAAAATGCTAAGTGAGAAAAGAGACCCCCCTGGATGTGAACATTGACCTTGGCTCATGATTTCTACAAGCCAAATGCAAATACCATCATGAAAGACTGGAAACCAAGTAATCCCATTGTTACATTTAATAATTAATACTATTTATGAAGACTATGGTGTATAACATCATGCTTTATTTTGAAAAGTTTGCATTATGATAAAATCTAGTGTGTAAAATATTTGGATAAAATTGATGGGGCTCTCATGTTTGGGTTTTTGCCAAGCAACCATTAAGTGATTTTCATATCTTATTTTTTTTTAATTCTTAGCATATTATAAGAAAGAAAGTTCCAAGAGAATGTGACAAAGTCTAAAAGTTAGACTGGATTGTAGACCCAAATGACTTCAAATAATAAATGATAATCAATAAGGACAGCTCTAGGGTTACACTGAGATGACTGATGAGAAGAAAGTCACAGAGGTTTATCACATACTTCCTCTAATTGTGTAAGATGTGTTCTTTTACCATTTTGAACAAATATGTGATCCTTTATTTTTTTCCTTAATCATATTTATGTTACAGTATCATCCAAAGGTATATATATGATATATATGTATTTTATATATATACAACATATATATATAAGATATACACACACACAAGTAGTTGTTTTGTTGTCCTGGGGATTGAACCCTGGAGCACTTAACCACTGAGCCACATATCCAGCCCTTAGTGAGTCCCAGGATTTTACTAAGTTGCTTAGAGCCTCACTAAGTGCTGAGGCTGGCTTTAAACTGTGATCATCCTGCCTCAGCCACCCAAGCTGCTGGGATTACAGGTACATGCCACCACACCCAACTGATGCAAAGATATTTTGAAGGGGCACTAAAAAATAAAAAATACTGACATTGAAAGACTAAATACATTAACCCAAATAAATTACTACTATAATATTAAAGTTATATGTACTATACAATAATGTATATTACATTTATATATTTATACCTGAAAATTGATAATTATAGATGCAGATATAGATTAAGTCATTCTGTTTCTCTGAAACTCAGAATCTGGCAATGATGAAAAGGGAAAACTAAACAGAAATCTACTACTAAAATATGTAACTGACCTGACTGAGGGTCAGTCACATTTCCACTCACACATTAACTTAGATCCATTCTCTAGATAACTATCATCTTGTAAAATGCAATCATCACAAAATCCTGGCACAAAGGATGGATAATGAGATTGAAGGTCTCACTCAGCATGGTGGTCATCACAAGAAGTATGTGGAAGAAGGAACTAGAACATAAAGGAGAGTAACCACAGACAGTATCCTGGGAGATAGATGGTGTGTGAAGGCACAGAAAAGATAAGGTAACCTGAACCTCTTAAGGTCTAGGTAAATGAAACACCAGGGTTTAAGGTCCCTTGTCCTGAGAATCATGACACCATGGAGCCAAGGAAATGGGGTTGGTTTACATTTCTTGAGTCTTCTTCATCTCCACTTGTTTTCTTTTTCTTTTTTTAGGAGGAAGATAAAAACAACCCACTAGCACAAAGTGCACCATCTGATCATGAAGAAATAGGTCCTGTGTTGTCAGCACATATGGGGGCTGCAGTTCTGGTAGCCCTGGTAAACAAAATAGTTTAAAATAGTGTTTTGCGTGACTTTTGCCTGAGATGACAGGCCCTGATGTTAACCAAAAGAATGATGGATTTTTAAAAATGGAGCAAGAAATAAACAATTATCCATTCCTGCTATGCACTTGGCACTCTCCTATTTTCCTTCAAGAGCTATCTTATTTCATCCTCCCAGAAAACATGTGTGGGAGATTTTGTGAAAACCAATTACAGATGAGGCAACTGAGCCTCAGAGAGGTTAAGTCACTTTCCCAAAGTACATAAAAGTTTTTTCAAACTATAATAACATTTAAATAATTTTTCACCTAGAACCCTGTGTTAAAGGACATACAACCTCCTGTTAAAGTTTTACTGGATTCATATTGTTTGAATCTAAGAATTTCACACAACTACACAAAATATCATCTTTTTTCTTTATCCTTCGGGGTTTTTTTTGTTTGTATTCACTTTCTCAAGCAGACATTCTTTGTTCATAAACACTATGTTATCTGACTTGTTTCACTCTCATAATAATTGTCCTTTTTTTTTTTTTAGTAGTTGTAGATGGACAGAATGCCTTTATGGTATTTGTAGATAGTGCTAAGGATCGAACCCACTGCCTCACACATGCTAAGCAAGCACTCTGCCACTGAGCCACAACCCCAGCCCTGTCCTTTTCTTTTTAAGAACATTCCACTTTAGTATTATACAATCAAGTATGCACTGTTTAGTTATTTAATTTAGTACTGTTGATCTGCATCTCACACTGGGTTCCATGATGTCAAAATCTATTCCCTTTTAAATGTTTTATTCCCAATAAGGAGGGAGGGAAGGAAGGAAGAAAGGAAGGGGGAGGGAGGGAAGGGAGAGCAAGGCAAAGAGGGACAGGGGAAAAGAAAAGCCTCTGCTGGGAACATCAAGACCACATTCTAGAAAACTATCATGTTGTCCTTCAGTCAGCAGCAAGTTTATCTTCTGGGCAAGTAGTTTCTCTCTAGTTACTGGGGCTATTGAGTGACCCACTGGAGTTTCAGACCCTCATGATAGATTCTTACATTCTAAAAAGACAAGATTTGCATGTATTTTAAAGAGTACAATTTACTCAGATACTGATATTTCTTTCAAAGTTTACATGAATTCCAATTTTCATTTCTAAGTGAAGTGTCCTAAAAGGGAAAAGAGAGAAAGTATAATGAACATCGAATTATCTCTGTGTGTTTTGTATCTTTTATTTTTCATTTCCACTAAATGGCATTAAGTAATAATTAAAAGATTCAGAAGTCAGATTTCTTGGGTCCAAATTATAGCATTATTGTTCACAAATGGAATTACTCTGGGTAAATTCCTAAAGCTCTCCATATATCAGCTTTCTTTTATCAGTTAAGCTTCAAAGATCATAAGAGTTAATTTCAGTTAATTCCATACACCATTACCCAGCATACTGTAAATGTTCAATGAGACCATCTTATTATATTGATTACTTCAAAAAATAACACATATAGAATAGGTGATGATTTGGAGAAATCCAGTGTAACTTAGCTTCAATGAGCATAAAAGTATCCTGATATTACTTTCCACTCTGAGAAAGAATATTTGCCTCTAGACTGACTTGTAGCATGAACTGCAGAGACATGGTAGGTTAGGAGTAAAACTAAACCAAATCACAGGGATGCCTTTTTCTTCCCTTTTCTTTCTTCATTACTCACTCTAAAACTACAAGGAGAACAAGTAAGAAAAAAACTTGAATTTGTGTTAACCAGAAGAATATTTTAATCCTTAAACCAACAATATCTCCTGAAACAAAGACAGGGTGGAAAGGAGTGAAAGAATAAGGGTAGAAAGAAAGTCAAATCTAAGAGTTTGAACAACAGGGCAAGCTTTCTCAGTTTATGGGTTTCCCAATTCTTTGGAATTGATAAGGGAGATTATTTGCATCTGGAAACTAAGAAAAATTATTTTAATTCAGACTAATGATAAATTTCTCATATTAAATCATCTAAAAAACAATATTGATAGTCAATTGAGCATTTGTGTATAGAATCTATGTTTTATTTCTCGGTATAAACCTATGTCTACCTAATGTCACTACTATGTTCTCTTGATTATTGTAGATTTATAAAAAATCATAAGTATAATATTCTTAAGACTTAAATTTTACTTATTATTTTTTTTTTCTGTTTCAAAATTGTGTTTCCTAAACTATATCCTTTGCCTTTTAGAATCATCTTGTTGATTTCTATCAAAAGGAAAAAAATCACAATGGAAAATGATATTGAAGCTATACATAGATTACAACTATCATTTAATTAAATCTATAAATAATTTATATATTAATAATTCTGATTCTTCCAATCTATGATCATGGCGTTTTTCTCTGGTTTGGTCTCCTGTCATTTCCTCAATAATCTAATGCAATTTTCAATTTTACATGTATTTTGTTAACTTTATATATTGCATGTATTTTGTTAATCCCCAAATATTCAATATTTTTATATTATTGAAGAGAATACTTTTAATTTCAATTTCAAATTTGTTTTTTGGTATATAGAAATACATTAAATTATTAAATTAAAGTTGTATCCTACAAATTATCAATATTATTAACCTCAGTATTTTAATTTTAGATATTCCATAGACAATATATGTATAACCATGTCATCTACACAGACAATTCTGTTGTCCATAACTTTTAGTTCTCTTTTTGCAATTTGTATATATTCTTTCTCTCATTGTATTGCAATGATTAGGACTTCTTGCACAATGTTTAATAAAAGAGTAATCATCATTTTCTGATCCTGATTTTAATGGAGACTCATTTGGTATTTTGATATTAGATAGATGTAGGTTCTTCATACATTCTCTCTTTCAAATTGGGAAGATGTTCTTATAGTCTTATTACACTGCAAATGGTTACTATAAATGGGAAATAAATTTTGTCAAATTCCATTTTGGAACCTATTGAGATAATTATATGCTTCTTTTGTTTGTTTTAACTTATAAATATGGCAACATCACTGCTTTCCTAATATAAAATCTATCTTGAATCCCGATGTAAACCAACACATTTAAAGTTTTATATTTTTGTTTACTGGGTTTCAGTATATTTCTTAAGCATCGTGTTCATTTTTGTTTTGTCACCCATTTAACATCTTGGGGTAAGCTGGATGTTTTTAAGGCTTGATTTTGAATTTGCATATTTTGAGCCCAGAAAAGCCATAAACTCTTTCTGTACAACCATTAAGTTGGTGTTCTCAGAATTATTTTTGTTCCACTTATTACAAGATTTTTCCATGTTAGCTTGAAGGACCATGACCTATTCTCCAAACATGTCGCCTTACTCCAGTCTAATTTTTCTATCCATGTAGTTTACTTTCATATTATATAGATAAGTGCTTTGTATCACATAAGAGGACACTTGCATGGAACATGATGGCTTGAGAGGTCGAATAGCGTTGATCAAGACAAAGTAACAAAGACTCAGAAAAATAAAATATAATATTTATAAATGCTAGTTGTAACAATCCCTTTTATGCTAATTTGAAATATACACTTATCTTCTGTGTGTAATTTTGTGATCCTTATTCAAAGGCCACAATACCACCATGAAAAGACTAAGAATTAACTATTATTTGAAGTCATTATCAATAATAGATTGTTCCAAAGCAACTATTTATTTCAACCTAATAGTAATTTTTCAGGTTTGATATTTTTGAATATTATCCAAGAATATTATATCTATAATTTATATATATATATATATATATATATATATATATATATATCTTATATAACATTCATTTATAGAATATGAATACTTGTAAAATATGTTGATATATTATATTAATATGTTTGTTGTAAAGACTATTATTATATATGTGAATAAAACTTTCTAGGTATATTTAATAAAGAAAAAAGAAGATGGTCTTCTTTCCAGAAGGAAGGAAATATAAAATCATTCAGTGAGTGATGGGAATTTTTCAACTAGTTAATTCTGTTAATGCTAGCTGAAACCTAGTAAGTTCTTACTATGTAAAAGAATATTGCATACACTATCTTATTATGATGGAAAGAATCTTGTATTTACTGCAAAGTATTTGTTTTTTATTTCTCAGGTATGTCAATTTCCATAATTTTCATGTGTCTTTGCAAACTCACATGTTCTCTAAGGATTTGTTTATTTATCTATTCAGTGGGGGAAATGTCTTTCCAGGGAATCTGACCTGAAATGATGTAAAAACCCTTCTAAAATGCTATGATACATATTATCATTGAATACAAGCCATCATGACCTATCAGTATCCTTCTGATATTTGCAATACTGGCAATGGTATGAAAATATTATTTTATAACATATACTTCATAACATATTTTGTATATGAGCATTTTGCACATGCAGAAGCATATATATTATGTGTATGTATCTATTTCTCTCTCTGTATGCATAACTTCTTAACATATATTTTCAACTTTTTTTTCAAGAATTATAACAATGGCCAGAGTCTTCTATAAGTTTGGCCTATTTATAAATTCCTCTTTTTAAACGTAGACCTTCCTGTACATTGTATTATCCATAATTGTACCAGAACTCAATAAATAAGAGAGTAAGTCCCGCTTTAATATGAGACAGAGACAGACACATTTTTTTTTTTCATTTTACACTTAGTAATTTCCCTGGGATCCAAACTTTGAAAGTCATATAAAAAACAAACAACAACAATAAAAAAGAAAGCATTGTTTAACTGAATTAGATAGAATTCACAACTTTTCAAACATTTCCTGAGCACCAGCAGTAGAGTGACAGAATCTCTAACATTGTTCAAAAAATTACCTTAAATTCAAAGATCAACCCCCATGAGTTTAATTTTATCAAAGCAGAAATGCCTTGTCAAATACAGTCCCAACCAACATAATCAGTAGCTTTCAAAGAGTGTTTGACATTGAGAAGGACTGAAAACAACATAGGAGTCAGAGAAACAGACATTGATGGCCTGTCAAATTTTTTGTAGACATGATGCTATTATCAAGGCGCATCAGGATAAAATAAAATGACCTAGCTGACCACAGGCTTACAAATGTCCTGGGAAGGAAAGAAAAATGGTGAATCAAAAGGTAGCTTTGTTACATGTCCCCCCAGGCCTTTTTATTGACAAGAATGACAATGGTCCCAAGATGCACCATTATCTATGACCAGCAAGCACACATCAAATGCTCCTGAGCTGTCTCTGTCAGAATAGCAAATTCTGCTCAAAACAGACAGGGCTTGTTACATTTTGTTCAGCTAAGGTTTGTCAAAAGCCAGGGTCACTTGTATGTGCCCTGCCCTGAAGGGGAATTGTGAAGGGGGAGATGTACAGGATTCCTCAATGTTTCTTCTGCAAGGAGACTTGGAGTCGAGTTGACCAAAATGTTTTCAAAGTCAAGTCTTCACTCAAAGGAAGTGGAAAACAAAGTTAATAGTCTGTCATTTAACTACTTACGAATGAGGTTCACATGCTAAAGAGTCAGAGTTTTAAAAGATTTCTAGACTGGGTGATTTTTTTTTCCCAAGTGTGATTTGTTATTTCAAACTCAAAAAGGGAAATACTACTGTTATTGAAATTGGAAGGAACGTGTCACTGTGCTCTGGCCAAGCATTTTACGCCATGGCATTATGGAGTTTATTACAGTCTGAAATATTTACACTGGTAGGAGATTTCTCTAATTTGTTTTTCTTCAACTAAAGAGAGATTTTATATACAAATGTCCAGCCTCTGACACTTAAGTAAACTCACTAACTTGTGGAAACATCTGTTAACCACTCACAAGAATATGCAAGTCAAGCGTCTTTCCTTTAATTGGTTCCTTAAAAAAATTAACACAAACTTTTTTCCCTCCTTTAATAAATTTGAGGATGAAAATAGAGCCATCCGAGGGACGGTGCTTGTGAACAAAGGTTATTTGTTTCTCCTTTTACCTCCTTCATCTTCTTTCTTTTTCAACTCTGCCTCCCCTCTCTATTCTTCCTTCTCTATCTCTCTAACCTTCACTACTATCCCCTTGTCTTTATTGCTCCATTTCTTGGTTTATAGTTGAGCATTATTCCTAGATCCAGCAAACAAGCTTAATTTTGAACAAAGTTTTTAAAAGTGGTCTTGTAAAAAAATATTATTAGATTTTATAATTTCTATACATTTGCCAATTAAAATATAAAGTTACAAACTCATTGGTCAATTGGATTGGATTTGCACTAATGATATTTTCTAAAAGTTTGTTTTATTTATAATTTTTTTTAAATCTTTTTTTTTTTTCACATAGTCATTTTAATTTCCAAACTTCTGGGGGAAAACTGGGGGTAAAATAATTTGACAATGGTGAAGTTGAATTTCTGCTCAGAAACATTCCTGTACCCAGCAGGATGTGGTGGTGGACAGGACACATGATTTCCAGCACATGACAGTTTCCACCAAATTTACTTCTTTTACTTACTCATAGGATTTTAAGTCCCATGTTCTGCTCAAACTCAATTAGCAATTTAAATGGATTGACTATTTTCCATATTCAGTATGACTCTACAATTTCAGTGATGACTCAAAGTTTATAATATAATTATTTGACTCTTTCGTGGGTAGAAATTCCATCTCCATCACAAGACTATGAGCTTATCCAGGAGCTAGAGGAAATTTTAGGGATGGTTTATTATCCACATTCATGTAATAGTGCCAGCATAGAGGGTGTGCTCAAAGAATGCTTGAGGCAGAAAGAAAAGAAGAAAGGAAGGAAAGGACAAAGGTGGGAAGAAAGGAAGAGCAAATAGGAAGAAGGAAAGCAAATGGGGAGGGAGGGAAACATTTTCAATAAATAAAATGAATCCTTCATTTTTCCATTTCCAATATTGCTAATCATTCTGTTGATTTTAATGAATATTCTTGTTCAAACTGGTTAAACAAGGAAAATATGGGAGTGAGAATTCTTTATCCCTAGTTAACACTGTAGTGAAGCTCACAGGGGATCCTATACATATCTGTCCACTTAATTTTAGAAAGTTTCTTGATAATTGGTGACACATAATTTTCTTGATAATACTTCATTTCCATTAATGTTTTACAAGTTTGTCCATCTGCTTTAGCAATTTCTCAAGTATACTGTAAGAAACTCTTACCATTGGGTCAAGAAAATGATTCTCTGGTGAAACAGCAATTCCTTGTGACTGAGAATATCATTTAATAATTGATGACTCTAATATTTTTTCTACCCATTTTATTCCTCTGCAACGGTTAAAGAAGAGTGATATCAGCTTTGGAGACAGCAACCCTTTAGTACAAAGTTCTAGGTCTCTCATTTATTAAAATAATATAGTCTGGGCTGGGGTTGTGGCTCAGTGGTAAAGTGCTTGCTTCGAATGTGTGAGGCATTGGGTTCTATTCTCAGTATTGCATATAAATAAATGATTAATATAAAGGCCTATCAACAAATAAAACATATTTTTAAAATAATATAGTCAACAATCACCCCTGGTATGCTTTAATCTTTTCATCAATATAGTTGAGTTAAAGACAGTAACTCACTTATATCACAATATTGCTAAACCTCAATTGAAAGTGTTATTCAAAACATATAATGTGTACACTAATATACATTAAATCTTTAGGTATCATGTAAATAAGAAACACAAACTTAAGAACATGATGTTGCCCTTAAATAAGCCATATAATTTGATCTTTCTTGTTTTTCACCTAACATGACAATAAAAGTTCATTTAACCAGTCAACTCATCTGATGACCAATTTGGCTGAATTAGAAAATTAATTCTGTCACAGAGTAAATAATGAATGAGTTCATGTTAGCAGAAATACACAAAGCAGCACACATTGTGTTTTAAAATAAATGAGAATAATTTCCTCAGTAAGTTATATCTGAAGTGAAATTTCTAATGTTCAAGTAAAATTGTGTTGGGTTACAGACAAAGTGCAAGAATCCTAAGGGTACAGAAATTCTAATCATACCACAACAACCTTGTCCAAAGGTCATTCTAAATGATTTCTGCCAGTTCCTATGATACACCTTTGAAATTTCTCTTCAGTTTTCTTGAGTAAAATCAAATGACTTTATGAAGCTTTTATATATTTATCTAGATTACATTTAAGACTTTCTTCATATTACTGTCTTCATTACTTGAACTTTTACCTGACACATTCTAATTTTCTGTTCATGTGGCTACCTCTAAGGACACTTGAGTGTGGTCTTCACATTAGAACAAAAACCTCACCACAGAATCTGAGCTTTACATGTACTCAGTAAATGTTTACAACAATGATGAATTACCTGAAAGAGAAATTAGGAAAACTATCCCAGTCAAATAGAACGAAAAATGAAAGAGGTAAAAGATCTCTACAATGAAAACTACAAAACACTAAAAATGAAATTGAAGAAGGCCACAGAAGATGAAAAGATATCCTATGTTTTTGTATAGGCAGAAAATTAATATATTAATATTGCTAAAATGGTCGTACTTCCAAAAAACTCTACAAATTTAATGAAATTCCTATTAAAATTCCAATAATGTTCTTTATAGAAACAGAAAAAGCACTCATAAAATTTATTTGGAAAAACAAGAGGCCCAGAATAGCTAAAGCAATCCTTAGTGAGAAAAGTGAAGCAGAAAGCATCACAATACCAGACTTTAAATTATACTACAGAGCCATAGTAACAAAAAATGTCATGGCATTGGCACCAAAACAGACATGAAGACTCTTGGTACAGAATGGAAAACACAGAGACAAACCCACATAAATAGAGTTATTTCATGCTAGACAAAGGTATCATAAGCATACATTGGAAAAGATAGTCTATTCAACAAATAGCACTGGGAAAACTAGAAATCCATATGTAGCAAAATAAAATCTAACACTATCTTTCACCCTGCACAAAACTTATCTCAAAGTGGATTAAGGACCTGGGCATTAGACCAGAGACCCTGTATGTCTTAGAATAAAATGTAAGCCCAACTCTCCATCATGTAACTTGAGAAACAGCTTCCTCAGCAAGACTCCTAAGATGAAGAAGTACAATCAAGAATCAATAAATGGAATGGTATTAAACTAAAAAGCTTCATCACATCAAAGGAAAAAAAAATGAAGAATCTGAACAGAGAGCCTACAGAATTCGGGAAAATCATTTTCACCTGCACTTCAGATGCAGCATTAATCTCCAGGATACACAAAGAATTCAAAAAACTTAATACCAAAAAAAAAAAAACCAACAAAAAACAAAACAAACAAACAATACCCCCAAAACAAAATACAAAACACAAATATCTCAATCAATAAGTGGGCAAAGGAACTGAATATTCATTCATTCAGAAGAAATGTGAATGGTGAACAAATTATGAAAAAATGTTCAACATTTGTAGGAATTAGAGAAGTGAAAATTAAAACTACACTGGGATTCCATCTCCAGGCAGAATGGCAAGTATCAAGAACACATAACAATACATGTTGGCGAGGATGTGGGGGAAAATATTCCCTAATACATTGCTGGTGAGACTGCAAATTGGTGCAACCATTCTGGAAAGCAGTATGGAGATTTCTCAGAAAATTTGGAATGGAATCACAATTTGACCTAGTTATCCCACTCCTTGGTATAACCCAAAGGACTTAAAATCAGCATACTACAGTGACACAGACACATCAATATTTATATGCCAGCTCAATTCACAATAGCTAAGTTATAGAACCAACCTAGGTGCCCTTCAGTGGATGAATGGACTATACACACACACACACTAACACACACACACACACACACACACACACAAACAAACACACTGGAATATTACTCAGCCATAAAGAATACAGTGATGGCATTTGCCAGTAAATGAATGGAACTGGGATTTCCATGCTAAGTGAAATAAACCAATCCCACAAAACAAAATGCCAAATATTCTCTGATTTGTGGATACTAACACACAATGAGGGTGAGAGGGATGTATAGAAGTTCATTAGATTAGACAAACAGGAATGAAGGAAAGAGAGGGCAGACAGGAAATGGGAGAGAAGAGAATGTATCGGACCTAACTTGACTATATTCATATGTGAATATCCAACTAGTGAAATTCCACAAAATGTACAACTGCAAGAATAAAAATAAGTTACACTCCATATACATATAACATCTCAAAATATACTCTACTGGCATGTAAAGAGCAAACAACAACAAAAGAAATGAAAAAAAGTAATGCAATAAAAATGGACCTAAGAATATGAATTTTCCCATTGAATCTCAGTATACTAGTCCACTTAACGTCACTATAATTAAGCAGCTAAGAAAATCAATTAATAAAAACCAAGCTTTCTTTTGACTAACCATTTTGAAGTTCCAATCCAACATATGCAGTGCACACCTTTGGGTTTCTGGCCAGGGCAGCACATCATGGTTTAGGACCCCACAGAGCAGATCCCCACTGCAGTTCACCTGCCCCATTCCTACCCACCCACTGCCCCCACAGGACTGGACTCAAGGCCCCACACCACATGAATGACCCCCCTAAAAAGGCCAGTGCATTCCTATTGGGTCTTCTGCAGGATTCTAGCCCAAAATGGGAATATGACTAAAAATTGGGGTGTCTTTAACTTTTTGACATCATATGAAATACAAAAGTGTCTTTATAAGACATCATATTATTAGTTCATAATTCAGTCATTTATCAAAAAAGGTGATTATTGTATTTTTTTTTTGAAAATGTGACTTGATGAGTCATACATAGTTAATTTTGTAAAAGTGTCTTGTGTACTAGACAAGATGTGCTAACTCTAATTTGAAGTATCAAGCTTCTACATTTGGCTATTAAATCTCTTTTGATAACTAAAATATAGAAGACAAAACCACAAAGTCTCCATTTATGCATATATATTTATGTTTGTATTTACATGAACATACAGGAATCCCAGTGCTTAATTTCTGGAAAATAAATTAGCACTAGCCAAAAAAAAAGAAAGAAAGAAAGAAAATATATGATAGTTAACTTGTTAGACTTTCAAAGGAACTATTTTAAAGGTAAATGTAATTTTACCATGAATTGGTCCCTTACTATTGAAACAAATAAACAAATCATTAAAAATCATTAACTGAATATTTAGAATTAGAAAACCTCAGAATTATAAAGTGGCTCCTAAATCTTATCAGTTCCCAATGGCCAAAACAGATTTTCAGAAATTCCAGTGGTGACCACACAAGTACTTGGTCTGAGAACCCCCAGCATTGGCTTTCGTTTTACTGGTTTTTATATCCACCACTTTCTGTCTGTTTGTGTTGTCTGTAAGACAGGGACCAACGAAACTTTCACAGATACTGGAAGAGTTTACAGTAAAATTGTCAATAAAAAGCAAAATAAAATGTAGAGCATCCTGCAAAATTTCAATAATATTTTTTTTGTTTCTATGTTCCTATACATAGTAAATTTTTTTATTGATTATTTAAAACATTACATAGCTCATGATATATCATCTTTCATACATTTGACTCAAATTGTGTTTTGAACTCCCATTTTCACCCCAAATACAGATTGCAGAATCACATCTGTTACATATTCACATTTTTACATAATGCCATATTAGTGACTGTTGTATTCTGCTATCTTTCCTATCCCCTACTATCCCCCCTCCCCTCCCCTCCCCTCCCATCTTCCCTCTCTACCTCCCCTGCTATTGTTCAATTCTCTCCCTTTTTTTCCCTCCCCCTTGCCCCTCATAACCTCTTATAATTTTATGTATTATTGAAGGTCTCCTGCCATTTCCATATGCTTTCCCTTCTCTCTCCGTTTCTCTCCCCCCATTCGTCTTTGTTTACTGTAGTCTTTTCCTCATGCTCTTCCTTCCTGTTCTGTTCTTAGTTGCTCTCTTTATATCAAAGCAGACATTTGGCATTTGTTTTTTAGGGCTTGGCTAGCTTCGCTTAGCATAATCTGCTCTAATGCCATCCATTTCCCTGCAAATTCTATGATTTTGTCATTTCTTAGTGCTGCATAATACTCCATTGTGTATAGATGCCACATTTTTTTTATCCACTCATCTATTGAGCGGCATCTAGGTTGGTTCCACAGTCTAGCTATTGTGAATTGTGCCGCTATAATCATTGATGCAGCCGTATCCCTATAGTGGGTCCTTTTAAGGTCCTCAGGGAATAGTCCGAGAAGTGGGTCAAATGGTGGCTCCATTCCCATCTTTCCCAGGAATCTCCATACTGTTTTCCAAATTGGCCTCACCATTTTGCAGTCCCACCAGCAGTGTACAAGTGTACCCTTTTCCCCACATCCCTGCCAACACTTATTGTTGTTTGACTTCATATTGGCTGCCAATCTTACTGGAGTGAGATGGTATCTTAGGGTGGTTTTGATTTGCATTTCTCTGATTGCAAGAGATGGTGAGCATTTTTTCATGTACTTGTTGATTGATTGTATGTCCTCCTCTGAGAAGTGTCTGTTCAGATCCTTGGCCCATTTGTTGATTGGGTTATTTGTTATCTTATTGTCTAATTTTTTTGAGTTCTTTGTATACTCTGGATATTAGGGCTCTATCTGAAGTGTGAGGAGTAAAAATTTGTTCCCAGGATGTAGGCTCCCTATTTACCTCTCTTATTGTTTCTCTTGCTGAGAAAAAACTTTTTAGTTTAAGTAAGTCCCATTTGTTGATTCTTGTTATTAACTCTTGGGCTATGGGTGTCCTATTAAGGAATTTGGAGCCCGACCCCACAATATGTAGATCGTAGCCAACTTTTTCTTCTATCAGATGCAGTGTCTCTGATTTGATATCTAGCTCCCTGATCCATTTTGAGTTAATTTTTGTGGATGGCGAGAGAAAGGGATTCAATTTCATTTTGTTGCATATGGATTTCCAATTTTCCCAGCACCATTTGTTGAAGATGCTATCCTTCCTCCATTGTATGCTTTTAGCCCCTTTATCAAATATAAGATAGTTGTAACTTTGTGGATTAGTCTCTGTGTCCTCTATTCTGTACCATTGGTCCACCCGCCTGTTTTGGTACCAGTACCATGCTGTTTTTGTTACTATTGCTTTGTAGTACAGTTTGACCTCTGGTATTGCTATACCTCCAGATTCACACTTCCTGCTTAGAATTGCTTTTGCTATTCTGGGTCTTTTGTTTTTCCATATGAATTTCATGATTGCTTTGTCTATTTCTACAAGAAATGCCGTTGGGATTTTGATTGGCATCGCATTAAACCTGTAGAGAACTTTGGGTAATATCGCCATTTTGATGATGTTGGTTCTGCCTATCCATGAACAGGGTACATTTTTCCATCTTCTAAGATCTTCTTCTCTCTCTCTCTTTAGGGTTCTGTAGTTTTCATTGTATAAATCTTTCACCTCTTTTGTTAGGTTGATTCCCAACAGAATCAATAATATTTTTATGCCAGAATTTGAACTGTAACCTGTCCTTATCCTTGAATATCCAGAAGAGTCTGAAAGGCAGAACTTACTTAAGGTGCAAATTAAAAGTCTTTCTTGAGTTTTAGAGGTAAACTGCAGAATGTCATTAATCTTCCAAGAGTGTAGGTTTTAGTAGGAGGCACTAATGAAATATTTCAAACTGCAATTCATCTTTTTTTTTCACCATTTAAAAGGAGGCTGATTATAAGCATTCTATGATCCTTTTAGTCAATTTGAAAAAAAAATTAAAAAAAGGAATATTGACTCCTGGGACATTGTGTTTCTGGGGTTTGGCACAAAGTTATAAAGGAAGCTGTAGGAAGTGATGTAAAGAAGAAAAAAAAATTATCTTAAAAATATATCTACAAATGAGTAAGAGTGGTTCTTGATTTATAGTGGATTGTTTAATTCATTGATTTTGCAAGTATTATTAAGTGCCTGTGATATACTAGAGAGTATTTTAGAACTTTGTTTCATAGGTTAACTGACTAACTCTGTGTTCTCACCAGAAAACTGAACTTTAAACAAGGGCATGAAAATAAGCAATTTGTAAATAGATCCCAAGGAACAAGATAAAGAAAGCAAAGTTGCATAGTCATCAAGTTGCCATTTTGGGCAACTCTGGTTTGATTGTGCTAAGGATGCTTTGAGTTGCTCTGCCCAATACTAATTAGTAGGATAAGAGAAAGATGAAATGGTGATTACTACAGGTTGGTGGTAAGAAAAGAGAAGAGAGATGTTGGTCAAAAGAGACAAATTTTATTAAAGTAGAAGAAATAAATTTAAGATTTCTGTCATACAAATTGAGGCTAATAACAATTTATTTACTCTTGAAATTTCAAGTGCTCTGCTAAGGTATTCCGCAATACACAGAGATTTTTTTTTTAATATGAATAGAATTTTTAACTTATAAACTATAAAATAAATATAGTTTTCAAAGAACACTAACAGCTGGGCACAGTGGCACATGCCTATAATCCCTGTGGCTCAGGAGGCTGCAGGAGGATACTCAGTTCAAAGCTGCTTCAGCAAAAGTGAGGCACTAAGCAACTCAGTGAGACCCTGTCTCTAAACAAAATATGGCTGGGGATGTGTCTCAGTGGTTGAGTGCCCCTGAATTGAATCCCTGGTTAGAAAAAAAAATACACTAAAAATTGAAAGTTTCCAGGAATAGATGTGGGACTTTTATATATCGGCAATATCCCATATTGGTCAAAAGTTGTACCATTATGTGTTAATAATGTCAGAATCGTAGATTTGCCCAGGAATCAGAACATATAAGAAAGTTTCTATGCCACTTCTTTATTGAAACGAAGCACAGAAAGAAAGATTTAACATATATTGCTCTGGAAGTGGTGTCAGTAAGACAGGGACTCTAAAGGTATTGGTTATATAATCATCTCAAAAAATGGGATAGTGTGTCACATTCATATTAATAATTTTTTACTAATTATTCAGGAGCACATGGTGACATAGCAGTGAACTATGCAGAATACAATCCTATTTTCTTCTCTTTTTTTCAAGATATTATTTTTTTAACTTTATTTATTTATTTATTTATTTATTTCATTTTTATGTGGTGATGAGGATTGAACCCAGTGCCTCACACATGCAAGGCAAGCACTCTGCCACTGAGCCACAATCCCAGCCCAACAATCCTATTTTCATAGAGTAAAATAGATTGAGAGAGAGAGGGAAAATAAAAAGATATTATAGTAGCTCAGATAATAATACAGCAATGTGCACTAGGGAGACTTTGTTTTCTGGAGAGCATCATTTGTGACATAATGAATATATTCAAAAGTTTGGGGGTGAGATAAGTATGGATTGAATAAGGAACAGAGATGAAGGAGAGAAATATGTTAGGATATGCTACAAGATCCTTGAATTTTGCCCTGAAAGAGGTGAGACATAACCAAAGGGTTGGGAACCATGGTAGCCATACTCTGGTTAATGTCACAGAACACCCTTGCCCTTGGTGTTGGAAATAAAGTGGGAGAGAGTCCTTTCAGGAGATTTTAAAGTATTAGAATAAGATAGTGTTGGAATTGATACAATCTGAAGGTTTTGGAGGTTTAGCTGACAAGATTTGTTGATGGATTCTATAAAGATTATGAGAACATTAAGATGATCCCTCCATCACACCAGAATTTATGTTTGTTTCTATTATGCAAAGGCTACTTCTTTGGACATACTGAATTTGAGAAACACATGAGATGACCAAATGGAAATGTCTGGTAGGCATTTGGAGATATAAAAATCAGTTTTCAAGGGAACTACAATGATTAGGCTGCAGATAAAGATTTTATTGCCTTCCAATTAAATATTTTAGTGCCTTCTAATGAAATTAAAGTATAAACTGGATGAAGTTCATCAAATGAAGAAGAGAAGAAGCCCAAGAAAGGAACCCTAGAACATGATAGCATTTGGAGAATAAATATGGAGGAAGAATCCACAAAATAGGTTGTGAGTAGTGAGAAAAATTTAGAGAAAATGATGTTCCAAGTGAAATAAAGAGTCTTTCAGAAAGGGTGTGGTGGTGCAGGAGCTGATCCACTTCCTCCTACTGTTTGTAGGACAAGTTGGAAAAGAGTAGGAGAACAGATATTGAGTAAAACATTTCACAACACAAAATTTGTGCTGACTAAAAGGGACATTATTTTTGGGGGTGGTGGCATTGAGAGAATGGACAGAGAAAAAAAGACTGGAGTAGGCGCAAGCAAGAGAGCTTAAAATTTAGGGGCAAGAGAGCTTAAAATTTAGGGGCATAAGTGTACTGAAACTGAGTGAAGAATGAGATAATAGCTGGAGGGAATGTATGGACAAGAGAAGAAGTTTTCTTTTTAAAAAGGAAGAAATAAATGTGCTTTTGTATACAGTGGAAAATTTCCATGGAGAGTAAAACAATTGATCTTGAGAGAAAAAGAGAACATTTGAAATGGTGTATTTGTTTTTTAGAGCTCGAATAACAAATACCATAGCCTGGGGGCTAAAAAAAATTCATTTTGTCACAGTCTGGAGGCTCAAAGTTCAAGGTTTGCTTCTTCTTGGGTCTTTGTCTTTGACTGGTAGATGGCTGTCTTCTCATAGTGTCCTCACATTGCCATCCTTCAGGGTCTGAGTATAGAAGTCAGATGTTTCTGTCAGTGTGCTCATCTTCTTTTCCTCTAAGGACATCAGACATAACGGATTATGGTCAGCCTGGAAGTCCTCAAAATCAAACACTGCTCGAAAGATATTATCTCCAAATATAATTGCATCCTGAAGCACTGAGGTTTGGGTCTTCTTCACATGAGTTTTGGGGAGATACATTTCAGTCCATAATAAATGTCATATTTGAGAAAAGGAGACAGGATGTAATTGAATATACAGGTGGAAATAAGCCTTATAGTTACATACCCAATATCAACATGGCAAATAATATGTTGAAGATGATGGTAGGAAAGTAGAGGAGGTGAGGAGAGTGTGGAAGTTTTCTGGTTATACATTTTTTTTAAATAAAATTAGAAGCAGCATCAAATAACCTTGAAAAAGTAAAGTAGGAAAGATACTGGAAATTTGAGAAGCAAGATGAACTTAATATTTACGAGAGTGGTTGGAGTACTAGGAAATAAGAAATGCAATCTGACTTTTGGCTCTTGTCTTGAATCAAATGCCTATAGATTTAAAGAAAGACCAGTAATAACCTTTTTCTTAGCATTTGTTTAGCTTCATGGGAACAGGCATGAGGCTCATGATGATTTGATTATACCAGGATTTTGTATTAAACCAGGTGATTATCATCAACTAAGAAGGGGCAAAAAATGTTGAGTCATTTTAATCAATAGTGACTGTGAATTCCAAGGTGGTAAAGAAAGCCAAGTGGATAATCAGAGAGGGCCCTGAAAAGATTGTACAATCCATAGACTGTAAGTCATGGATGGAAGGAAGAATCACTGGAGCTGGGTGACTAGTGGGAGTGGGTGAAAGAATAAAAACCACAGTGCTATGCTTGGAAACGAAATTTGAAGGGACTGGAGTTACTATTACTATTATCTCCAGTAAAATGATAGGAGTAAAAGTAGAGTGAATGACTTAGTCCATGAAGGAATGAAAAGTCAAGGAATTTTGATGCCAGGGAATTAAGAAAATTATCTATATGCTTGACTCTCAAGAATTATAACAACCATAGTATTAGGAAGACCAAGAGTGAACCAGAAGATAAAATATTAAGTGGGTGAAGGAGAGTCATCAGGGTCCTGTAGATAACCAGTGTGGTATTGATTGCAATTTTTGATGGCTTGAGTTTTAAAATTTTCTTTCAAAGCAAGTTTGAGAAACTATTTGCCTAAAGTACCAGTAGCAATAAGCATTAAGGAAATTACCTAACTCACACTAGGCAAGATTATGACAAATTTGGGAAAGAGACATAGAAATATGAGTCTGTCTCTGTACTTGCTGCTGGAATTGGAGAAGGAGTGGAGTTTCTACTATTTACATTGCATAAATATGGGTAGTTATGAAAGCCATCTATAAATATTTGCTCAGCACTTTTAGAATGGTTCACCTCTAGAAAGGTCTTGGAAATTTCTGAGAAATACCACTGATGCCTGACTTATATTTGTTTGTTTACTAGTGAAGGAACATGATAGAACAATTTTCGTGCCAGATATTCTTCAAAATATTTTAAAAGTGTTAACCAGTTAATTTTTAAACTAGTTGTAGAAAGAATAATCTCCACTTTGAAAATGAGAAATTAGAGGTACAGAGAATTTAAGTAAATTGCTCAAGTTCATATTTTAATAAAATAAAATACTTCTTAATCTGAGACTTAATATATATATATATGTATATATATATATATATATATATATATATATATATATATAAGTTATGGTTTCATCAGGGTTTCCATCAAATGTGTTTTCAGTCGTTGTATTATTAATAATAAAAATATAAAGCTGGCTTTAAAATTAAGCTGTTCAGGTGTACTATGACACTGTATGGTGACAGTAATAACATTGATATTAGAAATGAAAACAACCTAAGTGTCCATCAACTGATGAATGGACAAAGAAAATATGGCCCATATATACAATGAAATGTTTCTTATTTAGCCACAAAAGAAAATGAAATTCTGTCATCCATGGCAACACAGGTAAAATGATATCTCATTATGTTTAGTGAAACAAGGCAGGCACAGAAAGATAAGCCCTGCATGAGCTCATCCATAAATGAATCTAAAAAAGTTGATTTCTTAGAAGGTGAGAGAAGAATAGTAGTTACCAAATGCCCCAGAGGATGTGGCTGGGTGAGGCCAAGAGAGTTGGATGTATTCATAGAAAGAAGTAAGTATCCATGGTACCCCCTTAATATTTTAGAGAGTGGGGGCTAGGAGGAAGATGGGGAGAGGTTGATCAATGGGTACCAAGTTACAGTAAGACAGGAGCAAGAACACCATAGGGTGTCTATAGTAATAATGGACCATACTTTACAAAATATTGGAAAAGAGGATTTTGAAAGTTTTCACCATAAAGAAATGATGTTTTAGGCGATTGTTCTAGTCAGATTTTCTATTGCTGTGACCTGAAAGTCTGATAAGAACAATTAGAGGAATAAAAGTTTATTTGGGGGGGGGCTGGAGATGTGGCTCAAGTGGTAGCGCACTCCCCTGGCATGCATGAGGCCTGGATTCGATCCTCAGCACCACATACAAACAAAGATGTTGTGTCCGCCAAAAAAAAAAAACTAAAAAATAAATAATAAATTTTCTCTCTCTCTCTCTCTCTCTCTCTCTCTCTCTCTCTCTCTCTCTCAAAAAAAAAAAAAAAAAAAAAGTTTATTTTGGGACTCACAATTATAGACGTCTCAGTCCATAGAGAGCTGACTGCATTGCTCTGTGTGACCAAGGTGAGGCAGAACATCATGGCAGAAGAGTGTGACAGCTCAGAACATGGCACCAGGAAGCAGAAAGAAAGCTCTGTTGAACAAGGACCAAATATAAGCTCCAAAGGCACACCTGCAATGATTCACCTCCTCCAGCCACACCCTACCTGCCTGTAGTTAGCACCTAGTTAATTCCAATTAGCAGATTAAATAACTAATTAGATTAAAATTCTTAAAATCTGTCCTCATAACCAATCATTTCATCTCTAAACTTTCTTGCATTGTCTCACACCTGAGCTTTTGGGGGAAACCTCACACCTAAACCATAGCTGGGATAGGTTTAACCTGATTTAAATTTATACAATGTAGACATGCATCACACATTACATAGTACCCTCTAAATATGTGCAACATTTAGGCTTCCATGTATCAGAAAATACATTTAGCCAGATATGTTGATATATGTTGTGATTCCAATGACTTCAGAGGATGAAACTGCAGGATTACAAAATCCAGGCCAGCCTTGACAAGTTAGTAAGAGCTTATCTTGAAATAAGAATATAAGAAGGGCTGGGAATGTAGTCTTGTGGTGAAGCACCCCTGGGTTCAATCCGTAAGTACTGTCAAAATTAATGAATTAATTATTTAAAATATTAATCATCTTAAAATAAATTTATTTGAATCAACAGTCACAAATTATGAATCATAAATTACCAGAGTGCTCAAAAATCTGACACAACTTTTCCCTGATTTTAAAAATTGTTTATTGAGTATAGAGATTTTTCAGACATTTTTTCAACACTCTACACAGGATGAAAAATTGTCCTCAGTCTAAAAAGCTCACCTTCTTCTTGAAGGCTTCATAAGCTGAGGGGTAGATTGAGGAGGCCTAAGTAGTTTTATGCATTCATGGGGGCGGGGAGGGGGGGATCCGATCTGGTGGTATTAGAAAAGGGCCCAAACAGAAGGTGACATTTGACTTCTGTAGAAAATAAGATGAAATTGCTAGGCTGGTAGCGGAACAATCCCAGAGAAAGTAAATAAAAGAGTGAAGAGGTTGTGGCCAATCAAAGGTCACTTAAAAGCAGACCATGCCTGAGTGCAAGGCACCTCCATGAGGGATGTGGATAGAGACCTATGGAATAATGATTGTGTTAGCCTTTAGGCAGGGCTGGACTGGAGAGAGTCTGGGGTTATGCTCAACTAGAGAATCCTTAGCAGCAATACTTTTAGAGTAAAATAACAAAGCTCACCTGGTACCAAAGTCCTTGCTCTCCTTACTAGTCTTATTGATGTCTTTAAGATGTTACTGCTTACCAGATATCCTGTTGCTAAAGACATTTGCCTATGATTTGCCTCTCATGTGTAATGCATTTCCAATTCTAGTTAACTTGTACCCATCTTCTACTCATTAGTAGTCAATGGTCAGTTTACCATAGAATTCTTCTTCAACCTCTGTGACCAGGTCATCTCCCCCTTTTAGAAGCTCTGTTAACACCATGCACCCCCTATTTTAACATGAGACTTAGGTGCAAAGTTACATTGATTTATAGAGTCATTTTATTATTATCTATTTCCATTATTAGGATATCAGCTTCTGAAAGTCGGGGAGTCAGGTTACGCTTTATTCATGTTTATACTCCCAACACAGTGTGACGTACATAATAGGTGCACAGAAATATTGGTCGAATGAATGAAAGCTTGAACTTAGGGAACAGAAATTAGAAGTAAGAAGTAGATGTGAATATTAAGTAAGTGAGTGTCTGTTTAAACGCCTATAGCCTGATGGCCTTTTAAGATTAACTTAGACTTAAAATTAACTCTAAAACATAGTTATGAACACATTTAATATTTATCAACATTTGAAAACATGAAAAAAGGAAGGCATGTGTACTCAGTCCTTTGATTTTGAAAGAAATAGCTGTATAATTTTCTATAGTAGTAAGCACATAATGGAGCTCACATTCCTCTTTCAGAAATTTCTTCTCCTCCATCCTCTTCCCTAACTAGTGATATTTGCTACCCACATCATATTCATACTTCAAGGCATAGCTAAAACCCATCTCCTTCATGATGCCTAATATAATATTCAATCAATATTGATTAATAGATTGCTATACTCAAACCCCTAGGTCTGGTTAATGTGTGTTTAATTATCTTTTCTCCCTGATTTCACAGGTAAAATATTCACAACGGTAATAGATCTTATACAACTACCAGCAGGAAGCTAACCGAATGATTGATTAACAACACATGGAGTCATTTTTACACTTCCAAGAAATATTTTTCCTACTCACAGAATATCTGGATTTCAAAAATCATAATAACTTAATTGCATATCTTACCTGAATTATTTTAATAGTATAATTTTTTTTTGGTCCAAGTGACCAATTGTTGCACTTTTGATGTTGCTTAGTTTTCCTCTATGGGACTTTCTTCAAAATTCTATGCAAGAATGAAAATATAAAATTCCAAGTCTAATTTTAACAGCTGGTAGCTATACCATAGCATCTTTGAAAAAAAAAAAAATCCCCAAACCCCTGGTTGATTAAATTAACAAAACTGACTAAATCAGTGAATTGTTATGAACAGTATCTATGTCTCTTCAAATTTGTGTCTTTTAAATTTTAATGGAATGTAAGAGCTTAATCTCATGTCATATTTTACCTAGTATCCCTCCTGCTGCTTTTTCATGTATGAAACCGTTTTTCTCTGCCAGGTATCTATCTAAGTGGTAGCATTAAACAATACTTTTTCCCCCCTCTCCCATTAGTCAGGGAGCATGGATATTTTATTAAAAGAATAAATAACAGGGTGTTTTTAAAAGGCAAATAAGACATGACAAATCTGAAACAACATTTTGTTGTGGTTATTAAGTGTTTCTTTTGTCTTTCTACCTTAGAAAGGGAATTTGAAGTCTCAAATTTATAGCTCAAAGTTATTTTGCTGTTTTTCCTTGTTATTTCTAGCAGAAATATATTAATATAATGAACTCCCCCAATTCAAAATATCAATAACTGGAAAAATGATCTATGCTAGAATTAAAAAACAGTTAAAATTATTCAGAAGTTACATTAAAGAACCAAATGGTGTGTTAGAGGCAGAAAATAAACATATATAAGGATGAGTGTGAATGTGTGTATTTGTATGTGTGAATATGTACAATTACATTTGGGCATCTAAGCCTTTGTTGTGCAATTATAATCAGGACCTTTACATTCTTCTGTGTTTCCTATAAACAGAAGACAATAAAACTTGTCATTCTATCTTAGATAATCATTATGGATCCAGTTAAAAAATCACATGTGAACATATTTTGTAAATATTATAGACATTTGATCCAAAAAATGCACTATATACTATAATGGTATGATGTGTTTGGTGGTAGAAATAATAAGCAATCTTAATCATGCTAATATTAATAATATAGCTATCATTTATTGAGAGCTAGATTCATCTACTTACCATCTCTTCACATATATATATTTTTTCACTTTCTACTCACAACATACTTACTGGAATGGTCCATGTTTTATGATGAGTAACTTGTGAGTAAAGAAAGAAATCAACCTTTCAATGTCACAGCAAGAGGAAATGGTTAAGTGGAAGCTGATCCATCACTGAATGACTGTCAATCCCAAACCCTTCCCATTTGTTATGTTCTTGATCCTGTCCGTTTCAACTTGGGGACTCCCAGAGCTCCCATTTCACTGTCTACATCTTTTTCTCAACACTGTCCGTATTGTCTTTTTAATTATGTGTGTATCTTTCTTCTCCACTAGCTGTGAACACATTAAAAGAGGGGCTGGAACTTCACCCACCTTCTTATCACCAGAAAGTAGCAGTACGCCAACAAATATAGGCTTAATGATTGGTGTGCACATCTTCATTTATTGTTTTAACCAACACCACATCACCTGAGAGTAATGAAGATTATCAAAATATATTAAGTAACTCAAGTTTGTATGACAGTCCTGATAAATGTTTGGTTGTCAAGAGAAACAAAATTAAATACAATTATTCTTATACTCACTACTTTAACAAATCACAATATTTTAGGCTTTTGATTTGTATGACTGATTTTACTCAGTAAATTAATGAACTTATTTAATTTTCCATTAGAGTACCTATAATATATTATATATTAATATTTAATATTTATATTAAATATTATATGTTGGGGCTGAAATTGTGGCTCAGCGGTAGAGCACTCGCCTAGGACAGGTGGGACCCAGGTTCAATTCTCAGCAACACATAAAAAAAAATAAAGGCATTGTGTTGTGTCCATCTACAAAAAAAAAAAAAAAAGATTCATTCTCTCTCTTGAAAAAATATCATATGTGAAGTGTTTTTTAATATTTATTTTTTAGTTGTAGATAGACAGCATGCCTTTATTCCACTTATTTATTTATTTTTTTATGTGGTGCTGAGGATCGAACCCATTGCCTCACATATGGGAGGTAAGCATGCTACCATTTGAGCCACATCCCCAGCCCTGTGAAGTGTTTTTCATATATTAGGCACAGCCCTGAATCTTCTATTAGTTTAATCTTCAAAACAATTATTTGAAAACAACAAGGTACTATAAAGAACTTCTTTTACACTAAAGAGCAATTCAGATACTTGTCATTATTGTGCTTGGAGTAGAGGTCCCAGAATTTAACACCTACAATCTGGGCTTCAGAGCTGTGTTCTTGACCATTACAGTATCATTGCTGTTTCAAGGGGTCTGGCACCTTGCTAGTTGTCAACTTGTATAAGTTACAGAGCTTCTAAGTGTCTTCCTAATACTTTTTAAAAGTCCTCTCTTCAGAGTATCCCCACCCACCATGCATACCTTCGGGGGCATTTTTAAAGTAGTATTTATGAAATCATAATTTATAGCTACTACAAATTCCCCTTTATCAGGTTCATTTAAATGAGCTTTTGCAAATATGTATAATTACAAACCAATGCCACAAACAAGATATGGGACATTTCTATTCCACCCAAAACTTCCCTCACATTCATTCCTAGACAATCCCCAATTTCACCCTCAATTTTGGCAACCACTGATCTAATTTCTGTCTCTATAGCTTGTCCTTTCCAGAATATTATATTAATGGTATTATAACAATACTATAGTTTCATATATGGATTTTTCAGAGAAGCATAATGCTTTTTATTATTATTTATTTATTCTGATTTGTTATACATGATGACAGAATGCAATTTATTTCATATTACACATATAGAGCACAATTTTTCAAGTCACTGATTGTACACCAAGTATTTTCACACCATTCATGTCTTCATAAATGTACTTAGGGTAATGATGTCTAACTCATTCAACCATCACTTCTACCCCCTTGCCCCTTCCCTTCCTCTCCCTCCCCTTTGCCTTTTCTAAAATTCCTCTATTCCTCCTATGTTCCCCCTCCATTGCCATTATGAGTCAGCATTTTCATATCAAAGAAAACATTCGGCCTTTGTTTTTTGGGGATTGGCATACTTCAGGTAGCATTATATTCTCCAACTCCATCCATTTCCTGCAAATGCCATAATATTATTCTCTTTTAATGCTGAGTAATGTTCCATTGTGTATATATACCAAAGTTTCCTTATTCATTCATCTACTAAAGGGCATCTGGGTTGGTTCCACAATATAGCTATTGTGAATTGTGCTACTATAAACATTGATATGGCTGTGTTCCTGTAGTATGCTGTATCCTTTGGTTATAGACCGAGGAATGGGATAGCTGGGTCAAATGGTGGTTCCATTTCCAGTTTTCCAAGGAATCTCCATACTTCTTTCCAGATTGGCTGCACCAATTTGCAGTCCTACCAGCAATGCATGAGTGTGCCTTTTCCCCCTTATCCTCTCTAACACTATTGTTGTTTGAATTCTTGATAGCTGCCATTCTGACTAGAGTGAGATGAAATCTTAGAGTAGTTTTGATTTGCATTTCTCTAATTGCTAGAGATGTTGAACATGTTTTTCATATTTTGTTGATTATATATCCTCTTCTGAGAAGTATCTGTTCAGTTCCTTATTCCATTTATTGACTGTAGCTATTATGAATTGTGTACTTAGGGTAATGATATCCAACTCATTCAACCATCATTCCTACCCTCTTGCCCCTTGTTTTTTGGTGTTAAGGTATTTGAGTGCTTTATATATCCTAGAGATTAGTGCTCTATCTGATGTGCTTGAGGTAAAGATTTGCTCCCATTTTGTAGGCTCTCTATTCACCTCACTGATTGTTTCTTTTACTGAAAAGAAGCTTTTTAGTTTGAATCCATTCCATTTATTGATTCTTGGTTTTAATTCTTGTGCTACACGAGTCTTATTAAGGAAGTTAGGGCATACATGATGGAGATTTGGTCCTACTTTTTTTTTCCATTAGGTGCAAGGTCTCTGGTTTAATTCCTAGGCTCTTGATCCACTTTGAGTTGAGTTTTGTGCATGGTGAGAGATAGAGGTTTAATTTCATTTCGTTACATGTGAATTTCCAGTTTTCCCAGCACCATTTGTTGAAGAGGCAATCTTTTCTCCAATGTATGTTTTTGGTGACTTTGTCTAATATAAGATAACTGTAGTTATCTGTGGGTTAGTCTCTGTGCCTTCTACTCTGCACCATTTGTCTATAGGTCAATTTTGGTGGCAATACCATGCTATTTTTGTTACTGTTGCTCTATAGTACAGGATAAGGTCTGGAATAGTAATGCCACCAGCTTCACACTTCTTGTTGAGGATTATTTTGGCTATTCTGGGTCTCTTATTTTTCCAGATGAATTTCATGATTGCTTTTTCTATTTCTATGAGGGATGTCATTGGAATTTTTATTGAGATTGCATTGAATCTGTATAGTGCTTTTGGTAGTATGGTCATTTTGACAATATTAACTCTGCCTATCCAAGAACAAGGTATATCTTTCCATCTTTTAAGGTCTGCTTTAATTTCTTTCTTTTGCATGCTGTCATTTTCATTGTAAAGGTCTTTCACCTCTTTCATTAAGTTTATTCTCAAGTATTAACCTAGGGACACTTATATAAGACAAAAGGGCAGAAGCATAATGCTTTTGAGATATGTTCATGTTGGCCATGTCTAAATAATTTCTTCTTTTTATTGCTATTTAGTATTTAATTGCATGGATGCCCCAAAACATGTTTAGCCAGTTATCAGTTGAACAATATTTGGGATGTTTTTAGTATGGCACAATTAACAATAGAACAACTGCAAATATTTGCAAGCATGTCCATATATGTGGACCTTGATTATATCTCCAAGCATGTGATACTGGCTTCATATGGAAAGTGCATTCTTAACTATATAAAAACCTACAAAACTATTTTATATAAGTTTTCTGTAACATGTAAATTTGCACAAAAATTATGAGACTTTAAATGGCTTTGCAATCTTGACAACACTTGATATTATCAGATCAGTTTTTTTGTTTTATTTTATTTCTTACAAATATATTTTTCAGGTAGATAGAACTATTTCATTGTGGTTTTGATATACATTTTACAAATTACTAATATTTTAAAGTTGAATTATTTTGTTTAGCATCTGAACATGCTTTTAGGTAATGTACCAAGATATCTTTTTAAGCTTCTTGCCCATTATTAAAATTAATTTTTTAAAATTATTTTCTTGGATGGTAATGATTCTTATGTAATTTGTAATCTGGATACAACTCCTTTATTATCAATTTGTATGTTTTACAAATCATTTCATTCAGTTTGCTTTTTCATTTTCTTAATGATGTCTTCTAATTATTATTTTTAATTGTGCTAAAAATTAACATAAAATAAAATTTAGTATATAAATCATTCTTAAATATACAAATCAGTGATGTTAATTACATTCATACTTCCATGAAATCTTGTGCTGTCCATCTCTAAAAGTCCTTACATCTTGAAACGGTAGAAACTCTGTCAGTTAACACCAATTCCCTATTTTTTTCTTTCTCCTAATCCCTGGAAACCATCATTGTAATTGATGTCTCCATGAATTTAACTATTCTAGAAACTTTATATAAGAGGAAAGATATAATTGTTCTTTTCTTACTGGCCTGTCCTGTAGCAATATCCTCAAGATTCATCCATGTTGTAGCCTGTGTTAGAATTTTCTTCCCTGTTAAGCCTGAATAATATTCCATTTTAGTAGAAACCACATTGCATTTATCTATCTATTCATGAATCAATAGACATATGTGTTGCTTTCAACTTTTGGGCATTTTAAATAATGTTCCTATGAACATTTGCTTGAGCAAATATCTCTTCAATTCTTTTGGGAATGTATCCAGAATATAATTTTTGAAATATGTGGTAGTTCTGTTTTTAATTTGTAAAGAACTGCCATCCTGTTTTCTAAGTAACTGCATTATCATCATGGATATGTGGGGTTTCCAGTCTCCCTGCATCCTTATCAACAATTGCTGCTTTCTGCTTTACATAGTAGTCATTCTAAATAAGTCTTATGTGATCACACTTAAGTTTTGATGTGCATTTTACTAATAATTAGTGATTTTGAGTATCTTTTCCTGTGATTATTGACTATCCTCTTTGGAGAAAGTCTTGTTCAAATTATTGCTTTTTTAAAAAAAATCAACTGGGCTTTTTTTTTTTAACTGTTGAATTATAGGAATCCTATGTAGTCTGTTTGCTAGTCCTTATAAGAAGCATGATTTCCAATTGGGAATGTATCCAGAATGGAATTTTTGAAATATATGGTAGTTCCATTTTTAATTTGTTTTCTCACATTACCTGGGCTGATTTTTCACTCCACTGATTGTGTCTTTTGATGTATATTACTTTTTTTACTTTTTAAAAAATTTATATATGACAGTAGAATGCATTACAATTCTTATTACACATATAGATCACAATTTTTCATATCTCTGGTTGTATAGAAATTATATTCACACCAATTTGTGTCTTCATACTTGTACTTTGGATAATAATGATCATCACAATCCACCATAATTTATAACCCATGTCCCTCCCTTCCCCTCCCACCCCTCTACCCTATCTAGAGTTTGTCTATTCCTCCCATGCTCCCTCTCCCTATCCCACTATGAATCAGCCTCCTTATAGCAAAGAAAACATTCAACATTTGGTTGGGCTATAATTTACCTCTCTATATGTTTTGTTCCTTATATTTTAGTATCATGTAAAGGAATCCTGGAAAATTTTTAATATTACAAAGATTTTCTAATTTTTCAGGTTTTAATAATTTTAAGTTTTATGTTTAAATCTTTGATTTTGTGTTAATTTTTCTATATGTAACTTTTTAATATGGAGTAAGTTAAGGGTACATGTCTGCTCATTTTTGCATGTGGTATCCAGTTTTCTCAGTACCATTAATTTAAAGGCATTCTTTTCTCCATTGAATTTTCTTGGTACCCTTTTTGACAATTATTTTATCACGCAATTGCATTATAATGAAATTGATTTTTGTATATGGTCTTGTATCCTGTAGCCTGGCCAAAACCACATATGAGTCAGAAGAGCTGTTCTAGATTCTCTCTGACACTCTTAGAAGCAATCATGTTGATTTTAAATAAACATAGTTCTATTTAGCTTTTCCAGTCATAATATCTGTTATTTTTAATTTTTTCATAATTTTAATAGTTAGAACCAACTATGCAACATTGAGTAAAAATGTTGAAATAGGACATCTTTGCCTTAATCCCAATCTTAAAGGGAAGCATCCCATCTTTCACCATTAAGTGCAGTATTAGCTGCAAGATTTTCATAAATACCTTGAATGAAGTTGAGGAAGTTCTTGCCTACTCTTACTCTACTTATTTTTTAAAATAAATTGTTAATATTATCAAATGATTTTGGAAGGTATTGAGATGATGTACATTTATTATTTTAGTCTCAGGATATATTATATTGTTTGGTATTTATATGTAGCTTGCAACCTGCATTCCTGAGACAAATTCAATTTAGATTTAATGCATTATCTTTTTTATGCTCTTCTGATTTGTTTTACTAATATTTTTTCAAGGACTCTGGACTCATGTTCATCAGGAGCTTCCAGCCTTGTCCCCTGTGAGAGCAGAATTCTGCCTTTTGTTAATGTCAATGTAGAGCCAAAGATGTTTTCTACCCTTCCCCCTGGTTCAGAAATCTTTGCTTCTGTTACACCCACCGAGGAACCAAGAATCTTTACCTCAGCTTTTGATATTATCACAGATCCTAACTCTCTCATATAGCTTAACATTTTTATTTATTTGCTAAAAGGCCCAAGATGTGCTACTTACATGTCTCTGCCTCAACATGGGAGAAACTCTCTCTCCCTTAGTCTCCAAAGCTGTCTCAAGTCTTTCTTATGAACAATCTGTGAAGGCCATTATGAAAGATCTTGAAAGTGATTGTGAACCCAATCTTTTTGAGGGTTTCCCATGGTATATAATTGGTCACAGTACCTCAAACTTAAAGAATTCACTGATAATTTTATTTTTTAATATAACTCTTTATAGTCACACTTATGGCTTATTATAGTGAAAGGTAGAGATTTAAATTAACAAAGACAAAGGGTGGACCATGCGGAATCCAAGGCAGACCACATATAGATTTATAGTTCCCTCCCAGTGAAGTATTGAGCAGCGCTTTCTTCCCCCAGCAATGATGTGTTACAATACCCATGTACGGTATACTAGGGAAATCTACTTGAGCAGGTGTTCAAAGTTTTTAGTAGGCATAGTACCTGTCAAATTTATCAGTTGATTCTTCAGTTCTCCCAGAGACTAATCTGGTACATCATGGTCCAGAGCACCAGGTGAGCAAAGCAGGCATTTAGCATAAATCACATTGTTACCAAAGACACTGTGGCAGAATCCAAGGCCCAATTACACAGTTGCACTTATCAGACAGGGTGTTACAATTATCAAAGGCCATCTCTCAGGAGGCAATCAAGGTCTACTTCTTTTTTTTGGGATGTGCAGGTTTTGAGCTCCCCGAACATTCTGAGCTAACTCTACACTGCACAAACTCCTATTTTCAAAATAAATGAAGCAATTTTCCACAGGAAAGGCTCTTGGGTTTAGTAGCTCCAAATTTTGACTCATATATATTTTGGCATTGTACCTCTAGATTGATCTCAGGGGATGCTGTGTCTTTTACCACATGAGAGGGGACTTTGTTTTGGACACAGTATTGTTTTCCGGCAACCTAAGGAACCAGGTAGGACACTAAAAATAATATATGATAAACACATTAACATTACTGTATCCAAATCCCATGAGCCCTTTATCCAAGAAGCACAGTATTTACTTTAATTATAAGTTTTTGTTCTTTTCTCCTGATTCATATCTTTGGCAGTTGCCTTCTCCCATTCTCTACTATGGCGAAATGGTTCTCTGTCCTGTCTTTACTCAGAGGCATGTGTCATCCTTTGGAGTTCAATTCTCAGGATTAGCTTACATCTTCACACACACACATGCATTTATATATATATATATATTATATATATATATATATACACATTATATATGTGTAACGTACATAATACATATATGTAATATATATAAATATATAAAATTTATATAAATATGCAATCACATATAAAAATATATATTATATATAAAATATATAATATATGTATTTTATATATTTAATGTTTAGCATACATAATTTATTAAATACATATATAAATATATATTTTACATAAATATATGTGTGTGTGTGTGTGTGTATATATATATATACATATATATATATATGTATATATATATATATATATATATATAAATTTTATTACAATTTGGGGGGCTGCCAGATATTGAACCACCGAGTTCACATCCCCAGACCTTTTTGTAGTTTTTATTTTGAGACAGCATCTCACTAACTTGCTAAGTTTCTGAGGCTGGCTTTGAACTTGGTATTTTTCACCTCAGCCTCCCAAGCATCTGGAATTACATACACACACCACAGTACCTGGTGAAACATATTGGTAATTTTGTAGAGTATTTGGCTTTTTATATTTGGTATATGATGAGAAATATTCTCTTGCTACTGCCTATACTCTCCTTTTTGCTATTTTATACTGAAAATTGGCCAAATCATACTTTATCTATATTTGACACTGAAGCTATACTCCTAGGTTAGCAGCTGTATCAAGATTAGGCAGAAGCATACTTTTTTGGCTTTGTCTTTTTATTTCATTCTGCTTTCTATCAGGGTTACTTCTTCCCTTTTCTGAGTTTTGTTAAAAAAAAAAGTGAACCAAAAATAAATGTGAACTAGAGGTAATGTACAAATTATATTGGTGTTCTCTCTCTCTCTGCCTAATCATAATTATCCCTAATAGAAAAATGTACAGTTTTGAGTTATTAGTTTATAAATAAATTACAATGTATTGTGAAATTGGGATTTTAGCTCTATATGTTAATTTATGACAGAAAAAATTATTTGAAAATACATTAGATATTTTTGAACACATAAGTTTCTTATTAGGAGGAAGAAAAGCAGAAGTGGTACTAAATATATGCTCTAAAATTAAATTAGTAGCCAAATAATTTGCTGTCTTTTAGAAGCACAAGTGCCTGTTTCAATATAAAATTGCACTTATTGTATACATAGTCCCATTTGACTTCTTGTCCTTAGGGTTTTCATTTGTTTGGATACATTCTGATTCCTCACTTATTGTAACCAAATCAAGTGTTATGCTGGGAATATCATCTGGACAGCTAATCTAATATGGAGTTATTAAAAAAAACCAGCACAATTATGAGGGTATTACTTGTCTTAATGTGAGAATGAATATATACATGCACATATGTGCATGTATATATTCATATGCACATATATATATATACATGCATGTATATATCAAATATATACATGCGTGTGTGTATGTGTGTGTGTGTGTGTGTGTGTGTGTGTGTATATATATACACCTGTGGACACTATCATAGAAAAACCACAAATTAAGAGATAAAAGGAAGAAGTTACATAGATAGGAAGACTAAAATAAAAATCTGAATTTTCCTTCAAAATATTCTAAATTAATTACATTTATTTATACTAATAAGTTGGGTAATTTAGAAGTTATTTGTTCAAGTTACTTCAGGGTTTTTTTGATAATATTCTTACTACTGAAACTTATCCCTTAAAGAGTAAAATGGATCAAATATTACAGCTAAGTCTGTTTTACTCTCTGGATCAAATTTTATTTGACAATGAGTTTTTGAACATCTATCTTATGTAAGTCAGTACTCTTGTTAGATATTGGAGATTTAATTGTAAATAAGTGAGTGTCATGCTTGAATCCCACATATCATTTACAGTTGTAAAAATAAACAAGTATTTATAATAAATTTTGATAGTTATTGTGTGAGAAGAAGCAGAAGGGACTTTGTAGGTGACAATGTGTTATTCTTGTGATTTTTAAAAATTCATGTTAATGCTTGACAAGTTTCAGATTTGCCATGATGAATGTTTATAACAGTAAACATTACAACAGTAAATATTTGATGCATATTGGACGTGCATCAAATTATTTGTAGAATGAAAATATAATGCTACTGATTTTCCGGAGGTCAATTTACCTGAATGTTCTATTCAGTCACTGAATAGAATGTTTATGCTGCAATATGTGCATCCATTAAATAAACGTAACATAGTGTTCTAGATTACAAACTGAGTTGAATAAAAATTCTCTTTACATCTTTCCCAGTGTTATATCTGAAATAAACCACAAGGAGTCTTGCAAGGCATGCCTAGAAAGGCAACCATTCCAGAATAACTACTTCTGACTCCTGCGCTTTCTTTAACCAATAGCCTGATGTAAATGTACAATTACATAGAATCTGAAAGTAATCCTTATATGTAAGAAATCCAGTATATCTACAATTATAGCCTATGTGTAACTAAATAAGCTCAAAATATAATAACAACAGTAAAACCTGCCCAAACTTTCTAATAAAACACATAGATTATTGGCAGGCATGATATTTAAAATATGGTACATGAATCACAGTAGTTTTAGAAATCATTTCCTGAGATTTCTAGATGCATTAGCATTTTCAGAAAAAAATTTGTCTTGTTTGTATACACTTCCTAAAAATGAAAGTCAAGTTTGGTTTTCATTTTCATGAAAACTTTTATTTTTCAATACTTATTTTAAGAATGTATCTTTAACTGATCAAAATGTCTCAACCAATATTCAAATAAAAGGAAAAATTATCTACTTTCACTTATTATTACATTTGTATGTTGTCGTTTTCATTTTCAGTTTTTGTTATTATTATTGACCTTCATTGTATTTGCAATTCATGAAAATGGATTATTAATTGAAATGTGGTTCATTAAGATAACTAGTAATTAAACTGATAAATATCTAAAAATTGAATTTTACCTTAAAACTAATCATTTTTTCTCATTTCTTTAGTTTCATATATCATCAAATAAAAAAAATATAAAATAGTGAAAGAAAGTCATAGAAGATTTTGATTTATTTTCAAGAAATTATATGGAATCAAGCCTCATTTTGGAAAACAGGAACCAACTAAGAGAAATGATGGATATGTTAATTAGCTTAATTATTTTGCAATGTATATTTGTGTCAAAACATCAAGTTTTACAAGTTAAATACATACAATTCCTATTTGCCAATTAATAAAGCTGAGTTTTTAAAGAAGGAGATGTAGGATGAAGTAATTTTTTTATCAAATTGACTAATTTTATTTCCTCAAACAGAAAACAGCACATAAGTACAAAGACATCATTCAAAATTAAATTTTACAAAATCACAAAGAAAAAAAAGTGAAAATTGTCTCTGAAAAAGCAAATCAAGTTGTCATTAATTTAAAACATTATTTTATTAGTATTGCATGAAAGTAATGTCTTTTAATTACCAATTAAATTCAAGTGTTTGTTTTGGCAATTTGGAGTTGGAAAATTTTCTGATGTTCAGTACATACATGAGAAGGCTAAACTACTGTTGTACTTCTATCTCAGACAACACTGATACAAAGAATAACTTAGAGGTTATTTTCAGATCCATTGCCCAGATTAGAAAAAGTAGTGTTGGGTTAGTTATTAAAGGGAAAAAAATCTAAGTAATAATATCTGAGTATGAGAACACATTCTCGGTTTTAAAAAAAAATTACAGAGGAGAAATTCATCTGACAAAATAAACCACTTCAGAGCAAACAATCTAGCTTAGTGCATTCACAATGTGCAACCACATTCTCTCTCTAGCTTCAAAACTTTTCCAACAGTCCACAGGAAAAAGCCTTACTCATTAAGCAATTTCCCATTCTCTCATCCTTTAAACCTATTTTTTATGTCTATGCCTTTACTAATTTATATATCAAATATAAAGGGAATAATGTAATATGTGACCTCTGCCATTTTTAACTTGATTATATGTATTTTTATTTTTTATTTTGAAGGGTGATTTATAGATTCTGAGGAAGACATCATTATCAGATATGGTATTTGTAAATATTTGCTAAGCTTCTGTAGGTTGAAATAATTCTAAATTGGACAAAATAAAAATGAGTGTCTTTAATTCATCCTTCAGATAGATCTCAGGTTACAACATATCTAATTAATAATTTGCAAATAAGATCTATTCTGTTCCCTGAGAAATGAGGGAAATGAGGTCCCCTCCTTAGTCTAAGTGGACCTTCCTTCAATATGTTGCATATCATCTGAAACATAATAGTTAATAAAAATACTTCTGATTAACTAACCAGATTAACTAATATTACTGATTAACTAATATTACTTAATATTTTACTGTTAACTATTGCACCTATAAAATCTTATTTAAAATGTCCCAAATTTTTCTTGAAAACATTCTTTTCCCTATCTCTACAACCACCAAAATATGTCTATTTGACCTCTGTCATTTTTCTTACAATTGTTATCATTTTCCCCCAAACATTGTATTCTCCTAGTGTATTCTCGATGGTCTCAAAATTGTTGAATAAAATTTCTAAATTATTTTACCCAGTCTTCCTCTTTATTTGCAAATTTTTCAACCCCAGGTCTTAAAGTCAAGCTATTTTGTCTTGTACTTTTGGAAATTACAAAGTTCTTCCCAGGTCCATTAGATTAAGCTATATTGATATCAATATCTATATTGCTTTTTTGGTTAGGGTGCTTTATAACTCTGTGATGAGGAACGAGTTAATAGAATGCCCACATCTGACATCGTATTCCTCATTGTAGTGTCAAGTGTATAGATGTCATGACATTCCTGGTTATTTTTTCTGCTTGGTATTTCCACGTTCATTCTTTCTCTTTCATTCAAGTATTTCCTATTGTTATTCACCTCTCAGTTCAAGAGACACTAATTCAGGTACTTATTAATATATTTACAATAATAAACCAACAAGAGTGGATATAGGACTTTCTCGTTAAACAAAGCACAGACACAATTTAATTGGCTCTTTTCAGTAGTTCTCTGTGCTTGGCTACAATTTTTAATCCTCATATTCTATAAGTCTTTGTAGCTCAACTGCTTTGTAAAGTCCCACATCACTGGCAATTTGCAGCGATACAGAATATAACTATTAAGTGTTCTATTACTTTTGTTTTATTTTCAGTTTGGGGGGTTTTTGTTGTTTGTTTGTTTGTTTTTTTGTACTGGAAAACGAACCCAAGGCATTTTACAACTAAGCTACATCACCAGACCTTTTTACTTACTTTGAGACTCATTTTGCTAAGTTGATGAAGCTGGCCTCAAAGTCGAGATCCTCTTAACCTCAGCCTCCCAAGACCCTGGATTTACGGACATGCACCACCAAGCTGGACAAATTATTTATTCTTCCTACCAAAACAAATACCTTTTTCCTTCTATATTGTATTGTCCAGTTACATTGTTGTAAAATTATTGTTCCACCCCCCAAAAAAATTACATTTCTTGAGAATGGACATGTGTTCTACCTTTAATCATATAAAATTTTCAAGGTTTTAAACTTAATAATGAATCAGAATAATATTCAACACAAGAAATCTCCTCTATCCATATGTTTATAGTTTTATTTGTAAATACTAACCATAATACTCCAGACTTAGGTGATGAGTATTAATGATAGCAGTAATTACCTACATGTTTTTGAAAAGAATTCTTCAAATTTTTATATAGGAATATGTTATATAATTTTAGTAGTCAGGTATTTTTAAGCACATAACAAACACTAATAAGTTACTAGCATTATTACAAGTTTGCCAAAGCAATCTGCTTAGTATTTAATTCATATATTGTGACAGTTGTCTTCTAAGAAGAAATTGCAAAGCCTTTGAGAATACCAGTGATCAAATCAGTGGATCTAGGGCTTTCAGCAAAGCTGAAATTGCTGCCTCGTATTTAAGTACTTAAGTTATTTGTTTTGGAAAATTTGTACTGTAATACATATTAAGAGAATTCAAGAAATTGTAGTCTCAGCTAGTACCCAACATTCACATTGAGAAATCATTTAAAAAGATTAGTGTTTCTACAGCATCCCTACATCAACATAGTGATATTGTCATGTTGTTCATGGGCCTTGGCCCAGGCTTCCTGGACTGCTTCCTGGATTCCTGTGTCTAATAATTCCACTATTTCTTCTACTGAAACAGCCATGTTCTAGCTGATTTCACTATTCATATCATCACTGATTTCTTAGTTATTTGTTTGAGGATTAAAAATTAATAAAAGAGCCCATTAGGTTGTTTGTCAACTATTTACTTGATTTAAAAACAAAAGTTTGACCATAAATTTATGAAATATGTCAGAGTGAGAGAAAAATAGTGTTACATTCTTTCTCTCATTTGTGGAAGCTAGAGGGAGAAAAGGAACTTTATGAAATTAGAGGAGGGATCATTTGGATAGACTAAGAAGTTCTGGGGAGGGTTGGGAAAATTTGGGGAAGTAAAACTGATCAAATTACATATATATATATATATATATAAAAGATTCATTATATAACTGTATATATAATACATATTATATATACATATATACTATATATATATATATATATATATTTATGTCTCAGTGAAATCCACCATTAAGTATAAATAATATGCACCAATAAAGTAAAGAAAAAACACATGCTTTATATTGATGAACCACAGAAAGTATTCATGGTACAGTACTTAAAACCAAAATGTAGTGTTGTAGTGCTAAACTTTCAGATACCTAATCAAACATATTAAAAACCATTCTCTTACTGACTTACAGAGACAAGACTCTGATTACCTTCCTTTGAGAAGATAAAAATCATTTGGTGTACTTCACTATTGTACCTGTCACACACTTTTAATTAAAAATGTATTGATGCATGACTAAACTGAGTTTGGTGAAAAACAGACGCATTTTAGTTCAATTGCAGTAAGGTACACATAACCCAACAGAGTCAGCCCATGTATTAAGCACAAAGACAGCTTCTGCCTGGTGGATCCTTTCAAACTTCAATCCCAAATCACATGTACATGTGGGTTGCTAATATCACAAATCTATGTGGACTCAATCAGTACAAATGAATTTACTAATCTGGTCTAAATGCCTCTAATGAAACCCTTTTAGTAACCTAAGTTAAATATGTGCAGAATGAATGCTGAATAATGATCATCTATTTTTCACTTATTTACTTTCAGTATCACATGACAACATTCAGTAGGCTCATTCACTCTGACTGTTCCCAGTGTCAAGCTGTTTCATGTAGTTACAAACACATGTTAATACGAGTTTGGAAAATGTATTTAAAAGAACCTTGTGATGTTCACTGATCTTGTATAATTACCTATTCATAAAACCATGTCGTCAACACTTTATTGTTACAAAAAAGGGGAATAGGGGACAAATATATTTATTGATTATGTTCAAAGCATTCAGAAAAGATTTTCAAATCTCAAAAAAAATACAGAAAGGAAAAAACAACAAAATGCTAAATAATTCTCATTTTGATATTAGTTCTGTCCATCCTTAAAGCAAGTCAATAATGAGATTGTTGTGGTTTGAATGTGAGGTGTCACCCAAAAGCTCACATGTGAGACAATGCAAGAAGGTTCAGAGAATAAATGATAGGATTGTGGGATTCTTAATCTCATCACTGAAATTATCCCTGATTGGATTAACTGGGAAGGGCCTGAAGGCATGTGAGGTGTGACTGAAAGATGGGATTAATTGGGGGCGTGGCTATATATTTTGTATCTGGAGAGTGAATTTGGCTCTCTCTAATTCTTGATCACTATGGTGTGAGCTGCTTCCCTTTACCACACACCTCACCATGATGTTCAGCCTCATCTTGAGCCCCCCAAAATAGAGCCAGCCTTCTATGGACTAAGATCTCTGAAACCAGGAGCCTTCAAATAAACTTTCCTTTTCTACAATTGTTCTGGTCAGATTTTTCAGTCACAGCAGTGAAAAAGCTAACTAAAAAAGATACCTAAAAACAGCCTTTAATAATGAAGTAACATAATGTAACTAATAATCACTAATGGATATACCTATATGAGAACCAGCTGTCTATGTATTACCAAACATTGAAATAAGCTGAAAATAATTTAGTTAGCACTTTAAGGTTACCACATATGTCACCTTATTTAATCCTGACCATACTTTTGAAAAGTAAGAATTGTTTTACAGTTGTAGTAACTGCCAATCTGATAAATGAACTGAACTTCTCAACACAGCTTGTGACTGATTAAACATCCTGAAAAATCTGACTCTTTTTGACATTGTTGTGATGAATTAATTGTTCTTACACTCAAGAAATTTAAACAGTAGGGTTATCCTGAAGAAGATCCACCAACGTGTATGACCCTAACATATGCCACATGTTTGCATACTTCATCTTGTTTTATCACCCCAGTGTTTTGGAGTTAACACTCAATCTTCATTTACAATGAGGAAAACAGGATAAAATAGATCTGCTATATCATCCAAGGTTGGTGGCACATGAGAAATTTATTTCAAATTCAGGCTTGCCTTGTTCTCAAAGTCTATTCTTCCTGAACCCACTTATAGCAATGGCAGAGTGGGAGGTAAATATGGATGTCCTATCATTTGGAGGTCAGGAGGTGAGGTTCATATTGAGTTATCTAGATTGGACAAATAATTGAAGGTTTTTAGGTAGGAGAATAGTATTCATTGACATCTGATTATACAAAATCAGGGTATCTAGTTGTAGTGGTGCATGCCTGTAATCCCAGCATCTCTGGAGGCTGAGGCAGGAGGATGGCAATTTCAAAGCCAGCTTCAGCAAAAGAGAGGTTCTAAGAAACTCTGTGAGACCCTCTCTGTAAATAAAATATAAAATAAGGCTGGGGATGTGGCTCAGTGATTGAGTCACTCTGAATTCAAGCCCCAGTACCAAAGAGAGAGAGAGAGAGAGAGAGAGAGAGAGAGAGAGAGAGAGAGAGAGAGAGAGAGAAGAATCAGGGCAATTATAGACATAAATAGGGCAGTAATGTAAAAGTTGATTCAAAGGGGAGAATAGTGACATGGAATGTTGAGGTGAAAGTATCCTAATGAAGTAAAATTGTGCAGTGGAGAAGTAGAGGCCAAAGTGGACAGTGGCTGTTAGGGAGACAGAATAACCTGGATTATCCTTAGACCCATCCAGAGACCAAGTCAATGTTTCAGTCCTTGCTTAAAAGATAATGAGAAGAACACAAGGCACATAAAAGGAAAAAGCAGGGATGAGAGAATAAAAATCAAAGAATTCAATCTTGAGCACATTGATGTTGCAGGATTTGATTAATAAAAAGAGATAAGCACTCCATAAAACCATTGATAAACCATTTTCATGAAAGAGGGAGCTAACAAAGATGTTTATTTGATAAGAAAATGGTAAATTAGACGTTGACTGCATTTTGAGAAATGTATCTTTTATTTTTAATTTTTAGTTTTTATTTCATTTTATCTTATTTGTTTTTGAGAATAGTGTCTTTATTTGGGAAGAAAATGATTCCTATGAGTGGCACTTTTTGGGTGGAGAATCAATAAAGATAATCTAAAACAAAATCAAGAATGATAAAGTTTCATTCAAAACAGCCATGATACAGCACCTAATACATATTAAGCCATATTCTTATCTTTAGGAAAGAGGAGCTATAAGAAAACTTTTATATTCTTAACACAGAAAAAAATTGTAAATTAATGATACTAAAAAACATACATTTGCAGGGGTACTACAACAGACTTCTGGGTGTTTTGCATTTTTGAAAGGGATAGTTTGGACAAATGCCTCCATTTTTATGCCTCTGACTTCCATTATGGTATTATTCCCCTCTTATCACAGAGGTCAACTTCTGCATCTTTATATGTTTTAATTAATTCATTCACTTTCTCATACATTTATATATTAAGAGTATACTTCCTGCTAAAATAAATGCTATAAATTGTGTTGAGTCAAAAATTTAACAGTGAAGAAGTTCTCACCCTTAAAGAGGAAAGATTAACCTTCACCAATAGAAATTTATAATCTAACAATGTACAAATGCTACTGGGGACTCAAACCCAAGAAGCAATAATTTTTAAGATGTTGCTGTAATTCTCATTACCTTTCACTGTGAAAAACTAGAATCAGGCCCCATGGACTAAGGCATGTTTCTTCCCATTCTGCCAATCCTACACTTTAGATGTGATTTCACTTTATGGAGGCAAGATAATTTTTATTTATGCATTCATCTACATGCAACATAATACAATTTCGTATAGTGTCCTTGAACTAGGATTCTCTGCACACTCTTATGACAAACAACATAAGAAAGTGAGGTTATTTCCCTCACAATAGGATACACTGAGGAGATGTAATTATTCCTTTCCCTAAACCCAGAGCTATTGAAAGCATTAGTAGTTACTTAAGAAACGGGGGGGGGGGGGGGGGGACAAAAGTTATTTTCTCAAAACACTTGGGTTGTTTCTGAAAGTGTGCCTGGGAATCTCTGGTTTAGCATAAGATGAAAGAGATGAAGAAAGCTTCCCAAACTGATACCATTATTGTTATACTCATTAGCTGGTATCCTTCTCCTAAGAAACAATTATTTTGCAAGAGCTTTTTGGTGTTGTCTTTATTTGTGCTTTAAAAAAAGAATACCTTCAAACTAACACCATCCCTGTAATCAGGTCCTTCCTGAGAGAACAGAATGACTTTCTTAGAGAAACAGGAGCTATTTGATGATGCCACAAGCCCTCGTGCTCTATTGCTGCCCTCTCAGAAGTGAAGAACTGCCTCTGTAAACACACATGGAACCACTTTTGTTTGCAACTCCTGTGACCAATATTCTTCATTTTCACTTACACAAACTCTTCAGTGAAGAGGAAACGGCATGTTGGAATGGTGTACTTTCTGAGTAGCATACTGGAAGAGATTTATTGCTAGGAAGAGTTGAATTCTAGGAATGCTGAGAGCCAGGGGGCAATGCAGATGCCTGCAGAAGGTTTCAATCACGGTTTCAGGTGTCTTCCTTCAGTGTGCTGTTGATGATGGGGGCATCCCCGTCTGTTCAACATCTTGAGAGAACATGTGGCATTCGGAGGGACACGCTTACCATAAAAAGTGTTAGTGTGCTCCTTTCCTTCTTACTCTTCATTCATTTCTCATAGCTACTGTTTTCAGCAACTGCGGATTCACTGGGCCTCCACAGCCAGTTTGCAACTTGCTAGCATTTTGAAAACATTCCTAGATCTCTACATTAACAGGTAGTTTGCTTTTATTTAGATTCAAAATTTTTTTATTCGATTTCCTTAAAAGGCTTAAATAGATAGTGAAGAGGTAAATAGCAGGTTTTAACTGTAAGGTTCAGATTGTGAAACTGCACACCTTTCATTACAAAATGAAAAACATAAAAAAATCCTCTCAGGGATCATCATAATTCACATTGTGTACATCTGTTGTAAAAAGATGTTAGGAATCAGGTCTGTTAAATTCTCCTTCAAAGAATGAAGAACTTGCCCAGAAGAGAAGTACCCTAGAGCCCAGGCACCGTATTCAAAATGTTGCTCCAATAGAAAGCAAATGTAGAGTTTATTGTATTCTTCATTCAGGAGTCATATATGAAAAAGTAGCTCAGTAAACTCAATTATGAATGTAAACTAGTGATACAGTCATATTACCTACACTGTAATGTAGTTATATACTTACAAATAATGATTATATTATTCAAACATACATACTAAAATATATGTTTTATAAAATATATATTATAGATATATATTTTATGAATGCTGTTAGGTGTGTCATATTTCAGTGAAGCCTATTAAGTCATGTTCAGTGGTTCTTAAATATATAGTATAAATTTAAAGGGCTGGGGTTATGGCTCAGTGGAAGAGCACTCACGTAGCATGTGCAAGGCCCTGGGTTACCTCCTCAGCACCACATAAAAATAAATAAATAAAATGAAGGCATTGTGTCCAACTACAACTAAAAAATATTTTTTTAAAAAAAAATTTTTAAATAGCTGCTGATTTTTATTTCTTAGGAATAACCTTATCTTTACTTTATTCAATGTATAACTTTTGGGCTTGATTCTCATAAATTCTTAACTTATACAGTATTTGTCCTGATATAGTTCATTTATCATTAACAGATCAAAAGTCTATTGTGATGTCTTGAGAGATCAGCTTTCTGATACTGTGACAAAATACCTATAATAACCAGAGTTGAAAATTCAAATGGTATTTTTTGGTTCATGGTTTGAGAGGTCTCAGTTCATAGTCACTTGGCCCTATTTCTCTGAACCCGAAGCGCAGCACAGTATATCACAACAAGAGCACATGGAAGAGTGAATAGAGGAAGCCTATTTTACATGGTGTCAGAAACAGAAGGAGAGAGAGAGAGAAAGAGAGAGAGAGAGAGAGAGAGAGAGAGAGAGAGAGAGAGAGAGGACACAAACAAACTGGGGTTTTCATACCCTCTTCAAGGGCATTCCCCAATGATCTAAGTTCCTTCTAGTAGGCCCCACTAAGAAGGGTTCCAAGGCCTCCCAATAATGCCACAGGCTGGCGATCAATTACCCTCCAACATATGGGCATTAGGAGACATTCAAGATCAAAACTGTAGTCTTGTGTGGTGGCTCATGCCTCTAATCTTGGAGGCTTGGGAGGCTGAAGAAGGAAGACTGAGAGTTCAAAGCCAGCCTTAACAACAGTGAGATGCGAAGCAATTTAGTGAGACCCTGTCTCTAAATAAAATACAAAATAGGGCTGGGGTTGTAGCTCAGTGGTTGAGTGTCCCTTAGATCAATCTCTGGTACCTACCCACCCCTCAAAAAAAGATCCAAACTACCATACACATTTTCATGTTTCTTTTCTTACTCCTAAATAGAGTAAGGTTTTCATTCAGTTTTTAAAAAGCTTTTGAGTTTTGTCAATGAACCTTGAATTTACAAACTATTTTGTTCCATTTTATTTGAGTGTAAGCTATACACAAAGTAATTGGGATGGTTTCCTTGATCACTCATCCAAACTATACACACACACATATGAAAATTCATTTTTGAAATTCTTTAATTTAAAGCAAACTTAGGGCGTGCATCTAACGTTCTTTGTACTATTCCTGTCTTTTGTTACCCAAGCAGCCAAGCAGTGGTGAATTGGAAGCATGGTATTTTGATGTGCTAATATAATCACTCTTTTTCTTAGGTATGAGCATGACAAAGAGACCATGAGGAAATGCATTCAGGATTTATCACCTGAACCAAAATAAGCCTTGAATTATTAACTTCCAAGTGCCAAATATTCAAACTCATGTATTGATATTCAGGAACCCACAGTTGCTTCCCTGTTAATGAGATCAAATTCTCTCTGGTTTATTTCTTGCTCAAAATTACAAAGCTTTGTAGTACTAACAGGTTTGGGCACATGTAAATTGATCTGTTGTCAGCCTGTCTCAGTCTTACTTCAGGAGTAAGTCACTCTTTCCACAAGCTCTGTGACTTTCTTGTTTCTGTCACTTCCTAACTTGTTACCCAGAAGAAATTTATCCTGCTGCAATGGGTAAAACATTCTTTATCTGTCTCAAAACAGCTTTCCCTATTATTTGCATTTTCAAACCTCTTTCTAAACACATCCAGACATCTACTCAGCCATTTCCAAAAAGATGTGCACGGGGGACACCTTCATTGAACTAGGAATGGTAATAGTAAATGTCTTGCCCCTCAGAGAATTTGCAAGATCAAAAGCTCCTGGTATACATGGAGAGTTTAGATTATAGTTTTTCAATAGTTCTTCCTGTACACTTATCAAAAATGAATTTCAGCTGCCACTGGGCTGCCCAATTCTCCAGTATGATCAGAGCCATCTGGAGCATCTCCCAAACCTCATTAGTTTTTAACTAAACAAAATAGTTTAGTGTTGTCAGGATATTTTACCACTTCCTGTTTATGTTGTCCATATCATTAGTAAATATCCTGAAATACACTGGTCTCAACACCAAGAGCCGCTATTTTATCTTTTAACTTCTTACACCAAGGAGTACACGTTTTATCAACCATTGTTCCTTACCTCTTTGTCACTTCTCACAAAACCCACACACTGTTGCTCATTACCACAACACCATACATACTAAGAACTGGGCACTCTATATTTGAATTTGATCATAAAGAAGCAACATTTAATTTCCTACTGCCAATGTGGCAACTAGAAATCAGGGAGCTAAGAACACAGCTGAAAGAGAAAAATTGGATAATAATTTCTTTCTCTCTCTCTTTTTTTTTTTTTTTTTTTGGTACTGGGGATTAAACCCAGGGGCACTTAATCACAGAGCTACATCCCTAGCCCTTTTTTATTTTTTTATTTTGAGATTGGGTACCATTGAGTTGCTGAGGCTGGTTTTGAACTTGCAATCCTCCTGTCTCAGCCTCCCAAGTTGCTGGAATTACCGGTGTACTCCATCCTGCCCAGCTTGGAGAATATCTTCTTAATAATATTCGACATTGGTTCACAACATTTTGCCTCACCCCTAAGAAGAGAGGACTTTCTCCATACGACCTTGAAGCTTCTGATGAATTTTGGATATACAATAAATCATCTGACCTGTGTTTATATTTACTTTAATATATTTGTGATAATGGTACCTATTGAAGTATCATAAACTATATAAACTATTAAATAAACAATATAAATCATTAACTATATCAAATCCTAAGATTGTTATTGAACAAAAACTCTAATATATATGATATATTATATATAATAAAATATATATAATAATACATATTTCTACAAGTCTACGTACATATATTTTTTCATTAAAAAATCATACAACAGTCAGTGATAATTGGGTGATTACTTAAATTGCTACTTAAATTCACCCAACTTAATTTTAAGCTGTACAATTTATAGATTAAATTTCATACATATTTTGATAATTTTTGTTTTAAAGACCAATTTTATAGACTTTTTAGTCTGTTTTCAAAGTACATTATTGTTAAATTATCACGTTATTGGATTTTTATATATTTGAGAAAATTCATGTAACTCATTTCTACAAAGTCATTAGTAACAGGCAAAGTTCTTTGTGTATAAATATATATATATATATATATATATATATATATATATATATATATATATATTTATAAATCCTATATTTTAGAAATAATGTCTGTTTGATATGTAAAAACATGCTTCTGTAAAAAATCTTGTATATTCATGAAATTCTAAACAAGTACAATTTGAAAATTGATTAACTACAGGGTTCTGCTTTTAAATAAAAAATCCCCTAGTTAAAAAGAAATAAAGAGAATAGTAAACAACAAAAACAGCAATGTCCTAAGAGGTTTCCTTGTTTAGGACTCTAAATATAGTTAGCTGGATTTACAAAAGGAGAACGCAGAAGTGCTAATAATATGCCACTTATTGACATGCACAGTTTAGTCGGATTTTTTCATTTTCATATGCATTCTGATTTCCAGCACATCCAATATGCACTGCTAACCTGTTGTATTTACCTCCTTAATTATAAATCTTTGTAATTAAAAATAGGCAACCTTCACAATGATTAATTTAAATAAATTTAATTTAATCAAGTCTTGTACTATGGAAGACTTGGAATTCCAAAAATAATTTTTGGTCTACTTTTAAAAGTGATGAGCATAATAATAATGATTGCCCATGAACTCCTTTTTCCCATGTCACACATTTCCAACAATTTAGGTTACCTGTAGCCCTCACTCTTCCTCTTGTCCATGATTAGGTGGAAGTAGATTAGTCTTCTTGCAAACAGTATCTCCTAAATAGTACAGAGAAATTGCCAATTATCTCCATGAGAACAACATAGATGACTCATAAACTACATAAATTTGCCTTTAAAAAATAGCGTACTTGTATTAAGTTCATCATGTTTAATTCTTTTTTTTAATAGAAGAGTAATAATGATCCACACACAGGAGGGGTTTGTGAGGGTGAAACAAATGTGTGTGTGTATCTGTACATCTTTTAAAATTTTTGATCTGAGATTACAGATTTTATTTAACATTCACAAGAGTAGCTTCATTCAGACAACTCATCAGTGAGATAAGTTAAACTTGATTGTAGTTTCCTTTTTTCTTCTTCCCAAAAGATAAACATCAATATTCTGCTAAACTTTTGTAAAATTTTCCTCCCTGTTAGAAACTATAAGTATATGGGTGAAACCTTGAGTGAGACTTTTAATAATGAACTCGAATCCAGTTCAAAATATGCATCAAAGGAACTTTCATGCCTATCAGGTGCAACTTTGTTGTGAGAAAGACACAAAATAATAAACCCTATATTGTAGCCTGCTTTTCAATACGCACATTCAGGGGTCACCTGTACTTCTTCATGTTCTATGCTGAACACCATGAAGTTTCAATTATACTTAGCATATGTCATTAATGTGTTAGGAACATTTACATGTAACATAATGGCAGATATTGCTATATTTTAACAAATACCACATTATAAAAAATTTTTAATAAAAATTTTTACTTCCTGAAAACTCAATTTAATTACACTTGTTTTCTTCCATTTGTTTAGGAGCTGATTTCCAGGATTGCATACAGCATAAATTTTAGCAGTATTAGAACTGAATCTTTATCAATTATTATTACTTACTAAACTGAACTATTAGATTCTCTTCAATTTGCATTTTTATTTCATCTCATGAGTGAAAAAAAATAAAATTCATATGGTGTCTTAAACTTGCTTGCTAAAATGTATTCTTTATCCTCATTGGAAATTATCTAATATAATTTTTATATATTTCTTACAACCAACTTTAATTTTGAAATATTCCCAACTCCACCAAATATATTGTACCTTAGTTTACCAATTTCTGTCTTTATTATAATATTTGTGGAAATATCTGAGATTTAACAATGTAGTGACATTTTATCTTTCACCATTTATGCACTCATTTCCTAAGAACAATAACATTATTCTATATGAATCTGGAAAGTGTTTACAGGAAGGAAACTTTAACACATCTAATATCTAATATATAGCCAAAATGTAAATTCTCCCAGTTGTTCCTTTTCTGGCTTTTTTCCTTTTCTTCTTTAACTTAGTTGTCATGTCTTCTCTCAGCAGATGAAGTGTTCAAAATTGTGGCAGGCCATATTAAAAGGTTCTAAAAGACCTCCAAACAAAGATTTTCTCATTGGCCAAATTAGAGACAAGCTAGAATGAAATAAAAATCGGCCAATACATTTTAAAATATTGTTAAACAAAGGATCCACATGGACTTATTGATGGTATAAAACAAATCATTAAAATCAAGGCTGATGTGAGTCCTTTTTTCTAATAAACTTCTGTATACTTACTAATAAAAAAGAAGGAATAATTAAAATAGAAAGTTATCACCTTACTACAAGCATAGTCATGATTATTTCAAGAAAAAATATTGATAATAGGTGTTAAATGGGTGACAGAGAACTGGAGAACAGAACACCCAGTGTCAGTGTATTATCCCACAGACTACATATTAACAAAGAAAGAGAAGAATTAATAACTGATGATCTCATGGCCACCTGAACCAAAAGACCACACTTAGCATCACCCAATGGGACAAACTGACATCATATGTCCTCTGATGTGATACTAAAAGGACATTACATCAATTTAATAGCAAGTTCAAGAAAGAATTATAATCTATTTTGCAATTGATGGTTGCAAAACAGCCCAAGAAATTTATCAGAGATGGAACTTCTAGATGATTTAATTCATCATGCTCATTTTGTTTTGATGGCATGTATATGGAGTCTAATTTACAATTAAAAAGAGGAATAAAACTCCTCACTAGTTAAAGTATCTGACTCACTGACTGAAAATTTAGTAAAACACTTAAATATTCCTAAATATGCAAATGTACCTTATGGGAAATCAATCCAGGTGTGACTGAAATTTTCAATTTCCCTGAATTATTAGTTTTAGAAAAGGATCTCAATGTATAATGAAGTTGGTAAATTACATGATTTTTGAAATTAGTTTTCTTTCCCATATAAAAGGATAGAAACTTAAGATTTCAAATAATAAGCAGAGAATGAATGATAGGATGATAGCTATGTTGTCTCATCATTCCTGTGTCACTCATCTATTAGCTTTTAAAGATACTTGAAAAGATAAATTGGTGTAATGGACAGCTATTTCTCCCTGTTTTTAAAACACAGTAACTAGAAAAAACTATAATCACATGATATATATTTACAATAGGAATAAAGAAAACACATGATTTTGGGATAAGGCCGTCATGCCATCTACGTTTTTACTTCATCTACTTTAAATGCCATATTTTGTAGGTACTCTTTTTTAATTGGAAAAAAAAATTCTTTCTCAGGCTGCCCCTTAGTACTTTTGCAAGTTAAATGCAAGAGGAATTTTTTTTCATGGTGAAAAAAACCATATAACCCCATGAAAACCAGGGTTTATGATGGCCTTCACCAACAGTGCTATGCATGGTGCCTCTATAATTTTATTTGATCCAGAAAAAAAAATAGTTTAAGTTATATAATGGACATTCCCTTCAAATTTCCTTTCTTTGCAGACTTGCACATGTATTGTTTTATATATATCAATGTCAGTCCTTATGATATGATGCTGCCAAAAGTACTCTTTGATGAATGCTAATAAATTCAAACACCTAATATTTCCCTGTAGTTTTTAAGATTGGGTGAGGGGTGGAAAAGAACAAAAGCCAAGTCTGAATAAATTATAGTCCACGCTTGACATTGAAAGTTGTGCCAAATACTCATGGCTTCAAAAGATGGAATCTGTCCAGTCAGAATATCTCTTTCTCCCACTGTCTGGGTTAATCAGTAGGACTGCTTAATATAAAAAATCTTTACAGTGCATACCAGCAAATATGGAATCAAATGTTACAACACAATAATCTACAGTTAATGGATGTAGAGGTTTTAGCAAAATTCCATGACATTTTGGAATGCATGTTATGGTTATGTTTCTTAAAAATTAGATGAGTAACACATGATATTGGGATTCCGAAAAATTCATCTATCCCAGCGTTAGAATTTTGTCAGTGCTTTCCAATTGAATGAGGAATATAGAAATTTTCACTCTATATTTAATAGTAACTAATTATGAAAATGATTGTTAAGCCGTTATCTATGTGAAAACTAGATTTACATACTCTTTCGCTAGAACATGATGAATACTCATTTTTGACTATCCTACCATAATTTCATCTCAAAATCAACTGGCATTTATTTTTCATAAATAAATTTAGATATTCTGCCTAATAATTCAAGGAGGCCATACATTTGTCCTAGAAATTTATGAACATTTATCAAAATATGGCATGAAAAACCTGAAAGAGTTAACACATGTAGGATGGCAATGCAAATTATCATTTGAAGAGAAGCACTTTAGAGGACAAAATGGGGTACTATCTAGTCAGGGTGTCAGGTAACTGACAGGGCTTTCCTGTGGGAAAATGAGACCTATGGCAACTCAAGAAGAGCAGCTCTGAGACTGTAATGTCACAGACCTAATAACTGTCAAGTTCTTGGATTCCAAAGACTTTGGTTTTTATATATTCTTATATGTCATGACACCAACCCAAAGTTAAAATGCCTCACATAAAATACTCTGTAAATTTGACTTCTACACTAACTTGCTTGTTTTTATCAATAGTAACATCCTTCTCCATTATACTCAATTTTACATGAAAAATAAATCTATTTGGCAATGTTAATCATTTTCCTTGTAGAGGTTGTGTCTTATTAATTAGGCAAAACTTTACTTAAAAGTGTTCTTTGTATGCCAGAAACTGCAGGCATTTCCTAGATTACATTTGATATTGTTATATTTCTTCATTTTCCAATTGTGAATCATATCTCCTAGAGTTTTAATTGAAAATTGCCTAATACTACTTAGTTTATGTATCATTCTCTATGCTTACTGGTCATTTGTTTCTTTTCTGTGAAATAACTGTTGATATTGCTTACCACATTTAAACTGGGTGTTTGTATTTTTCATATTGATTTGTCATTCATTTTATATGATAGAACTTGAATTTTCTTTCAATTAATAGAATCATATCTATATTGTATGTATTCTTAACTTTATTCATTACTCCTGTAGAGTAAAAGTTCTTAAATCAAAGATGTCAAATTTCTCATATATTCCTTTTATGATTTCTTTTATCATTAGTTGTGCTAAGGAATTCTTTTTATAATTTTTTTAGAATAAATGCTATTTTAACTATACTTTCATATGTCTGCTCCTGTTGAATAGAGATGCCATAGATTTCTGTGTATCTATCTTATAGATACCTAGAATAGTAATGAAACTATTTTTGAGTTGTATATGTAAATAATCATAGTATCTGTTGTATTTCCTCTTTTAAGATCATTTACTTGTATTTGATTATTGGTCACTATTTTCTTATTCCTTCCTAGAATTTTAATATAAAATTGAATGTAAAGGAGATGATGGGCATAATTTTTTATTTCATACAAAAAGATTAGAATTTCTTCAGTTGACAATAGTGTTTTCTGAAGGTTTTTTGATAAGTAACCTTAAGGGATTACTTTGTTAGTATAGTCAATGATAAATATATTTTAAACATTATCCAATATATTTTTTGCTTCTTGTGAATTTATGACAAGTGGTTATCACACATTCTCCTGTTTTAATCTTTTCTGTGATAAATTAAAATTTTACACTTTCTAATGTTAATCCAACCTTTAAATCCTGGTATAAATTCAAGCTTGCTCATAATGGATAATCATTTTTTATACAATGTAATTCTTGATTTGTGATGATCTACATTCACAGCAAGATTGGCCTGTAAATTGGTTTTCTTGTGATATCATTGTCTAGATTCAGGATAAAGATTATATTGGTTTAAAAGAAATAATTGTGAAGTGTTCTGTCTTGGTTGTTGCATATAATTGAAATTACCTGTTCATTGAAAGTATGTCAAATTTTCCTGTAAAACCATCTGGACCTGGAATTTTCTCATAATGAATTTAAACTACTTCTATTTCTTGATTAGTTGTAAGAGTATTGATGTGGAATTTTTGTTTGTTTGGTTTTTGCTAATTTGGTTTTGGTAACTTTAGTTTCCTGTGTATTTAACCATTTCATCTAACTGTCCAACATAATTGGGATAAATTCAATAACATTATTTGATTTTTTTTTTTTGGTACAAGGGATTGAACTACTGAACCATATCCTCAGCCCCACCACCACCTTTTTTTTTTTGTACTTTTTATTTTGAGACAGGGTCTTGCTAAGTTGCTTAGGGCCTCACTAAGTTGCTGAGGCTGGATTTGAACTTGAGATCCTCCTGCTTCAGCTTCCTAAGCCTCTGGGAATATATGCATGTGCAACCTGTCCAGCTACTAATAATATTCTTTATTATACTATCCAACTTATTCTCAATTCATGATGGTTTTATGTGTGTGTGTCTTCACTTTTTTTCTCATTAACCTAGAACATTATTTACTTCTATTATTGGACTCTTCAAAGCACAAACTTGCTTTCTTGATCCTTTCTGTTCTTCTTTTGTTGTTTAATTGCTCTTTGTTTTGTTTTGTTTTGGTTTTGGTTTGCTTGCCTGTTGTACTTTGAACCCAAGTCCCACATAAGTTAGACAAGTGTTCTATGACTGAGCTATGCATCTTCTTAAGAAAAATTAATATTACCTTCATTTTATCTTATTTTTTCTTAGTTCAATATTATTTACATATATTGTTAGGGTCAGTATTTCTAAAGTATGATGTTAATATATTCATTTTTTAATAATCCACATAGTAATGCTATAAATATTATTTAATATCACCCTTTCTTGTTTCCAAAAATTGTGATAAATAACAATATCATAATAATTTATCAGTAAGCCTTTTTTGTTAAATACATTCATAAATAGTCTTGGGATGCTACAACAAATAGTATTATTTTGTATTTTATTTTGCTGTTGTTTATTTAGTCTACCAAAGTGGTTGATCAGATTTTTCCTATGGACCTCTCATACTTGTATATAAATATTTTACATTTCATTTATGACCCTTTATTTTTTGTTCCATGAGTTATTGGAAGAATTTAATTACTTTTCCAAACACATGTGTGTTTTAAATATATAGTTTGTACATATTAATTTAATTGAATTTTTTATTTATGTTTTGGATTTTTCATTATTTATGATTGATAAAAAGCCATTTTATAAAAATGTTTCACACTACTTGAGAGGAATGTGTGCCCTTTTATTTTAGACCTAAAAGTTGTTTTATGTCTTATTTTCACATTTTTTATTACTAAGATATATCCTACTGTTTTAACAAAAATTGATTAAATATATTTACTAAATTAACTAAGTATTAAAACTGTCTATTGTACACATTTATGTACATATGTACAAAGCTTGTGTTTATGTTAGTGCACCTTGTTAAATATGTTGTTCATATTTAATGATTATCTATTTTTATTCATTTTTTTCTGCCTAATCTATCAAATACAGAAAGCAATTGTGCATGCCTATAATCTCAGTGCCTGAATCAAAGTGTGAAATATGATATATCAAGAACTATGTAATGTTTTGAACAACCAATAAAAAACAAAACAAAACAAAACAAAACACATAATTTAATTTTATAAAAAAATAAATAAATAAAAATAAATAAATAAAGTATCAGCAAAGTCTCGAAAAAAAATCTCAGTGCCTATGTCTCTAAAAAGGTTGAGGCAGGAGGATGGCTAGTTTGAGTCCAGCCTCAGCAACTTAGTGAAACCCTGTCTCAAAAAAAAAAGAAAGAAGGCTCGGAGGGTAACAATGTAGTCAACTGGTAAAGTGCACCTGAGTTCAATCATTAGTACTAGAAAAAAAAAACTGGAAGAAATCTCCATATTTTGCCTTATAAATTAGTTAATGGCTAAATATTATTTTGTTTCATAACTATATTGAAGTCTAAAATAATATTTTTCTACAAATATTTTTAAAAAATATTATTTTAATAATCATGTTGCTTATTTTGTACATAATAATACTTTTTTCTTTAAGTCTATATTGGCTAAAATTAATATGAGTACTTCAAGTTATTCAGTATTCTCTCTGTGAGATATATCTACTTTTATATCTACATCTATATCTATTCAAAATAAACTATTCTCAAATCTTCCATTTTAGATATATATATATATATATATATGTGTGTGTGTGTGTGTGTGTGTGTGTGTGTGTGTGTGTATTTATTTATTTATTTCATAGCATATATCTTGAATTTTGGTAAATTATAATGTGACAACACTGAGTGTAAATTGAAAATTTGTATATTTACTTTTATTTATTTCAGGATTGGGGTTTGAACTCAACACTGAGCTACATCCTGAGCCCCATTATGTTTATTAAATTTTTTGTATGCTTGAATTATTTAAAATGGTAATTGAACCTTTATTCATTTATAATCAACTTTTTACCTTTTATTTTTTATTTTTAGATAATTGCTTGTGTGCTCCACCCCCTTCTACTTGCTTCCCTCCTTAAAAATAAAAAAAAAGAATAAATAAGAATAACACATTATATTGTTTTATTCTTATAGTGCTTACTTTTAAAATTTGGCTCTTTACTTTCAGTCTGCCCAAATTTAATTACAAACATTTTCTTAGTATCTGTATTAGTTTATTTTTTGTTACTTTAATAAAATAATTAAGATAGATTAAAGAAAAAATTTTCATTTAGCTCACAGCTTTAAGGAATGAAAGCCTAAACACTACAGCTAACCTGATCTAGGAATCCCCTTGGCTGTGTCACCTCATGGCAGATGGTAATGGCAGAGGTGCCTGTGAAAGTAAGCAAGAGATCACGTCTTGAAACAGGACTCCAAAGAGATAGGTGTTCCACAGTCCCCTTTGAGGCTATGCTCCTAACTAACTGATCTATTAAGCCCACCTCTTCATGGTTCATGCCACATCCCAATACCACCACCCTGAGTACCAAGTTCCCAATGTGTGTACCTTGGAAGACAGGCCACATCCAAGCCACAGCACTGGCATTCCTTAACACCAGAATGTTGTGAAAGCTCACAGCAGACTTTTCCAACTCAAATGTTGTTTTATACCCAGTATTTTAGTTTTGTTCCTTAAAATACAATAACACCATATCAGCTGTTACTTTTATTATTATTGCTTCATGAAAAACATTTTTGTTTTCCTTCACATATTTGCCTACTAATTTATTATCTCTTTTTGTATCTAATACCATTTTTCCAGGATTAGTTTCCTTTTACTTAAGTAAATTCATTTCAGGTTCCTTTAGCATAAATTTTTCATAGTAATCTGTTTTATTATAGTTGCATATTTCTTCACATTGTTTTTTTACAAGATATATTTCTGGGTGCATAAGTATATTTAACATTATTATGTGTGTTCCTTGAAGTTAGATTTACATCTCCCTTGACTGTCATGCTATTGAGAATTCTAACTATTTATAAACATTTCTTTGTATATGTGATTTTCTTTTCTATTCTAATGTAGCTGATTTGGATTTGAAAATTTGTGATTTCATTACAAAATACCTTGCATGAATTTCTTTTCTATTTATCCTCTTTGTAATATTTTGTTTTTCTAAAATCTAAAGATTTGTGGATATATGATTAAATAATTGTTTTAGAAAATTTATGAGATATTGCTACTTGAAATATTGCTCCTCCTACATTCTATTTTTTCTTTTTTAACTCTAATGCTCTAAATGCTAAGTCTTTAACCTTTTTATATACCTTAAATTTTCTATCATAGATTCCATCTTCTTTCTCCACATATTTAATTCTCAGAAAATTTTTCAGATATATTTCTTAGTTGTCTAGTTTAAATATTTGCCTAATTTGCTCTTTATTATAATCAACATATTTTTAATTTTAATATTTTAGGTTTGTTTTAGTTAACATTAAACTTATATAAAATTTATATATATTTATATATCATATGAACTATACATTTGCATATATAAAGATATGTACTATTTATTTAATTTGCATAGTCATTTTAGAAAATTTCCTATTGCCTTTACCATTCATATATTTGCTAAATATTTTACCAAAGCAATTCTGGATCCCAAATTTCATCATTTCATTATGAACTTAATGGAGAAGGAGGATTTATATCTGTTGCTTTTGGTTCCTCTTTTGCTCACTGTAAGTCAGGTATTTGGTAATTCTGGATTATAAATTTATATGTGCTTGATTTTTATCTATTCTATGATAGTGAGCCAAAATTGAGGAACATTTACTCAGAATTATTATTTTTTTCTGGTTTGAGCCAGTTTTGTGGGTCCTGCTGATCTTCTTCCTCCTGGCTGATGACAAATCTTGCACTATGAGAGGCATCTTTCCCCCAGGGCAGCTGTTTTTTTCTCCTTCCTCCCAAGTCATTTGTGGCGCAAGGTAAAATCCATTTGTTAGGTGGTTTCCTTGAGATGTTACTTCTTGATTACAAACTCACCAAAACATCCAGAATTTCTTGTTTCATATGATATGTAGATTATCTATTCAAACTTGTAGTACTGATTTTAAGTTAATATCCAGATACAGAAGTTAAGGTGATCAGATAACATACAGACCTATCTATTGTCACTTGTTACTTTTATTGAACAATGATGTATATTTCTCTTCAGATATACCTGTAAATCACATTGATTGAGCAAGGCTAAAGTTTTAATAAATGAAAATTAGACTTAGTATTCAAAATATTCTCATGAAAAACCTCGGTGTTCTCTGATGAGTGTATTAAGTACAGTTGGAATGATGCTGAAGTGATGGAGAAAGCAGCTAATTGCCCAGCTTTGCATGTGTCTGTTTGTGTGTGTGTGTGTGTGTGTGTGTGTGTTGAATTCAGCCCATCATTGTTCTGTTTATATTCATTAATCATTTATAATACTCACAGTACATAAATAATAGTTGATGTTTTCACTGATAAAAAAGAGACCCATTGTGTAAGATAGAGTCCACTTTGGATCACTTCAATTTAGATTAATAATAAATATGATATCAATCTACTATATGATCTTAAATTCTGAAGATATTCTAGAAATTTTAAAATAATTGTTTCATATATTTGTGTTTTATTCGATTACCTGTTGCATATTCATAAGAACACTAAAAGGAATATATATATATATATATATATATACACACACACACACACACACACACACACACACACACACACACATATAAGTAGGCAGGATGATGTGAACATTCAAAAATATTAACGAATGTTGGGGCTGGGGATGTGGCTCAAGAAGTGGCGCGCTCACCTGGCATGCATGCGGCCCGGGTTCGATCCTCAGCACCACATACCAAGAAGGATGTTGTGTCCACCGAGAACTAAAAAGAAGTGGATATTGAAAATTCTCTCTCTCTCTCTCTCTCTCTCTCTCTCTCTCTCTCTCTCTCTCCTCTCTCACTCTCTAATAATAAAAAAGAATTAAAAAAATATTAACGAATGTTAATAACACACTTAGCCCATGTCTATCAAACTCAAATAGAATTTTAAACTTCCATCACTGTTGAACTTCAATTTAACACCTTTGCATAGCGATTTAATTTTGTTCTATGAAGTATGAAGTCAGACATGATTTCTCCTGTTTTATGTTGGTTTGCATTATAATTTGCTGTTAATATTGACTTTTTATCTGTATTAAATCTGAGTTGCAATTTTGAACACATAACTGGCACCAACCCTACTAATTAGCTAAAGAAAAGTTTTTACTTGATTAATGAATTTCACGTCTTTCATATGTGTCTCAAAAGAGACATCAAATATATATTATAAATACCATATTGTATAATATATACACTGTATAATATTTGGGGTCTATAATAACCTGTTCATAGCTTTTATCCTAAATTATATGAAATTGTGATCTCCCAAGCGATACCTGTGCTTCCATGCTCATTGACACATTACTCATAATATACAAGGTATGGAAATGATCAAATTGTACATGGACAGACGAATGGATAAAGAAAAACTGGTATATATATATATCCACTGTAATATTATTCTGCCTGGAAAAAAGGATTAAACCCTTTTGTATGTGACAACACAGAAGAACCTGAAGGCTATTATGCTAAGAACATGAGCCAATTATGGAAGGACAAAAATGTGCTTCCATTCACATAAGGTATGTGAAATGATAAACTTATGGAAGTCAGAACTATTATAATGAATTCATAGAAGTAGAGTGTTATCCTGGTTGCCATGGGCTGGCCTGCGGGAGTAAACAGGCTTCTCCATGCCTTGGGTCTGAAGTTTTCGTTTTGCTGTGTGAGTAAGTTCTATAGATCTGCTCTACAGCATGGTGCCTATAGTTAATAATTTCATATTGTGCACTTCAAAATTTTAGAATTCATTCTGAGTATAGATCTCATGTCAAGTGTTCATACTAAAAACAAACAAGCAAAACCCCAAAACAAAGAAAAAAAATGAAAGCAAGGACATATTAGGGAGTATGTGAAGTATCTATCTGTTACCTCCTTGGTGATGAGGCTGTCATTGTTTATGTCCTAACATATCCAGCTGTGTACATTATATATGTATAGACCTTTGTATTCAATTCTATGTCAAAAAATCTGTAAATGAATAAATGCATGCTAATTAAAGTTAGATACAATACTTTGTGTGGTGGTTTGGGTATGATAAGCAGTCAATTACTGTGGTTCTAATTTTGATTCAGTTGGAGCAAAATTTACTTTTTCTTGTAATTCACTCCTATTTTGAACAAATTAAGATATTGTAGTAAATTCACCTTTGAAAACTTCATATATGTGTTGCCACCCCACAAAAAATAAACCTAAATTAATGATCATAAGTCTTGATATCTCTGAACTTTTAAAAAATGATAATTATTCTAAAAACATTTACAATAATGACCAACATTTATAAACTTCCTTTCAATACTCAGTAATCTTATTTTTTTTTCTCATAACAACTCTGCAAATTGGGCTGGAATCATTGACATAATCCACTTTTTTTCTGATATAACATATTCAGAAAAGCTCAGTAATGTGTCTAAAGTAATTCAGCCCTCATAAAGACAGAGGAAGGACAGTAACTCATGTCTTGGGATTCTAAAACCATTTCACATTCATTGCAATATATGTGCATTTCTTTCATGAACTTCAATGACCTCTCATCAGATATCTCAAAGTATTAGTGATCTGGAGCACCTGGGTCAAAATGTATACCGTCCCTGATTAGGATAATCATTATTTTTTTTAATAGTGTTTCTTGAAAACTTCTAAAACCCACATGTTTATAGATACAATTTTACCAAGTTTGTCTTCTGTATTTATTAAAACATAAGGGAATTGTATTTTTATGGTCCTTACTGCCTATGACAATTAAGAGTTCAAGCACTTACAAAATCCTGGATGAAATTTAATATATATTTTCTTATTTTTTTTTCATTCTTAAGAAAAGAGCCAGTGTTTCTTCACTAAAATTACAAAGACAGGAAAAAAATATTGTTTTCAATTTCTATTTTTATTTTTTTTTCACACCATTTGGCTTTAGAGGCTTTTCTAGAGTTTTGTTTCTACAGAGGCAGTTTGGATCATAATTTATGAGGTAGGTTGAATCTGATAATAATGTATGTCATTTATACTTTATCATACTCACATAGCTTTATGGGTGTATACCTTAGAGGCACAGAGGCAAATTTTTATTAACACATGTTTATACATAATTGACCAATTGGGAAGTGTTAAGAAGTAATGGCTGTGATTTACATAGACTAAGAAATGTCTTAGAGCACCTCACCCTGTCTGGAGCTCCCACTGTGACAGATGAACCAATGCCTGTGGGGGATGACAGCATGCTATTTATGGCATTTCCTTCTGAGACAATTAAGTAACATATGCCAAGACCATAGGGATTATCTTTGAGCTACACAGTATGTAACTCTGAGGAGAAATATAATATTTTACAAATTTGACAAACCATAAGAAAGCTTAAATTGATTCACTCATTTCAATAAATGCAATAACATTTTTGTGCCTTAATAAGATTTACTTCCTGATAAAAGTATATTATAAAAGATTAACATTATACACATGTATTATTCAGAAAATATGGCCTATTTATTTTGTTGGGGTACAATGTTCACAATGAACTCTTACATAGGCTTCTAAATTTAACATGTTTTTTAACAATTTATTTGAACTAATACAAATGGAAAACTTGGTTCATTTTAGATATAATAAAAGCCAATGTCTTATAGTAGTATTTTACTATTTCCCTGCATGTTACAGTTTGGAAAAGACAGTGGGTTGACTAGGGCTATTGAGAGATAAGAGGAAGAGTTAGGAATCAGGATGAATGCGTTGTTTTGACCTTGTCCTCAGTGATGCGGGTGACTCAATTCAGAAGGAGCTTGTACATAGTCCTGACTGTGGCCTCAGGCTTTTTAGGCATATCCTTCCCAATTTATTGTAGAAGTCATTAAAGTCTAGGAAGATTTACCTAAAAATTGATGTTCCAATGGGAAATAGGTTAAAAATTAGAGATAACACATTAAGAAAGCTGGGATTAAAAAGTCCATAAAGGATAAATGACAAAGTCAACTCCATACCTCCATAGCCAAGCTGATTTCTTTGGCACAAGGTAATAATTGAGGAAATATTTGTTAGATGAATGAATGCACAAAGAGTAGACAGAGGGTTTTTTCTCCATATCTTTACAGATTTCTTGTCCCACTCTATGTAATCTATGACTGAATTTCTCTTGTGTTTATTTTTTTTAAAGACAGACTTTATTCAAAGAGAGAGAGAGAGAGAGAGAGAGAGAGAGAGAGAGAGAGAGAGAGAGAGAGAGAGAGAGAATTTTTCAATATTTATTTTTTAGTTCTCGGTGGACACACATCTTTATTTTATTTTTATGTGGTGCTGAGGATCGAACCCAGCACCATTTTATGCAGTATGCCCATGGATTTCCACAAATATTTTGGATTATATGGTAAGGTGTGTATGGGGTCCACTCTGGTAAATGAAGGAGCAAAAGTTGGAACAAATGAGGGAAGAAAGGAAGGTAGGGAAGAGAAAAGAAGGGAGAAACATGTGAAAAACTAACTTCAATAGAAATTAACTGACCTCCTGGATGCACACAAAGTTATTGCTTAGTCTCTCAAATAGTAGCAGCTTATTAGAGTTTCATTATAACATTTGTGTGTGTGTGTGTGTGTGTGTGTGTGTGTTTTGGTACTGGCAAATGAATCCATGGTGATGCACCACTTACCTACAATCCCAGTGATTTTCATTTTTATTTTGAGACAGGGTCTTCTTAAATTGCTAAGGGTCTCACTAATACCACGACTAATGATCCTCCAAATTCAGCATCCAAAGTCCCTGGGATTATAAGCATGCACCACTATGCCTAGCTACTTTATAACAATTTTTGAGTCAAAACGACACATATGGCATATCATTGCTTATGATATAGCCATGAAATAATATTCCTATTTTGCCATTTGAATATGTGAGGAGACCTGAGATTGGGTAGTAAAACAGTGACCACTTCAGATATTAATATCAGACCCATAGACCTTTCAGTGGTCTTTGCTGGCTTTTTAATAATTTGATATATAAAAATACTTCATATTTATATAGTGCCTTGGTATTTAGAAATTATTTTACACACAGATCATTCAGTCTGTACTCTAACTTTGGTAGCAATTTATGCTAGAATCCATGAACTCTTTAAAATATATCAAGGCATGGAGAAAAAGCAAATTCTCTTACTTTGTGACATTCAAAAATCCACCTTACATTTCATTCTTCTTTCTGTTTTTTGTTTGTTTGTTTATCTTACTAGTTTATTTTGGTAAAGTAGTATATTATGATAAAATTATGATTCCTTGGTTTATATTCATCTTTACTCCCTTCTCCTTTCCTTCACCACGTTTCTCTCTCTTTTGTCTCTCTCCTTCCTTCTACTCCTTTCTTCCATGAGGCAGTCACGGCAATAAATGCTATTCTGCTCATTCTGTGCAGTTCTTCTTGGTCCTCCAAAACCTACATGGTTAGAATCACATCAGTCTTTTGGCTCCACACCCTAAATATGTATTTTTTAATGTATAAGGAATAACACAAAGTAGCATGAAAAGAATTTATAAGCTAGGGTTCATATTCATGGAAGAATAAGAGAGAGTGATAGTGATCTATCATGTAAGAATAAGAGAGAGGGATAGTGATTTTTTTTAAAGAGAGAGAGAGGAGGAGAGAATTTTAATATTTTATTTTATTTTTTTTTGGCGGACACAACATTTTTATTTGTATGTGGTGCTGAGAATCAAACCTGGGCCGCACGCATGCCAGGTGAGTGCGCTACTGCTTGAGCCACATCCCCAGCCCGGGATAGTGATGTTAATCATCATAATTTGCTGAATATGGGTATGCTAGGGAGCACAGGTGAGAGTATTACAGTACCTGTGCAGAGGCACCAACACAGGATATTTTTCGAGTATTACTTCATGAATGCTGCCTCTCGTATATTAGCTCCTAAAGTAAGTGGATTTCCATCAATTATTTCTAATTATATGCAATTCCTTCCCATTAACAAAAGGTGATACTGATGTAGTCCTGTAACATAAGTGTTTAATTGTCCCAGCATTTTTCACTGTTCATTTTCACTATTTTTCAGTAAAAATAAAAGTTTTATTTCCAATCATTACTCCTATGTGACCAGAGTAAACTTCCTGAAAAATAATAACTTCAGTGGAGAAGATATATATATATCTTTACATATTTGTATCTCCCTCACAACCCTTTCTATATATACATATATCATGTGAGCAGTTTCCCCAATAATTTGCCTGATTCCTACTATAAACCAAAGAAAATTACATATATACATATCTTTTGAATTATAAGTAATAGAGAGTGAGTTAATTTATTAGAAGGATATTGAGAATTTTCAAGATTGTCTAGAGAGGCATAGAAACAGTGTTGGAAATGTCTGCAAAAGTCCCTTTCTAAGGCTGTGAAGTGAGGCCCAGCCATTATAAATTTAGTTGGAATGACCAGACCAGGACAGAGGAGAAAGAATGAATTAATTCTCTGCATTTTAAAACTTTTATTTTAAAAAATCATATTTTTAACTCTGCCAGGAAAAAATATTCTAATGAGAGTAAAAAATTCTAATGAGAGTTAATTAATCACCCCTCTTTCTTCAAGTCCTTGAGATAGAAAAAAGACTCACGGAAGGCTCACTGGGCCTTCAATGAGCTGAATGTAGACTAGGTACTCTTGCACCAGCTGCCAGTAGCAAGCAGTGGGCCAAGCATCCCTTTCTATGTCTAAAGATGGAGATGGGTTAAAAAAAAAAAATGGCCTCTGGGCTACCATGGCAAGGAAGTGGGAGCAGGAACAATTCCTAAATGTGAAAGACAGGTAGATGCCAGCAAACATGGACTATGTTTTAAAACATACAGTAAATAATAATTTTAAATGATAGTAAACTTATTGTAATATGCAGAGTGCAAACAAAAGAGAGAGGTAGGAAGAAGTTGGCAGGCAGTAGAAATCAGAGATTGCTGGAAGAGTATGGGATCCCAATTTACAGAGTCGTAGAGCTGAAGGCAGATGAAGAGAGCCTGCCATTGACAATAATTTTGTTCAGAAGTAAGCTGATACTCCAGATGGAATTACTTGTAAACTGCCACCATACATTTCCAAAGAAGGACTTGCATCCAGTTTTGTGGAGTCCCTTCTAATGCTTATTTAAATTTCCTAAAGACTGCATGCTCCTCAAAAGTAAATGAACTCCTCCGAGGGCCTACCTTCACCCACTCAGTCCTGCCAAGGCATCTGTGGCATTACTTGTTGAGGTTCCAAGAATTTCTTTAAAGCAACAACCAAAGCAGAGCAGCTGATCACAAGCAATAAAGTGCTGGGATCATGGTGGTGGTGCACATAATGTCAAGGTTAAACCCAAACCTAATCATTTTGATAAACTGACCACTTAGTAACTGGATATTAAAATATTTCTTAAAGTGAAACTCATGGTTTTCAACCACTCTATTGTAACTATACAGCAATTCTATTTATTTCATAGGCATGTGGAAAATATCACCTCTTTTATCAGCTTTTCTTTATTCCTTTAAATTGACCTAATATATTTTTGTCCTGGAAGCTTTTTATTTTACTTCTAGTTTTTGTGATCTTAAGTTAGGAAGCGTGTTTTACTTATGTTCGCGTATTTGTATCTCCCTCATCACCCTCTCTATATATACATATATCATATGAGCAGTGTCCCTACTATAAACTAGAGAAAATTACATCTTTAAGAAATCTATTAAATCCTCCAAAATGGGTCAAAGCATCAACCTCCTGCTAAAAGAGAAATATTGACCCTCATGGAAAATTTGCAAAATCTCATACTAAAATAAAGGAAAATTTTGCAATACTGAGAAAACTGTTACTTTTTTGTTTTGTTAAGTTTCTTAAGATTGAAATAAAATATTAAAAATACAAAATGTGCAAGAAGCAGATACTCTTCTATTCTGCTTACAGGCATGTAAATTGCTACAACAACCCTGGAAGAATAGTTATCAAAATTCAATACAATTATAAATGTACCTGCCCTGTGATCACCATTTCTGTTTCCAAGAATGCATCCTACAAAATGTCTATAACTAGTGCACAAAGAAAAAATATAAGAAGACTCATTAGGACATGGTTACTAATATACAAAACTGGAAACTACCTGAATGTACATCAGTCATTTATGGCTAATTGAGTGTGGTATATTTTTATTATTAAAATAATTTACAAAATATAAGAAGATGAAATTATGGCATTTGGTGGGAAAGGGATGGAACTGTAGACTATTATACTAAGTGAAATAATCCAGACTCAGAAAGCCAAAGTTTGAATGTTTTCTCTTATATGTGGAAGCTAATCCAAAAGAAGGGGGTCGGGGGATGAGAGGGAAACAGCGAGAGAAAGGGGAAAAAGGGATGTTTCCATCAAAATAGAAGAAAGAAGGAGACCACTGAAGGGAAGGGAGAAGGGATGGGATAACTGAAGAATAACAAAATGAGTCTGACCTAAGGTTTCTATGGACCTATGTGAATATACCACACAGTGAATCTTACCATCACATACATCCAAAAGATACTAACAACAATAACAGTAAATAAAACTAAAAGTAAAACAAGATAAACAGCAGAGAGAACAGTAGAGCAGAGAGAAGGGAACAGCATCAAGCAGGTAGGAGAGGGAAAAGGGGAATACTGAGTGTGCTGAATTAGAGCAAATTTTATCTCATGATTTTATAATTATGTCAAAATGAATCCTAATTCGATGTATAACTATAAAGTACTAATTAAAAAAAAAGAAACCAATTGAATGGATCATCACGTAGTGAGTTGAAAAGATGATAAAACTATATTGAAAGAAAAAGCATGATGCTTATGTTACAGGGCTAGGTCTTCCAGGAAACTGAGGCAGTGTGAAGACCATCCTTCTTCAAACTGATGCTTGTGGTGAGGTAAGAATGATTTTAGAGATGTGGCTCAGAATGACAGGCATGAGTTTATTGAAAGAATAGGAGAAGGGAAAGGGGACACTCTCAAGGGAGAGAGTGGGTTCTCTCAAAGAGGAGAGGCACTCCGTGCCTTTCCTGCAATCCAGTTTTATTGGGGATCCAAAAGAAGTTTCCAGAGAGTCCTGCCCAAGTCCACCTCTTCACTTGGGACTGCTGGCAGAATGACATCAGACTTTCAAGTACCTACTGTCATGACAACCCTAGATCACTTTGGCCCATCCTGACCAGTTCTAATTGGATTCTTAATCACAAATTCTTACAGATTTAAAAGAAAATCATACAATAAACTGTTTTTATAGTGTTAATAAATATATAGCAATGAGCTGGGAATGTGCCTTAGTGGGAAAGTATTTGCCTAGCATATAAAAGGCCATAGGTTCAATCCCTAGTACCATAAAAAACAAACAAACAAAAAAGAAAAACCCACATACCAGCATTCTAACTTATTATTTTAAAGAGAGAAAGAGAGAATTTTTTAATATATATTTTTTTTATTTTTCGGTGGACACAACATCTTTATTTTATTTTTATATGGTGCTGAGGATCGAACCCGGTACCTCACACATGCCAGGCAAGCGCGCTACCCCTTGAGCCACATCCCCAGCCCATCATTCTAACTTATAAATGATTCAGCTAGTATTTTACATATTTTTTATTGGTTGTTCAAAACATTACAATGATTTGATTCAAATGGGGTATGAATTCTTATTTTTACCATGTGTACAGATTGCAGGATCACATTGTTTATACATCCACGTTTATACATACTGCCATACTAGTGATAGGAAAGGCAGCAGAATACAACAGTATTGTAAATATTAAACAAATAATGAAGTTTAACATACAGGAATTTAGACTGTTGGAATGCTCAAGAAACGTGAAGCTATACTCAGCAATTTTACAATTAAAGAAATAATTCTCAGCAAATATTGTGTTATCTCCTAAAAATAATCCTAAGAATATTCAGCATTAGAATACCTATATTTTACTGATGATGAAACTTAGGCACAGAGAAATTAAATAACTTTCTCCAAGATTAGGATCCAAAATAGCAAAATATTATAATGATTGAATCACTAGACGGCCTTATATTCATTTAGAAAGAAGCATTAGTCAAGGAACTTGGTAGAGTGTACATACTTTAGTGTTCTTCATGGATTTAGGACACAATCGGTACTTAGCGTCACTTATGTTCCCCAACTGTCCTTTTTCAATTCCCATGCTACAAATTAATCTATAAGATGAGAAGCTTACATCATTTAATTTGTAAGAGTTCTGAGAAGATTCTAGAACAATGAGTTAAAATCTCCAAAGGTTTTCTTTACTTTATTGAAGTTATTTTGTGTATATTGGATTGCAAAATTGAGAGCATATTTCAAGTTCTGAGAAGACAAAGAATCCATTTGAACTCATCTCTTTTCAGTGTCCTGATTTCTGGCATTTCAGTCTATTCCCTAGTTATTCATTTGGTGCTGATATTTCTCAGCTATGAGTTTTTCAGTAGAGGTCAGTTAGAATATTCTGTGAAAACACTCATTAATAAGGTCCTATTCACTTGTGCATGTATATGTTTTTTAAGAGCATTATGACCTTGGTTTATTTTATTTTTCTATGGTGCTGAGGATCGAACCCAGTGCCTCACACATGCTAGACAAGCACACTATTACTAAGTCACAAGTGCAGCCCCTGTGTGTAGATTTTTGAAAACTTACATATAATATTTGAAGACAGAAAGGGAATTTAAAATAAATGATTTTCTAGCAATAAAATTTTGTGAGCATGAGATGTTTTGGAATAGACAGTTTTCTGAGTACTCCATAAAATCTGCCACACAAGCAAACCTTGGTCATACTTTTAGAGGAATCTCATTAAAGCTATTTTTTTTTTAACTCATGGCAGTGTTACAACAGGCATTGCATACCTGTCCAAAAAAAAAAAAAGAAGAATGAAATGAAATGAAAAGGAAAAGAAGAGAGAAGAGGAAGGAGAAAATAAGTCTTATAATACTGAGGAAAAACTTCATAATTTTTATTCAGATTTGATTACATTAAAATAAAGTTATAAGACTTCAATCATGTCTAATTCTTTCTTTGTCTGCTGCACCTCTACTTAATGCCTCTTCCCTTTTTCCCATGGTTGGCAACACACACACACATTTCATTAGTTGAGTTTAAGGCCAAATCTACTTGATTTGGAGTCCACATCCTTCTCATATTAGCTGTGTAGCCTTTGGCAAATTCTTTAACTTCTCTGTGCCTCAGTTCCTGATCATATAAAAAGAAAACAATAGTGGTATCCATGTCAAAGGATGCTTATGAGGATTGAGTAATTTAATACACACAAAGTTCTTAGAAGAGTCTCTGGTATATAAAAGAGCTATATAGTGGTTAGTTATTACTGTTTTACAAAGATTAAACCAGGCATGCTATAGTTTCATGTAGTTCTATAGAACACTTATTTTTAATTACATATTTTTATTATAAAACCAATACATGCTCATTACTGCAAACATCAAAAAAATACATACAAACCAAAGGAATATAAAATTCCCCTGTGTTGTAACCCATAGACAGGTAGTGGCAATACTTTAATCTTATTTTTATATGCACTTATGACATATATTATACACAAACATAAAGTGCTTTTTTCCTGATTATAAATAAGTATAGCTCTATGGAATCTCAGGTCAAGATGCTAGGCTGAGAACACTTATTTTCCAACCTTCCATGTTCTCCTATCTTCAACTGTCTGAAAATAATCCAAAATGTTGGTTTTTAAAATGTTTTAATGATCTAAGAAAACAAGTGGTAAGTCACGAACCCTTACAGATCTAGGATAAGCTTCTAAAGACAAATAAAAGGAGTCAGAAAGAATAGAGAAAAATTAAACTACAACCCTCTAAATAGTACATATAGGAAAACTGTTGAGAAGAGAATATATCCAGAAAAACTAAACCTGAGAAATCAATAAATATACAGAAAAAAAAATGGGCCCCGAGATAGAAGAATCACCTTGAGTTTGGCTTCCGAATAGCAGCTAAGCTTCTCTGGTTTCAGTCCTGGCATTCACACAAGGAGCAACAGGCCCAGGAGGCACTGGACTCTGAGAACCAGGGAGGGGCGTGCATCCTTTGTCCCAGGTGGTCACCAAGGTGAGGGAGGGAGAAACCGAGGTAACTACAGATTTTAAAGCAGGACTACCAAGAAAACCAGTTGTTAAGGAGAGAAACAACTGAGGTCCCCCAATGGCCAACCCAAACAATCCTCCCTTTAGAATCTGGAGGACATAAATTGCTAGCTATCGCAATATCAAGGTCCTCCCTAACAAAGCCTTTATCTTGTGATCTTCAGTCCCCTTACAAGGAGCCAGCAGGCTTCCAGCCCATTACAGGATAGTCTATTTTGGAAACATTTCAGTAAATTGCTGAGGGAACCAACACCACTACCCACCATAACTGAGTTCATCATTTCATAACTGAGGATGAAGGACACAAACTTATGGACAGAGAAGGACCATGAGCATTTAGAAGAGCAGACCCGTAAAACAGGAAGCCTGAAGTGACAAAGAGCCAAACAATAGTTGACATCTTTAGAATAGATGACAGGCCATTTCTTTGAGAACAAGAACAGTCTGCTACGGAAAGGGAACATTCAGAAAGCCAGGAAGTTACTAGAAGATAAAACTGATAAGAAGATCTCAATAATAGAATGGGCTTACTTGACATAATAAATCTTGGCATTGAAAATGTTCCTGGAGTGGTGAATGGGCTAAATTTAAAAATTCATGATTAGACCTATGACATTTCTAAAATTACTAAGAAGTTTTCTGATAGTAAAAAAAAAAATAAAAATAAGAGTCAGATTTATAATTAAGTAGAAGTTAGGCCAGAATGTCTTGTTATAAGGCAAGTTCTTTATGTAATAATGACTTTATATTAAGGACCCCAGGACTAGTTAGAGTATAAATACAAAAAAAAAAAAACAGCAAAATAAAAGGAATCTACATCAGGAAAATAACAAGATCATTTCCTTTTGAAATTCTCTCTCTGAAAGAATCAGAATGGACTGCAACAAAGTGAAAGAAAAAATGTACACACAGAAGAGAAATTGTGAACCAGAAAACAGCAGTTGTATAGAGAAAGCACTAAGTGGTTTTAGTTAAAACGTCCAATAAAACCCACATGAATGATTTTCTTCTTCTTAGACAGATTTGGCAAACATTTGCCACAAATGGAAGATTGATAGCATTTTAAAATAGAGTTTCTTGAAAACAAGGAAACATAGCCCAATAGGTTTATTTTTAAATAGTTTGCAGTTTACTTGATAAAACACATGTGGCCGTAAACAAATGAATGTGTTAAATTCATAAGAAACTTTTAAGACAATACATATGAAAACACCATATTCTTCCATACATTGGAAAGAAATACATGTATGTGATAATATCCAATGGAAGGAAGATGCTCAATAAGATGGAAGAATAAGTTAAGATTCTCCAAAATGCCTACCAAAATTCAGATTACACATCCTTTATCCAAGAAACTATTCTTCTATGTATGTACCTTTAGAAGTGCAAATGTATAAGTAAGGATATTAATTCCCATATTGATATCAATAATCAAATATGGGATGCCACCATAGCATCTTTTAACAAATGAAAATAATGATCTCTTAATAATGTAATATAATAATCTATATTAAGTAATATCTGTGTGCATTAGGATAAAAGTATCTTGAAAGTATCACTGAGCAAAAGCAATTTTTTTTGGCATTGCTAAATTGTGGAGGCTGGTCTGGCTCCTGAGATCCTCTTGTCTCAGCCTCCAAAGTCACTGAAATTACTAATGTGCGTCATCACACCCAGTCTGAGTAAAAAAGCAATTTGGAACCTAATAACTACTTTGATGATGGTATATAAAATAAGAAGCAGCTATAGTTTTAAGTGTATGTACTCTACTAATTACAAGGACTTCAGATCTACCTCTTGAAGCTGGAAACATAAATAGCAGCTGTTTAAGCAAATTGGGGGCTTTTGCTTTGTATGTAGAAAGAAATGTAGAGATAAACCATGCAGTATTAAAACATTGTCAGGAATCCAGCATCCAGACTTTTCTCTCTTGGCCGATTTCAAAGTATGGCCCTTGTCATTATGTTTACAAGACAGGCTGCTGACTCAGTGCCCTCTTCTCTGCACCCAGAAGTCTTGACAGAGCTTTAGCAAGGACAGTAAAAGACAAGAGGTAAAGTGGAGTGTGACCACAGAATGTTCCTACCTTTAAAAGTTTCTCCAAAACTTGACTTCTGCTGATGTTCTTCTGGCCAGATGGACCTTATACCCCTTTCCCCAGGGAAGCAATGAGAGAAGGTAATTATTTCCCTTCTCTAAGGCATTAAATAACAAGTCACTGTTTCCTATAAGAAGAAAAGTAGAAAACTAAGTGTGGAGAGTTCCCTGGGAAAACACTGGGTTATTGATTTTAGACAACTGGAGACAGAGGAGAAGAGTCAAGGCCTGAAGTATTTTGATGTTTTATACTACGTTTCTGTAGTATGAAAGATCACCTCTTCCTTTTCATCCCTCCTACCCTTTTTTCCTTTTAAGACAATCTGTTGAAGATTTATTTCCAAAGGTTTCTCTCTCTCTTAAAGCTAGTCCTGTATCCTTTTAATGTCATCTGAATGTAAGATATCAAAGCAGGACAAGAGAGTTGGAGAGATCACTAAAACTCAGCCACATTCCCATGCTTCTGCTGCTGCTTCCTGATCACCCAGCGTGTTATGACAGCATGGAGCACACTGACTGGGCACAAGAATTGTCTTCAGGCTACTCACCGAAGAGAAAAGGAGGGATTTAAATTCAGGGAAATTTGGAGAGAGATTGAATCTGGGCAGTTTGGGTCTAGTCTCATGTAGAGAACTGAGTCTTCCAGGATAAGGTGGATAAAAGATAGGTGTGAATAATAATCAATTTTTGGCAAAGTTGCACAGATTAGGCAGTTGTTGCATCTTTAACTGATGTATCATTTAACCTTATGTTAATTATGTATTTTTAGGATCTTGTTTCTTCACACAGTAGGTATGTGTGCCAATGTGTCTGGGTCATTGAGAGTTTTTTTTTTTTTTTCCTGGAGATACACAGGAACCTAGACCATTTTCTTCCCTGTAATCACATTTTAAAAATATCCATCAGTGTCACAGACCCGGAAAATAATTTCTTCATATTTACATGCACAAAGTTTTCATGTTTGTGTACAATTCATCTGAATAAAAGAACAAACTTTTTTTCACTTATATACATTAATTGGTACTAATATGCACACAAGAAAATAGCCTTATGCTCTTATCTGTCATTATTGTTTCTATTCTAAATTTTAATAATTAGATTATTATTGTTCTTTGGCATGTAATTTTCCTGTATGGATGCTTGCAAGTGTCTTTATTAAAGAAATTATAACTGCTTTAAAAGCCAAAAGCATAAAATTCTTGATACAAAATAAGAATGTAATTTAATAAAGTATTGAGGAAACATACAATTTTACCAATGTTCAATAGTTTGAAGGGAACATGGAGGAACTATTTATCTTTCTCTGATTATTGTCTCATTCATGATTTTTTAAAGATGCTTAAGAGTTTCATGATTAAGAGAAACATTATCAAACTGTATTCATTTTTTATTTAAACTTAGTGTCTTCAAGATCTTTGGCAAAGATTCAGTTAATGCTTTTTATCTCATAGGTGAGAAAATGATATACTTGGCCAATACTATATCTTTGACATGAGTGCAGCTCTATCAATATTATTATAATTAATGATTACATCATGCTTTAGCATAGTACAGAGATAGTTGTATTAACATGCACCACACACCATTGTGATATCAATACTCATTTTACTGTTCAGATTTTTTTAAAAGCTAATAGCTGTCAAAAATACCCATTATAGGCTAGTCTATAATTTGTAGAAGTCAAGTAATACATTTTTTCTGAAGGTATAATGGATGCTCCATGGAGCAATTATTTTAGAAAGACAACTTCATCTCAGCTGTCTCATGCCAGCAGAACTATTTAAGAGCCCGAGATGCATAATTCAACATGGAAGGGCTGTCAGAGTTGAGAATACCTTTAAATTATAAAAACTTAGCACGACGAGTCAGTTATAATTATAATGGAAATGTAGTTTTCTGTCATTTTATCATGGCAAACATCTCTCAAGAAGCAACTTTGTGTGTTAAAATATTTTGGCAAAGTGACTTTTGATTCCAAAGGGATACAGATTATCTGGTTTTATACCTGAATATTATTCTTACAAATTGAGTTTAACAGCCTGCACTGCTTATAATGGCAAACATAAGAGTGTCATTAAAATCCCATTGGAAAATCTTTCAGGGAGACCACAGGCTATAGTAACTCACTAAGGCAGGTCAGGTTATACATAAAAATATATTATTTTAATAGCAAAATATGACAGGCAGTTCTTCATCTGACATCCAATTATTTTACATGGCAAAAATATGAATATAAAAATGTCTGTCATTTCAGACAATCTTTTTTTTTCTTAGCAAATGTTTACATGATTGAAAATTAAAGTTCTAATAGTTCAAGATTCTCCAGGATACGTGGCCTTTGCCTTTGATGATTTTACCCCCAATTTTGTAGACACCAGGTGGTGGTCTTGCCTGCCTTCTGTTTTTACTTTCACAATGCTTTTATTTTTGTAATAAGATTTAAAAAGTAATAATAAAGTTGTTTTTAAGAAATTTAAGCTACTATGTAAGAGCATGGAATCATATTCTCCTTTAAATTCTAATAGATGGAATATTAAAATGAGCTCAGTTTCCATAGTAGTATTCTACTTAGTATGAATAACGTGGATTACACAGATCACTGAATTTTGTAAATTGACATGAGAACCATTCTCTAGCATAATGAGTATACATTTTAAATTTATTTAAGACTTTTTTATATTTATCATGAAAATAAAATATTTTTTTTCCAAATAATTTGAGTAAACTTTGGACACTTATTTCCAAAAATGAGTCAGCTGAGTCAGAAGTCTTCATTTCCTCAGTACATTTATTGAGTTTTTACTATATATATGTATCACTCTTTCCAATTTGTACTTGAAACCGAAATATGAATAATTTCTCAATATTACTCAAAATATTAAATTTTTCTTAGTAAAATGCTAAGAAAAAACTATAATGAATCCATATATACTGAGCAAAAATTGTAACAACTCAAATACAGATTGTATTTTCAAATCTGTAAATGTTTGTTGAGCAAAAGTATATCTGAGATATTTTTCTAGCCACTGGAGATGTATCAATAAGAAAGGATTAAAATGTTTCTACCATATGATTGTGTTATTTATCTAATGAAAAAGTAGGAAGTTTGGTGAGCTAAACACAAGCTTCAGAGATAATAAATATATTTAACTCAGATTTTTTATCATAAGGCTTTCATATTTTCTTGAAGACATTATTCAATAGAAAAAGAGAGCTTGATTAATACACTTATTTTTAAAGATACAAGAAATGAAAAATCACTACCCTTACCTTAAGAAATTTCTGAATGTAATTAAGAAATTAAAGTGTTTTTGTTGTTGTTGTTTTTTTTTCTTAGTTTATGCTAGATGCTTTGGTTTTTGTTATATCCCTTTGCTTACACAATAATATTAGGGATTTCATTCATTCTGCAGGTTAAAAATTAAGAATTAAATACATAAGTAGCTTTTCTAACAATTTGTAAGTTTTTTCTTTCTTTTTAAAGTAATGAAATGCAAGTATTTCTAATACTCTAACTTCTCTGAATTATTTTTAGAAAATTTTCACAAATTAAACAACCTGAAATTATATTTTCAGACACATTATTTAATTTCTCTCTAGAGAGTATCATGAGTTTTCCAAGAAGATATTTTATAAAATGATTTAAGTTATATTTTTCCTTTTGTTCTGCATTGACTTTCTACTTAAAAAAAAATATATATATATATATATATATATATATACACACACACACACACACACACATATGTACATTCAGAGTTTTTTAAAAACATCTCATCAAGGATTTTGGATAATTATAAAATGCCAAACTAATACCCTGTCCCCTATTTGCCTACTATAAACAGGATTATATAATACTTGCAATCAGTAACTGATTTTTTCTATATCGAGATATAGATATAGCTATAAATGCTTTGCTGTTCATGTCCAAAATGGTACAATGTTATAGACATTGTAACGCACTGATTTCTTTATCATTACCAGAATTAAGTGTACTTTGCTGAGAAATTGAATGTAGTTACAGCATTATTTTTATTGTATCATGGAGGTAATCATTATCTAGAAAATAAGGAATAATGCATTACAGTAATGCACCACACATATGATTACTTTTAGTATAATGCAGTATAATGCTTAAATTAATTCCAAGCTACTTCCTAATTTTATTTCAGTACCACTAGATCTCAAGTCATTGGAAAGGAGAATATAAAATGTAACCAATATTATATTTGATTCATTTTGACTACATCATGAACTGCTATAACACAAGAAGGTTCTGAAAATGTTAATTGCTTCAGAAGAAAATCTAATCATTTCTTTGGTCATCATTCTGAGTAAATGAATGGAATTCAGAGCTGACAGTAATATGCAAAGTTCTGTTTGTTTGGTTTGGGTGAAAGAAAATTTTAAGAAAGGAATGAGTAGAGCAGAAGAAAAGAGATAGTGGGAAACAGATACAAAATAGTAGTGTGATTTCACAGGGTACATAAGAGGCAAGAAGAAAAGAGCTTATGTGTGTGTTCAGCAAATTGGGAAACTAAATAGGCAAAGCTCTCAGTTTAACTTTTAGATTTACCTTTTTTGTATTCTTCTCTAATATAACAGTTCAAATGGGGACTTAAAATTAATGCTATAAATACAGCCTTTTAATACAGTGCTGCAATGTGCAGAATATCACATTAGGTCTTTCTAATGAGTCAACAAAATTTTTAAATTGCCCTCTAATACTCTAAAATTAAGAAATTCAATAATAATTAATAATAAATATATGCATTTTAATAGAGGAAGAGTTAGTTGCACAACTTTTACCGTGCCAAGCTTACTATTTAGCTCCAACTGTGAGGCAGAGTGTTTGTGGTGTGGAATCCTGTCAGTACATTTCTCCAGTTTGAAGACAAGGATGTGGTTTATTCATAATTTCATCAACTAAAGGGACAGTGTGTCAGTATTTTCATCTAGGTATAGAATTTTACCAAATATTGCTAACATAATTTTCTTTCTCTTATTCATCTGTTTCTTTACTTTTGCTGTATATCTCTCTGTTGATCTCTTCCTTCTTTGTTTGACCCTCACAACACTAAAGTAAAACCCAACTATTAATTCAATGGAATTACATACTCATATTCCTAAGTCCAAAACTGTTAAGTATAGAAGTAATGTTTTTATTCTGCTTTACTTGTGAAATTTGCTTGTATATTATTAACTGTGTAGTTAAATTGATCTTAAAATATGTTTGATCCCAGTTTATTTAGCATTAGGAATGTCATAGAGTGTAGATTATAAAATATCAAATGATTAAAAATGTACTTTTGATGAGAGAGTGATATTTACATCACAGAAATTTCAAAGATGTTAAGGTGATTGAAACTATCTGAGTGTGTCACATTTTGGATGACTGTCAACTAACACTGCCCTCAGAAGACCTAATCATTATACTCCACCGCACTTTCTTCTTAAGTAATGTAGTCCTCTAAAACATTTTTTTAATAATTGTAAATGTCCAGAATAATATACATTCAAGCAGAAAACTTAGAAAATACCTAAAGGCTCAAACACCACCAAATCACCTGACACCTTACTTTACCCCCAAAATGATTTATATTGTTCTGTGTGGAGCTTCCCATTCATACATAAGGCATGAGTGTGGGTTTATGCATAGTTTACATCTCTGAGAGTTTTTTAGCTTGGACTTTTCAATGTGTAGAGAAAAATAATGAAAATGCTTTGTTCCTAATCAGTGTTCAAATGAATGGAAAGAGACAAAAATAACATTTATAGTTGAGTGTCAAACAATGAGGGAAATTATTTCCCAAGCCATCTTCATAGTAGAGAGGATGAATAGTTTGAACATAATGTGGTTCAGAAAGGGAAGAGAAGTTTGGGAGAAGAGATGGCAGCAGCAGATTAAAACCTTGGATTCTAAGTTCACTGTTTATTTTGATGGCTGTCTGATTTGGAGACATCTTTTTGTGGGTGAAGTGAATGTAGCAAGTATTCTTTGTTGTACCCAGCTTTCTTTATATCCCCCAAAGTTTCAGGCTCCGTGTGTTGTTTAGATTTTCTCTCTCCCCCGATTCCACTTTCTTTGCTTCCCTCTACCGATGTACACTTCATAAGCTCACATAACTTTTTAATAAGAACTGTTACAAAAATTCACAAGTACCTAAAAAAACACTTGTGGCTTGAGGGCTGGTAAAACAGTTATGTGGGCTGAGCTGAGGGAGCAGACCGATCTACAGGGAACCTAATGCCAGTCTAACGTTCTAAAATCAGTAGTTTTAACCCGAATTTCATTTTATAAGACTATGTTAAAGCCAGACCCTGGAATCTCCTCATAACCAGGCCCAGCCTTTCCCTTTCTTCCCTTTTCACAAAGACTTTATGATCTAAAAAATGTCTTGGTCCAATATTCGTAAATTCTATTAGCAGAGGCATTCTTGCACTTACGTCAAGTTATACTGCATATAAATGGAGGATAAAAAGATTACCAGATTATAAATCAAACAAGAGTTTCTGGCAATATAAATCTCAGCTATGTCAGGCTCTCGTGTTAATGGGATTGCAGAATTCCATTGGCCAGTAAGAATTTAAATTCTGTGTTAGAGACCTCTTTAATTTTTCACAGAACTCCTTTGGTAAAATACTGAAACATAAAGTGGAAGGTTTGCTCACAAATTTGTATTAAGTCTTAATGTTGTTTTCTAACACAGTTCCAGAAAATATCACTGTCATTTGAAAATACATGATAATATCCACATTTCACAATAAAAAGATAGTCTCAAAACTCATGTAGCTCTCTTATCACTTAAACGAATGCAGCTAAATTGTGTTACATACAAACTAGATAGTATATGCAACATTGAGATGAATAGTGTGATGTCGTCAATGGATTAGAATCCAATAAGGCAAAGTCAACCTAACCCATATGTTCAGGCTATTCAATCAATTCACACAATTATGTAAAATTTTTGTGTTTGAGATTATGTATCTTATATATACATAAATGCAGAATTAATGGTTTTTGGAATTAACATGGGTTAAGCAGTTGTGTTTGGATGATAAGGATTTTCTTTATTTCTAAATATGTACCTAATATTGACACACATGGTGGTGTTAAATTGATTTATTAAAATTATATTTAGTACATAGTGGTTATATATTGTGGATTTGGGGATGATAAAAATAATTTTTAATGGAAATTTTGAAAACAATATTTTTCTTTAAAATAATATAGATATTAACTAATATATTGAATATTAATTCATTCATAATATTATATTTCATGAGCAGCAAAAAATTATAAAATGTGTTTATGCTAAAAAGGAAGCACAGATTTCTACTTCAGTAAGAACTGAAGCAATTATTCTTTCCCTGCAACCATTAGTGATCAAAAAACACTACTGCTGAATCTTTTACCACATTCTCTATATAAAGTAGCACGTGACTGGATACTGTCCATCCACACAAGGTCATACTGAGGTAATCTTTCATTTTATTCTCAGATATCCGACCACCACAGACAATACAGCCCAGATCTCTCAGTGCTTAAGAACAATGACCCTGACGTCAAAAATTCATTATAAGAGGAAATGGATCTCAGAAAGCAAACTTTTCTGACTCCTTGGCTCCCAGTATTCCCTTTTATCTTTTAAAACTGTTTTAAAACTACACTTTAAATCAGGGCAGAAAACATTCATTACTTTAGGTAGGATCTATGTTGAGTCTTGGGTGTAAAATGCTTTTAAAGAACTGATTTCCCTCAACTTGGTGTTCTCCTACATTATTGTAGGCCCCAAGAGACCATTCTCCAAAAGTGGAGTCTGGCACCCATATCTTACTAGCAAATATTGAGTATAATATAACATAATCATGAATGGAAACAGTTTCTGTGGTTTATGTATTTACAGTGTATTTAGAAACAGAGACCATATTTTAGCAGACTTTTTTAATGGAACTTTTTGACATGGCCACCAGGAATAATAAGGAGTATGTCAGACATTGAAAATGAGGAAATGTACAGAAAACCAAGGAGAAATAATAGGTAATAGCATCAGGTAGGTGCCAAATTATGGTGGCTGCAATAGCACTGAAGGAGCTATCATGTGGATAGAGCAGAAAGAGACATGAGGAAATTTATGTTTCATGGTGATGTCTCTGGGAATAATGTGTAAAGTAGAATGAGGAACTGAACTCAGAAACAGTCATTGGGCAATTATTACAAGAAATCATAAAAAAGATAATAAGAGCCCGATAGTTAGAATGAGAACTCAGAGGAGTTAGATTCAAAAATCAGTTCTGCAGAGAACATGGGGGTGATGATCTCACCATTACTCTGTCCTGTCATCTGTTGATGTGGGAATGCATACTGCCCAGAGCTTAACTAAAGTCAATATATTAATGGTACAGCTTATTAGATATGTAACCGTGGACAAGTTATTTCATATTTCTCTTTTTTTCCTGTGTTAAAAGCATTCACACCTGATAGTGGTTGCAAATAAAAGTTGTTTTAAAGCTAGTGTGGATATTTTGACTTTATTAAATTTGCAGAAAAAAATCATATTCATACAGCCCATTTAGGTAAATTTGATTATAATCTATAAACTATGGAGGAAGCACACAGCATATGCCATAATGTTATTCAGGCTCCAAGTTGGTGGTTCTCCAGAAACTTGAAAATGGTATTCCTGGGATAAAGGAATTTTGAGGAATCAGGATATTGGAATAGAACACAAAAGTCATTTTTAAAGAAGATTCCAGGTGATTCTAATGCACACCTTAAACTGATTATCACTGCTGGAAGGGTTTCAGTTCAATAAATCTCAAAATTGAACATGCATAAAAATCACATGGGAAACCTGTTGAAATTCACATTGTGATTCAGTAGACCTGGGGTGGAGTCTGAGATTCTACATTTCCCACGAGATTGCAGTGATTGGCTCATAGCGGGTAAGTGGACTGTTTTAGTCAGCTTTTTCACTACTGGCATGAGAAAAACAATTTTAGAGGAAGAAAAGTTTATTTGGTGCTCACGGTTTCAGTGGTCTCAGCCCACAAATAGCTGGCTTCATAGCTCTGGACCCAGGAGAGGCAGAACATCACGGTGCATAGATGTGGCAGAAGAAAACAATCCAGAATGTGGAACAAGGAAGCAGACATAGAGAGACACTTTTCTTTCCAGACACAAAATATAAACCCAAAGCTTTGCCCTCTGGGACCCACCTCCTCCATGCATACCCTACCTGCCTACAGTTACTACCCAGTTAATCCCTAGCAGGGGACTAATGCTCTGATTGAGTAAAGGCTCTCATAACCTAACCATTTTACCTCTGAACTTTCTTGCATTGTCTCACACATGAGATTTTAGAGGACACCTCACATATAAACCATACCATGGAACAAATTTTAAGTAGAATCTATATGATTGAGAGTGAAGTGATTGCTAAAGACTAGGAAATCTGACAGTTGAATGGGCTAGATGTCAATGGTTGGGGATTTCATTTCAGATGAAAAGAAGGGGATGAACAAGGAGTATAAATGGATGATGCATGCAGAACAACAAGATTTAATGCACAATTAGATTTTGAGGGAGCAGTAGAAGATAAAACTGAAGCATGGGGGATATAAGAGACCAGAAATCTTTGGAGAGATTTTACTTCTGATTTAGAAAGAAACTGGTAAGCAGTGTGGATCTGAGGCACACTGAACTATGGGGAAGAGAACTGGATTTTAGAAAGATGCCTCCATGGGAAGTCTAAATACACAGAATCAGAAATGAGAGTTGAAGTAAGGAAGGGGTGAATGGCAGTCTTTCCCTAATAATAAAGGGCCTGTGGCAAGAGAATAAATGGAAGTGTAATTTTTATAAATAGTTGCAATAATTATAATAATAAATAACATTAATTGATTTTATATATGCCAAGTGCTCTGATAAACACTTCTGGCTGATTGTATAATTTCATTCTCATAATGAATCTGTGAGACAGGTAATATTATTCTAGTGCATTGTTTGTGAAACTAAAATAATTGGAAAATTAGTATCCTGCCCAAAGTTACAGAACTGAGTAAATTCAGAGCTGACTGATCCATTATTTCACTCATTGCCAATTTTTCAGAGACATCACACTACCAATTCAACTTTAAAAAAAATTCAAATTACCAGGTTTATAATTTTTTACTGATACACTATTAAAATATGAGTTTTAGTGCAAACTGAGTAAGCTACTACAAATTTGTTCAATCTCAGCTGAAGATACAGAAATACTGTGCATGCATCAGTTTGTGAAATCATACAAGTCTCAATATTTGTAAAGGTTTATATATAATCATTTAGAAACATATCTTCCAAAATAATATTGATTTATTGGTATTAGGATTATACTATCAATTTAAACTGGAGCACATAATTCCACAGAGAATTTGTTCTTACACTTTAATCATAAATGTATAGTAGTATTATAGTATTAATGTATTATTATAATATACAGTAATACATTCATGCTTAAAGTGTAGGAACAAATTCTTACACAAAATTTTTAAAAAGTTCTGATATAAACTGATTAAACTGAGCTGTTACAAGGCCCAGGAATCAAAAATGTTCACAAGAAACTTATGTAAATAAAATATTATCCAAGAAAACCTGTTTGAGAAATACTACCTTAGATCAACAAATTCTACAAATGGTGATCATTTTAAGACACCTTTGGCAACAGTTTTCTGAAAACCATGATCAACCTAATAGCAATGTAGATACCTTTACCCTAAGAACCAAGATGATTTTTCTGTATGTCATGTATATAGTAAAAGATAGCTTAAATAGTCAAACTCTTCTAACTAGGTAAAGTAGCTACATAAATTGTATCCTGCATGCCCCTGAATAATGCTGCCATGAGGATACAGGGAGAGAGTTACCACTGTCATTTTCCTATATAACAACAGCTCTCAGACAGTTTTATTTCTACATGAAGAAGAAAATAGTTTGGGACAGAAATGTTCTCAGATTTCTGCATAACTTGCCTGTCCAAGGCAAATATTTTCTCGAAAAATTTCTTCTGGTCATCCGAGTTCTGCAGTTTCTTCATTAAACTCGAGTCTCTGGGCCACAGATTTCTACTGGGTATGAGAATGAAAGCAATTCACAGAACAATCTCCAAAATAAAATGGTGACACCTTAAGTGTGAAATCAGGATAAAATTTCATTAATTCAAACACAAATAACAGTAGACAGGACAGACTCTTGTCTGAGCATTGAGCAGTTGTGAGTCCATTGTACATTTTGCCAATGATAGAATAACACAATTGTATAAATTCTACTTCATTGTGATGCTTTTTAGGCAGAAATTGAGTAGAATTTCGCTTCTGAGGTTTAGCTATTATACATAACAAAAAATGGGAAGAAAGAGATGAGACTGAAAACTTTTTATTTGTCTGACAGCAATGGTGTTTAAAGCATTTAATGATTAGAAACTTGAAAAAGACAGAGTACAGGAAATTGTCATTGAACTATAAGCTATATCTTTTCCTACAACTCACAAGGCCAAATAATGTCAGATATTAGAAACACAAAAATAAAGGTAAAAGGAAAATCAGTGCCTGAAGATGCTTCTCAAGATGATAAATTTAAGATACCTCTAAAAGTCACATGGTAGGGCTTTAGGAAAATTCCTGACAGCTCAGAGAATACTTGAAAGAGAAACAAAATGAAAAATATCCCCAGGAATCAGAGAAAGATAAATATAAAGTAGTGATTCAAGGACAACAAGAACTTATTGCCTTCTGATTTTCCTCACAATAATACTTTTTTTTTTTTGCTGATTATTATAAGAAATAAATGTCAATGAGACCATCTGGCAGAAGTTGATTCTGCTGGGTTGGTAAAAATTTGAAGGATATTTTTTTACTTGAAAGGTTGGCTGAGAGTTTATAAATATGGTTTCTGGACAGATTGAAAACAAATGAGCTTCAGTGTAAGACATTTCAAGGCATGTTTTATGTTTTCTTGATCTATGAACAATCAGATATTTAATGTTTAACTAGGCATGGGATTATTTATTGGGAAGGAGGGAAAAAAATCAACTCTGTTTTATAAGAAAAAGTGCAATGGGAAAGTCCTTTGAGTACTGTGTTATGTTACAAAGTATTTCCAACAAAAAGGTTTCACTAGGTGCTTACAAATGTGTGCTCTACATCAGGACATACCACTAGAATAATTAGAACACACTGAGAAGACATGACCCTCGACAATTCAGGGGGCTGAAGAGGAGGGAGGCAAGAAGATATTAAATCATGTTTCCTTCTGTCGTTAACAATTATATATTCAGGCTCCAATTCAATGTTTAATATATCATCAGGCGGTGGTGGTGGGGACGCAGGGGCGGTGGCGGAGGACGCTTGGGTGGCGGTGGGGACATGGGGTGGGCTGGCTGGGAAAGAGCCTTTTCCTGTTTTTGGGTTTGTACTCCTGACTTCTGAGCGAATGTGTTAAAGTTTGAGGGTTAAGTTGCTTAGGAAAAAAAGGATGAGACATTAGGAGAGGTGAATTGTCGCCCGCCAGGGACTGTGGGTGGCAGTGAGGGGGAAGCTGGCCCGTGTCATTCTCTTGGGTCTCTTCAGGCCCCCACTGGAGGGTGCAGCTGGTGCAGGGTGGGGGGGCGTCCCTGGCTCGGGTGTCAGCAGAGTCAGTTTCCCTGTCCCTGGACCATTGCCTCGTGGGCCCTGGGGGGTCAGCCCGTCCCTCCCGGGCGCTGACTGTTGTTGTCTCCACAGGCCTTCCTGCACCGCATCCGGCAGAACGCGGCGGACTCCGTGGAGAAGGGGCTCACGGACGAGAACGTCAAGGTGGGACGCAGAGCTGCTCCCCCCCCCCCGTGGAGGGTCTGCTGCTGGCCATTCTGGGAGGGCAGGTCACCTGCTGGCCCTGGCTTGGTGCTCCCCACCCTTCTCCCATGTCCCTGGAGGACTCCCGGGGCTGTGAGCGGCTGGCTCGGTCCTGCTCCAGTGCGGGACCCTCCCTGGCCCCGCGGCCCCCGTCTCCCAGCTGCCTGGGTCTGGCGCCGGCTCCGACCAGCAGAAAGTCCTTTCCCAAGGGCCCTGGGAGCCCGGCTCCTGCAGCTGCCTCCCGCCCGGGCTGGGCAGCGGGGTCAGGGGCCGGGGAGTGGTCAGGCAGCTCTGTCTTGGCAGAGGCTCAGGAGGCCGAGGAGGAGATCAATGGCCTTCTGTGTGGCACCGGGCCTCCCGCGGGCCTGGCTCTGATGTGACCTTGCTCTCTGGGAAGCCGCTACGCAGTCCCTGGAACGGTAAGGCCCTGGTCTGAGGGGACCGTGGGCATCTGAGGTCCCAGCCACGTGGCCAAGGAAGATGCCCGCCCCCTCCAGGTGTCCCTGCTCGACTGGACGGGGACCTCGATGTCTCTGAGATCACATTGTGCCTAGGAGAGCTGAGGCTCACGGTGGCCCGGGGACGGCTGGGGGGAGTGTTGGGGTCCCTCTCCAGGTCCCCTCCTTAACCTGCTCCCTGGGCACACTGCTGAGCACGGCGGGGGTTGGGTCTGTCTGTGGCATGCTGTGGTGACTTCACGTCCCGTCTCCGAGTGTTAAGACCCTGCTCTCCGTGAGGGCGAACCGCCCTGCAGTGAAGGCCCAGGGACGTGTGCCACCGGCCCAGGTGAAGGCAGGAGCATCCTTGTCCCTCTACACAGTCCTCCCTCTCAGAGTGCACACTGGCTCCTGACGCCATCGGTTGGCGTCGCCTGTCCTTTCGGGTCCGGGTCTTGCCTTCACGTCGCCTGGGAGCTGCCCTTGGTCTGTGTGGGGCCCGTGATTTTTCATGGCTCTGTAATACTTCACACAGCCCTCCTCCAGGTTGGGTGTGCGCACTGTTGCAGTTGCTGGCTGTCGTGACTGTGCAGGCGGCTTTCGGGTGGACGTTTCTCATTTCCTTTGGGTTCACACTCCAGCCCTTCCTTACAGTCACCGAGGGCCTTAGGAGTGGGTTCAGCCCGTGAGCGGACGTGCTGGAGGGACCCGGCACTGCGGGCTGGGGCTGCCACAGCCACTTCCCGTGACGGGCGCCCCGGGCACCCCCACCATGGGGGTGGGACTCCTCTGCTCCCTGCAGTATCCTCTGGGTCTCTGAGCCCGGCACACAGTAGGTGCTCAGAAAATGCCGGAGGGAGCAAGACTGCTGCCTGTGCTCATTTCCACGCTGGGGTTTGAGCGGAGGGAGCACCTTGCTTGCTCAGCACTTAGACTGACAAAGACACTTGTGCAATAAACAGAAGGAAAATGGAATTTGTGAAGTTTAGATCAGAAAGATCTTTCCTGGTCCTTTCCGGAGACCTCTACAGTTGCCAGTTTATATCACCACCTAAAAAGTCTCTGTTCCCACCAGCATAGATAGGAGGGGCCATTTTTGGTGCTGTTTTACACAAACAGGACCCTAATGGACCCTGTTCGGCACCTGGATTCCCCTCCCTGCCACACACTTAAAATCTATATGAGGATACGATGGGATTCTGTGTGTATATGTATCCACAGGTTCTTTTTTCAGGTGCATAGTATTCCTGCCTGTGGAATGTATCTTACTATAATGTGATTAACTGGTTCCTACAGGTGGACATTTGTTCCCAATTTTTTTGTTAATGCCAGTGAGGCTGCAGCACAGTCACTTGGCTGAGCCCCCAGACTCCCATCTGGGCACTGTGGACACTGGTGCCTGAACGTCTGTGTTCTGTGCCCCACAGTGGCATGCCTGGTCTGTGACTGCAAACACCAGTAGCACTCTCCTCTTTGTCCCACAGTTTGTGACAGCCCAAAACGTCCCCAGACGTGCCAGATGTCTGTCTCTGGGTGGCAAAAGTCCTCTAGCTGGAAATGACTGAGAGGCTACAGTTTACAGTGTGGAATTACTGTGTCAGGTTGCATTTCACCCTCTGGGTGGAGGTGAGGGAGCAGGTGGCCCCATGTGGGGTGTCTGCATGGCAGGTTCCAGACCCCCAGACCGCGTTTCCTCCCTGTGTTGGTGTGGACACGTGCCGCTCAGTCCTGGGGCTGGCGCGCACTGGCATGTGAGTGTGACGGGCCAGGGTGGCACCCTTGCCCCTGGGGCTTGCTGGCCCATGGCACTGGGGTGCTGGTCCCTCACCCGCAGGCTGGGGGTGAGCTGGCTGACATGACGTGACCGTGACGTGACCGTGATGACCATAACGACCTTAGCTCTGGGCCGGTCTCTGCCCATGCACACAGGCTGCCTGCTCGCGCCCACCTTCTCGGGGCGGCCGGGCAAGCGGGAGAGCTCCCGTCTCCCTGCAGGCTCTGGTGCCCGGAGCGCTGTCTCCTCGGGCGCGTGGCTTTCCCTGGGCCCTGCTGACGCGGGGGCCTCTGCTTGCTCGCAGATCCTCTTCTCCAACATCGAGGACATCCTGGAGGTGCACAAGGACTTCCTGGCCGCCCTGGAGTGCTGCCTGCACCCGGAGCCGCAGTCTCAGCATGAGCTGGGCAACGTGTTCCTCAGATTCGTGAGTACCTGCCCAGTGCGGACCCTGCCCAGCACCCTGGCCGGTGCCCCTGCAGGCCCATCTGGGAGGCGGGCCCTGGTGGGCTGCTCCTCCCAGGCACAGTGGGCAGTGGGTGGCCCCTCTCCACTTCCTGAGGGATGTGGCCTCTTGCTGAGTGGCTGTGCCCTGAGGTCCCATAGCCAGCTGGCTGAGAGCCCCTCTGCCACAGAGTGGCCAACAGAGGCAGCCAGCGGCCGAGAGCACAGATTGGCCCAGACACACTGGGTTTGAACCAGGCTTGGCCACCCACTGGCCAGAAGGGCACCAGGTGCCTAGTGCTGCTTGGGCCGCAGGTCAGAGAGGCTGGGCTGTCCTCCTGGGCACTGTGGGGCTGGGCAGCCGCAGGCTCAGCTCTCCGTACCTCCTGTTCTGTGTGCTGTGGGGCGTGGCGTGCAGGGCTGGGTCACCTTCTGGGGAAAGCATGAGGGTTCGTCCCTCTGGGGCCAGCAGCCGAGGCTCACGTCCCTTCAGTGCTGACCAGCCAGGGACCGCGGTGTCACCGCACCCTGAGGCCTTTGTCTCCCACTGTCCAGCACAGGGAGCGAGGGTCCTGCTGCCCAGGCTGGGGGGGCAGGGAGGAGTCACTTGAGGTGAAGCCCTGGGAGCTGGCCAGCCCTGAGCCCATGTCCCGTGAGTGGCAGCTGGGGGAGGGCATTGGAGGAGGTGGCATTGGGCTTGGCCGTGACATGGTGGCCCGGCTGAGAGCGGAGTAGCTGACTTTAGCAGGAATGGGGGCGGCTCCGCAGGTGCGTGCGGGGCTCGTCTCCTGCCCGGTCTCCTGCCCACACTGAGGGCTCACAGGGACCCTCGGGTCCCTGCTGGGGCGCTCAGCTGTCCTCCCCGTCACTCCCTGGGATTCCTGGGGAGGAGGAAGGGGTGCACGTGGCACCCTGCCCGCCCTGCCCAGACCCCTGTGGAGACGTGTGAGACCGGTGCTGCCAGGGCCTGCTCGCCAGCCGTGGTGGTGTGCGCACCCTCCCGGCACCCAGCACGCAGTGCGCGGGGCTGTGGCGTCCAGCTGAGTCCCGCCGCCTGGCCGCAGCCCGGCCCTGCTGCTCCCTGCTCTGTGGCCCTCGAGACTTCCCCTCTCACTGCCTGTGTCCCCCTCTGTCCCTCGGGACGGTGACACCGCCGTGCAGGTGGTCGAGAGAGGTGGCCCAGGCAGTGTGTCCTCACCCATGTCAGGCTCTGGGCGTCACCGTGTCCCTGTGATCCTGGGCTCTCTGCTCCCTGGAGCCTCTCCTGAGCTTCTCTGGGCTCAGCTGCAGAGTCCCCGGGCCGCGGGCTGCTGGGCCACACCCGGGTGCTCGGGGATTTCACAGGAGTCCCCAACCTCAGTGGCCTGTCCTTCCGCCTGACAAAGCTGCTGTGAGCCCCAGACAGGAGGACAGGTGCCCGGGGCTGGGACAGACACCCTGAGATAGGACGGATGCCCCGGGCTGGGATGGACGCTCAGGGCCAAGACGGGGTCCCTCGGCGCCCCCGGCCTCCTTGCCCCTCTCCTAGATGGAGTCCCCTCACCGCTCAGGGCCCTCCCTGACCGGCCACACTGGCTCCTCCTCGCTGTTCTGGAACACTCCAGCCCCTTCCCACGGGTCTCAGGGTGTGAGTGCCCTCGGGACCCTTCTCTGCCAGCCCTTCCCGCTGCCCTTACGGTGGGACTCCCACCCGAGGAAGCAGGAGCCTCAGGTCCCAGTGACGTGGCCGTGTCTGCCCTCCCCGAGCCCCGGGGTGTTCTTTGGGGATGAGGCAGGTAAGACTTAAAGGGGAGGTGAGCACCGTCCCTGGGAACGGGAAGTGGGTGGCTCTTGCTGTGACACCTGCGGGATCGGAGCCCAGCACCACATCTGCGGGGCCTGCCCACGCCCTCAGCCGGAGGCCTGCGCCCTGCGTCCTCAGGTGGAGGCCCCGGGGACGGTGGGAACCTGCCCGTGCCCACCCAGGGCCTCCTTGACTAATTGGATCCTGGGAGGGAGCCGGCCTTCTCGGCCTGAGTCAGTGTTTTCAGTTCTAAATCATTTTCAATTTAAAACGAGGAGCCCTCGCCCCCTCTTCCCGTGCCGGGGCGGCTGGGTTGAGTCACCGTCTCAGGGTTTTGAAAGCAGCTTGTGGGCTGTTCTGGAAGCTGGAGAGTCACGTGCAGGTGGCCGGGACAGTGGCCCGGGGTGAGGCTGCTCCGGCTCCCACGGCCTCAGCGGATCCGGAGGCCCTGGGACGAGGCCTCAGGTTGTGCCCAGGTGCATCAAGGTTGCGGGCTCCCCACGTGACCGGGCGAGGGACAGGTGTCAGCCTCATGCCCATGGCTGTCTGTGGCCTGGAGGGGACTTGGCTGCCACCACCCCACTCTGGGGGGGGACGTGCCTCTGCCCTCAAGGGTGAGGGCTGCCTGGAACAGCACAGCAGCCTCCACAGGGGGGCTGTGCCCCAGGCCCCCGGCCCCCTCTGCAAGGCCAGCCTCGGGGTGGGGAGGGCACGGCTCGGGGGCTGGAACAGAGCTCCAGACGGGCTGTCCAGAGAAGAGGGGGCCGGCTCCCAGACCCGCCCGGTGCCAGCCCTGGCCAGGGGGTGGGGAGATGCCCTCACCTCCTTACCCGCCAGCCTGGCCACTAACTCCTGAGTCCATCACGGATGAGCACTGAGCAGCCCTTTCTTTGTGCTGGGTGCTGTGCTGAGTAGTTGGTACATTAGCTCATTAAAACTTCCCAACAGCCCTTAAGGGCAGGTGCTGTAACGACCTGTTTCTAGGTGAAGAAACCAAGGCCCAGGGGGAGAGGGCACAGGCCAGGTTCCAGAGCCGCGGAGCCTCAGGGCTGGGTTAGGGCTGAGGCATCCTCGCTCTGCAGTCGGTTTTCCACATCTCCTGAGACGCACAGCAGGCACCTGCCGGCCACGGGGCACCGTGCCCACTCTGGGTGTCTGACCTGGATGAGACGGACTTGTTCTTGGCTGCAGGAGGCTCACGGGCCGAGAGCTGAGGGCACATTACCAGGTCATTCAGGTGGCCATGCAGATGTGGCCAGGAGAGGCTGACCCCACCTTGAATCCGGAGGCTGGGGTCGGGCTTGCTAGACTTTGCAAACACAAACGCAGTTCCCCGAGGCCACGGGGACGTTCAGGGCACCACGGAACACGCCTCCACGCGTCCACGCGTCGGCTGGTCAGTGCGCGGTGCACCTCAGTCAGTGAGCCCCTGCAGTCAGGTGCGGCTGCGCGTCCTGCGCTCTGGCTGGAGGGAGGGCCTTCCTGAGGGGGGCATGTTCCAGACTGAGAGGAGCGAGGGAGGGCAGAGGCCTGAGTGGGGGCGGGGAGGGAGGGCCTGCAGCTGGGAGCCTGAGGGCTGGAGTGGGGTGTCCTGGGGTCAGGTCCCCAGGGCTTTGTGGCCGAGGCAGGGAGCCCGGGTCTTGTCCCCATGGCAGGACTCCACTGGGCGTCTCAAGCTCAGGAGGAAGCGGCCTCCCCCTGGATGGGGTGTGGCAGGCCAAGGAGACCTGCAGAGTGACCCCGCCCCCGTGACCCTGCCCCATGACCCTGCCTCTCCTCCTGTGGGGGTCCACAGCCTGCTCCTCCCTCCTCGAGCCTCAGACTTGAGTGGCTTGGAGCAGATGGTCACCCCCTGAACACTGTGGGCAGCAGCAACCACAGCTGCCATCCTCGTGCCCTCCCTGGGGGACAGCTCCCCTCCCCTGGCTGTCCCCAGCTGGAGGTGGTCCATGTCGCCTTTACACCCCAGACCCACCACCACACCTGGGCACGGAACTGTGTGTCACCTGGAGCCCACTGGGGCCCTGGGAGAGAGCAGAACAGAGTCCCAAGCAGCACTTCCAGATCTGCAGGGGCCCGGGCTCGGGGGCACCTGGTCAGGCTCCGTGGAAGGACACGGGGTGCTGGACCGGCAGGCTTTCAAGGGGCTGTCGTGGTCAGCTGCAGCCAGCTTTCCAGCTGGGGCCTGCCCTGCCCTCTCCGCGGGCTGAGGGATGGTGCCAGGCGCTCGCGGCTCTCGGAGCAGCTGTGGCAGCCGTCACGATCGGGTGCTGCACACGGTTCCTCGGCTCCCTGGGCTCCAGAGTCCACCAGCAACGTTCCAGCCAGCACTGCCCACTGGGGGACATGTGAGAATAAACAGACTTGTCCCTGCTTGCTGGCCTGGCCCCATTGTGGTCAGTGGAGGTAGACGGGCAGACTGTCACTTTACTGAACTTGGATCTCGGGTCTGTGTGTTTCACTTCTCCTCTCTTTGAAAATGTACCCAAATCAGGACTGTCTTCATTTAAACCAAGTACACCAACTCGGATAGCTCTAGACAGGAACTTCTTTTGGCAAACATCAATAGAGTGTTCAAGGAGGTGTTCTCGCTTCAGGCATAGCTGCATCCAGAAGCCCACATGACATTTTCAGGACCTGCTTTCTCTCCATCCATGTGTTGGTTCCGTTCTTGGAGGAGGGCAGTGGTGATGGGCAGGTGCATGCCTCCCGTGGTGTCCAAGGTGGTCCTTGGTGGCTCTGGGCTGCCGCTTGTCACCTTAGTGGCAACAGTTCAGTCAGAGCTTCTCTTTCCAGTAGTTGCACCAGGGGCCCTGGTTCTGGCCAGGGTGTCCACTGGCCCAGCCTAGCCACATGGCCGCTGTTGCCAGGACAGGCAGCTCTGACCGGCTAGGCCTGGTCACATGCTCACCTCTCATGCCTGGAGGAGGTGGGCCAGTCTGGGCAGAAGGTGGAGCTGGTTTGGGAGCCACAGGCCTCTCTCAGTTCCTCCTTCTTTCCTGTTTTCACTCATCAAACACCGTGATGCCTGCTCTCTGCCCGGCTCATGGGTCTCCACTGCTGCTCAGCAGGGGCCACAGCAGGTGTAGGCCTGCCCCTGGGGGGCTCGTGGCCTCCAGGCCTGGGGGAGATGGACGGTGCACGGCTGAGATATCAGCCTGTGGTCCAGGCCCGCAGCCTCCATCTGCCCGCTTCTTCCCCGGCCTCCCCAGGCCTCGCGTCTGCCCAGCCACTTCCTCCGGACTCTGCCTCTCAGAAAGTGCCAAGTTAGCCATCAGAATCTGCCCGCCCACTGCCCTGCCCACTGCCCCGCCCTGCCCCGCATCGGTTCACTGGGAGATGATGAATTTCCTGAAGTAACACTGGTGGCGCTGACACGCAGGATGACGCACCCCAGCCCTTTTTGCTTTTTTTTTTTTTGGTACCAGGGATTGAAATTGGTGGCACTCGGCCACTGAGCCACGTCCCCAGCCCTGTTTTGTGTTTTATTAGAGACAGGGTCTCACTGAGTTGCTCAGGGCCTCGCTAAATTGCTGAGGCTGGCTTTGAACTCGTGATCCTCCTGCCCCAGCCTCCTGAGCTGCTGGGATGACAGGCGCAGGCCACTGCCCCCGGCCCATTTTTTGCTTTTTTGAGTCTTGCTGAGTGGCCAAGGCTGACCTTCAACTCGGGATTCTCCTGCCTTGAGGCTCATTTGAGGCCAATGGAAGGACACAGGGATGGTCAGCTTGGGCACTGCAGGTGCCGGCCCTCTTCCTGCCCGTGTTATTGCAGGGCTTGGGGGCTGTGCAGACTGGGCGAGGCGGTGGAGGCCAGGCGAGGTGGTGGCTCTGTGGCTCGGTGGGTCTCTGTACCGCTGTGAGGGTGTGACAGAGCCTTTGGCCTCAGGTCATCGACAGTCCCTGGGTGTGCGCTGCGTGCCCGTGTCTGTGCCTGTGCATGACGGTGGTGTTGTCTGTGTGGTGTCTCACTGACGACCTGTTTGTCCATTTGTGGCTGTGCTTGTGGAGTGTTCAGGGGGTCACAGGCGCTCCCTGTGGCCGGGGACCCCCTGCTCATTTTACGTGTGTTGTGCAGTCCTGCAGCGGCCGAGGGCCGGGCTCTGCTTTGTCCTCTTATGGGACACCGTGCCATGGAGGGGGAGCTGCTTTTCCTAGGGGGTGTGCGGGGGGTTCACAGTGCCCTGCCACAGTGCCCAGTCTGGGTTTGTGGCCTGCCCACGTCCCCTGGGTGTTGGCCTCGGCTCCCGTCCCTACCTCACGCTGGGGGCTGGAGCTGGAGCTGGCATGGGGGTCAGGGCAGCTGCGTCCTGGTTCTGCTGTGTCCGGAGCTTGGAGACCCCAGGGCCAGAGGCCTGCCCTTGGCTTTCCCGTATGTCCCCGGGTCCACGTGAGGCTATCGTGGAGGGAGGGAGAGCAGCATGGTCGACCTGAGAGCCTGGGGGTGCCCGTGGCCATGTCACCCAGGATGCCTCTGTGCGGGTGCTGTGCGGGGCTCTGCGTGTCGGTTTCGAAGCCCACCCTCCTGCTTGGTGTCCTGGTGCCCGGTCCTCCCCGGGGAGGATGCCTGGGGCCTGTCTGGAACCTGGACGGGCTGTAGACGCCTCCTCCTCCCTGAGCGTCTTGAGGTCTCTCACCCACCCCAGCCCCGGGCTCTGCCTCAGGACATCCTGCTTTGGGGCCTGGCAGGTCCCAGAGCCTTGGGGACTGGAGAGTTCAGTGGAGGGCTTCCTGCTTACAGAGGCCTCTGCCCCTCCCAGTTCTGGAAACCAGACGCAGGGGCACAGACCTGGTGACCAGGGGCCCTCTGTGCTGGACAGAATCCAGGGGGGCCCGGGGGCGTCTGGAGATCACCGAGCTCCCCCAGAGTGATGCCTCCCTGCCCTGGTCAGTGCCCCTTCCTGTTGGGGAGACTGAGGCGCAGGGCCAGGTGGCCTGCCCGAGTTCACCCCCAGGGCCAGGCCCGCGCTCTGTCTGTTCCCGACCCCGGGGCTGAGCCTTCCGGAGGGACTGCTGGGTGCAGGACTGGGGCCGGTGGGAGCCGCATCCCCTGGGGTCCCGCGTGGCTCTCGTCCCCGCAGTGCTGACCTGTAGGCTCCTGGCCAACCCGGGCGCCTCCCTCCTGGCCTGTGCCCTCAGGCCATGTCCTTGCCTTGCAGAAGGACAAGTTCTGCGTCTATGAGGAGTACTGCAGCAACCACGAGAAGGCCCTGCAGCTGCTGGTGGAGCTCAACAAGGCCCCCGCCGCCTGCGCCTTCCTCCTGGTGAGTGTGCCCCGTGCTGTCCCCGGCGCCGTCCCCGGTCCCCGGAGGGGCTCCTGGGTGGGGCGGGCATGGGAGGCTCTTCTCATGGCCAGTGGGAGGCCTTGTCCATCCCAGAGGTTGCATCGAGACCTGGCTCATGCCCAGTGGCCATGAATACTGAGGTGCCGTAAACAGCATGGAAGGGGAGAGCCTGACCACGTTCCAATAAAACTTCATTTGCAAAATCAGGCCGCAGGCGGTCAGCTCTGCCAGTTCCCAATAAAAACGGCGGCAGTCATAGTTAATAATGGTAATGATGTCGTAGAATAATATTACTAGTATCTTTGGTATCATTAGGGTTATTTGCTTATAATTGAAAGAAAATTTAAATAAAATTGGCTAAGCAAAGTGACAAGAAAAATAACGAGTTCACCTGTGCGGTTTTCTAAGAAGGTCAAGACCTGAGGGGCTTCAGGTACAGCTGAGCCCAGGTGCTCAGATCTCATCGCCAGGATGTGCTCAAGACACAAACTCCACTCTTCTCTGCGTTGTCTTCATGGGGACTTCTGTGACCCCACAATACTAAGGGACTTTCTAAAGTTCATACTTGAAAGGTGACTTAGCTCATCAGAGGTCCAGTCCAGGTCTTTCGCCTCTAAGTCCTCTCTCCCTTCAGTGATGCCCTCCTGTGCTGTTTATTTCATTTTATTTTTCAGTTGTCAATGGACCTTTATTTTATTCATATTTTTTGGTGCTGAGAATCGAACCCAGGGCCTCACACCTGCCAGGCAAGCGCTCTGCCCCTGAGCCCCACCCAGCCCCCGAGCTGGTTTTGATCAGCTGCAGCGAGTTCAGACCTGGAGCGTTGTGGGGACTGTGCACCGGGCCCCCAGGGAGCGGGCCGCGTCATCACAGAGTCCCCGGGTGCAGCCTCCCTAGAGCATCTCCAGGATTCTGGTTCAGAACATTCGCCCCTGGGGTGAGAGGTCTGGCCTGGCCTGGGCCCGGACAGTGTCTGGGGGGCAGGGTGGTGGCTGTTTCCTTCTGTCCCAGGCACGTGGCCTGCGCGAGCTGACGTGTCCCCCTCCTGCCCTGTGCCTGCCACAGCCCATGTGTGCACTTGGGTTCATAAAACACTCGGTGCTGACTGCAGAGCTGGGCCCTCCCTGCAGCACAGGACGCAGGGGCCACCTTTCTGCCCCACCTGTCCACTTGGGGCAGCACCGCCTTGCCCCGCCCCACTGCCCAGGCCAGGAGCTCCCGGCTCAGCCTCCTGCCCCCGAGCACTCCCCCGGCCACTTGGGGCCTGCGAGGCAGGAGGGTGCCAGGAGGCCAGGCTGAGGAAGGAGCCCCCCTCGGTCCCTGCTGTCCCTTGGTCCCTGCTCTCTCTCGGTCCCTGGTGGGCCAGATGCTCTTTCCAACGGCAGCTGGGCCAGGCCTGCGGGCAGGGGAGGACGCGTGGTGCCAGCGCCGTGCCATCTGTCTCTTCCTCGCCCGTCTCCAGCTCTTGGCCACCTGCAGAAGAGCTGTCATGTGCCTGTCGTCAGGTGTCAAAGCCTCAGGGACGACAGAATCTGGCTCTCTGCTCAGGATGTGCGGGCACCCACTGAGTGGCAGGCAGGGACGTCAGTGTCCTCTGCATTAGTTTTCTTGTCCATTAACTGGTGACAGTTTGTTCATTCATCAGCTTCTTACTGGGCACCTGTGATATGCCAGGGGTCATTCTAAGTCCTGTGACTGCCACAGTGAACAGGGCCAGGCAAGGGCCACCTACCCGGGGGTGCAGGTGATAGGTCACGGGGTACAAAGTTCTCTGGAGGGCGTGAAGCAGGCGGGGGTGGCGGGGTGTCTTGAGGGAGTTGGGACGTGCTGCTGTCTAGGTCGCTCTTTGGAGAAACTGTCTCAGCTCATGTTTAAGCAGAGATGTGGGTTAAGGAGGCGGGCAGGGTGACCTGGAGGCAGGCATTCCAGGTGGACCAGCTGCAGGTGCCAAGGACCTGAGGTGGGCGTGTGCTCGAGGAACAGCAGCAAGGCCCGGGCAGTGGAGCCAAGAGCAGGAGGAGACAGAGAGGAAAAACCAGCAACGGCAGCCACGTGGTCCTTGGAGAGCCTGAGAGTTTTGAAAACTTCGTCTTCTCTGTGTGTGTGTGTGTGTGCGCGCGCGCGTGTGTGTGTGTGTGTGTGTGTGTGTGTGTGTGTGTGTGTGTAGATGCTGATGGGCCTTTATTTTATTCACTTATCTATATTCTGGGTTAAGAGTCGAACCCAGGGCCTCACATGTTAGACAGTGCCCTGTCCCTAGCCCCAGCCCAGCCCCGAGAAACCTTTTTACTGAGCTGCTTCCAGCACGTGAGTGTCCTTGCAGGGGTGGACACCACACCTGTCTGCCACCACGGGCCACCACGGAGCCCACGGTCGGGACATTCCTTCAGCAGAAGTTCCTCAGGCTCCTCTCAGTCTGCCCTCTGGGCCCCAGGGTGACCTGGCTGTCCCTCTCAGCCAAGGTCGGTTTTTCCCTGAGGACTCTCCCGAATCGGCTTGGGCTCTGGCTGTTTCGTCAACTCCCGCCCGTGAGCTGCGGCCGCGGGATAGCATGGGGCCTTCTCGGGGCTTTTTCTCTGTGCCCTCCTCCTCCCTATAAGGACAGAGTCATGGATTCAGGGTCCCCTCAGTCCCTGTGATAGTAATCACATCTGTCAAGATCCTATTTACCAAATCAGGCCCCATCCTAAGGTTCTGGGGGGACATGGCATTTTGGGGATCACCACTCAAAACCACTGAGGGCTGCTGGAGCCGGAGGCAGTGGCTGAGAACAGGGCCGTGGGGACAGCAGTTGGGTCCCCACAGTGTGAAGGCCTGTGCTGGCTCTGGGGCCTGGAGGAGGTGGCTAGGTGGGCTGCGGGGCGGGGCCGGCCCTGCCCAGGGGGTGCACACTCCACTGTGGGTGGGTCAGGTTCAGGTGCTGTGACAGGCCAGGTGAGGCGGCCATGCCTCTGACCCCAGCAACTTAGGCGGAGGCAGGAGGGAGAGTTTGAGGCCAGCCTCAGCAACTTAGCGAGACCCTGTCTCAAAGTGCAAAAGGGGGCCGGGGGGTAGCCCAGTGACAAAGCGCCCCTGGGTCCAGTGCCAGTGCCAAAAAAAGGAAAAGAAAAGGGCTGTGGCTGTCCTGTGGCTGTCCCGTGGCTGTCCAGGCAGGGCGTCGGGCCGGCGGCCAGAGCCAGAGGTGGAGTGGAAGCCAGTCCGAGTGTGCGGTGTGCAGTGGCATTCGAGGCCGGGTCGGGTGGTGTGTGGAGGGGAGGGAGGGTTCGGGGTGGCCTCGAAGTGGCCCCCTCACCTGGACCTCTCTGGGACCTCAGGGGAGCCAGGTCATTCTGGAGAGTGGGGGTGGCACTGTGTGTGCCAGGCTCCTCTCCCTTTTAAATGAAGGGGGGCGTGCAGCTGTGGCCGGATGGTCCTGTGAGGACGCCTTGGTCCTGGACGGAGACCGGCCTTCTGCAGCCAGCCCTGGTCTGTTGGAAAGAGCCCCTGCCGGGCTCCCTGCCCCCTGCCTGGAACTGACGTCACCAGGGCAGCTGGTGGCCAGCGCTGGCTCAGAGGACAAAGGCCTGAGTGTGGACAGCGTGGGCCTGGCACCTCCCCGCCGCGGCCCGGGTCCCCGTCTGTGCTGGGGCAGACACGGTGGCGGGAGCAGAGCGGCTCAGCCACCAGGGACCTGGGTGGCAGAGCCGCCCCTCCAAGGAGGAGACACCGCGGGTGCTGCAGGGAGGTGGGGCAGCGCGGGTGCCTGGGCCCCGTGTCTGTGCCAGGCTTCCCCAGGATGATGGGGGACCCCATCCCAGGATCTGTCCTCTGCCAGTCTGTGGGGAGGTGTGGAAGACGAGGGCTGAGCCGCTCAGGGAGGAGTGCTGGCAGCCTGTCCACGTGTGTCCACTGTGCATGGCGTGAGCCTTGGGGACCCAAGACCGTCCACTGTAGACATTAATAACTCAGGCTCCCATCACCCAAAAAATGGCCTTAGGTTGGAGCCCCCTCCCCACCAGGAGAGAACAGTCCCTAGAGGGTGATGATGGCCGGGTGGAATGGTGGCCTACAGGGGGACCCAGGAGGAGGGGGTCCTGGCCTGGGAGTCCAGGTGGGGGCTGGGAAGCAGCATCGAGGTTCCAAGCCCAGGGCCCTCGTCGGCTGCCTGCTCGGTGCCACCTCTGTGGCCCGCTGGTTCTGGGGTGACTGATGGGGTGACCTGTATGACAGGCTGAACCTCCCAAACTCCAGAGCTCCGAGCTGCGACATGGGAAGAGCAAGTCTCAGTGTGCAGGGGCTCAGTGGGCAGGGCCGGAGCCCTGGGCTCCCGGGAGGCCCCGCCCTGGCCAGCAGTGCCCACGTCCCTAGCTGTGGGGAGGGGATCCTGGCGCACGCAGCCTCTGCTCTTCCTCTGCTGCCCAGGGTGCGCTTCTGGGGCTCCCCGCGTGGCCCTGTGGGGTGCACTCCTGGGGTCACCACGTGGCCCTGTGGGGTGCGCTTCTGGGGTCACCACGTGGCTGTGTGGGGTGTGCTTCTGGACCGTGTGAATCCCTGGCGGCCCAACGTCCACAGAGAGGCAAGTGTCCCTACCTTCCAGCTGGGGGCCAGCCAGGGCGCCTCTCAGTTCTTGCTCTTTGGAACGAGGCCATTTGGCCGGTCTGGGCCCCTGTCCCCTGTCCGCTGTCCCCTGCTACGTGTGTGGTGAAGTCTCCCTTCACCAGGACTCAGCTGGCTTCTCTGCAGAGGGCCAGTAGTGACGTCTCAGGTCTCCCAATGGTTTGGTCTCTTCTGCAGCCGCTGGCCTCTGCCTCCACGTTTGCAAGCGGCCAGAGGAGGCGTCAGTGGATGTGTCTACGAGACTTCCAGCCAGGGGCAGCAGGACGGGGCCCACGGTCCACCACCCGCATGTGGCCTCACCTCTCCTGGGGTCATGAATTTTCTTTCTCGGCGCTGCTTTGCGATTCCTTGGGGACGTGAGGGCACCCGGTCCTGTGCTGCCCTTGGTGAGTTAACGAGGGTCTCTGTTCCTTTGCAGAGCTGTATGCTGCTGGGAGGCCGGAAGACCACAGACATCCCCCTGGAGGGCTACCTGCTGTCTCCCATCCAGCGGATCTGCAAGTACCCGCTGCTGCTCAAGGTGAGCCGCGCCCTTCCAGCCACGGCTTCCCAGAGGGAGGAGAGGTGGCGCCCAGCCCAGGACTGGGCACAAGGGCCCTTCACCACACTCTGTTCCTGGGAAGCAGGGAATGAGGAGGCACAGGGGCTGGGTTGGCAGCCAACCACCATCCACGGCCTGCATGTCCTGCCCTGCCCAGCAACTGGTCCAGCCTGGGTCTTGCAGGCAGTGACCTGCCGTGGCTCAGAAGCTCCGGTGGCACCTGGGTATTGGTGGCGCGGGGACCAGCACGGCCCGCAGCGCTGCTTCTCCAGACACACTTGGTGGCTATGCTGCGGGGCGCGATGGGCAGCCTGCGGCCCCCAGAGCCAGCCGCTGGGCCTGGGTCGCTGGCCATGAGCGAAGCGTGGCGTCACAGTTTTAAAGGGTCATAAACAGGACAAAGAACAGAAGCCATCTGTGGCCAGCGGAGCCTGAGGGTCGACACCCGGTCCTCACAGAGACACTGGGCTGCCCTTGGGCCAGAGCCGGGCTTCGCAGGCAGAGGCCTCTGGGTGTGGTTCCAGCCCTGCCATGACCCTGTGACCTGGAGAGGCCACACCGTGGCCTGTGCCTCAGTGTCTCGTGGTCACCCAGGGTTCCGTCAACAGGGCTTCCAGGTTGTTGTGATGGTCCAGGTGGGCGCAGCCCGCGAGGTGGACCCTGCGGCGAGCCCCGTTTTGGGGATGAGGTGGGTGGGAGCGAGCCGCTGTCGCGGCCTCATGGCAGGAGCCGGGGAGGCCATGGACGGGCTCCTTTAGACCCCGCCCACCTCAGGCACAGGCCTGTTGGGGCCATTGGTGGCCAGGGTCCTGGGTGTCGGGGTGCAGAGCTCAGTTCCCTATCAGGGCCTGGGGGACAGGTGGCCCTGTGTTTCATGGCTCTGTGGCTCGTCTGCTGCTTTCCTGGCATCAAATCCTGGAACGGATGGCCTGTGGCCACCAGCTGCCACCCAGGGCCACCGAGGGGTGTTCACTGTTTGGTTCCTGCTGGCCCTCCGCCTCCAGCTGTTTATGGGGTGGGGACAGGCGTGCTGGGCATGCCTGTCCAGCAGGGCAGCAGGACAGTCCCCTGTGGCGACACGCCACACCCCCCGCCTCTCAGAACTGCGCAGTGTCCTGGTCCCTGGCACCCACAGCAGGAGGTGTGCGTCAGCAGACTGCCTCTCCTCCCTGTCACACGTCCCATGAGCCTGAGCAGCTGAGCTGGACTGCCTGTCCCCTCCCGGACACCACACCGCAGCTGTCCTGTGGGCCCTGGAGCCTGGGTGGTGTGGACGCAGGGCCGAGGAGCCGGTCGGGAGGGAGAGGAGCGAGGCGGCCTCCTCGGGAGCAGCCCTGCAGTGCCTGAGAACAGCCGGAACCTTCTATGGAGGCCCCTTGGCCAGCCCAGGAGGTGCCAGCATTCCCAGGCCCCGAGGGTTCCCATCAGCGTTTCTAGGAAGTGACTCAGGCCTGGTGACACCTCTGGCGCACAGATGGCCCTGGGTACTGGCCGGCACCAAGCCCCTTGTTCCCCAAAGGCACTGGCTCTTGCTGGGCTCCTGCTGTGCAGGGGTGGTAGGCACAGCCCCGGAGTCACCGTCACAGACAGGACAGGGCGCCCTGCTCGCAGCCTCCAGTGCTGGGCCTGGTGTAGCAGGAGCGAGTGGGTGGCCACGGGCTCAGCCTGTGAGGGGGCGCTGCTGCCTCTGCCCTGCTGTGCCCCCCGTGCCGTGCCCCACCCCCGTGCTGTGCCCCCCGTGCTGTGCCCCTCGCCTCCCCGACCTCTCCTAGGTGGCCTTGTCTTCCCACTCAGGGTGTGTCACTGTCCCCAGAAGGAGCTTAGAACATTCCCATCACCCAGAAAACCCCAGGCCTGTGGGCGGCCGCTCCCCGTTCCCCCTTCTTGGTGGACAGTGACCTCCTCCTGCTCCGCTGTGAAGGGAGCTGCTCTGGGTGCTCTGGGTGGCACCGCACTGTCTGTCCCCCGCGGCTGGCTGCCTCAACCTGTACGGCACGGTCCAGGCCCGTCGTGCCATGACGTGGGCGCACACCCTGTCCACACACGGCTGAGTCGCCGCCAGGGTCCTTGTGCTTCCTGGCTGTAGGAGCGGGGACGTCGCACGCGCGATGTGGGTGCCTCAGTCTCAGTGCTGCTGACTGCAGCCCACGCCTCTGCCCGTGCCCCGTGCCCCGGCTCTTCCTCCTGCCCATCACTTTCTCCCCTTAGGGGATTGACGGCCTCTCCTGCTAAATTTGAGTTTCCTCACTGTCCAACCTGCAAGGCCGGGCTCCTCTTGGTGGCGTCTGCCCCGCCCTCCCTTGCTCTGCTCACCCACACCTGCCTCCTGCAAGTTCTCTGAGCACAGCAGCAGCTGTCTGCCCCAGGCCCTTTGCACTTGCTGTTTCCCAGCTCCCTAGTCTTCCTCAGGCCACTGCTGCTCAGATGTCCCCACCTCAGGGACGCCTTCCTTGTCCACTGAGCTGCAGATGAGTGCTCGGCACCTCGCCTGCTCCACTTGGCTTCTGTCCTGGGACCCTCGGTGCCTGGGTGGGTGTTCTTGTCCCTCTTGGGGTGTCGGTTCCTGAGGGAGGTTGGGCAGCCCCCTCCCCAGTGCCTGGAACAGTGCTTGGCGCCCAGGAGAGGCCCGGCAGCTCACGGAGCGAGTGTGGAAATGCCACCCAGGGTTGCCGGCTGCTTCCACGTCAGGAACTGGACTGCCGTGTGGACGTGCCTGAGGCCAGCCAGCCCGAGTGGCCGCTCGTCAGCAGGGCTGCGCAGGGCACACGGGGGGCGGGGCAGCTTGTGCTGGGCTTGCGCTGGGAGGCTGGTCCCTGCCCAGTCCCTGGTGTGTCCGCATCTCCTGTACCTGGTGCTGAGCTGACGTTGGCTGTCCTCGGTCCCCCCGGCTGCAGGATGTGGCCTAGACCGGGTCGGCACCCTTGGGGTGCAGTGGGAAGGGACGGCCTCAGTTCTCGGTGTGCACACATCACGGTGCTCTGCAGGACTGTGGGGGACACGAGGGACCTTGTGCAGGGGAGGGACAGGCAGAGGGGGGCCAGCCGGGCTGAGCCGCGAGGGAGGATGCGCTTGCTGATCTCTGTCCCCCTGGCCGCTCCTGGGAGAGCTACAGCACCCGGGCCTCTCAGCAGCCAGCCTCCGGGACAATGGCGACGTCCGGTCGTGACGGCCACGTGGACGCCATGGTCTCGTGGGATGGTGGTGCCCTGGGAGCTCACCGGTGTCCTTTAGTGGCTCCTGCCGTCTGTGGAGCAGCTGTTCCGTGCCAGGCGCTGTCCTGGGTCCTGGAAGTGCAGGACAGCCCGAGCCTGCTGTGGGGCCTGACCCTCCGGGGGTGGACAGCAGCGGGCGGAGCCAGGGTGACCTTGGGCGTGCAGTGTGGCCACTGTGCTTGGGCTGCACCCTGCAGGTCAGGGCTCCGAGTGCCCGGGAAGCGTCCTCTGGGCAGAAGGGCCAGCCGAGTGCCGCCCTGGGCAGGATGCGCCTGGGTGTAGGGCAGGGACCTTCCTGGGGGGTGGACAGGGAGGGAGTGGCTCTGTCATGGGCGGTTGCACAGAGCCTGGGGCCACTCTGGGTCTTTGTCCCCCAGGGCGTGGGAATCCTAGGGAGGTGTTGCGACCTGCCTGGGGACCTGAGCTGGCTGCCTGGGGGACTGGAGGGTGGGTGCTGGGGACAGGCTGCGGCACCTGAGGAGGTCACTTCCTGTGCCCTGCCTGTCCCGCCGGGTGTCTCTGAACTGCCTTGTGGAGTGCGTGCTCTGGTCTGGCTCGAGGTCCTCTCTGGACTTTCCCTCTGACACCGACGCTGGGAAGCCCACCGCCTCCTGCAGGCCCGTGTCGTTGTGTCCAGCTGAGGGGGCAGGACTGGAGGTCTCTTCTGCGGCCTTGTGCCCTGGTTCCTGTCCTCCTGACCAGTGCCCGGCCTCCACCCGGCCTCTGGGCTGCCTCTGCGACGTGCTGATGTCCTCAGTGCCTGAGCTGTGGGCGGCCACGGAGAGCAAGTGACTCACTGCCAGGTACTGAGGGTGACGGCCCCGTCCCAGGGTCGTCTGCCTGGTCCCTGCAGCTGCGTGGCTTCTCTGGACTCGGGTTTTCCCGCCGTGACCGTCTGTGCTCTGACCACTGCGAGTCCAGACCTTGCAGGCTCCGACAGTGAGCCCCGGCTGGCGTGCCGTGCGGGGGCTCGTCCCCACCCTCGTGGCCCTGAGGGCCTCTTCCTTGCCCCCCACTTTGGCCCCGTCTGGTCCTGGCTGAGCGACTCGTTCCTGTTTCTCCCACTGAACCGGATCTCAGTCACCCCAGCCACCGTCCCCCGTGCAGTGTCCCCGATTCCTCCTGAGACCTGGCTCCACCGGCGGGGACGGGAGCAGGCCATGACTGTGACGGAGTGTCCCGGGGCTCCCTGGGCAGCTGGAGCAGAGCCCTGAGCGCTGCAGCTGGGGTCCCTGGAGCTTCAGGCCAGGGCCACACCTGCCCCTGCCGGCAGTGACCAGGTGTGGAGGGCGAGGGCCGTGGCCGCCCGAGGGCAGCGTCCCCTTGGCACCACCAGCTGAGGGGCAGGTAGAGGCCGCCCAGGGCCACCAGGGCCTGAGCTCGGTGGAGAGCTGGGGCACCTGGAGCTGCTGCCCGTGGCACGTAACACTGCCCAGCAGGGGCCTGCTCCAGCCCGGGCCTCTCCTGCCTCCTGCTCTCCCAGTGGGAGGAGGTGTCCTTAGGACTCACAGGTGGCTTCTCCTCTGTCCCCCTGGCCACCAGCCCCCAAGGCTGCAGCGTCTTGGACCCGCGGCCCAGGCCACAGGAGTCACATCAGAAACACGTGCGTGTCCCCTGCCCAGGAGCCAGTCAGCTTCGGGGCCGGCCGCTGCGGTTCTGGGTCTTCCTGGCCCCAACGGCTCTTGCTTCTTTTCCGTTTTTCATTTTTCTTAAGCGGTGTGTGGAGGGGTACCAGTGCCTCAGCATCTGTGCCCTGCTGTCCTGGGGATGGCAGGAGGGGACCCAGACTGTGAGTCCTGGAGAGTGTCAGCCTTCCTGAGCTTGGAGGGTGGACCCTGGGCAGAGCAGGGGGTTAGGGACCAGAGGCAGCCGGGCCTCCCGGAGATGGCCTTGGCGTCCCCAGGTGTTACTCCAAATGGTCCAGACCCCGGGTGACACCCCTCTCTGTGGAGGGGACAGTGTGTCTTTCCCACCCGAGTCCCCTTTTGGGCCCCCACCAGCCTCAAGTCACAGGGAATAGTGGCCATTGTCACATCTTCCAGGGACAAACCCAGCTTCGTTTTCATGGGTCTGTCCTGTGCTTCTGCTGACAGCGGCTGAGAACTTAATTGTTTTATGACCTTGAAAAATATAGACTTTGAAAACCAAATGTCAACTTGCTGATTCAAACAGGAGAGGAAATGCTGGGCCCAGTGGTGCAGGCCTGTGATCCCCGAGACTCGGAGGCTGAGGCAGGAGGATGCCAAGTTTGAGGCCAGCCTCAGCAGCTGAGTGAGGCCCTGTCTCAAAGCAAAGGGGACGTGGTTCAGTGATAGAGCCGCCCTGGTTCAGCACTGGGGGCGAAATGGAGGAAAAAATAAAAAAACAGAATGAAGCATACAGAGTGGCAGGGAGGGAAGACCCGGGCAGCCTGCGGCCAGCCAGCTGCTCCCGCGGCTCTTGAGGCTGCCAGGCCAGCTTTCGGCCTCCCTGGGCTGTTTCCTTGGACGGCCTTTTCAGGTGGCCTCCTGAGTCCCCAGGACAAGAGCCGGCTTCGGCCTCACCAGGACCCCGCCTGCAGGAGGCCTGGGCAGGAGCAGCAGGGACACCGCCCCCCAGCCCCTGGCTGGTCACGCTTCCTCTGGGCCCTTTGGTTCCCCTGCCCCTGGGCCTGGCTCAGCAGGTGGCCGAGCTCCCAGGGCCGGCTTGGCTGCCCGTCCGCCAGGACAGTTTGTCCTGGAGCTGGAGCCCCTGTCCCGATGGCCCTGTGGCCTTGACGCGGTGGGAGACATAAGCCCACGAGTTTGAGACCAACCTGGGCAACACAGTGAGCCGCTGTCCCCAAAATCACGTAAATAATCAATAAAAGAACTTGGAAGCCGCTGCCCTTTCGGTCCCCCAGCAGGGTCAGAGGCCTGTTTCCTGCCCTGTCACTGTTCTTCTCCTGGTTGTGTCTGTTCTAGTGGGTGTGAAAGGGGATCTCATGTGGCTTCGTTTTGCATTTCTCCAGGGATGAGTGACCCTGGGCTCCTTTTCATCTGCTCGGTGTCCGTTTGCACGTCTACTGTGGAGAAAAGCTTGTTCAAACCTGTTGCCCGTTTTTAAGTAGCATTATTTGTGTTTTTTTGTTCAATAGCAAATGCTCTTTACATATGCTAGACACCAGTCCGTCTCAGGTTCGTAATGTGCATCATTCTCTTGCCCCCTAGAGGTTGTCTTCCCGCATTCTTGACAATACCCTTGGAAACACTCAAGTCTTTAATTTTGATGAAGTCTAGGGTGACACTTTTTTAGTTGTATTTGACATCCTGTCTGAGGACACTTTGCCTAACCTGAGGTCACAAACATCTACTCCTGCGTTTTCCTAACAGACTCTACTTCCAGCTCCTGTGCTGAGGCTTGGGCTGCGTTTGAGTAGGCTGTTGGGTGACCTGCTGGCCCTGGTGTCTAGTGGTCCTGGCAGTGTTTGTTGGAAGACGGTTCTCTCTAACCGACTCCACACGTAAGGTCTTGTGAGGTCTTGTTCTGGATCCCAGTTCTCCAGGCCTGTCCATCTACGGCACCGTGTGCCTCTTACGAGCTTGAAAAGGGAGGACTGTGGGGGAGGAAGTGGCACGTGCAAAGCCGAGGCACGGATATGCTCCCCTGCGAATGGAGGCCACACAGCCGGCGTCCCCCACAGCTCTGGCCAGCCTCGGGCCTGGCCACATCTTGCTTGGTTTCTCCCCCAGCCCAGTGCTGACCGGGGCAGGAGCAGAGGCGGGGGCAGCCAGACAAAAAGGGGAAGTGGCGTTTTTCTCATTTTTACTAACAGCCAGTGTTGGCCCCTGGAGGGGGCCCGTCGGCGGAGGGTCACTGCAGCGTCCCCTTCTGGGGTCTGGGATGGGTGTGGTGGCAGTGGCTGCCACCGTCCTGCAGCCCACCCCCACTCACCCGGAGCTGGCCGGCCTCTTGGGCCTCAGGTCCAGACGCTCAGAGCTGCTCATCTGCAGACGTGTGACGGGGTGGCTTTGGGGACGTGGACAGGTGACAGGTGATGACCACCAGGTCCTGGCCTTCTGGTGTGCCTGATCGTGGACGTACCTGCAGCGGGCTATGGGCTCCACAGGGCCTTGGGCAGAGGGGCTCCCTCCCAAGCCAACTCTGTCTCTTGCTGGACACCTGCCGTGGCTGCCAACCGTCTCCTGCCCTCTGTGCACTCTGCACCTGTGTTCTCTCAGCCAGCAGAGGGTCCCTGAAGGGGACAGGTGGATGGTGTGGCCTCATTCACACCCCTGTCGCCCTGTCACCTCCCATGCTCCTGGACAGAACTGGGTGCCCCTGGCCTCCGAGGCTCATCCGACTTCATCATCCACCTTCCTCCTTCCCTGCGCTGCGGCCCCGTGGCCTCCGCTTCAAGTCCTCCCCTTCCGAGCGCTTTCCCGCAGAGTCCAGCTCCGCTGCCAGGCCTGTCCTCAGAGGCCCTGCGCCCCGACACATCCCTTCTCTGCGCCCCTGCTCCCCGACACGTCCCTCCTCTGCGCCCCCCCAAGTCCCTCCCCCCATGCACTCCCACACGTCCCTCCCCCTTGTACCCCCGGCACGCTCCTCCCCCCCTCCCCTGTACCCCCGGCACGTCCCTCCCCTTCTCCCCTGCACCCTGCACCCCTGCATGTCCCTCCCCCCCGTACCCCCGGCACATCCCTCCCCCCCCGCGTTCTGCAGCCCCCCCCACTCTCACCAACCACATAAATGATTCATTACTCATGTCAATAGGTGCTAGTCGCCCTCCGTGCTGTGAGGCAGGCGTTGATTTGAGAGGAAGGCATTTCTAGGAAACGTTTAAAAGGTCATAAACAGCACAGGGACTCAAAATGCCGCCAGACTGGTTGGACTCATGATCTGCTGTGTGACCTTGGACAGCTGACCCCACCTGGCGGGGTCGACGTGAGGGTCGGCTGGGGGCAGGAGTTTGTGTGCTCCCCTGTGGGTACCTCTGCCTCCCCTCCCGCGGACACAGCCCTGGGCCTGGGCAGGAGCTCAGTGGACCCCGGGGTCCTGGGCACAGGCGTCTGGGCCTGGGGAAGGGGCCGGTCCTCAGGGAAGCAGGGCTCATTTCTGGGCGGCCCAGGGGCGGCAAGTGGCCGGGGCTTTGCAGTGAGTGTTCTGCAGGAGCCCTGCGGGGTGACAGGGGCTCATGGTGCAGGTCTCCTCACAGACACCAGGAGAGCTGCATGTGTTGAGCACTTGCTGTATGCGTACGGTGCTTTCCGTAGTGTCTGGTTCGCCTCTGCCGATGTCCCAGTCCCAGTCCACACCCCCTGTCTTTCTCCTCGGAGGCCCTGTCCTCTCGCTGGGCCTGCGCTCTGTGGATGCTCGGGGAGGTCACAGCAGGACCTGCCTCGAGCCCCGAGCGAAGCCTTCGCCACCGTCATCACCAGCGTCCTTGTTGCTGGTGTGCGATGGGGAAGCTGAGGCTCAGGAGGGCCGTGGCTGGCCCCAGCTCCCAGGGGCTCCCCCAGGAGCAGGGCAGACCTGACCTGAGAGAGCTGGTCTGCAGGGATGGCGCCTGGCCTTCCAGAGACAGAGGGGGGCGGCGGACAGGCTGGGCACGTGTCTGGGCACTTGCTGAAGGGAACTTCCTGTGCTGGTGCTGTCCAGAGGTGGGCGGGCGGGCTGGCCCGGAGGAGGGTCCTGAAGCTCTTGCCCCGTATCTGAGGCCTGGCACGTCCCTGCCCCTGAGTCCCCCACCATGCCCAGCAGTGCCCGCCTGTGATCAAGGCTGGCCTAGCGTCCCGCGCGTCCCAGCCTGTGCCTGAGGTGGGGGCTGAGCTGACAGAAGGGGCGGGTGGCTGGGGTGAGCCTCACACGCCCATCTTGAGTCCCCTAGGCCAGGGGTGTCTTGCGGTGCTGGGGATGGAACCCAGGGCCTCGTGCATGCTGGGCAAACCCTGTGCCACTGAGCTGCATCCCCAGCCCCAAGACATGTTTTATGCCCATTTCACTAAGAAAACTGGGGCTGGGGCAGGATCCGTGGCCACCTCCGTGACCTGCCCTTCTCCTGTCTCTGCGTCTGTCTTTCCTCCTCCAGAGGCACTGGCTCCTCGCTGTGCTTGTTTTATACCACTCGTGCCCCTGCCCCAGGTCCCTTGCACGTGCTGGTCCCTCTGCCCTGACACTCCTCCCTCATATTATTACAGGTCCCCCTCACTTCAGCCCGTGGCTGCTCGGATGTGAGCTCCTTGAGGGTCTCCCCGACCTCCCTGTTTGAAGTCACCTGCCCCAAACCCTGGTCTGCTTGGTCTTATGTGTGTCCCTGCTTGGAGCTGGTTCTGTCCGTGACTCTGCTCCACTAGGACGTGCTGTCCACCAGGCGAGGAGGTTCATCTCCAGACCCTAGCTCTCTGCCTGCCATCGAGGAGGTGCTTGGGTGGCCTTTATAGGAGTGCACGAGTGACGTTCCCAGCCCAGGTCACACCCGCCCTGCTAGGCCCCCACTGACGTCTCCCTCCTGCCTCTGCCCTGCCCAGGAGCTGGCCAAGAGGACCCCAGGCAAGCACCCCGACCACCCGGCGGTGCAGAGCGCCCTGCAGGCCATGAAGACCATTTGCTCCAACATCAACGAGACCAAGCGGCAGATGAAGAAGCTGGAAGCCCTGGAGCAGCTGCAGTCCCACATCGAGGGCTGGGAGGTGCGTGCGGTGGCGGGGTCCTGCCTGGAGGGGCCGGGTGGGCACAGCTGCAGGGTGAACTGGAGCCCGGGCAGGCTGGGCCCCGTGTTCTGCTTCTCTTATATAATGTTTATAAGAAAACTGCTTAGCTTTTCCCCAATTAAATCCAAGTAATTCAAATCAGAAGTTTCTCTTGAAAAACTGGTGACGCTGGGTGTGTGTCTCATGGCAGCAGCTGCTGAGCCTCTGATCCTTCGCAGCCCCCAGCTCCCCACTTACCTGTGGGCCTGGAGCCAGGGTCCACTGCAGGACAGAGCTCTGGCTGGCCACTTCCTGCTGGCGACTCCAGAGCCTCGTCTTCAGCTGCCGTGTGGCGGTGCTCGGTGGTGCTGTCCCGCGGTTCCCAGGACCTCCACCCGGCCTTCCTCGCGTGATGGGAAGTTCCCGGAGGCTGTGGGGGACTGGGGGTGCTGGTCAGCCCAGTCGAGTGGGGGTCAGGCGCGGGTCAGGCTCTGGGCGAGGCCTTCTGGCTCTGCAGGCCCTGGGGTCCCCGGCCGGTGGCTCTTGCTGTGTGAGGGCCCTAGTGTTCCTTCCTGCGCTGGGGCAGCCGGGCGCTACGGCATGGCGAGGGTCGGCCGTGTTCGGGGCAGCGGGTTCCGCCCTGGCACCTGCATGGCCCTGCCCTCCTGCGGGTCTTCTGCCGGGGAGGGTGGAGGACAGAGCCCCTTTCCCAGACTCCCTTGCAGCTTGGGTTTGGGGTGTGGTTTGGGGTTCGGCTGAGATCTGACCCAGCTGCTTGAGCTCTGGAGGGTGGAGGCCACCGCTGCTCTTTGTGTGACCACGCGGCCAAGGCTGCTGGGGCGGCGCCAGCCGAGGGCCCAGGTCCCAGCTCCTGGAGTCGGGGTGGCAGTGGGCACCCCAGGCCTGGGACAGCTTTGCAGGTGGCCCTGCCGGGGGTCCAGACATGCCTGGGCAGCGTCCCTGTGAGTGCCACACGGACAGGCGGGGCTCTGATTGCTTCACACCCTGCGGGGGGGTGGGGACTGCTGTCCCCCCCACCCTCCAGCCGTGCCCTTGGGACCTGGGTGTCCTGTGGGTCTCCTGCAGGGTGCCTGTGACCAGGGCCGTGTGCCACCCCCCCAAGGGTAGGAGCCCACTGGCCCTGTCCTGGACCCACAGCCTGGACCACGAGCCAGTGGTGTCCCAGGACAGTGGTCTCTGGCACCCCTGTGAGTGGGTTTGCTGCACCTGGCTGGCCCCGGGCACGGGGAGCCTGACCACCCAGTGGGGGGGAGCCTGTGGCTGGCCATGTAGAGCCCGTTCCCCGACTGAGTCTCAGAGTCCCTGATCAGCAGGTCTCCCTGACGCCAGCTCCCGTCGGTTCCTGGTTGAGCGCGTGCCCAGGGAGTCTGAGTGGTCCTCCCTCCCCGGCTCGTCTCCAGGCAGGGACAGTGAGGTCTCTCGTCCCTCCCTTGGTGGAGCCTGCTGGTCTGCCGCAGGACCTTTGCAGCGTATTCCCGAGCCTCGACGTCGGGCCTGCTGTCCACCTGGTGGCAGCTGGAGGACAGGTGCTGGCTCCAGGGAGCTGCAGAGGTTGGTGGGCGAGTCCCTCCAGCCCCACTGCCACCGCCCTCCTGCCCTGGCACCACCACGTGACCATGCCTGGTGCCAGGGAGGCTGCGGTGGGCATCCCCAGGGGGCAGGAGGAGGGCCAGGACCCGGGCCCTCAGCTGGCCTCCTGTGTCCATGGGCCTTTCCAGCTGCCCCCCACACACGCGGCTCTCTGCTCTGGCCGCTCTTCTCGGGGCTCTACAAGCCCCGCGGTCCTGCTTAGGATCCTCCCAGCTACGCCCGCCCGTCCCTCCCTCAGCCTGTCCAAGGCCAGCTCGCTCCCCCCGCCGTCCCCAGCCACGCCACCTGGGCCTCCCGATGTGCAGGAAGCTTCATGCTCCCGTCACTCAGCAGGGAGGGATGGCAGGGTCCAGCGTCCATGCCCGTCCCCACGCACAGCTGTGGCTAGAGTGACTGCCCACACCACGCTGGGCCCGGTGGTGTCCGTGCCGTGTTCATCTGCTCTGCAAGCCCTTACTGAGCACCTACTGTGTACTGGGGAGTTGTGGGTGCTGGGCATACAGTGGCATATGCTTATGCAGGTGGCACTCCTGTGGGGAGACAGGACGAGCTGTCAGTGAGCAGGCGCCCAGCCCAGAGCCCCAGTGGGCCCCCTTGAGCACTGAGCTCCCTCAGTCTCCCAGCCCCTCCCGGCTGTGCTGCTCGCCCGCAGGTGGAAGCTCCCACCACAGTGTGCTGGTGTCCGTCTGCTGTGGGATGCAGTAGGCTCTTTTGGGGCTCAGGGAGGTGGGAAGGGAAGTCTGTGCCCGCTGCTTTCCTGGATTGGCCTGCTCATCCTCTGCCTGCCCTTCCTCTCCCAGGGCTCCAACCTCACGGACATCTGCACCCAGCTCCTCCTGCAGGAGACTTTGTTGAAAATCTCTGCGGGTAACATCCAAGAAAGGGCCTTCTTCCTGTTCGACAACCTCCTGGTCTACTGCAAGCGGAAGTCCAGGTGACTTGCTGGGGAGGCTGGTGCCTTGGCTGCCCCCGTGGGCCAGGAGGCGGGGCAGGGCCAACCTGCTGCTTCCCTGAGGTGATGTCTTGGACTTCTTCCATGACTTGAGGGGTTTGTTCTAAATCCATAGTGAGCGCCACATACGCTATTATAAAATGAATTTAAATAGTGCCTTTATTTAACCTAACGTAGCCACAAATATAATGTGATATTTAGTTGTAACTATATATATATATACACGTACATATACATGTGCACATATATACATATGTATACATAAAACAGTAAGTCGGTTTGAAAACTTGGGGTGCAGGTCACCCTCAGCACCCCTCAGTTTTTATATTTTATTTAGAGACAGCGTCTCGCTGAGTTGCTTGGGGCCTTAAGTTGGAGAGGCTGGCCTTAAACTTGTGATTCTCCTGCCTCAGCCTCCGGAGCCACTGGGATTACAGGTGTGCCCCCTGGGCCTGGTTGAGCCTCTGATTCTGAAGGAGCTCAGAGCACTGTGTCGGAGATCCCCCCCACCCACGTCCCAGACAGGCAGTGTCCCGCGAGTCCCCGCAGGGACCAAAGTCAGCAGGCACCTGGCTGCTTCTCCAGGTTGGAGGGCTGTGCACACCTGCCTGCTGAGAGCCTGGCACCAGGCAGTGAGCCGCCTCTGATTGGGAGTAGAGAGTGGAGCCCGGGGGCCTGGGGATTGGGTAGTGGTGAGGGGAGCCCCAGCCCCCCTGGTGTGGCCACAGGAAGCGCCTGAAGCAGCCGTTTCCCACCCGCTCCATCCAGCCACCCGCAGACCTCCAGCCACCCACCCTCCTCCACCGGCCTGGCACACCTCACCCTGCACCTGCTACCCTCCCTCTACCCACCCGCTCACCCCAGCCCCGAGCATGCACACCACCCCTCACAAACACTGTGCTGTGCGTCCCCTCCCGCTGGGCTCCAGGAAGAGCAGGGTGCTCCGAGGGCGGGGCAGAGGGGACGGCGGCATGTTCAGACCATCCTCAGAAACTCAGCGAGGCCCTGAGCAGCTCGGGAGGGCTGGGCTGGAGCTCAGTGGTCAGTACCCCTGGGTTCAATCCCCAGCACCCAGCACCCCAAAAAAGCAGGAGGCTTTTAAAAGCCCACCCTGCGAGTTGCCCAGGGCGAACTACGGCCCAGAGGGCTCACGGCTCCATGCCAGCTGCCTGCTTAGTGTGTCGCAGTCAGGAGCGTGGAGAGTCCGTCACTGTCCGCCGCTGGCCTCGTTTCACAGGGTTGGTGAGCAACACGTGCACAGTGCAGGTGTACACGGTGTGCATGGCCCGTGGCTGGGGCGTGGAGTGTAAAGTGTGTCCTCTCTTGGGTGTGCACATCCCTGTAGGTGACACTGAGACCTATAGCAGGTTCTCTATAGAGACGGAGACCCCGAGGGCGTCCCATTTGGGTGCGTGTGCACACACCCACCTCACACACCCACCTCACACACACCTGCCACACACACCCACCTCACACACCCGCCACACACACCCACCTCACACACCCACCACACACACACACCTCACACACACCTGCCACACACACCTGTTTACACACACACATCTCACACACCCACCACACACACACACCTCACACACCCACCACACACACACACCTCACACACACCTGTCACACACACCTGTCACACACACCCATCTCACACACCCACCACACACACCCACCTCACACACTCACCACACACACACACCTCACACACACCTGCCACACACACCTGTTTACACACACCCACCACACACACCCACCACACACACCCACCACACACACCCACCACACACACCCACCACACACACCCATCTCACACATACCAGCCATCCTCAGGAACCCCTGAGGGCCAGGCCTGCAGCTCGTGGCCTGAGGACCTAGGGGTTTCCTGCCCTGAGAGCAGCAGGCTCAGACCCAGGAGCCCTGTGTCTGTCTGAGCCTGAGGGCGGGAAGGAAGCACCCCGGAGCCCCAGCCTGGCTCTGAGCCCCCTCCCTCCACACCTGCTCACCAGCCGTCCTTCTCTTCTGGCTCCGACCTTGTCTGATTGGAGTGCTGGGTGGGGGTGTGAGTGGCCAGCGGGTGGTGAGTGCACACTGGAGGCAGAGACAGAAACAGGTCAGGGCTGGGGAGGCTCGTGCAGAGCACCAGGTCTGCCCCACAGGACTTGCTGTCTGCCACCCACATGGTGCCTTCTTGTGTCCTCGGAGGGTGGGCGGCCAAGACAGCTGTCCTACAGTCACTGATCCCAGTCATGAGAACCCGGCCTCCATCCTGAGACCACCCAACGGCCCCACCTCCTAACACCAAGCTTCAGTGGTCAGGGCTCAGCACAGGAGTTTGGAGGGACACCAACTTTGCATCAGGATTGAGCCCCTGAGCAGCGGAATTCACCCGAGTGAATGAATGAGTTGTGGGTGGGCAGACGGACTGCTAGGTAGATGGTGGGTGGGTAAGATGGGTGGGCCAATGGACGGATGGGTGGGTGGATGGACGGACGAACAGGTAGGTAGGTGGGTGGGTGGATGGATGGATGGATGGACTGATAGGTGGTTAGATGAGTGGGAGGGTGGATGGGGGATGGATGGACTGGTAGATGGATGGATGGGTGGGTGGATGAACTGATAGGTGGGTGGATGGGTGGGAGAGTGGATGGGTGGATGGTGGGTGGATGGGGGATGGTTGGTGGGTGGGCGGGCGTGCGGGTAGATGATCACCTACCCCAAGCTCTCCTCCATTCTGGCCTTTTTTCAGGAAGTGCTTGTTGGGAGCCCCGTGGGCCTCTTCCCACTTGCTGGTCAAGGAGATTGGGTTTCTGTCGCTTCTCGCTGGCCTCTCACGTCGTCTCCTATTATCTGGGAAGTGGTCCTTAGAGGTCAGCAAGGCTCTAGGCCTGCTTCTCTGATGAGAAAACTGTGATGGAGAGAGATGGCTGGCTTAAGCCACCGCCCACCGGCTGACCATCCTAGCCTGACCCAGCTCTGTCCTGCGTGTCCTTCTGTGTTGCTGTCTCCCTCAGGGGACGCTGATTTCCCAACTTTTTCAGGGTCACTGGGAGCAAGAAGTCCACCAAGAGGACCAAATCCATGAATGGCTCCCTGTACATCTTCAGGGGCCGAATCAACACCGAGGTCATGGAGGTGGAGAATGTGGAAGACGGGACAGGTAGGCCTGCTGCTCAGCCCGGCCCGTCCCGCCTGCCCAGACGACTCCTTTTACTGTGATGTGTAACCTGCCTACAGACAGTGCCTGGTGGGCAGGTACCCGAGTGAGCCCCCGGGGCCTGAGGCATCCACCTGAGAGAAGGCAGCGCCCTGTCCTTCGTCCTTCCTGTGGGGCTCTGCCGGCCCAGGAGGGGCCTCAGCTGGACTCTGTGATGACCGTTTCTTTGCTGTTAAACATATTTCCCCCACTGTGTCTTCCTTACTGAGCATTTTAAGTAAAATCCCTGTGCTCTCGAGCTCACTAAGTGGATGTGCCTGTTGAAGAGGCTCTGGACACACTCAGTCACGTGCAGTGCCACAGCTGTCTAGCCACAGGTTGTGCCACTGCCTGTGGTGGGTCCCCGCTGCCCCTGCCGCGGCTCTTGGCACACGTTGCCCTCCGTGGCTGGGTGGTGTCCACTGCAGGAGTGTCCTGGTTCACCTCAAGGCCCTGCCCTTGGCCTTGGGGCTGTACTAGTTCCCGAGTGGCACAGGGAAAGGCTGGGAGGCCCCCTGGGCTCCTGACAGGTGTCCCCTGCCACTCCGTCTGCACGCCTACACGAGGCCCCCGTGTCATTGAGGACCTGAGGGGTCTTTGAGGAAGGTCTTCCTTTCCCCCAGAGAGCAGCCAGGAAGGGGTGGTTCCAACAGTGAATGTCCAGCTCTGGGTCCTGCCCCTGCTGCTGGCCCTGCCCCTCCGTGCTGGAGCGAAGGGCGGTCCCCACCTGGCCTTGGTGGGACGTCCAGAGTCACATGACCCACCCCTACCACCTGTCCCTGCCAGCCGACTACCACAGCAACGGCTACACGGTCACCAATGGCTGGAAGATCCACAACACCGCCAAGAACAAGTGGTTTGTGTGCATGGCCAAGACGGCCGAGGAGAAGCAGAAGTTGCTGGACGCCATCATCTGCGAGCAGCGGGAGCAGCGCGAGAGTGAGTGCGGGGCCCTCCTGGCGGCTCTGGGCTCCGGGTGCGCAGGGCTCTGCAGGCCAGGGTGGCCGACGAGGGGCCGAGGGTTCTCTCCAGAAAGCTCCGAGCTCCGAGACGAGGAGCTGGCGGGAGCCACGGGACTGTGCAGGGACTTGGTGCCTGGGGTGGAGGTGATGGGGCTGCCCCGTCCCCCCAGGACGCCCCCTCCCCTGCCGCTCACTGGGCCTGTGCTTCTTGTTGGTGTCCGCTGGCTGAGGGTCTGGGAGAGGCCCTTCGGGGCTTCCCCTTGAGCATGGTCGGGAACCCCCTGGGCACAGGGACTCCGAGGCAGGTCAGGTCACAAAAGGGACCCCAGGGCTGGCAGTGATGGGGTGTGGGGTGCGTGCTCTGAACTGGGGGGCGCTGGGCTGTGGGCAGAGGCCCCCGGGCTGGGAAGGGCCCCCGTGTCCTCATCTGTGGAAGGCAGACGTTCCTGGGCAGGGCTATGACCCTGCTGCGTGAGACCTGGCACTTGAGGACCTGGGGAGTCCGACGCGTGGCCCCAGACCCCCCACTGCCAGGTGTGCAGAGCAGGGGCCGGCCTCTGTCCCCTCCTGTTTCCTGCTGTTGCCGTGGCGTGGTGGACAGCTGTCCCTTGACTCTCTTCCTAGCTGGTCTTCCCCGGGACCCAGGAGCAGCCGGGTCCCTCCACTTGCCCCGGCTCAGAGTCTGACTGGCCCAACCCTGACCCCTGCGTCCCACTCCCCAGTGTTAGTCGATGGGCAAGGAAGGCCATTGGGTCTGCGTTCCGCATGGCGCCAGGTTCAGGCTCCACCGCCCTCCACCTACAGCCAGGCACTGGTCACTGTCACCTCTGGGGAGGGGGCAGCACGGCCACTGCCGTGGGTGCCTCTTCTCCAGGAGACTCCTGCACCGTTGGGAGGTATTTCCAACGTTGAGTTTGCATCAAAACATTAAAGACCCAGTGAACTACGGGGCTTGGCCCTTGTTGGGCAAGGATGTGACCTCTGAAACTGACCAGGGTGGCTATGGCAGGCCTGGGGGGGTGCTGTGGCCGGCACTGGGTGACCATGGTCATGGGTCAGGTGGGGCCCAAGGGGCTCTGGTCATTGGAATTGGGCTGGTGCGCAGGCTGGTGCTGTGGTCAGGAGCCAGGTCTGGAGCCCACTTCCTGGATCAAAATCCTGGTTCCGCCCTTTCTTGTTGGGCCGTCGGACTGAGAACCTGACTTCCTTGGGCCTCAGTGTGACCTGGGGACGATCCTGGATCCTGTCATGGTTCCAGGTTCTTGTGAGGGACCCATTGCGTGTCGTCCCACTGTGAAGGTGTCTGCCGTTATTGCTTGCCCCTGCTGCTGTCCAGACTGGACGGTGTGCAGAGAGGAAGGTCAGTTTGGAGGGTCGGCCAGCTGGCAGCCCAGGTTGGAGTGCAGGGGGCTCCGGGCTCTCTGCCAGCCTCTGCGGTTGGAACCGCACCCGGGGCTGGGGGAACGTGGCTGTGGGGCTGGCTCCCGGGGTGAGGGCCGGACCCTGCCGTGCGAGGCGGTGCCTGTGAGGACTGCATGGCAGTGTCTGGAGCACCGGTGGCCGACAGGAATTGCTCATGGCTGCCTGGGTGGTCGCGGTGGGGTTGGTGGGGCAGTTTTCAGGAGCTGCGGCTGCTCCGCTCTGTCCCCGAGCAGGCCTAAAGCTGGGTATGGAGCGCGACGCCTACGTCATGATCGCGGAGAAGGGGGAGAAGCTGTACCACCTCATGATGAGCAAGAAGGTGAACCTCATCAAGGACCGGCGCCGGAAGCTGAGCACCGTGCCCAAGTGCTTCCTGGGCAAGTGAGTGCGCCCCGGCCGACTCCCACACCCCTCCCCGCGCCCTCCTGGGCAGAGCCACCCAGGACCCCTGTTCCTGTGGAGCCACCTCAGAGTCACGAGGCTGGGGTCCCAGGCGGGTTTTCAACCCACTGTGAGGTCCTTGTCACGCCATGGCTAGCAGCACATGCATGCTGTGGAGTGGCTGCCCGCTGCTGGCGCCTGGGGTGGCCGAGCAGAAGGGGAGGAGGGTGGGAGGCGGGTGGAGCTCAGCCCACTCTTCACTTTTTGAAGCTTCTGGTAGAAGTGGGTGTCGACCTGGGCTGGACAGGAACCTGGACATGGGGAGGGAAGTCTCATAGGAACCCTGCATGTGGGAGGAAGGGGCAAGGCGGTGGGTACCGCAGCCGGGGGAAGAGGAGATGGGAAGTGGGAGAAAGTCGGGCCGAGCCAGCCTGGTTTTAGCTGTGCTAAGGTTAAAATGCCTGCAGACAGTCGGTGTCCACTTGAGCCCAGCCTGGAGGGGTGGGGCCCAGGGCCGAGCTTGGGGTCCAGGTCAGCAGCTAGGGTTCTGCTCTCCCTGGGGTGTCTGTGGAGAGGAGAGTTGGGGCCTGGGAGGCAGCGGAGGGGCCTGGCTGCTCTCCACCAGCTCATCTCTAATCCTGGCTGAAAGGACGCCGGCCCCTTTCTGGGAGGGGCTGCTTCCAGCCTCTGGTCAGAGAACCTTCCTACCTCCTGCCCAGCCCAGAGTGTCAGAGGAGCTCCTCCTGCCCCTTTGAACCAGGGCCAGGTTCACAGCTTGCTTTTTAGCCATGGGGCCCAGGAGGCCACAAGCCCCGAGGGAGACCTTCTAAGAAACCTGCCTCCCGCGCAGCGCCCTCTGCACCTGCCCGGCTGAGGCCTCTTTCCCACGGGGCCAGCTCCCGAGCTCTGCATGAGCTGGTCCCCTCCTGTGGACGGAGTCAGCGGCCACAGAGACGGTTTGTCCAGCCCTGCCTCTGCTGCCCGGCACTGACAGAGGCGGGTCACTGCTGCTGTCCCCACTTTAAGGGCGAGGAGAAGGCCCAGCACGTGGGCTGGTGACTTGGCGTGCTCTGCCCATCTCCTGCTCTGCGTGTTTGCTCATTTTTATCTGTGAATCCAAAACGTGTCTGGTTTGGCTTTTCGGTCTTCAAGGGCTGGGCTCAGGTCTCGTTTCCCTCACTCTCTCGCTGCATGACATTGGACAAGCCTCTTAACCTTGCTGAATTTCAATCTGTGATCCAAGAGAATAAAATGGTCCTCAGGGTTGCTGGAGGAGGCAGGTGACACCTGTGAGGTGGCTATACATAAAAGTGACCTAGGTGCAAAACCTGTGTGTCACTGCGGAGGCCCCCAGGGGGCCCACGCCTTCCGCCACCCTCAGGTTAGTTGAAACCATCAGATTCAACCATCCTTTGCTCCTATTGACCCAACCCCTCCCCTGGGCCAGCTGGGGACAGAACCCTGGGAGTGCCTGCCCTCAGGGAGACACCTGTCTAGAGAGTAGCCAGACGCAGGACGCAGGACGGATGAAGTGAAGGGGTCTTTCTGGACTCTGCCAGGAGCTGCAAGGCAGGGAGGGAGTGGGGCTGGTTCAGGGGGTGCACGGGCCTCTCGGGGTGCTGTTTCAACAAGGTCCGAGTGACCAACACCCGCCAGAAGACCCGGAGCAGCCGAGGGAACAGCAGGTGGGAGTCCTGAGGGCGGAGGGAGGCCAGCAGGGAGGCAGGAGGCCACAGGTGGCCACAGGGTGGGAGACCAGGGTTGCCACGGGAACCAGAGGGGCTGGGTCAGCAGCACCTGGGTCAGGGCTCTAATTTTATTCTAGGTGCTGAGAAGGCACTTCGGAGGCGCAGCAGGGCCTGGGGTGAGGATGCACCTCATCACAGAGGCCAGAGGAGGGCGCTCTTGGGGGCTGCCAGAGCTCAGGGGACCACATGGGACAAGGTGTGGTCAGCAGGGCGGTCAGAGAAGGCTTCCTGGAAGGAGAGAGCCTTGGTTCCACAGTCCGTGGTGGTTAGAGGCAGTTGAGTTACTGACATCTGCTGGAGGTGGACCTCCTTACTGACCTGGAGGGGGCGGCCTCCCTGCCCAGGCCTCCCTGCCTGGGCCTCCTGTGTGCCCAGGTGTGGGGATGAGTTGTGAGGAGGAGGAGGATCCATTTGTCAGGCGTGCTGTGGACACCTCCACCATGGTGAGAGCCCAGGCCTAGCAGGCAGCAGGCAAGACAAAGGGCCCCCTGAGGGGACTTGGCTTGGTGGCCTGGCTCCGCTGGGCCTTGGCCTGGTGTGGGCTAAGTGAGTGTTCAGTGGGTCAGGAGGAGGCCGGGGGCTGACTCGCCCTGATCAGCGGACCCCAGCCCTGATCTGCAGCAGCTCTGGCCACTCCAGGGGGGCTTTTCCCGTCCAGGGACAGCAGCCTGCTCTAGGTCACATCTTTCTGGAACCTGGACCTTGCTGCCCTTCGCGCTACACTGTCTGCCCTCCCAACTGGCTTCTCACACACTGAGTCCTGCCCTGTGCTGGCTCACGGTGTCCCACGGAGTCCCACGCCTTCCCTGGGGCCACGCTCCTGGGCACTGGCTGCTGGCTGGAGGCGGTGGGCGGGAGAGCGCAGGCCCCGCAGGGAGAGCTCGGCTGGTTGTGCAGCTGGGTCCAGGCTGAGGTTCCTTATGACCACAAGGTACCCCCACCAAACCCAGAAGGTTCCTGAGTGAACCCCTTGCCAGGTGGACCCTGTGAGGCCCAGACAGGGATAGAAAGTCACCCAAATTTGTCCAGAACGCCGTGAACCTTCCTGATCCCCAGAAGGTGGCAAGGTCCAGCTTGGGAGCTCATGGGTCCATGTTGTTGTCCTGTGACTGTCTTCTCCCACCCCCGCAGCCACTTCCTGTCCCTCCTTCCTGGCTCAGGGCTGCTGGCCAGTGCTAGAGGTGGCCCCCAGCCGGACAGCTGGTGGGCAGCTGGACGCTGGGTCCCGGCTTCCGAGAGTGGGCACGCAGACATCCGCTCCCTCCTGCAGCTGCTGGCAGCGGGTCTGGGTGCTGGGCTGTGGGACTCTGAGAGTGAGCGCTCTCCTTCCCCGCGCTGGTCTCCTTCCCGCTTCCAGCAGGGCTTTCTGACTGCCTGGCACACCGCTGCCTACACACCGAAGGGCTTCCCCTGCCAAACCCCGGGAGGCTAAAAATAGTTTCCCCGCGGGACAGCAGGCTTCAGTGAGCAGGAGAGCGTGGGGCCCTGGCTGGCTGCCACCTGCTGTCATTGAGCACAAAACAGGTCCCCCTTCCTGCTCTCTCATGAGGGCTAAATTCTGTGCTGAGCCCAGGAAGATCTCCCGGGAGCGGGGCCCTGGCCTGGCTGGCCTCTCCCCACCGGGTGTGCTGGGCTCGAGAGCCGCCCATCTTCTCTGCCCCCCGACACACTGTCTCCCTGGCCTTCCTGCTGTTGCTTGATGGTTGCTTCCTTTATTTGTTTTGTGGATGATTAGTGCGTCCTGTTGTGCGTGAGGCCTCTCCCAGGCTGGGACACAGTAGGTAGCACTCGGTTCACAGGGAGATTACGTTCTGGCTGTAGGAGGTGGCTGAGAAAGGGATAAATCTGCAAATGAGATAAATTCAGACAGTGATAAGCGCTATGGAGGAAGAACAGGGCTACTGAGTGGGTTGTGTTGCCAGACAACGCGCCTCCTTCAAGGAGGTGATGTTTGTGCTGAGACCTGAAGGATGAAAAGAAGGCCACGTGAAGAGCTGGGGAAGGGCATTTCCAGGCAGAGGGAACAGGCAGTGCAAAGGCCCTGGGGCAGGAAGAGTCTGGCACCTTTCAGGAAGGGAAGATCCTCTCACCTTCCTTTCCTTTACCGGCCCATCTACTTGCCTGCCAGTCACCTGTCCATCACTTGTCTGTCTGTCCATTCATTGGTCCACCCATCCGTCCACTGCTCCATCCTTTGAGCCTGAGGCAGACCCAGGGCCTGGCCATGTGTCCCTCTGCCATGGGTAATGGGAGATGCGCAGGCCTCCACTGGTGGCCAGGCTGGGCTCCCCAGCCTCGCTTTCCGTGGGAGGTTCTGACTGGCTTCAGGGTCCCATGGCCGGGCCCGGCCCTGCAGCCCCCAGCCCCAGCCCCAGCCCCCCAGCCCCAGCCCTGCAGCCCCGGCCCCGCAGCTCTGGCCCTCCAGCCCTGGCCCCCAGCCCCGGCCCCCCATCCCGGCCTGCTAGCCCCAGCCCTCCAGCCCCCCAGCCCCCCAGCTCTCCAGCCCCCCAGGCCCCCAGCCCTCCAGCCCCCTAGCCCTGGCCCTCCAGCTCTCCAGCCCCCCAGCCCCGGCCCCCAGCCCTATCTCCTGTTCCCACAGTGAGTTTGTGGCCTGGCTCCTGGAGATCGGCGAGATCAGCAAGACGGAGGAAGGGGTCAACCTGGGCCAGGCTCTGCTGGAGAACGGCATCATCCACCACGGTGCGTGGCCGGCCGCGGTGGGCGGGCGTCAGACCAGGCAGACTGCGCGGCCGCGAGCCGGGCCCTCCTGGGCAGCTGCCCGCTTCCCCGCCCGCCCTGCCCCCGGATGTCCTCACACGGCTGCTTCCCGGCCTTCCCCCGGGACAGGAGCAGACAGGGACACCTGGGAGAGGTAGTGGAAGGGATGTCCCCCCCACCTTTCAGAGGGGAGGGTCACGGCCCAAGCTTCAGTGTTCCACGAGCAGTTACCAAGCGCCAGGCTGGGCATGCTGGCCACACGGGGTGGGCAGGCAGTGCAGCCGCCTGTCCCCGGGGAGCTGGCCTTGCCACTGGGGAAGGATAAAACCCAGAAGTAAAGGTCTGTGTCCAGGAGGTGTGGGTGCCCAAGGAGCGAGAGCAGGGCGGGAGGTGACCTGTCGCGGTGGCTCATCTCCAAGTGGGGTCTGGGGGTCTCTGGGAAGGGGGCCCAGGCCAGTACCCAAAGGTGAGGGGCGTTGTGGTTCCCGGTGGGGGCAGCCCAAGCCAGGGTGGCTGCCTCTGAGCGGGCTGTCGGGGGATGAGGCCCAGGACGTCCTGGCCCACAGGGCGGTGGCTCTCGCATGCGTGGGGGCGAGGCCCTTGCTGAGTCCTGCAGAGAACCTGCGGCTCAGGGCCGCACCTCCCGCTTCCTCTGCTGCTGGGCAGAGGTGCTGGGTCCCAGGTGGGAGCAGGAGCCCAGCGGGGGCAGCTGTGGGGCTGGGGGGCCTGGCCTGAGAGCTTGGGGTTCGGAGGTTGGGCCTAGCAGGATTTGCAGGGATCACAGCATCCAGGGTGACTTGGAGGCTGTGTGGCTGAGACCCCTGGGCCCCCCACAGGCTGAGCCAGACAGGTGGTCTGGGCCCCTCCTCCGTAGGTGCCTGGCCTGCCGGAGGTCTCCGGTGGCCCTGCACTGCAGGGGACCTGCGTTCCTCCTCTGCGAACTGGGGAAGTGGGGCCAGCCAGCCCACTGGGCACGGGTGGGGAGCGGGGGGGGGTGCCCAGCCTTACTGGCCGTCCCTGGTTCCCTCCAGTTTCTGACAAGCACCAGTTCAAGAACGAGCAGGTGATGTACCGTTTCCGCTATGACGATGGCACATACAAGGCCCGGAGCGAGCTGGAGGATATCATGTCCAAGGCAGGTGCTCTCCACCCTGACCCATGACCTGGCATCATGTCCAGGGTTGCCACCCTCCACCCTGAGCTGACACCTGACCCATGACCCTGACCCAGCAGAGGTCATGCACAGCAGGCCTCTCTCTGTCCAGCGGCCTGTCTTCCCCTCCACTTCCCCTGCCAACCCCACCCCGACCCTGATGTCTTGTTGTGTTGTGTTTCTGGCACTGGGTGTTGAATCCCGGGGCCGTAACCATTGACCTCCGAGCCACATCCCAACCCCCTGTGTCTTGAGACAGGGCCTCTCTAAGTTGCTGAGGCCGGCTTTGAACCCAAGCTCTTCGTGCCTCAGCCTCCCAGTCCCCTAGGATCACAGGCGTGCGCCACGGGACAGCCCCTGCTCTGTTCTGAGGGCCATCACTGCACTCTCCAGCAGCCTCGGGGCCCCGAACCGTGTGGCCTGATCCCAACTCCCCTCTCTCTTCTTTCAGGGTGTGAGGCTGTACTGCCGTCTCCACAGCCTCCACACCCCGGTGATCAAGTAAGTCCCCACTTCACTTCTACCTCTTCTCAGATGTGTGGCCTGGGGCTGGCACCTTCGCCTCTCTGAGCCTCACTTTCCTTCTCTATCAAGTGGGCTAATAGCGGTACCTACCCTGGAGGTTTGTCACAGGATGGAGTGGGCGGTTGTTGGGAAGCACTGCGGTGAGGGCAGAGGGTGTCAACCCTAGAACCAGGGACTGGCTGAGTTTGAATGTGCCTGCTAGTTGCCAGCTCTGTGACCTCGGGCAGTCACTCGACACCCCCTGTACCTTGACTTTTTTCTCTGGAGTGGGGATGACAGGATGTGCCCCGGGGCCTTTGCACTTGCTCTTCCCGCTGCATGGGATGCTCTTCACCCTTCAGACGTGGTGTCTCCGCCGTGCTCTGTGCTTGTCACTTCATTTGGGGCCCTGCTGTCCAGTAGAGCTGCCTACACTGGTGGAAGTGCCCTGTGTCCGTTGTCCCATATGGGAGCACTAGTCACATGGCATTTTCAAACATGGAGATTGAGGAACGTGATCTTTAATTTGACTTAATGTTATTTTATAAGTTTTATTTTTTATTTTTGGATTGAATTGAAATTAAAAGGGCTGACGCTGGGCAGCGTAGGCCTGCAGCCGGGGCCATCCTGAGTGAGTGGTGGATCCAGTGCTCGCCTCTGCCTCTGCCTCTGTAAAAGGGGCACAGAGTCACTCACAGCTCTGAGGTGCCGTGGGGCTAAATTCATAGGAGGTGCCTTGAGTGGTGCTGGCTCTGTGGGCGCCATTGCCATCGAGCGATCATTCCCTATGTGAAGCTTCAGTGGTGGATGCAGGGTCCCAGGGCCACCAGACTCTTACCCCGGCTGCACGTTCCTCTGCCCCATCCTTAGCTCTTGCCGGCTCTCCTGGGTCCCTGGTACCCGACCCTGGTCCCCAGTCCTGCCTCCTGGCTCCTCTGCTCTGCTGCTGCCCTGGGCCAGCCTGGGGAAGTGGCCCCGGGGCCTTCACTAGTGCACCGCGGCTGCTGGGCTCCCGGTTCTGAAGCTGGAGCAGTTCTTCAGCCAGACCCTTCCTCGGCCTCTCAGGCAGGCCTCGGAAACCGGGGGCTACCTGGAAGGCTGCGGGATGGTCCAGGCTGCCGCTGCCACAGGGCTCACAGGAGAGACCCGGGGACCTCGCTGGCCACCCTGGCCCCAGAGAGGGGCTTCTGTGTCACCATAGCCGGGATCTTTGAACCTAGGACCGTCACACAGAACAGAGGGAAGGACAGGGAAAGGCTGAGTTTTCTCATGTGAGGGTCCCGGGCTCCTGGGCCTGTGCGCTGAGGCATCTCAGCCAAATGAGTCCTCTTTGAGGATGTTCCGCGGCCCCCGGCTTCCACCACAAGATGCCAGCAGCACCCACCCCAGCTCCTGATAGCCCACGGGTCCCTCGGAGGGCACAGTGCCCCGGCTGAGGTCCTCGGGCGAGAGTGAGAGAGCCCTAGAGCCTAGTGCCTGTGCCCTGGGGGAGGGGAGGCCCGGGGGGACGTCACACTGTGGCTCAGGTGTGGGGTCGGGGCTGGGCCTCTGCCTGGCCCCTGCCCTGCGCCTCGAGATCTCGGCAAGCCCAGGAGGCCCCACTGCGTCCCCTGCTCATCTGTCACCCCCTCCTCCTCGCAGAGACCGTGACTACCACCTGAAGACCTACAAGTCCGTGCTGCCCGGGAGCAAGCTGGTCGACTGGCTGCTGGCCCAGGTGAGGACCCCTGACCTGGGCGGCCAACATCTGGCTTTGCCCGAGGAGGGGGGCTTCCTGGAATGTGGAGCCTTGTGTTGTTTTATTTTTTTAAATATGTGTGTGTGTCTGTGTGTGTCTGTGTGTGTGTATATATATATACACACACATTTAGTTGTAGTTGGACATTTATTTATTTTTGTGTGGTGCTGAGGACTGAACCCAGGGCTTCGCAAATGCTAGACGACTGCTGTACCGCTGAGCCACAACCCCAGCCCCAAATCGGGGGGGTTGCAAGACCCTGGCCTTGGGCTCAGACTTGCTGTCTAGAAGCGCAGGGCCTCTAACCCCCCACTGCACTGCCCCCTGGGGACTCTGTGCAGTCAGCCCAGAGGCATGCCAGGCGGACCCGGTTCACATCCTGGCTCTGCTACTTCCTGGCTGCGTCACCTCGGGCGGGCCGCTGGTTACCGTATCTGTGCCTCAGGTTGCCCACCTGTAAAAAACGCAGCCTGGTGGGAGTCACTGCTTGGCGAGTGTAGCTCTTAGTGCAGTCCTCACCTCCTGCGGAGGACCCGAGGCGGGCCCAAGTTCTGTCAGCGAAGAAGGCTAAAGAAACCACAGGGGGATTCGCGGGCATGGGACAGTGAGACCAAGAGACAGCAGTGGGGACGTCTGCAGAGTTGGCCTCACAGCTGTGCGGCAGGCAGGTGAGCCTCAGGCAGGTGTGCGGCTGCCAGGTGAGCCCACGGGCAGGTGAGCCACAGGCAGGTGAGCCACAGGCAGGTATGCAACAGGCGGGTGAGCCTCAGGCAGGTGTGCAGCAGGCAGGTGTGCGGCAGGCAGGCGAGCCACGGGCAGGTGTGCAGCAGGCGGGTGAGCCTTGGGCAGCTGTGCCTCGGGCAGGTGATCCTCGGGCAGGTGAGCTGCCACGTGGGTGCCTGCTTTGTAGTTCAGGTGCTTTGGCTGCAGCCCAGACAGCCCTGGCTTTGGGGCTCTGAGCTTCCCGGGCCTCACTGCTATGGACTCTGTGGCTTCATGTTTCCCAGACTCCACTTGTGCCAGGGAACAGCCTGCTGGTGTCACAGGGAAAAGTAGATGTTTCCCCAAAGGCTGGGGGTGGGGCAGGTCTGAGGAGTGTTTGGAACCAACAAGACAGGATATGACATCAAAGGCCCATCCACACCTGGAACCTCAGCAGGAGCAACAGAGAACATGTAATAGAGTGGCTCAAGGGGGCTTCCCCTCCCTCTGGACATCTCCTTATTTCTAACTTGTAGGTTATTCTGCTCCTTAGGACAAAATGTCAGTTGAATGCCTACTGAATCAGTTAGAAATGCTTTTGTCTTCTCATAGTAGGAACTGGACTTAATACAGTAAAGACATTTTCTCTTATATAACTAAATGTTCAGAGTTCACGGTCCTAGAACCCAGCAATGCTATTTTCACCCAGAAATGCACCTTTCTGTTTGGTTCTCTTAGCTTCTTGCTAGTTGCCTCACAATCACAAATGGCTGCCACACCTCCAGGTATCTCATTTATAATGAACTATGGCCCAAAGCCAGCAGCAGTTCAGTTTGAAAGTGCTTTTTCAATTTTCACATTAGGGAGAAAACTTCTCACAGTTGTCCCTTGACCCACCGTCTTCTGCTTAGTTCTCATTGGCCAGACGGTCCCCTAATCCGGTTTGTGGGTAAATGGACAGGAATTTCTGAGAGAAGCTGGGATTGCTCAGGATTCCTCCCTTGATGCTCACGAGGAGCTCTGGACTCACTACCCAGGCAGGGAGTCTTTTAGTTCTGAGGGTAAGGGTCAGTTCTGACCTGCTCTCCTCCTAGTTCATTTAACCCTCAGAATGGCCTGGTGAAGGTACAGCCCTGATCCATTTTACTGATGAGGAACTGAGGCTGGGGTTCCCCAACTTGCCTCTGGGCACCAGTCGTAGGACACTGTAGAGGCTGGGGCTGTGGTGCCTCGCGGTCAGCTGTAAAGATGCCCTGTATTGATGGTGGCCCTGGTCATGTGTGCGTGGACCACTCCAGCGTGCAGACCTTGGCGAGGATGGGCAGAAACACGGGTGAGGCACTGCAGCTCAGAGAGGTCAGCTGACCGCCGCGGTCACAGTGGGCAGCACAGAGCTCATGCTCTCCCCTCTCCCTGCTGCCCAGGCTCCTAGATGCCCAGGGGACAGGGTTGGTGGGATGGGGCTGGGGCTGGAGCGAGTGGGACCAGGCCACGGAGCCAGGCTCAGAGGGCATGAGTGTGCCGACGTCCATGTGGCTTGGCAGGACCTTGCCTGCCTGCTCTGCCAACTCCCTTCCCAGGCAGATGGCAGGCGCCGACTGCAGCTGGGCTCAGCATGGGCAGCGAGGGCTAGTGCAGGAGAGGCAGAGGCCAGGAGTGAGGGTGACAGCTGAACAGGGACAGAGTCCTGGGCCGCCGAACACCTTGAACCTCAGTTTCCCCAGCCATGACCTGGTGGTGGGGAGAGCCAGCCTGCCATGCCTCAGTTTCCCCTGTCAGGCAGCTCAGGTGTGGTGGTTGCTTCTGGCTTGACCGCCCAGACTGGCACATGCTCGGCACGAGAGGCCTGCGCGGGCCTTCAGACTCATGCAGAGGGCCTTTCCCACTGCCCCACGGCCTTGCATCACCTCTGCTGCCTTCAACCCAGCGGGACCCCTGGAACCCATTTCATCCCCCAGAGCTCTGGGGTGTGGCGGGATGATCCCCCTGTTTCAGGGGCACAGAACCCTGCAGAGCGGCCTCAAGGTCAGCTTCCCGGCCCTCCACTCCCCTCCCCGCTTCCTTCCATGTTTTATGTCCCATCAGGGCTAGGCTTGGGCTTCCATGTGAGGCCATGTGAGTGCACAGGCCAGTGCCAGGGCCCTGCCCACATGGTGCGAATTCTACTGGGAGACAGACCTTAAACAGAACAGGCCTCAGCACCGGTCACCTGCTCTGAGTCCTTCCCCTAACCACCCTACAGTAGCCCCCAGTGTGCTGGGCAGTGAGAGGGACGAATGGTGTTTCTGGGGAGGACTTGTGGGGGAGGGCTTGGGGACTACTTTTGGGATAGTTAGGGGAGGACTCAGAGCAGGTGACCGAGTGCTGAGGCCTGAAAAGCCCAGGGCGGCACCCTAGGTGGAGGAAAGAGCAGGTGCAAAGGCCCCAGGGGAGTGGCGTGCGCAGCAGGGCAGAAGCCCGAGGGTGAGCCGTGAGTGGGCAGGATGGGGCTGAGGACCCCAGTGAGATACATGGCCTCTGAGCCTGGTTAGCTTGTGCCTCTCCCCACAGGGGACAAAATGCCCCCAGTGGTGATTGCCAACCCAGGATGACAGGTTTGCTCTCAGGTGATGAATCCAGGACCTGTCACTCTAACCTGTGTCTGCCCTGCTGTGGTGAGGGACCTCGCTGGTCACCTGCCCCAGGTCCCTCAGGGTGGGGAGCCCAGGCTGCCCAGAAGTCAGGTGGATGCCAGATGCTGCCCCGCCTGCCTGACTGTTGAGCTGGGCCTGCGCCACCTGGACCCTGGATGTCCCTCCTGCCATCCTGGCAGCTGGGGGTGGCTGCCTGGGCTGCAGCCCCTTGGGGCCCTCCCTCAGCTGGGCCTGAGCTCACTGGCTCTCTAGCACTGTCTGGCTGGGTCAGTAAACCCAAGGCCGAGCTGCCCCCACCTGCTCAGGGCCTGGCCTGTGCCCTCCCTCAGCTGGGCCTGAGCTCACTGGCTCTCTAGCACTGTCTGGCTGGATCAGTAAACCCAAGGCCGAGCTGCCCCCACCTGCTCAGGGCCTGGCCTGTGCTCAGCTGCAGCCACCTCTGATAGAGCAGCGGTATCCCTTGAACCTGGGAAAATGCCCTCCTCACCCCAGGCTGCTGGCAGGGAGGGCCGCAGAACCCTCTGCCGCTCCTTGGCCAGTTGTTGGGGAGGGAGGCGGCTGGAGGGCCTCTTGCCAGTGACCCCCTCCCCAGCTCCTTTCTCAGTCCACAGACTTCAGGACTGCAGCCTTGTCCCCAGGGGGACACAGCAAGGCTCCAGGCCCCTGCCCCCGCCTGGCTGCTCCCCTGGCTGCCCTGCTCCTCCTGGTTTCTCCTTCCCACCTCTGGGCCTTTGTCCTGCTGTCCTCTGCCCAAGTCCCCCGCTGCCCTTCCACTCTCTCTCCGCCACTGTATTGAGATTATCTGGGTTGCAGGCAACAGAAATGATGTTGGATAATTTAGCGGGGGTGGTGGTGGCAGGGGACAGGGCTCCCTGGGAGGAGGTGGGGCAGACCTGGGAGCCAGGCGCCAGGGAAGTCTGAGGAGGGGGAGCCCCGGGGACCACCTCAGGGGCCGCTGCTGGGAAGAAGCACACACCTGCCTCCTGTCCTGCCTCCACGCCTCAGGTGTCCCGCACCTGGGCAGGGAGGTTCCTGTGGCCCCGCAGGATGGTGACTCCTTGTCTGGCCCTGGGGTGGGGGTGTGTCCTGAGCACGGTCCTGCTCAGGACGTCTGCCAGGGAGGGTCGGCTGGGGCAGAACCCTACAGTGCCCTGCGCACTGGCCTGTCATCTCCAGGCTTCCGGGGGGAGACGGGTCGCCCAGGTGGCCCTGAGAGGAACCACATGCCCTGGTTCTGATGGTGTCAGTTGGCAAGTTTTCAGTTGCAGGGACAAAGCCTCAAGTGGAAGGGGACTTAGAGGAGCAGCGTGGATGAGGAGGTGTGGGCGGTGGCTCTGGCGGGATGTGGCTCAGAGTTGCCAGCTCACCTAAGGCCACTGTGCCCCTCTGTTCCATGCCAGGGAGACTGCCAGACACGAGAGGAGGCCGTGGCGCTCGGTGTGGGCCTGTGCAACAACGGCTTCATGCACCACGGTAACCCTTCCCCGGCCTCTGCCCAGCCCTCCCTGCCCGCCTCGCCCGTCACTCAGAGCGCGACTCCTGCTGCCTGCCAGCCCCTTGCGCCATTCCGGGGGCCCATGTCAAGGCGGCCTTCCTGCCTGTGGCTGAGCCCACGTGGCCTTCCAGACTCATGGTTCTGCTCTTCTCCAGCCGGTGCCTGTTGTGTCCCAGGCTCGGTGCTAGATCCTGGGGACAGCAACGAGCAGAACAGGTCCCAGTCGTTTCTGTGTGTGTCCCAATCAGAAAGATCACATCTTCTGGATCGTTCCAGGTGGTGCAAGTGAGGAGGCCTTGGACTCTCACTCTGAGCAAGGCAGGAGTCCCCAGAGGTTCTGAGCAGGAGGGACGTGGTGACTTGGGTTTCTTCTAGACCCTTCTGGCTTCAGTCTGTGGGGCGGGGCAGGGGCCTGGTGGAGGTCCAGGGCAGGGCCACGTGGCCAGGGCCAGGCGGTGGCACAGAGGTGGGAGAGTGTTGGGTCAGGAGACCCTAGGCCTCGGGCCCTCGGCCGGGTCCTCCCCAGCTGCCGCTCTTCTGATGAACTCAGCTTGGAACTTTCTCTTGAAGGGCCAGGTGGCAAGTGCTCTCAGCTCTGCGGGCCACAGGGTCCCTGTCACAGCCACTCTCTGCCCTTGTAACACAGAAGCAGCTACACACAGCACTGAACCAGCTGGGCATGGCCACGTGCCTTCAGACTTTATTTAGGGAACCAGGGGCGGCCACCGTGTTCCAGCCCCAAGGCCTGCCTTCTGGCTGGTGGGCGGGGCGGGACCATCCTCTGGGGGGCTCCCCGCTGGGCCTCAGTTCCCCAGCTTTCCCGGGAGGCCTTGCCATCTGCCATGGTTTATGGGGTCCGGGCTGCTTCCTGCTGTTCGTTTCCCCCGTGAGGCTAGGTCACCCATCTGCCCTGGCTCAGTGTGCCCAGAAGCTGCCCTTGTGCCCCTGGGGCCTCCCAACAGCTCTGCTCGCCCACCAGCCAGCTGGGCCGGACCACTTGTTTGTGGGTGAGGGTAATTAGGGGTCCACCCCCGCTGCTATTCCAGGAAGGCTGCTGGGAGAGGACATTCCTCAGGGGGGTCCCAGCAGTTTGGACGCTCTGGAGGGTGGGAAATTGCAGGGTGCGGCCCTTTTCTCCTGTCCCTGCCACGACCTCAAAAATAGGCTAAAATAGGAAAAAGAGCCCAAGCCCAGGATTGCGGCCTTGGCCAAGTGCAGGGCAGGCACAGAGTGGGGCTGGCGGGACCTCCTGCAGTGGAGCTGAGCTGTCCCAGAGAAATACCCCCAGGCTGGACCCCTCTCATGCCAATACAGGCTGTCTGCTCTTTTCCCTGTGGATGAGGCTGGACGTGCATGTGGTCAGGGTCAGCAAGGGTCCAAGCAGGGGACCTGACTCCAGGTCTGTGTGGCTCATAGAGCCTGGCCAGCGGCCTCCACAGAGAGGTGTAAGTTGGGCCTCACCTGGGGATTCCCTGCCTTTTCGGGACACGCCAGCAGGACACAGCACTGTGTTCTCCTCCCACTCCCGGAATTTTCTAGCTTCGTGTTTACAGTAGAGGCCAAGCCAGCCCGCCCTCCTGGCTCCCCACTCTGGGGGAAGTAGCAATTTGTGTGTCTGTTTTCTCCAAAGAGGTGATATGGTGGCCAGACAGGTAGGGTCCTGGCGAAGTGTCCTGGGGACTAGGAAGAGGAAACACTTCCTTTGTCTTCTGTTCCGCCACCAGATCCCCCGTCTTTAGGGGTGCGTCTAGGCAGCTGGTTCTCCTGGCCGCAGGGACCCGCTAACCTTAGGCAGCTGGCTACCTGAACCTCACAGGCCGGATTCCCCTGGCTTATTTCACCCAGCCCTCGCTGACAGGCCCGGGGGGCAGCACAGGGAAAGGAGGGGCCTGCGTGGGGCCCCAGTGCGGCTGCTGACCCTGACCTGGACGGATTTGTCTATCGGCCTGGGCGTTGGTCTTTCCACCTGTGGAAGGGCTGCAACAGCCTTTCCATCTGCCCAAGGGTAGACGAGCTAAGCACAGCCACAGAGGCCTGGCCCGGAGGTGCCTGGTGACCCTAAGCCATGGCCTCGGGCTGCATCTGGTTTCTTGTGTGCATTTTCCTGGCTCATCCTGGTACAGGGGTCAGCACTTTTTTCTCTAAAGAGTCAGATAGTGGGAATTTAGGCCCTGTGTGCCTTGTGACCTGTCACACCTGTCCAACCTTGGCATTGTGGCTGGAGAGCTGCCAGCTGCAGACAGTGTTGGGGCTCTTTCCAGTAAAACTTTATTTGTAGGAACAGGTAGTGGGCCAGACGTGGGTCCTGGAGCCTCAGTTTGCCGACCCCCTTGATTTGTGTCCGTACCTGCCTTAGCCCCGAGGTAGCGTGCGTGTGCTTGGCCAACTGTGGCTTTACTGTTCACAAGCAGGTCTTCCACCCCCAGGAGTCCTGGTGTGTGGTGTGAGGTAGGGGTCTGGCTTACTCTTTCCCGAGTCAGAGTCCCATCCGCAGAGGGCTCCGCAGTCCTTTACGCCCGTCACACCCTGAGCAGCCAGGGGGTTTGGGACACACCAAACCTGTGTGGGGCTAGCCCAGCCCTTGGCTGCCAGGTGGCAAGTGTGGCTGACGTGTGGCTGTGAATCTGACCGTGGCTTGTGTGTCTGGGTCTGCAGTGCTGGAGAAGAGCGAGTTCAAGGACGAGTCCCAGTACTTCCGCTTCCAGGCTGACGAGGAGATGGAGGGGACCAAGAGCAAGAACAGACAGCTTCGCAATGACTTCAAGCTGGTGGAGAACATCCTGGCCAAGCGGCTGCTGGTAGGAGCAGGCTGGGCCCGGGCACCGTCCTTCCCAGGCCTCCTGTGGGATTGGAGGTGGCCGGAGCCAGGTCACTGCATGGCCCAGGCGCCCTCCTCACACAGGTCCGGGGTGCTGGGCGCCCTCCCTGAGTTCCAGCTCCACTTGTCTTCCCGGCTGCTGCAGCCTGGCGCTGTGCCCGGGGACGGCCTCCCAAAGCCACTTCCCTGCCCCTCAGAGCCTGGGTCTCAGACTGGCGCCTACCTGTGTTCGGTGGCTGTCGATAGCTCTGCAATTCAGGGAGGTCTCACAGCTTTGCAGGAAGTTGACCCGCCTAGCCCCCCAAATCCTGTTTCTCTGTCCACCAGTGAGCACCAGCCCCTCCAGATGCGTGGTCCCAGCGGGTGGTGGACAGGGGCTCAGAGCGGGTCGCTCACCCTGCCCAGGTCAGAGCCGGAGTCGGCCTGGTGTGGAGACACTCAGTGCCTTCTGTGGGTTCCATTTCTCCTTCCTCTCCGGGGCTCCTGTCACACCCAGGGTGGGCTGCAAGTGCTCAGCGTGGCCTAGGGGACTCTGCCTCTCCCCTCCACCTCCGGTGCTGTCCTCGCCCGGCCCCAGCCACCTGAGCCCTTTCCTTCCCCTTCAGTGCCTCAGGGTCGTGGCCCGCTGGCTGCTGCCTGGGGTCCTTCCCCACTCCCATGTCCAGCCCTCAGCTCCAGTGTGGCCCTCAGCCACCCAAGGCAGGCCCCGGCCCTTAGCTGCTGTCCTGTAGTTCAAGCTGCTCACAGCCCTGCACTGCGGTCTGCGGTTGATCCCGGGCTGGCCCTCCCCTGCGGTCAGCTGCAGAGGGGGACTGTCCAGTCCATCTTGCTGGGGAGCGTGTCTGCCATACCCACGGAGCGCTTGGCGTGTCTGACCTGCGCGGCTCCCTGGATGTTATTGCATGGCTGCGCCCATTTCCCTGTGTCCCCAGGAGCCCCAGCACCTGCTTCCAGCAGTAGAGGGCTGCTGCTCCTTGAGCTGCTTTTCCACTCCCACAGTCATGGGGCTGGGTGTCTTGGGTCTGCTTTATTCATTAAGTCATTTATTGAGCACCTATGGTATGCCAGTGGATGGGGAGACAGCGTGTAGAGAGGGGACTGTCCCTGGGTTTGCAGGAGGAAGGGGTGACAGATTGAACACACACCAGGCTCTGGCGGGAGCCAGGTGGTGCCCTCACCTCAGGTGCCTACTGTGTGCAGGTGGGGCTTGTATTTGGCCTGGTCTGGCTGCTGTGCTGCAGGCCCCTCATCTGCACCCCACCCTGGTGGCCCTGGGGCATGAGGAGACAGCAAGATCCCAGTCCTGTGGGCATCAGGGTGGGGTGCCCTGGGCACCTGCCTGACCGGGTCTGCTTCGGGCCCCCAGATCCTGCCCCAGGAGGAGGACTACGGCTTCGACATCGAGGAGAAGAACAAGGCCATGGTGGTGAAGTCGGTCCAGAGGGGCTCGCTGGCCGAGGTGAGGCCCAGGGCTGCTCTGGCAGGGGCTTGTGCAGGTGGGAGGGCAGCTCAGCAGGTCTGGGGACGAGGGCTGGTGTTCTCTCTTGTCCATATGGGGAAACTGGGCCCAGGACCCCTGCAGGTACTAGGGAGCCGGACGCCCTGGCCGCTCGGCGCTGTCCTGGTGCGGCCCACCAGTGCCCCCTGCTGGCGCTGTGTGGAGGCCCAGGACACACTCAAGTTCTGAATCAGTTTTGGAATGAGCTGCGAAGATAAAAAACCTAAATATTGGTGGCTCGAGCAGGAGGAGCTCATTGTCCCCTGGGCATGGTCTGGAGGAGAAGGAATGGGAGGGGATCTGAGCCCCAGACTCGCAGCTTCTCCTGGGTGGGGAGGTGGGGCTGCAGCTGCCAGGCCAGGCAGCCCAGGCTCCCAAAGCCCTTTGTGAGGGGCAGTCACGAGGTGGGCACCCTGTTAGACCCCCCACCTGTGGCCCCTGTAGCTGGGTCCAGACCCAGGCCCTGCGCCCTGCAGGGCTTCCCTGGGGGAGCCGCCTTGGCCCGCTGGGCTGTCCCTGTCCTTGAGGAACACAGGGAGGGCCCTTCACTGTGGATGGCAGTGTTTGCACTCACACGCCTGTCCTCTGCTGCCCCCAGGATGGCCGGCCTGCAGGTGGGCAGGAGGATCTACTCCATCAACGAGGACCTGGTGTTCCTGCGGCCCTTCTCAGAGGTGGAGTCCCTCCTCAACCAGTGCTTCTGCTCCCACCGCCCCCTGCGCCTCCTGGTGGCCACCAAGGCCAAAGAGTGAGTGACCCCGGGCCTGGTGCCCAGCCTGATGGCATGCTGAGGAGGGACCAGTGCTGGGGCTGGTGGGGTGGGAGCTCTGTGGCCTGGGGGGTGGCCGTCACTGAAGCCACCATGGGACACGCTGCCCCTGCTCTTCAGTAGCCTCGGCTGGGCTGGGGGGCGTGGGCCTGGCATGCGGCCCTGTCAGCATGGACGCAGCTCCTGCCCTTCATGGGCCCCTGGTCAAGTGGGGGACAGAGCAGGGGACAGAAGTACACTGGTCGGGGCGTGAGATACGTCCCCAGCTGGGGCAGCGAGTGAGCCATGGAGACGCACAGAGCTGGCCTTAGACTGTGATAAGGTGGGCAGAGAGGTCACCAGGGCTCCTCATGGGGACTTCTGGGGGAGCAGGGCTCCAGGCAGAGGAAGCAGCGGTGCCTGGGCCTGTGGTGGGGCCGTCTCTGGCAGCTGTGAGGCCCAGCAGGGAGGCCGAGGGGTGCGGACGGGTGGGGGAGGCCAGCGGGACAGGGCGGCCAGGCCTGTGGGGCCCTGCGCCACGGTGAGCCCTATGGAGAGCGGCTGGCGGTTCCGACGGGTGCGGGGGCTACAGGGGGAGAGGGAGGGGCGGCGGGACAGATGAGGTACAGGGGAGAGTCGTCCATGGAAAAGTCATGCTGGGTGTCTACGCCTCTCTTTTATTTGAGGCCAGCGCTCTGTTGCCGGGAGGGGGGCGTTCTGATGTGACAGTTTCAGTAAAAGGCCAGCTCGTTCAGGGAGATCTGAGCACGGTTTGGCCCGTGCAGGTGGCGGAGCTGGCCAAAGGGGAGCCAGCCGTCTGCTTGACTTCCGGAAGCACCTGGGGTTTGGAACAGGCTTAGGGGATGGCTTTATCTGGCACACGAGGGGACGTGCCAGAAAAGGAGGGACAAAGGCAGGCCTGGGGACATAGCCTGGGTGGGCGTGTCCAGGACAAAGGACGCCTGCTGCCCACCCTAGCAGGTGTGGCCCCTCTCTGCTGTGGTCGAGAACGGGCCCCAGCGTGTCTGACACTCGGGCTTTCCAACCCCTCTCTAGGGGACTGGTGGGTGTTTTGGGGGGACAACACCAAGGTGTGCTGGGCCACTTCTCACCCTGCCGTCTACGATAATTGAGTCAATGTCCACGGGGGTGCTGGCCTGGCCTCCAGGGCTCCTGGGTGTGGGGGCAGTGCAGGCAGGCCTGTGGAACTTCGGGGCTCTTGGCCACTGAGGATTGGTGGCGTGGACTCTGGGTAACTGGCATGTCCCCTCATGTGGGACTGGGCTGCCTGGTGCTGCTCTTGTTTTGGGCTGAGTTTCCCAGAAGCCTTAGAGGCAGGGGCTCCCCAGGTGGCCCCAGGTTATGGGGAAGGATGCTGCTTTCCTACGGCCTTTCCCTGTCACTGTGCCTGCGGCAGGACCATCAAAGTCCCCGACCACCCAGAGGCCCTGTGCTTCCAGATCCGAGGAGCGGCCCCGCCCTATGTCTTCGCCATGGGGAGAGGTGAGCAGGAGCCTGGCTGACCAGCAGCAGCTCTGGGCTGGGGCTGTCTGTGTCCCCGGAGTTCAGAGTCATGGGGACCCGTGCACCCAGCTCTGCCGACCCGGGTGCCATTGGCATTTTTCTCCCTTCCTGAAGCTAAGACTTGGGAACACTAAGCACACGTGGGCGGACCAGCCTGAGAGACACCAGGGAGCCCTGGGGACCACGGCAAGGTGACGGGCGCTGTTCGTCCCTGAAGTGGCAGCGCTCTCCAGGCTTGGCCTTGCGGGGCAGGGACTGGCCCTGGAGCCAGACTGGGCATGTCAGGAGAAGTCAGGGTCCCACAGAGCCATGCCGCAGCCCCAGGGCCACCAGCTGGAGGCCTCTGCTCTCTGCAGCGCCTTGTCCTGGAGAGGAGACGGGCAGGTCTGCAGGACTGGGCCCAGCATTGTATCTCAGGGCTTCCTTCTAAACTCTAAAGGTCACTTTTGAGGTCAGAGTTATACCTCTAATATCTGTTCACTGAGAAAGTGAACAGAGGGCTCCCGAGAAACGGAGAGCATTTTAGAGTGAGCTTGTGATTTATCTTTGAAGCAGTGATCTGTGACTGTGGGTGACTTGCCTCCTTCTCCAGAGGACATCTGGCAGGACTGGAGATGTTTTCAGTGGTCACAACTGGGGAGGATGTGCCATTAGCCTCTAGGGCAGACCGGAATGCAGCTGTCACCCCGTAGTGCCCAGGGTGGCCCTACAGAGCCGAGCTCCCTGGCCCAGGTGGAGGGAGTGCAGGGGAGAAGCCCTGCCCTGGAGCAGCCACAGCGTGTAGTGATCAGTGTGCCAGCAGCTCTCCGTTACTATAACAAAATACTCAAGACTGTCACCCTACATGGAGGAAAGGTTGGCTGGGCATGGTGGCACATGCCTATAATCCCAGCAACTCAGGAGGCTGGGGCAGGAGGATCCCAAATTTAAGGCTAGCAACTTGGTGAGACCTTGTCTCAAAACAGTCCTGGGGCTACCCCCTTGGCCCGGCTCTTCGTGTTTCCTCCACCTCTGAGAAAGCACCCAGCTGGGTCCAGGCCTTTGGGGACATTCCAGGTCTACACCGTAGCAGTGGGTGAACCAGCCAAGCCCAGCAAGGCTGCCATGTTCCCGAGCCCTTGCCCAGAGCCGGGCTCGGTGCTGGATGCCTCCTGTGCCAATTCCCTGGTCTCTCAGGAACCTTGTGAGTGGCTTGATCCTTGTCCCCTCTTAGCAGTGAGGACCCTGAGCCCAGCAGGTGGAGGAGTCCTGAATGATGGTTCCGTGGACAGCAGGGTGTGCCCTTGTCACCTGCCCACACAGGCAGAATCTCAGTCTTTGTCTGCAAGTCACATTGTCCCCAAGGCCCCAGGGGATGCGGGAGGAAGGTGCACCTGGCAACTGGTAGCGCCAGCTCGAGGCCCGGCTTCTGGCCAGGTGGCCTCGAGGCTGCCGATCCTCCTGAGCCTCTGCTCCCCTGGCCACACGGGCTGACCCTGGTGCAGGACCACGGGTTGTGCAGGGCAATGAGGGAGACGAAGCTCTCGAGTGACCTGAGCCTGGATTCAGACCCGGCTCCTCTGTGTGTGGCCTTGGCTAGCTGTCCCCTCTGAGTCTGTCTCTTCTGTGAAGTGGGGTGCCAGGTCCCACTCTGTGCACTCGGGGGCCACTGCTGGCTCCAGGGGGAGGTGTGGCCAGGTGCCTCCGGTGGCCTGCCTTGCCTGCTGCACCCCGCCGCCCTGGCCCTGCCTCAAGCGCTCCTCCCCCAGGCTCCGAGGCCATGGCTGCTGGACTGTGTGCCGGCCAGTGTGTCCTGAAGGTCAATGGCAACAACGTGGCCAGCGAGGGTGCCCAAGAGGTCCTGGAGCACTTCCAGGCGTTCCGGAGTCGTGGAGAGGAGGCGCTGGTGAGCGGCCGGGGCTGGTGCCCCCCCTGGGGAGACGTGCGGGCAGCACAGGGGGCTCTGCCCAGGGCACCAGAGGACTGGCCCCACCCCCCACCTGGGTCCCCAGCTCTGGGATACAGACAGGGGCTCTAGGCAGGGTGGCATCGTCCACCCCCTCTGCTGTCTGTCTGGGTGTCCACGGCCAGACTGTGACTTGGCCTGGGGACTCGGGTGCTGGCACTTTTCAAGGCTCCCTCCCCTGGCAGTGGTGGGGCGGGCTCCATCCAGGCTGAGGGCAGGGCGTTCCCGGGGGCCTTGGGAGCTCCAGGGACATCTGGAAGCTCCTTTAGGGTAGTGTCCCTAACTGGCCCAGAGCTGAGCCGGTGGCCCCTTGGCCCCGTCCCCTCCTCCCTGGCCGTCCCTCTCACAGCGGCTCCTCCCAGGGCCTCTACCACTGGATCTACCACACCCATGAGGACGCCCAGGAGGCGCGAGCCAGCCAGGAGAGCCCCAGAGAGGACCTGGGGGCCCTGGAGGACGACCAGCCAGACTCTGGTAGGGGGAGGCAGGGTCGCGACAGGGACAGGGCGGAGTCCTGTTCTGTGCCAGTGTCCTGCCCACCTGTGGGACTGGGTGTGGGGGGCAGGTGGGCAGGCTCTTCCAGGGCGGGGTGGACGGCAGCAGGCAGCAGAGGCAGCCAGCGCCGTGGAACGGGCTCCGGCCGCCCTCGAGTTGAGGCTCCCGTTGCATGCCGGTGCCAGGGCTTGGCTGCGTGGCGCGGTGCCCTCCTCAGTGTCGCCTGCCCCCTGGCTTCCAGCCTGGCCCCTGCTGTCCCTGGGCCCACAGCTGAGTCTGCGCGAGGACAGGCCGGTGGTCAGCCTGACGGTGGACAACGTGAGCCTGGAGCACGGCGTGGTGTACGAGTACGTGAGCACGGCCGGCATCAAGTGCCACGTGCTGGAGAGGATCGTGGAGCCCCGCGGCTGCTTCGGCCTCGCCGCCAAGGTGCTGGGCAGGGGCCCTTCTGGAGCCCGAGGTCCAGTCCCTGTCCCTGCACCTGGCGGCCATGGGCCGAGGAGGCGACTTGTCCCTTAGCCTGAGTCTGCAGCATGGCCGCCGCGGACCTGACCTGGGGTGCTGGTAGAGCCTGGACCCTCCCGGCTCAGTGGGTGCTCAGCGGCCACTGCTGCTTCTGCAGGTCCTGGAGGCCTTCGCTGCAGAGGACAGCGCCTTTGTGCAGAACTGCGGACGGCTCATGGCCAGGAGCAGCGCCATCGTGACCATGCCCCACTTCGAGTTCCGCAACATCTGTGACACCAAGCTGGAGAGCATCGGCCGGAGGATCGCCTGCTACCAGAAGGTAGCTGCGCCCCAGAGGTCTCCACCGCCGGCTGCCAGGCATGGGACCTCACCTGGGGTATTTTTTTTGTCAGTGTCAAACTCCAGTCCAACTTTGCTTAAACAGGAAATTTTATGGGTTTCTGTCACTGAAGAGTACATAGGTGAACTTCAGGCATGGTTGTATCCAGGCTCTCAATCGGATATGACACTATTGCAGGAGTACGGCCACTCTCCGTCCCTCGGTTTTGTTCCCCACGTGGCTTCACACTCGGGCCGTGAGGTGGTGGCCCTCATAGCTCTGGCCTTAGCGCTATCAGAGGGAGCTCTTGCTGGCCCTGTCCTAGTCCCTGTTGGGGGGAAGGTAGCCCTGCCTGAACCTCAGAACTGAGCCAGGAGAGACGGTTCCTTGAGGCCAGCTCAGGTGCAGCAGCTGACGTGGAGAAGTGGGTGCAACTAAGTCCTGAGGCCCCCACGCCCCGGCCTCTGCCTGGCCCAGGAGGGACAGTGTGGGGGCAGTGCTTCCCATTCGGAGGCCCTGCTTCCTAGGGGTGGCCCAGAATCCCCGGTCCCCACTCACGGTCCGTGCCCCCTCTGTTCTCAGTTTGCAGCTCAGCTGAGGAGCCGGGTCAGCCCCGCCTTCAAGCAGGCAGCCCTAGAGCCCCACCCCCTGTGCGGCCTGGACTTCTGCCCCACCAACTGCCACGTCAACCTCATGGAGGTGTCCTACCCCAAGACCACCCCCTCGGTGGGCAGGTCCTTCAGCATTCGCTTCGGACACAAGCCCTCCCTCATCGGCCTTGACCCTGAGCAAGGTACCTGCTCGTCTCTGTTAGAGGCGGTGCTTAGACTCACACTCTGGTACCTCAACAGAACCGTGTCTGGGGGCCAACAGTCCAGGCTAGAATGGTGGCTCCGTGGTCATTAGGAGTCCAGGCCCTTCTATCTTTCTGCATCACCATCTCTAGAAGGGGTCTCTAACTTTCAGGGTGCCTCATGGTGGAGTATGGCTGCTGGTATGCCAGCCACCATGTCTGCATTTCCAGACAGGAAAAGCCAACCGTGGTTAAAGGTGTATTAGCATCAAACTGAAACTGTCTTCTTGAGGTAACTTAGTGGATCAAGATTCTGAAAAGGGCAGTCGGACGCTGTGGTGTGCACCTGAAACTGAGGCAAAGGATCACAGAGTTTGAGTACAGCATTGGAACTTAGTGAGACCCTGTCCCGAAATTTAAAAAAAAAAAAAAATTAAAAAGGCTGAGGTAGAACTCAGTGGTAGAGCATTTGCCTGGCCTGCACGAGGCACTCAGTTCCATCCCTGGTACCGCCAAAAGAAGGAAAAGAAAAAGAAAGTTCTGGCAGGGAAGTTCCCTCTCCCGGAGTTCTGGGAGTGGGTCTGCTTTCGCTGACTTCCCGCCTGCCCTCCTCCCCCGCAGGCCATCTGAACCCCATGTCCTACACCCAGCACTGCATCACCACCATGGCTGCCCCGTCCTGGAAGTGCCTGCCTGCTGTGGACAGGGACCCCAACGGCCAGGCTCTCAACGACAGCCTCGGGCCCCCCAGCAGGGCCCTGGGCCAGGAGGACCGGGGCCTGAGCTTCCTGCTGAAGCAGGAGGACCGTGAGGTGCAGGACGCCTACCTGCAGCTCTTCACCAAGCTGGATGTGGCCCTCAAGGAGATGAAGCAGTACGTCACCCAGATCAACAGGTGAGCCGAGGCAGGGCCCGCGGGGCGGCAGGGCCCTTGGCCTCACTCCACAGCAGGGGAGTGAACTTGTTGAGGCGAGCGGTCCTATACACAATGGCCTGCGCTCATCAAATGCTAGGGGCACTCCTACCCCCAAGGTGACAACCCAGAGTGTCTACAGACATTGCCAGATGCCCCTGGGGGCCATAGTACCCTTCCAGCAGAGCAGTGAGTGCTGCAGCCTCCTCAGGGAGGCCGAGGCACTTGGTGAAAGCCTTGGGATCTTTGTTCTTTTAACATCCCAGGAAGATAGAGAGCTGGACCTGAGGTCCCCCTTGCTGTGACACAGCAGGGCACATGCAGCACCCCCTGTGCCAAGGGTGGGCACTGAGTGTCTGCAGGGCAGCAGGGTGGGGCAGAGCAGGGTTGATGGCACCTCTGGGATGGGCAGGCCAGAGGTGGGCCATTCTGCATGACAGTGACCCCTTTCTTCAGCAAACATGTGGGGGAGGAGACAGGACGTAGCCATTAGGACCCTGGAGACCAGCCACCAGAAGCAGCCTCTGGATGGGGCTGGGGCCCTCCTGGATGTCGCCCTCTAGGAGATGAAGTAGTACATCACCTGCCTGGAGGGGACGATTTTGAGAGTGTCAGGAACACTTGAGCAGGGACCAGGTACTAAGGGGTCTAAGGAACTGCTGATTCCGTTCTGCAGAGTGAGAGGCACATGGTCACCTTAAGACAGGGCGTCTTCCTGGAGCCTGTTGGCATTTTGGGTGGGTCATTCTGTGTTGTGGGCCGCCCTGGGCACTGTGGGTGGGTGGCAGCGTCACCAACCTCTATCCCCCAGAGGCCCTAGCACCCCTTGCCCCTGTGGTGACAACCCAGACCATCTCAAGACGGCGTCCAGTATCCCCTGCAAGGCACATTGCCCCTGGGGGAGATCGGAGGCTGAAGAGCCCTGTGCTAGAGTCACAACGGGGATGGACAGGGTGACTTGCTCTCGAGGCTCTCTTAATCCTCAGGGCTGGGAGGGGGGGCTGCAGGGACAGGTGGACCCCCTCGTGCTGCGCCCCTGCTGCAGGCTCCTGAGGTCCTGTCGCGCTCTCTGCCTCATGGGTGGGGACTTCTCTGTGGAGGCCGCGGCTGTAGGCTCAGGAGCCCGAGGCCTGGGCTTTACTCCTGGCCTGTTGGCCGTGTGACCTCAGGCTGCCTCTCTGACCCTCGGTTTCCTCACCTGCAGAGCGGGGCCAGTTGTGACCCTGATCTCCTGAGAGGCGGGATGGTGGCTAGCCTGGGCTTGTGGGTCGCCTGTGAGGCCCAGCACTGTGTCTAACATGTGGCGTGTCAGTCCCACCTCCCAGCCTTGAGACGCCTGTGACACCATCCTGCTGCGCAGGTCGAGTCTCATGAACAGTTTGCCTCGGGCCTCTCAGACAGGAGGTGGTGGCGTTAGGGTTTGAAGGGGCTGCAGCCTGGGCAGGAACTGCCTTTTGAATGACTTTTCCTTGTGCGCGTGTTTACCTGCCATCTGTCCCGGGTGCTCTTGTCCGTGGTGGCAGAGCCCAGGGGTGTCCGAGGCCCTGCGGCCTGCCGTCTGGAAGCCATGCCCTCTGGGCCATGTGCAGAGCCCCAGCCCGTGCGCAGAGCCAGGCCAGGAGCCGCCAGAAGGCGTGAACCTGCGCTCTCACCCCGGCAGGGCTGCGGGCGGCTGCGCAGTTGTGGTTGCCTTTCCAAGGGGTGACACAAAACCCTGGACAGCTACCTGTGCAGGATCAAAGGTCACAGCTGGTGAAGCTGGGGCCTGGGCCTTTACCTGGAGCCCTTGCCCTGCAGGCTGCTGTCCACCATCACGGAGCCCACCCCTGGCGGGGCCTGTGACCCGCCCCTGGCTGAGGAGGCCTCCTCCTCCTCACTGGTCAGCGAGGAGAGCGAGATGGACAGGACCGACCATGGGAGCATCAAGAAAGTGTGCTTCAAAGTTTCCGAGGAAGACCAGGAGGACTCGGGCCACGATATCATGAGCTACCGTGACTCCTATAGGTGGGCATGGTATGGGTGGCCCGGGGCTTGGTGGGACGGCCAGCAAGACAGTGAGCCTCTGACCATATGGAAGTTGGGACCATGGACGTTTTGTGGAATGCGGTGGTCTGGCCCTGAGACCTGCCCAAGGTGCATCCCAGAGAGCCCACCCAGGTCCCCGCCCAGGCTGGCGCTTCCATCTGGCCTGGTAGACGCCACCCTTTCAGCCATACGTGTCCCAGTGCAGAGGAGAGGGCTGATCTGCCCACACGGTGTGCTTCAAACTTGGTTTAAGACCTGTGGTTTCTGCCAGGCATAGGGATGCACGCCTGTAATGCCAGAGCTAGGGAGGCCGAAGCAGGAGGATCCCAAGTTCAAGGCCATCCTGGCCAGCTTAGTGAGGCTCTGTCTCAAAATAAGTAGATGATAGGTAGGTAGGTAGGTAGGTAGAGCTGGGGGTGCACCTTAATGGTAGAGCACCCCGAGGTTCAGTCCCCAGCACTACAAAAATAAACGCTATTTATTTTTACTTGATCTGAGGAATAAGTCTGTTTCTTTTTCTTCTGAGGGGCCGTGAGCTGTCTTGCCACTGGTTAGATTAATTGTAACGACATCAGTGAGGCCTTAATTAGCGGTTAAGTAGATTAGAACTCAGTTCCCTGTGCTAACTCTGCCTGGCTGCTGGTAATTCCTTATCTCAGCCTAATGAGCCCCGGACCCCCTGAGAAGGGCCTTGTCACCTTCAGCTGCAGCCAGAAGGAGTCCTAGGCAGCCAGACCCCTCTGGTGGGCAAAGCCCAGGGCTGCAGGGATGCGGCCAGCGAATGCTCCTCTTGTCCCCACGGGACCTGCCTAGTCCTTGTGCCCAGTTTCCTGGAGTCTGTAACCGGGTCGTTCTCGCTGCGTGTGTGCCTGTCCTCGGAGCTCCGAGGCCAAGGTCCCTCGCGTCTCTGGGTTTTCCTTCTGAAGTTCCTGTTCCTCTGGTTTTTCATTGAATTGTCAAAGAGCGTGGGGTGGAATTTTGGAACAGTTGCTCCTGATTCCTTGAGTTCCTTTTGGTCAGGTGAGTGGTGGGTTGTGCCCAGAGTCAGGGTTGTCCCTAAGAAGAGCCAGGCACTCGGGAGCACTGGGGACCTTGGACAGTGGTGACAGCTGAGTGGAAGCAACTCTCCGCTCTGTTTCTGTGCTGGGCCATGAAGCGCTTCCCCCCGGCGGACCTGAAAGACCCCGGGCTGGTTGTCCCCTGGGCTGGGGCTTGACCGTGCTCTGGAGCGGGTCTGGGTGCGGGGCCAGGGGTGCGAGCGAGGGTGACTCGGCCGTCTCGCCCCAACGCAGCGAGTGCAACAGCAACCGGGACTCGGTCCTGTCCTACACCAGCGTGAGAAGCAACAGCTCGTACCTGGGCAGCGACGAGATGGGGTCCGGTGAGTGGGCCGCCCAGCGGGGCCGGTTGGTTAGCGGGTGTCCTCCTGCTCTGTTCCGTTGTTTGGAGTTCGTTGCTTTGAATCGCATGGAGCCTCCTTCTGTCTGCTGGTTTGGCAGGTACTTAGTCAAGCACCTCTCACGCACCAGGTGCTGGAACTTAGCAAAGCTAAGATCGCCACACAGAGCAGATAGAGACCTCGGTGCGGTCGTGCACCATGGCCTATGGTTGCATGGGATGTGTGGGTGGTGGGTGCTCCGAGGTCCCACAGATCCCTGGAACCAAGGGGGCCCATAGGGATGACCATGCACCAACCCAAAGTCCAGATAGCACAGGAAGGTTTAAAGAAGCCAGTGAACTCGAATCCAAACCCGTCGTGCTCCCAAGTGTACCCACCGATGGTACTTGGATGCCGTCGGCAAGGGCACATGTATGCAGAGGGACATGCGGTGGCTGGCGGGCGGCTGGACGGACAGGTGGATGATCAGAGGAGGTCGTGCTGTGTCTGCAGCGCTTCCTGAAGCCTGACGTTGCTGTGTGTTAATTTCAGTCTCATTCTCTCAGACTTAGAAAGTACACTTTGTGCATAAATAGGTCACACGTCCACATGGGCCATTATTGGAAAGACAAGAGACAGGCTGAGGTGGCGGATCCCTCCCACCCTCAGCCACGGCCTCCTGCTGCCCAGGCCGCCCCCCTGCACCCCGTTACTGCTGTGTCCTGCCAGAGGACGTCTCTGCATAAAAACTTGCCCCCATCATGTGGCAGAAGAAAAGAAGGCCCAGGCAGGCGGACTGTGTGGCTGGGCTCTAATGTCTCATGATAGAAGATCAGGCCATTGAAATATGTCCCCAGAGGGGTTCAGTGGAGCTGATTTCACTGGAACAGGGGCTGTGACTCTGTGGGGCTGGGATCCAGGTCTTTGTCCTCAGTGCCCTCATTTGTGGAGTGGGAATGACAACAGCTTGCCATCTGGGGGGTGTTTGTGCTTCTTGCCCATTTTTTAGATGAAGAAACAGAAGCTCAGAGAGGTCCAGGGATTTGCCCAGTGACTCAGCTGGGGCCTGAGTCTGGCAGGCTACATGTCCCCTGTGGGTCTAGGGCTCTATAGCCGTGTGGCCTCCTTGAGAAGAGGTTGGGGAGGAGCGGGGTGGGGCAGCAATGACTGACAGCCACGCTCTGTCTTCTGCCGGGGGACGAGCTGCCCTGTGACATGCGCATCCCATCGGACAAGCAGGACAAGCTCCATGGCTGCCTGGAGCACCTCTTCAACCAGGTCGGCCTCGTCCCAGCCTGGTGTGGCCCTGGGTCCTCGAAGCCCCCTGACCGCCACGCTCACTGGGGGCTTCTTGTCTCCAGGTGGACGCCATCAACACGCTGCTCAAGGGGCCGGTGATGGGCAGGGCCTTCGAGGAGACCAGGCATTTCCCCATGGAGCACAGTCTCCAAGGTGAGGGGTGCCCGGTGGGAGCAGGCTGGATGCTGGGCACACACCCCTGCTGCATGGCTCTGGCTGGTCCTGGCTGGCAGACTCCTGCCTGAGGGCCACATCAGCCCACAGCCTGCTTTCGCTCAGAATCTGTCTCCACTGTCATCCTTATATTTTAAAGTTTCGTAAAAGCCAAACAACAAGGTCTGTGTGGTAGAAGCTGTAGGAGCTGCAAAGCCTGACCTGGCTCTCTACAGGGACAATTGGTGTCCTGGGGTTGGTCCCTGGGTCCCCTGGGCCTGCCCATTTGTGACACGAGGGACAGCCTGGAGTGCACTTCCTGTCTGTCATACCCACGGAGATCTGCTCCCCTCATCACACTTTCCAGCCTTGTGACTTTGCTGCGGAGTTTATTATTGATGTGACTTTTGTTTTGTTAATGGCATCTCCTGCAGAGTATGGTGGTGCAGGCCTGTGGTCCTAGTGACTCAGGAGGCTGAGGCAGGAGGACCTCAAGCTTGAGATCAGCCTTGGTAATTTAGCAAAACCCTGTCTCAAAGAAAAAAAAAAGGACTGGGGATGTAGCTCAGTGGTAAAGGGCTGGTGGTTCAATTCCCCAGTACCTAAGTGAATGAACAAATAGGTTTTGAAAAGGTATCTTCCTTTTGGAGATTGAATTTTAAAAGGATCTTATTAAAATGCCCCCATAGGAAGAGCCAGTGTAGTAGGCCATATATTGATGATAAGCCACAGTGATCAACTTAATGGGAAAGCCACAGTGTCATCCCACTGCCGTCAGGTGGGCACTGCTCCCTGCCCGGGGCCTCTGCTGCTCTTCAGGAGAGGGCTGTGTGAAAGAAGAGTTAAGGCCTCACCAGCACCAAACCGAGGCTTTCCTCTGCAATGATTGAGATGAAAAGAATTGGCATTTCTTATGTCCTCCTGCCTTTCATCCCACTAACCCCCCCACCATCTGTCCGTCCCCAGCTGCCAGTCCATCTGTGCAGCTATGCAGCAGGTAAATAGTTCCCTAGAGCCAGCTTGTGCCAGGCCTTGTGCTGGGTGCTGGTGACCCTGAGCCCGATGGGACACTGCTGACCTCGCGGGCTCCCAGCTGTGTGCAGGAGACGGGGATGTGGACAGCCTCTGCCTCCAGGGGAGCATCGGGTCTGCTCAGCTGTCCCTCCCGCTGTGTCAATCCCCTGTCCAGGGGTGAACCTCAAGGAGAAACAGCAGAGAGGGCCCCAAGCCACAAAGACCTCAGAGACCCAGGAAGAGGCCAAGGGAACAGGGGCCTGCGTCTGCCTGGCCTTTGGCTTATTAGGGCCACATTCAGGTCCCAGTTCTCCCACTACCCAGTGTGACTTTAGGCAAGTGACTTGCCTGGGCTTCCCCCTCTGTTTAGGGAAGGGTTAGAACGAGGTCACAACTCATGTGCCTGCTTAGTTGGTTGTGGCATGAAGACCTGTGCCTGAGAAGAAGGCTTCTGTGGCTACCGGGTCCAGATCTGGGAGCAAAGAGTGCTGTGATTGATTGGTGCTGTCTCCACTGGATTGTCTGTGGCTGTGGATCCTGGCCCCCGACTGGCAGGAAGGGTGCTGAGATGGATCCGTGGTGTCTGCGATGGGAGTGGCATGTGAAGTGGAAGCACACTGACCATGCATTTGTCCTCCAAGGCCTGGATTACATCCTAGAGCCTGTTGCTCCCCGGATCTAGGTTATAAACTTTGGAATCTGGTGACAGGGCATGGGCTTTTGTGCCACTGTTCTCCAAAGCCACCTCCGTCCCTTCCCGGCCCTCATGCTGCTTTCCTGCCCCAGAGTTCAAACAGAAAGAAGAGTGTATGGTCCGTGGCCGGAGCTTGATCCAGATCAGCATCCAGGAGGACCCCTGGAACCTGCCCAGCTCCATCAAGACCCTGGTGGACAACATCCAGAGATACATGGAAGGTCTGCGGGCAGGGAGGGTCATGGGGGGCCTGTGGCCTTTGGCTGGGTCTGGAGAGCAGCAGGGTCCTGTTGGGGCCCACCTCTGTGCCCCTTCCCCTGTGTGCTCAGGGAAGGGGAGAAGAGTGGCTGCACGCTGTCAGCTGAGTGGCCTCCCCGGGCCGGCTCTCCTGTCGCCTGCCAGCCCCCCTTAGCCGCCTCCTCCTCTCCCTCCCCCTTCAGATGGGAAGAACCAGCTGCTCCTGGCCTTGCTGAAGTGCACAGGTGAGGGCTTTGCGGGGCAGCCGTGAGTTCATGGGCCCAGGGGTACGCGGCGAGGCCTGCCTGGCTGTAGGCGTCCATGAGGACAGCCTGGGGGGCCTCTTCTGTGGCCAGGGTGATTTTTTCTTGGCCCATCAGGATCTGCACTGGGGAAGGCGACCCTTTGGCCTCCTGCCCCTCTAAGACTTGCACCTTGTGTCCAAGGGACAAGTCTCAGTCCCTGGAGCTGGGAGCCCTGTCTTGGGCCACCTGCTTCCTGGGTGATTATGACGAGGACACAGGATAGAGGGCGGAGGGCGAGGGAGGCTGCTTGTCAGTAGGCTCCAGACCCAGCAGACGGTGGAGGCCAGAGCTGCAGGTGGGGTGGGCCATGTTTGTCCACCTTTGTCCCTCCCTTCTTCTCAGAAATTTGTAGTCAAGGGAGGATCCATGTCAAAACAGGCAGCTGCACGCAGCTGGCCAGATGTTGAGGGTAATTCCTCTCAGCAGCTGAGACCTGCAGCCTCTTTGCCTCAGGTGGGGTGGGGTGGTGGAGGGGCGGGGCAGCAGGAGAACCCGGTTCTCAAAAGCGCCGGTGGAGCTTGGTGGCACAGCCGCACCACTGGCACACAGCCGGCCAGGCTGAGAAGTACTGCATCCCAGAGAGATGGCCAGGGACGGGCCTGGATAGTGGCCAGGAACCCACAGGCCCACCTGCTTGGTCGGGGGAGCAGCAGCTTTTGGGTGAGGTGGCTTGCTCACGGAGTGGGGAGTTCTGTGGACCTGGCTTTTGGCCCCAAGAAAACTTTTGGCCAGTTCGCCCCATGCAGGGTCTGTGGGGGGCTCGGGGCCAGGGGTGGTGCAGCCTGCTGCCAGCACCTGCCCAGAGGCCTGTCTGTCCATCACAGACACCGAGCTGCAGCTGCGCAGGGACGCCATCTTCTGCCAGGCCCTGGTGGCCGCCGTGGGCACCTTCTCCGAGCAGCTGCTGGCGGCCCTCAGCTACCGCTACAACAACAACGGCGAGTACGAGGAGAGCAGCCGGGACGCCAGCCGCAAGTGGCTGGAGCAGGTGGCCGCCACCGGGGTCCTGCTGCACTGTCAGTCCCTGCTGGCGCCAGCCACAGTGGTGAGTGGGCAGAGGAGGACGGGAGGCCCCCCAGCCTGTGTCCCCTGCAGTTGGCTCCCAGGGCCCCGCTGTTCACACAGCAGGTGTTTATTGAGCACCTACCATGTACTGCTGTTAGGAACTGGGGCCTTACATCCTGGTGGGAGGGAGACACACATAGGTAAAAGACATGGCGTAGACCATGGTGCTCAAGCTAGGCGGTTTTGCCCCAGGGGACACTGGCAACATCTGGAGACATTTTTAGTTATAGCAGTTGAAATATCCAGGAGTAGTGTCTCTGGCACTTGGTGTGTGGAGGCCAGAGATGCTCCTCAGTGTCCTACAACAGTCCCAGGACAAATACCTGCAGTGCTGGGTGGCTCTGGTGGCCAAGGCCCAGCTGCTGGCTGGTGGGAAGTGTGGCCTCGGAGCGCCCTCTGCTGGGCAGAAGTCTGCTCTCACCGGACTCAGAAAGGCAGCCTGGGCACCAGCCCTCATGTCTTGGAGCCACATGCTAGTCCCTGTCCGTTTGGTCTCTGACGTCGCGAGGCACCAGACTGCTGGGGTCCACAGCTCACCTTCCAGCCGGGGAGGCAGATGAGAAGACACAACGGAAGGCTGGGGGGAGAGGCAGGGAGTGGAGGCCATGGCGTTCTTGGGGATCTGTGGTCAGAGCTGGCCGTGTTGAAGCGGTGACTTTGAGCCAGTAGACAGGAACAGCCTGGGGCAGAGGGAGCAGCTGTGGCCCCAGGAGCAGGGAGGCAGTGGGAGGTGAGGTGCGTGGGCTGGGTCTGCAGGGCTGGGCCTCGCTCTGGGCAGGAGGCTCGCGGGTTGGAGGCAGGTGAGAGACAGGATGTGGGTTCAAGTTAGACAAAGGTAACAGCACGGGGAGAGGGGGGTTGTTTGGGGGAGGGTAAGGGGGAACTGTGGGGTCCTCCTGGGACGTGGACCCCCCTGGAGTGGTGGCTGGGAAGTTGGGGGGCTCTGGAGCGTGTTTTGATGGTGGGTCCCAGGGCTTGGTCATGGCTGTGTATGGGGCAAGGGGAGAGAGAATCGGGTGGGTTGGGCCTGCTGGAGGGGCAGGAGGTGGTGGGTTAGCTTTGGAATGGTTGTTCATGACCGTTGGTGCAGGGAAGGGCCACTCAGCAAGTCAGAGCCAGATGGGTTCTGACCCTGGGGGAGCAGGACAAGCTGTAGGCAGAGCACACGCAGGACCGGTGGGAGGAGCCTGCTGTGTAGCACGTGGCCTAGATTCGGACCCCAGCTTGTCCAGGGAAAGCTTGGGGTGGGTGGCACCCGAGGTCCCTCATGTGTCTTCTTGCAGAAGGAGGAACGCACCATGCTGGAGGACATCTGGGTGACCCTGTCGGAGCTGGACAACGTCAGCTTCTCCTTCAAGCAGCTGGATGAGAACTACGTGGCCAGTGAGTGACTCCCCACCACTGTGGGTGTCAGGACGCTGAGGCGGCAGGAGCGTGTGGGGCCACCTGGCCTCCCGTGCGAGCAGGCCAGCTGCCCGAGCCTCACTGCCCAGCTGGAGTCTGAGAGCTGAATTGCAGCACACGTGGAAAAGGGGTTCTTCCACATCAGCCAGCTGCCCCACCACCCGTGAAAGACCCACGAGCGATTCTCATTCAGATCCCACCCTCAGATCCCATTCAGATCGCCCCTCTTTGTGGGGAAGAATTAAGATTCTTAGGGACTAAGGCCGTGATTACCTGAGGTTCCTTGGTCCTGTCTTCCTCCCTCTGCCCTGCCCACCTGCCCACCCACTCGCACCACCCACCCCAGACATGTCTGCAGCAGGGAGCACTCGGTACTTGCCAGCCAGAGACAGGCTCTGGGCCACGGTGCTGGGCAGCATGACCACAGCTTCTGCCCTCCCCATGGTGGTCTCACCCTGGGTCACCTGGGGACATCAGAGATGCCGATCCCAGTCGCTGGCTGCTGTGGGTCAGTTGGGGCCTGGGTAGGGGTCCCGGAGGAGCGCAGGTGACCTCCTGCTGAGGCCGAGAACCCTGTGGGTGCTTCCTGCGCGGCTCTGCTGGGCCCTGGGGACCCCGCCCAGACCTCCACCTCGGGAACTCAGGGGTGGAACAGGGCGCCCATGTGCCACGTGCTCTCCCCAGGACTCCAGAGCTCATGGGCCCTTTCACTTCACTTCATAAAAAGCCCCCTGAGACGGCTTTTTCCCAAGTGCCACACCCTTGAAATGGCTGTGTGTCTGGGCTGCGTGTCTGGGCTCTCGGGGACATCCATCCTCCCCTTCAGGGACCAGCTCTGACCTCCTTGGGGCAGTACCGTCCCTGCTGAGGACGCAGACTGCTGCCCAGGGGCCAGTTTGAGTTGGCTGTGGTGCTGCCTGTCGTGGGCCGAGCTGGGGTCCGGGAGAAGCCCTGGTCCACCAGTGACACCTGCAGGCGCAGCCGGGGTCCCCAGGGCCGCACTCTGCCCCCCTGCCCGCAGCTCTTCCTCATGGGGGTGAATGAGATGCAGGTCCTGTTGGAGGGCAGCTTTTGCCAGGTGGGGCCCTGAGTGACCAGCAAAGGGTGACAGGAGCACCCTAGGGCTCTGAAGACACCCGGCTGGTTCCCCTGCCGGGCAGTCAGTGTCGGGGCCAAGAATAAAGCAGTGGCAACCAGCAGCTGTCGAGGGTGTCCAAGAGGCAGGTCACAGGCGGCTCCGCGGGGTGGGGCTCTCTGAAGCGCCCTGCGGGTTGGGAGTCTGAGGCGCTCTCTAGGCTGGGGAACGGGGGTCACAGGATGCGACTCTGGCGTGAGTGGACATGGAAGTCCCAGGGTGCCACCTGAGGCTGGGAAGAAGGGGGTCTGGGGTTATCCCCCTGGAGTGGGCCGACAGGGAGGCACTGGGATGTCACTCTGGCACCTGGGGAAGGGAGATGTGAAGCTCCTGTAGCAGGGGGCGGGGCCCTGCGGTGAGCCTGTCTGGCCTTGTCCTCCGCAGACACCAACGTCTCTTACCACATCGAGGGCGGCCGGCAGGCCCTGAGGGTGGTCTTCTACCTCGACAGCTACCACTTCTCCAAGCTGCCCTCCCGCCTGGAGAGCGGGGCCAGCCTCCGCCTGCACACCGTGCTTTTCACGAAAGGTGAGCTGCGGCTATGGGGGACCGCAGGGGCCGAGCCAAGGCCACCAAGCACTGGGGACCCAGCCCCTCCCTCCCTCCTCTCCCTTCAGCTCTGGAGAACGTGGAGGGGCCGTCTCCTGCGGGCAGCCAGGCAGCAGAGGACCTGCAGCAGGAAGTCAATGCCCAGTCCCTGGAGAAGGTCCAGCAGTACTACCGCAAGCTCAGGTGTGTGCCTGGGGCTGTGCTGGGGCCAGGGTTCAGAGAGCTGCCACAGGGCGTGGACACAGCAGTGCCGGGCAGACCCTCTGCGGGAGGAGTGGGCCAGACGCCCCTTTCTGGGGCACCTGCTCTGTGTGGGGCCTTTGCATGAGAGTCCAATGGCGGTGCGCACAGTAGTTCATGCTAACTCATTTTCCAGATGAGGAAACTGGGACCCAGGGGCATACACAGTGTGCCCAAGGTCACACAGCCAACAGTCTGGCTTCAAAGCAGGTCCTTTCTGCTGAGCAGAGTTGCCTGTCCACTCTGCGTGGGGACCGGAGCTGAGATGGGTGCTGAGATTCAAGGGCCTTGAGAGGGGCGTGGCCCCTGGGCCTCTGTCCTGGTCACACCTGCAGGGAGAAGTGGAGGGAACAGATTTTGCTGGGAGCAAGCACGTGTCCAGGGGAGCAGCTCCCACGTCCTTAGCAGCCTCAACCGTGGCCCTCCGATTCCTGCCTTGGTGACAAAGGGTTTCTGAGAATTAGGAGATGGCAGGTCCAGTGTCAGGGCCTCCTCCCCTGGGGCCTGGTTGGCCACTTGCTGTCGTCCACCTGCTCCACAAGCGCGTCTTTCACCTGTGGCTTCTACTCCCTTCCACGGCCCAGTGGAGACCGCCTGGTTCCCAAGGCTTAGGTGCCTGTGGGTTGGCCCTTGAGAGGAACCTCTGTGGCCCAGTGAGTGGCGCCCAGGGCCAGGCGGGGACGGGCTCAGGGAGGAGGAGCAGGTCTGGGCGGCAGCAGGGAGGGCGGGGGCTGTTGAGGACAGCACTTGGGGGGCTGTCAGGGAGCCCTGAGGGTGACCTCCTCCTGGGAGACCACAGCCCTGCAGCTGTGGCTGGGGGTGGCCCCTCTCAGCCTCTCTCTCCCTCAGGGCGTTTTACCTGGAGCGGTCTAACCTGCCCACGGACGCCAGCACCACCAACGCCAGCACCACCGCCGTGAAGATAGACCAGGTGCGTCCCCCCTGCAGCGGGGCCTGAGGGACCACTTGGCCCACCTGGGAGTCCCCAGGTGGTTTCTGCTCACTGGTGGCCTGCTCCTCTCTGCTCTTGTGGTAACTGCGGGTCTCTCTGGGGCTGGCGCCCTTGGAGAGGTGGACCCACGCCGGGTGGGCCTGGGTCCTCTTTTTCCTTCACATTGATGTGGGCACTTAGAAATCAAGAGATCTCCTCAGAACAACGGAGGCTTCCAGCTGTTTTGAGAAGTGGACAGGTGTGAGGCCTCCTGGGGGCTCCTCCCCACAGGCTGGCCTGTGCGGGGCGGGGCTAGCCAGGGCCACCAGCCTGTCGGCCCCTGCTGACAGTGTCTGTGGCCGGCCTTCCCGGCTTGTGCAGGCCTCACCCCGGCGTGGCGTTCTGGCCTTGGGGCTGGAAGCTGCCCTGGGAGATGCTGGGCACCGCGCTGTGGGATGTGTGGCCGGCAGGATCTCGCCATGGCACAGGAAGACTGAGCCACCTTTACCTCCACGCGGTGGCTGGGGGTCTGGGACAGCAGGGAGGGCTCCTCCTCAGGAGGGGTCTGGAGGGCACGAGCGAGGCACTGTTTGTGCTCAGAGACGTCCTGGGCCTGAAGAGGCCGGGCCAGGGGTGAGACCTGAAGTACAGGGCGAACACCGAATGCCAACTGCAGGGTAGCGGGGAGCCACAGATTGCTCTTGAGCAGAGGTCATGGAAACCTTGGAGAAGGTGCTGGGGGGACAGGTGCAGGGACCTCTGGATGAGGAGGAGATGGGGAGGCAGGCCAGAGGCCCTCGGCTGTGCCCCGAGCGTCCCCATTGTATCTGTCCCACGCCTTGCAGCTGATCCGCCCCATCAACGCCCTGGACGAGCTCTGCCGCCTCATGAAGTCCTTGGTGCACCCCAAACCTGGGGCCGGCGGGAGCTTCGGTGCCAGCCTCATCCCCGTCTCCTCGGAGCTCTGCTACCGCCTGGGGGCCTGTCAGATGGCCCTGTGTGGCACCGGCATGCAGAGGTAGGCCAGAGACGGCTGGGCCTCGGGGTCAGGGCGGCTGGGCCCGAGGCCTGGTCCTCCACTGCTTGCCGGCCTGGGGCAGGGCCTCGGGGATCTGGCCGCAGGTTGCTGTGAGATGTGGCAGCAGTGGAGGGTGGCAGGGCTGCGGGTGTCCTGGAGCCGGGCTTGGGAGCAGGAGGCGGGTGCCAGGCTCCTGAGCCTGCCATCCGCGAGGGAACGGTGTCGCACACCTCCTCGGGATGCGCTGGTCTCTTGGCCTTGCTGGACACTTCTGCCTTCTGTCCCCACCCTTGTGTTGGCCCCAGGGAGGAAGACCGCCCCTCTCCAGTGGGCCCTTCCAGGCCCCCTCGTCCCCCCACTCAGGTGCCTCCCGCTCACCAGGGCCTCTGTTTGCTGCCCGCCCCCCCCCAGGCAGGGTCCCGTGAAGTCAGGGGCCGTGTCACTCTCTGCCGTAGCCCACCACCTAGCCCCGTGTCCGGCACTGATAGGCACTGATGGACAGGCATCCAGTTGTGTCCCATCAAGGGAGGAGGGCACCCTGCGAGCTGGGCACTGCCAGGTGTCTGCGCCCACGGGCTCATTTCCTCCCGGCTGAGCCGGTGTGGAAGGGCTCATTCAGGGGCTCTCAGCCAGGGGCAGTTCTGCTCCCCAGGGGACATTGGCAGTGTCTGGGACTGGCATCTAGTGGTGGGGCCAGGTGCTCTCCGTGTCCTGCAGTGCGTGGGACAGCCCTCTTTCTGGTCCCCACGTCAATGACACATTCGTCTTGATTCTCAGGAAACTGGGGTGTGCAGAGATGGACTGTCTGTCCCGGGTCCCGGAGTGAAGGGCGCAGGGTGGGGTTCCAGCCGCAGGCCCGGTGCCGAGCCACTTCTGACCTGATAGGGTCTGAGCCACGTGGCTGTGCTGGGGGCCACTGAGCAGAGGCCAGGCCGGAGGAGTCCCCTCGGTCAGCCCTCAGCTCACTGAGAGCCCCCAGGCCCTGCCTGGCAGCAGTGACCTGCCGAGGGGTGGCAGCTGCCAGGAGGAGGAGGGCAGGTGGGGGAGGTCAGCCCGGAGAGGACGCAGGGCGGAGGTGGGCCGCGCAGCCACACGGGGTGACGGCACTGGAGGTGGGGCCTGGCGGTGGGAGCCGCTGCCCACGCCCTCTCCCACCCGCAGGAGCACCCTGAGCGTGTCCCTGGAGCAGGCGGCTATCCTGGCGCGGAGCCACGGGCTGCTGCCCAAGTGCATCATGCAGGCGACGGACCTCATGCGGAAGCAGGTGGGCCTCGGCGGTGCTCCGGGCTGGGGCCCAGGGGAGCTGCCTGCTCCCTGTGTGTGGGAGGCCACCTGGGCCTGCGCGCCCTCAGCCCAGACCTAGCCCACCTGGGAGCCCCCCACCCGCAGCCAGGTGCCCCTGCCTGTCCCCACTCCTCCAGGCCCCAGACTGACACTCTTACCTTCCAGGGCCCCAGAGTAGAGATTCTGGCCCAAAACCTGCGAGTCAAGGATCAGATGCCCCAGGGCGCTTCGCGGTGAGTGGCCCCTGCCCCGTCTCCTCCAGGGGGCCTTCAGCCTGGCAGACCCCTGGGCTCTGCCAGGGCCCCATCTGGCTTTTGAGGACCCTGCTTTGGGAGAGACGAGTCTGGCTCAGTCTGTAACCTCACGAGGATCTGCTTCTCCTGGAGCCCTGGAAAGGGTCCCTAAAGGTCCCAAGTGAGCGGCGGGTGGCTGCTGGGGGGACCTGGTCAGTCTGCCCTCCCGTCCTCCACCCCACCATCTCTCGGTGGCACTGAGCCCTGTGCAGCCCCTGGGACCTGGGCTCACTGGGCCAGACCCTGTCCCCCGCCCACCCTGCCCAGTTCCTTCTCCGCGTCTGCTCACGGTGTTCAATAGCTTCCCATCTGGAAACAGCTTGGATATTGCTGAAGTCGTTCAGTGTCCCCGCACGCCCTGGGGCCACTCCCCCAGTGACCGCTGTCTTCTGTGGCCCCAGCATGTGGCCGGGCCAGGCCGCTGCCCTTGGTGGTGCTCCAGGGTCCCACACGGCTCGTCACCCTCAGCTCTTTTCCTGATACTCTTTGGGCGGTTCCCCGCCCCAGGTTCCCGGTCCATCTTCCCATGGGGACCCATTTGACCCAAATAGCTATGCTGAGAGCAAGGTCCTGCTGTGGTCCCCAGCTGGCAGGTGGGGGTGCTGAGGCCCAGGGAAGTTAAGCATCTCATCCAAGGTTACTCAGCTAGGAGATGGCAGAGCCACCAAACCCAGGCCCAGCCCTGTCCCCGGAGCCTCTGGGGCCTGGCTTTCCCGTACTGCGGTGGCCTGCTGCCCGTTGCTCCCGCTCTGCGGTCAGGACTCCTCGTGGCCCATCTGACCTCCTGTCCTGTTGGAGAGCCAGCAGCCGCACCCCCCTCAGGTGCAGGCTCGGCTCGGAGCCCTCTCTGCACCCTGCTGCATCTGGGTCCCGGGGTCTGCGGAGGGAGGAGCTCCGGTAGAGACCGGGTCTTGCTAGTGGCCGCAGGTGCAGAAGGGCACCCCACGCCCCACACACCCGTGTCTGAACACACAGGTCTGCTCACAAAGACACGCCTGTGTCTGTAAACACCTGCTGGCCTCTGGGGGACAGATGTGGCCCCGGAGGGGACCGGGCAGCTGGGGAAGGTGTGGCATGTCCACGTGTTCACGCTCTGTCTCTTGATTCCTGCCAAGTGGTGTCCTCTGGGTGTGCATCACCTATAAGGTCAACAAAGTGGCGGGGGAGTGCTGAAGGGCCTCTGGGGTCCCACTCATCCTCTCTCTCCTGCCCCTACCAGCCTCTACCGCCTCTGCCAGCCTCCAGTGGACGGAGACCTCTGAACACCACGGGTCACCTCTCAGCTGCGCCCACGGAGCCGCAGAGTGAGGGGGCCCAGAAGGCCATGCCACAGGCAGCAAAGATGTCCCGAGGCTCCTGCCCAGCTGTCCCTGGCCAGCTCCCTGCACTGCTGCGAGGACAGGGCCTACTCGGCCATGACTGCCCACCACCCTGGGCCGCACATTCTCCACCCTGGGCACCGGGCTCCAGGGCTTGTGGAGCTCACGGTGCAGCCAAGCTCCGGACTCCATCCCAGTCCTAGGGACAGTGTCAAGGTGCTGGCCCGGGAGGCCTGCGGACAGCTCCCTCGGGATGGCGCCACTGCACTTTGAACCCGGGCTCCCTCAAGGCCACATCCCAGGGCCCGCGCCGTCTCCGCCCGAGCTTCCTGCACACCCCAACCTTACTAACCGGCTCGGTGGACTCAGGGCACCCAGCCTCAGCCAGGAAGGAGAGAGGGACAGGTGCAGCTCCTGCCACCGGAGGACACGCAAGAGCCACACCAGCTAATGACGTCACTCACCGCCATCGGAACTGGAGCCGCCAGCCCTGGGCCGAGACGCACTCGGACTTATTTATATGGCGTGACGTCTCTGGTGTTTTATTTTATTTTTTGTTGTCGTTGCCGTCTTTGAGATTTTTTCTAAGGTTGTATAATTATATATTTGACATTTTAAGTTTCAAAGAAGGGCATATTGTCTAACAGGGACCAATGTGAGGTAGTATTGCAGTTTTACCCAGTTCTACTAAAAAAGAAAAACTAAATTATTGAAAATTTTAAGAACACTGTCCTCTGTTTTAGAGTTGGGGTGGCAGGGTGTCCCGGTCTCCACAGGTGCCTGCTGCCCACCCTGCTTCTCCAGCATTGACTCGGGGTTAGAACTTTCTAGATGGTGGCTGCAAAGGCTTGAGAGGTGGCAGAGCTGCGGAGGGAGGCGGGGAGCCGGGGGCCACTGAGGGGCCTCCTGCACGGGACACTGCGTGGCACCTCGGGTGGACTTTATTTTCTTGATGTTAACTTCTCAGAGCAGGGCATCTGGGACTCTGAAGCCACCTGCCCTTGTGGGCAGAGGGACCCACAGAGGACCCTCAGCAGGCTGTCCCTGGCGTCGGCATCTGCGGGAAGCACGGGGAGGGGGGGTGTCTTGTCACTCTCGCCACCCTGGCTGGCTGGGAGAGTGGGTGTGGGCTGCTACTGGGCACCCTGGTCCCTGCCGTCCCCAGAGGCCACCCCCTCTTGTCACCGTGCACAGGCCCACCAGAGGTGGCTTTGTTGCCACATCTTGCTGCAGGTTAAAGCCCAGGGCGCGCCTCAGCCCTGTTAAGGGAGCTAAGGGTCCCTGGGGCGGCCATTGCGCACTGGTTTTCTTGAATGTCCGGGCTCCTCTCCTCACAGTCGCGATGGGCTTTTAGTACCATTAAAACCAGTTGATGACACAAAGGAGGCGGCTGCGGCCTGCCTGGTCTGTGTCACCTGGCCTGGGGTGGCTCTGACCTCTGACGGCCACACAGGATGGTTGGGAGCTCTGTGCCGGGTCCTCCAGCCAGTGGCCCCCCGGGTCTGGTGCCTCCACCCGGTGCCTCAGGTTTCTCCTGGTCATAGGGACAGAGTGGCTTCCTTGCCGGGCACGGCGGGGATGGTCTGAGATGCCACGGGGCTTGTGACTCGCTGGTAGCGGTGCATGATGGGTCTTGGGTGGGTTTTCCCTGTGTTTAGGACCGGACCTGGGGTTTCCGTGACGTAGAAGATGGTGACTGCCATCTCCCCGGCAGCTGGCTGCCCCCTGCTGGTGCCTTAGGTGCCAGAGTCTTAGGAAGGTCTGAGGGACAGCACCCGGTCGTCCTGCGCCCCAACCTGCAGGGCCACTGGATCCGAGCAGGAGTGGAGCTGAAGCTCAGCGCGGGCGGGGTGGGCTCCCGCCGGGGTCCAGGCTGACCCTCCGGGCCCATTCCCGAGGGCCCCATCGGGCCCCTTCCAGGGTATCCTTGTGTCTTTCAACTGAGGTTCCAAAAGACTCGATGCTGTGACAGCATTTGGGACTTTGGGATCTGGGGTGTTGTGATGGCTCGATTCTTTAGAATTATCTGAGCCAGTTTCTGGACCCAGAGAAACTCAGGGACGACTGTCACCCCCAGCTGGAGTCGGGGTCAGCGGGGAGGACTCAGCGCCTTCCTTCGGGCAGACGCTGCCACAGGAAGGACGGGTTTCAGCCTGGACACTGCCTGGGGCCTGCAGAGAAGGGCTGGATGGGCAGCCTGGGGCCGGCTGGGGCTTGGCGGGGTTAGGGGGATGGGCCCCACTTCCCTCTTAGACATGCCCTTCCAGTGCTCAGCAGGACAGAGGGCTTCCAGGGCCAGGGGCCTTCTTACAGGAGACTAGAGGACCCCCGGCGGGCCCTGGCAGGACCTGGAGTAGGAGTGTCCCCGCCCGCTGCCTGGCACCCAGATGTGGTGTGGACCTTTATTTATCAGCTGGTGGATTTCACTCCTGAACCCTGATGTGTTTTCTTGGCAGTAGGTGCCCTGGTCACCTGGTCCACCTTCCTGCCAGGCCACATGCAGTGGGTGAGGAACAGCTGCTGCCTGTAGCAGGGTCCCAGTGCTTCAGGTCCCCCAGTCCCTGGGGCCTGGCTCCCATTGACAGGACCTCTGGCGCTTCACCTTCGAGGTCCTAGGCTTTGGAGTTGCCTGTCCCTGCCAGCCAGGGCAGGAGCTGGTGGCCAGGAGTCACCGCTCGTCAACAGTGAACCAGGGCAGGTGCAGCCCAGGGAGAGGCCTCTCGGGTCCTGTGCTCCTGCGTCCCTGGCATCCAGGCCCCCGAGGCCTGAACCTGCAGGCTGCTGTCTGAACTGTCAAGTGCAGGTGATGTGGACAGGGTCCCTCAGGAAGCCAGAGTGGACGGATGTGTTGGCCACTGCATGATTTTATGTAATCATAACTGTTTATGGGGTTGGCAGCCAGGAAGAGCACCCCGGGAGCCAGCCCACCCATCCTGTGTGTGTGGCCAAGCACCAGCCCAGAGCCAGCCACCAGGGATCATGCTGAAGGAGAGGAAGGCCCAGCCGTCAGTGCTGGGAGCAGCCAGAGCGTGTACCGCTGACCATGGCTCTGGCCTGGCTGTGGCCAGGAGGTCCTGTCTGATACCTTTGAGGTCAGAACCCTGGCCTGGCTCCCGGACCCGACAGCCTGCCGTGCTCACTGAGTGGCCATCTCCAGGCGGTCACCGTGCTCAGAGCCTTCCCCCTCCACCTCCCTCTGCAGTGCTGGGTGTCCCATGGGCTAGGCCCTCAGCGGCTTCCCGGAGGCGTGTGGCGCCCAGCCTGTCCAGCAGAGGGTGCCAGGGACCATGTTGTGCCCGGAGTTGAGGTTCCTGAGCTCCTGGCCTGGCACCAGGTTTCAGGCCTGAGGCTGGCTCCTGGGTGCACATTGGGGACAGGGCCAGCCAGCAGGCAGCGCGGGGGCCATTTGGACAACGGGCACTGGCCCTCCTGGGGGCTCAGGTGACCGTCTGCCTCGGCTTCTGTTTGCTTCGCCTTTGCTGTTTCTTTTCTCAGCTTTGCTGTGTCCCTGACCTGCGGGGATCGTGACTTTTGTTCTGTCCCTCTCTCTCTCGGTGACCCTCTTCCTCTCTGTGTCTTCCCCCTGCCGAGTGGATCTGAGACGGGGCGAATGGCCCTGTGACTGAGAAGAGCGGTCCTCCGAAGGCTGTGGCCCCGCACCCACGATTGCCAAGGCGCCCCAAGTCCCTCTCAGGGGACCATGGCTACGTGGAAGCTGTGGCCACCAGGTGGCGCTGTGGGGCAGGCCGTCCTGGCTCCTGGGGACTGTGGTGAGGCAGAGGACTGAGCTGCAGGAGGCCCCTGCACCCTGGTCCCCTGTCCTCGTCCCCTCGACTGTCCGAGGCTGCCGCAGGACAGCAGGGTGTTGGAGGAAGGGCCCCGCAGGCTGTGGGTCCCCCCACCTGTGAAGAGAGGCTGCGATCCAAGAGGAATTCTCCTCTGGCCACCTGACCCCTCCCCGACTCCTCTGAAGGAGCGGTGGGGACATTTGGGATCACTCCCGTGTGCTGAGTGCTGTGTGTCTGTCCGACTCTGCTGGGCAGGCGCCACCTCATCAGCCTCTTGCCACCCCTCTGAGGGGCCCCCTCTAGGATGAGCAGGAAATGGGTTCAGAGGGTTTAGTGACTTACCTGAGGTCACACAGCCGGCAAGTGGAGCCCCTGTGTGGCTCCGGGTCTGAGGGAGCAGCTTCACGTTTGGCAAATCAGAAGCAGGGTGGCCACAGGGTTTCCATGGACCAGGAGCACCCCAGGAAAGAGCCGACTGTGTCCTGGAACCTGCAGGAAGGGGGAGGGGGAAGGGTTGGACAGTCGCTGTCCCAGAGAGAGGGGGGAAGGTGGTCAGCCGGGAAGCAGACGGAGCCTCACTGCCTCGTGTCACAGCACGGCCTCAGGGCCTTCCACGTGCTGTTCCCGTGGCTTGAAACACTCTTCCCAGGGCCTCTGGCTTCACTCCCTCATGTTTTTCAGGTGGGCTTAAAGTCGCCCTGTCCGTCCATTCCTGATACCCTCTCCCCTCACCGTGTTTTGTTCTTCGTAGCATTTCCTGCTGTCTGATAGAGCATGCGCACGCGCGCGCGCGCGCACACACACACACACACACACACACACACACCCTGTCTCTTGGTATCGTGTGCCTCCTGAGGTTTCTGTCAGGAAGAGACCATTCACCATGAAGTGACACAGCCAATGGGGGCCCTTACCAGAGCCTGTGCCGTGCAGTTTGGACTTTCAGCCTGTAAAACTCTGAGCTGAATTAACCTCTTTTCTTCAAAAGTATCCTGCCTCGGGTATTTTGTTACGGTAAGGAAAAGCTGACTGATGCCCCCTGTCAGGAGTGTGTCCTCACCCCACGTTCTGGCCATCAAGGTTTTGCAGAAATCTAAACGTGATTCTAGGTCTGGCCCTTCCCTTACCCTCCCTGGCTTCATTCAACAACTATTTATCAAGGGCTCACTATGCACCAGCTTCTGTTCTAGGCCTAAAGCCACACTCTTGAGGCCCCTGGAGTTCATATTCTGCTACAAGAAGACAGATTTTATTTGTATCAACATGTGGAATGGCAGCTGGCATAAATACAGCAAGTTAAATACAGTAGGTGAGAGCCCAGGGACAGATGTGTGAGCCACTCTGATTGGTGATCGTGGAAGGCCTTTCTGGGGCAGACCCTAGAATGGGGACCAAAGGAGAAGAGATCCATGGAGAGATCTGGTTCCAGGTAGAAGCACCAGTGCAAAGGCCCTGAGGTTGGAGGTGTGAGGAGGCCACGGCAGCTGGAGCAGTGGAGGGGAGAAGGAGGTGACCTTGGAGGGGCAGGGACCACAGCACGCAGGTGACCTGTGCACTTGGGATTTTATGCCTAGAAACCATTGGTAGGTTCTAAGCAAAGCCAGGCAACTTCCTCCTCTGTGCGACCCAGCAGTTCTGCCCCACCCCCGGGCCTGCCATGTGGGGGCTTTTAGAAACGTGCAGAAAGCACCCCCCCGGAGCCAAAGTGGCGCTGCGACCCTTTAGTTCTGGGACCTGTTGGGCTTCTTCTGTGGTGTTTTATGAAACGTGTGGCCTTACGATGACACAGGTGAGGTTTCTGTTCTCTGCAGCAGCGCTGGTGACTCCAGAGCAGGGCTTCGGAGAGCTCGAGGGACCAGCAGGTGACCCAGGAGGCCCTGCAGCCTCCAGGACTGGAGTGGGGGGGAGGGGACTTCTGTAGTCCTGGGTCACCACTGCGTGGCACCCACAGGCCACCAGGGACCTGGGTCTCGTCCCAGAGGAAACCAAACAGCAGTCACACTGCTTGAGCCTGATGTGTTTGGTGACAGCTTCCCCACAGCTCGCTGGGCCTTGTCCCCACGCAGGGACTGCAGAGCCAGGCCAGGAGCTCATGGACCTTGGACCCGGGGCTGCTGGGGCTGTGGTGTCCCCTCCTCACTCCCCGGGCCTGCCCCCTGCTCCTGAACCCCCAGACCTGCCTGGGCCGCAGGTGCAGCCCAGGAGGTGACCCGGGGGATGGGCTGGCTTCAGGGTGGTGCACAGGGACCTGCGGGCAGGGGGCCTGTGTGGCCTCAGGCCCTGCTCTTGCTCTCGAAATGCTGGTAACTTCTGAACGTGGGGCCTGCGTTTTTATTCTACTCTGGGCCCCACACACTCTAGAGGTGGACTCACGCGGGAGAGGCCATCTCAGGACCACGTCCCTGTGCCTGTGGTTGGTGGAGGGTGACCCACTTTTTGATTGACTGTGAGGTATTTTTACATGTCACACATCCACGGAGTGCAGCTTCCCATTCTCGTGGCCGTGCGTGGGTTGAGTTACACGGGTCACGTGTTCATGTGTGATGCTAAGTCTCTGGGGAGTGCTGAGGAGTGGCATGCTGGGTCAATGGTGGCTCCGTCCCAGTTTTCTGAGGAATCTCCACTGCTTTCCAGGGCGGTTGACCAGTTTGCAGTCCCAGCAGCCGTGTGCGAGTGTGCCTTTCCCCACATCCTCGCCAGCGCTCATTGGTACTTGTCTTCCTGATGGCTGCCGTTCTGACTGCAGTGAGACGGGGTCTCCGTGGCACCGTGACCTGCATTTCTCTCATTGCCAGAGCATTTTCTCACATGTCTGTTGATCAGTCGTATTTCTTCTTCTGTGAAGTGTCTGTGGCTCCTTTGCCCACTCGTGGATTGGGTCTTTCTCCTTTCTGGTGTGGAGTGTTCTGAGGTCTTTGTGTTCCTGGGCAGTCCTGCTCTACCCGAGGTGCAGCTGGTCAAGATCCTCTCTGGTTCTGGAGGCTCGCTCTCCCCACGTTCTCGATTCTTCCCTTCACTGTGAAGAAGCTTGTGAGTTTGGCGAAATCCCATTTATTCTTTGCTGATTTTCCTTCGTGTGCTTTGGGGGTCTGATTGGGGAAGTTGGTTCCCGAGCCACATGATGGAGATTTAGGGCCACTCTTCCTTCCAGGAGGCCCAGGGTCCTTGTTGACCCCCTTCTCACCAATCAGATACAGGAGTCCGGTGCTAGGGATTCTGGGAAAATCTTCTCTGTCTCATCAGGAGGGATCTTGCTGGGTGCTCCCTCCTCAGGCCTCGTTCCCTCCTTCTGGCCACCTCCCCCTACTGCCAGCACCATGGTTTGACCGGAATGTTCCAGTCTCCTGGGCCCCCCAGCTCTCACCCTCACCCCCAGGGGCAGCCAGAGACGCTGTGAGGATGGCGGTCAGGCCAGGTCCTGCCTCTGCTCAGAACCCCAGGGACTTCCGCCCCCTCCACTGAAGCTGAAGACCCCGGCCCTCCCCTGCAGGACCCTGCCTCCCACCCACTCACCCTCCCGTGCTCCGGCTGGGTCTGTGCTGGTGGCAGGCGCAGAGCCTCTGGGCCACAAGGGCATGAGGGGAATCCAGCCTCCGCCTCCCAGGGATCAGGTGGCCCCTGTCCCAGTGCCATGTGGGGACGGGGTGTGGTGTTAACTGAACACCTACTAAGTGCTGGGCACGCTGTTCAAGGCTCTGACCAGTGCTGGGCTCCTGTACCTGCTCAGGGGACGCTGCCATGGTCATTCTGTCCTACAGGTTCTCTGGGACTCCAGGGGACTCTGCCTCATTTGGAGGGGACTGGAAAGTCTGTTGTGACAGGGAGGCCCACCCTGACAGGCTGGGGCCCTGGGGACAAATGGCATCCATTTACTTTACCAGGAGCATTTATCTGCGTTTCCACCTCAAAGCTCCAGGGAGAGGGGTGAGGAGGCTGCTCCCCAATAACCTGATTTCATGGAGGAGCTAATTAGGCGGAATCAGGGGGGTGGACCCCAGAGAGGCCACTGCAGACAGGGGCAAGAGAGGAAGGACGGGGCCTGGGGCAGGCGGGAGGTTCTGGGTGCAGAGCTCTGCCAGGGCCACCCACAGCCTCCAGCAGCAGCAGGCCCTGCAGGACCCAAGTCCTGGGGGGTCTGACACCCACAGTCCCCCGGTGGCACCCTCAGGTCTGGGGGTGGCAGAGGCAGGACATGCAGCCCTGGGCCCCTGCACCCCACAGACCTGCCCTGGTCCCCAGCATTGTCACCACAGGGTTCCAGGTGACCTCAGCACCGTGAAGAGTCAGAGGATCCTGGTTCACTGTCCAGCTCTGCCGCTGGCTGGCTGCGTGGCCTCGGGTGTGTCCAGGGCTGCTCTGAGCCTCAGCCTCCTCAGCTGGACAGTGGGAATCACTGACAGTGCTTGGCCCCAGGGTCACCACGAGGCCCGGGGACGTGACTGTGTTCCAGTGCTTAGTGCCCAGCAAGTGCCCGCCGCCGGTGAAGCATCATTTCCTTCTTTGCTAAATGGAAACACTAGTTACCACGTTGACCTCATCCCCGCGCCCGCCGCCTTAGGATGGACGCTGGGGCACATCAGTGCTGGCCTTGTCTCTCTGGGGATCTGGGTCAGTTCACGCCCTGCCAGGCAGCCGGGTCACACTGGGGCCACAGCAGTCCCCACACCTAGGGGCTTCTCTCCGTGGGGACTCAAGCTCTGCTCAGTGTGTCCTCACGGAGGACCCAGGGGAGTGGCCGCCCCATCATGCGCCACCCTGCCTTGCAGAGAGCACAGAGCTTGGGGAGGGCCCTGGCAGGGTGGCCAGGTGCCCAGGCCCGGGTGACTCACAGCCTCCCTGTGCTCAGCACCCAGGCCTGGAGAGCCACGTGGCCCCGTCTGGCCACCAGGGGACAGGAGGGGGACAGGAGGGGCACTGGCGATGCCTGTCAGGGGAGGGCGGTCGGCATTGGCTGAGCACCACCGGGGCCTCCAGAGCTGCTTGAGTCTTGGGTTTGGTCGTCGCTGCAGGAGCAGAAGCAGCGGGCAGGGGACGCTCCTGCTGGTCAGCGCACTCGTGGCCAGGTGCTGGCCTCCGCTCCGCTCCCCTTTTTCCTGGCTCAGGTCAAACTACAGACCCCTCCGTGGAGCACGGCCGCCCTGTGGCCACTCACTCTGGTCTTCTCCCCTGGACCAGCCTTCGCCATCACAGCCCAGCCGTGGGAGAGAGGCAGGCGGATGGTCTGATGGGCAGGAACCCTGCCTCTGTCCCTGTCAACCATCTTGATGACAGCAGTTGACAAGGGGCAGCCCCCCAGGGGTGCGGGGTGTGTCCTCTGTGTGTCGGATGGATTGTGGGGGGTGGGATTCGTGTGTGTGTCCTCGTGTGCACGTGTGTGACTTTCACAAGTCTCCCTGGCCCAGCCCACTCTCTGTTAGAGTCCCCTGTCCCTGCCCCTGTAGGTGCTGGACAGTCATCTGGGGCAGGCTGTCCTGTTTCCCACCCAAGTTCCAGTGTCCTCTGGGCACTCACTGGAGTACCAGCTATTTGACCATCTTAGCCGAGAACTTTAGATGGAAACAAGATTCTTCCAAGATTTCAATGTGTGCTCATGCCCATGTGTGGCGGGCATTTCCCTTGTCCTCTGTGGCTGGCCGCTAGGGACCCTCCTCCCCCTCCAGCGGGTGCCCTCACTGTGCTGCTTCTAGGTCTGCTTATTTGCATATTGAAATATGATTTATTAAATTGCAAATTATTGTCCTTTTATTTCTTTTTTACAATCCACTTGGGGCCTCGTAATGCGATTTTAAGTAGGTGTGGGATATTATGGGTCAGTTATTTATGACTCTCACTTCAGGGCAGGAAAGAGATCATTAAGCACATTCTTCTTGGGAAGATCACGGGGTCTGATACGGTGGAGAACTATGGCTTGGATCCTTCAGGATTGGTGTCGGGGACAGGGGCGCCCGGCCTCTGAAACGCCCGGCTGTCTGACTTGGCTGCAGGGGGGCTGTGTGGGGCTCAGGCTGAGAGTGGCTATGGGGTTGGTGCCACCCGTGTCCAGCTTCCACGGTTATCTGTGTGGCCACTGAGCTGCGTGGATGTCTGGGGAGGAGCTGCCTCCTCGTGGAGGGTGGAGGCCCCGGGGGCCCTGCGAGGCGCTAACACAGCCCCTTTAAAACTGCAAACAACTCCTGCTCACACTTCTGGTCACGTGGAGAATGGAAACTGAGGAACCACCGCTGGCCAGGCTGGGCGCTGGGGCGACCTGTCCCCTGGTTAAGTCAGCCTGCTCTCTCCCGGCTTCTCCCCACTTTGATCCGTTGCATAAAATTCATTTTTTTTTTTTTTGCATTGTTGTGTTTATTTGTGGCCAAATCCAGCCTGAGACAGTGCTAGGTTTGCACCTGGCCCGAGTCAGGACGGAGGACCCAGCGTGCTTCAGTCCTACTGCTGTCCGTCACTAGGACTGCCTTGGTTTCTGACCGGGAGAGAACTTACCTGTGGGAATGGAAGATCAGTTTATCACTTTGAGAAATGGAAGGAGGGTGCTGTGTGACCAAAGCCCAGGCGAGGCGGATGGCTCCAGCAGAGCCTCCGGAGGCAGCCCCACCCCAGTCCTTGCTCCCACACTTGCTGAGCCGTCTGCTTGAGGTCATCTGCGCCCAGCCGTGCAGAGCCAGTGGCGTCAGACCTGTTTGGCCTGTGAGGTCACTTTTTTTTTTTAAGAGAGAGTGAGAGAGAGAGAGAGAGAGAGAGAGAGAGAGAATTTTTTAATCTTTTATTTTTTAGTTTTCAGCGGGCACAACATCTTTGTTTATATGTGGTGCTGAGGATCGAACCCAGGCCGCACGCATACCAGGCGAGCGCGCTACCACTTGAGCCACATCCCCAGCCCTGTGAGGTCACTTTTGATGACCTGGACAGTTGGGGATTCTGCTTAAATTCCCTGAGAGAAAGGGCTACATTTCAATACTGGCTTTATTTAAAATAAAAAAATATATATAGAATTTCAGCCATAGACCATCTTCCTTGGCTACCAAACGGGAGCCACTGGCCGCAGGTTCTGGGGAACAGGCCCAGAGCCCCAGCCGGTGGGGAAGCCTGTGCCCTGGGGCCGAGAGCGCAGACTCAAGCAAACAGAGTGGTGAGATTTGGGGTCACGTGGTCAGCCCAGGACTGGGGGATGTTTTCTAGGTTGGTGTCCCCGCTTGGGCTCAAAGGTGGCGCTCAGCTAGTGTCAAGGGGATGACATGAGGCAAAGCGCACGCTGCCGAGGCTTGGGGGGGGTTGACTCACACGACCCTCCAAACCCACCACGCGCCCCAAAGGCCTGGTGGACACTCGGTTCACCATCACTGATGCCCGAGGGAGCACGTGAGGCCTTGGACAGCTCTGTGGGCATCCCAGTGGGCCAGGGACGATGGTGGAGATGGCCAGGGAGACACCAGGTGGGAGACACCAGTGGGGGTGGGGACAGGTGACAGCAGGCACCGCCTACAGACAAGGCGGCACACTCACCCTGCTCCCCAGGAGGACAGAAGTCGTCACGAGGATGATGGAGCCAGCAGAACCCAAGGTCAGACCTCAGGGGGCCTTTTGCAATGGAGTGGTCATCAAGGTGACCTTAGAAAAAAAGTGAGCAGAGTCTGTCCAAAGGCAACTGGATCCACCTATTAGAAAACCTCCAGATCCAGTGGCCAGGGCCACCACAGTGAAGAGCCATAGCCCGTGCCCAGTCTCTCTACCGAGGTCGGGCGACAGACGCAATGTTGACCCACGTTCAAGTCACAGTGGGCCAGTAGGTCTGGGGTCCCACCCACCAGTTTCTTGGCAACAGGAAGAATCTCGGGGTAAAATCCAAGTGGAGTCCCCAGCCAGGAGAGCAGCTTGGAGGGAGTGTGGGACTCCCAGCCTCGGAGACTCGAGGGGTGCAGGAGGGGTGTCTCATCCCCACTAACTTGGGGTGCAGAGTGACCTTACATATAACCAGGTGATGACGTCAATTGTGGCCGCTGTCCCAGACGCGCTATTTGTGGTTGAGCACCCCAACCCCACCTGGCGCCTCCCACGCAGCGTCAGACCTGGGGACATGTCGTTTTCCTGGAGTAATTTATGAGGACCAGAGCGCAGCTCTGCCTTCCTGTCCCAGCCACAGCACACAGTCCCTGTCCTGCCTCCAGTCACCCAAGGCTCCCCACAAGGCACCGTGCACTCTCCCTTCCTCTGTCTCGGGGAGCTCTGTGGCCCAGGTGCCTGCAGCCACGGACATTTGCTTTGGGTCCATCCAGATGAGTCTACCCATGGCCTCTCTGGATGGCTCTAGCCCCCTGAGCTGCTTCAGACGTCCCACTCTCATCCCCTTCCCACGAATGAGCAGAAAGTCTGCGGCTCTAGCCTGCGGGACGCTGCACATACTGAGCCCGCCATTTTAATCCATATGAGCAGCTCTCCCTCATCAGGTCAGTCCTCGGGCACTTACCTCGACACCACAGAGGTTTATTTGCCTAATTGTGATCTCTGTCTCGAGAAGAGCAGGCCACCTGGTCACACTGAGAGCTGGTAACTGCCAGGGTGGCTGGCAGCCAGGGGTCGGCAGGGGGCACAGGAGAGCAGCCGTTAGCTGCCAGGACCTTGGGCTCCAGCTGCAGGAAGAGTCCCCTCGTCCTGGTACCGTGGGCTCCAGCTGCTCAGGAGCAGCAAGGAGAGCTGCCACCACTAGAGAGGGAGAGCGGCTGATGCTAAGGGAGCTGCACTTTGCTGATTTAACTTCTGTCCAAATGGACAGAAGAACAGCCAGCTGGCTGTCACATGCTGACCCAGCCTGGGCCACCGTACAGTCTTCAGAAAGTCTTGATGCCTCCTCATGGTATGAAACATCAAGATGCTGATGACCCTTGGCTGTTGGGACTGGACGGGCTGAAAGAAGCCCGTAGGTTGAGTTTCTTATTTAGGGAGAAAAATGGGAGCCCTACCCCTGGTTCCCGTTTCTGGATGAGCTCGGGTCCAGCCGGGAGAGGAGGCCAATCATTCTAACAGCAGAGCCAGCCTCGCCATGGCTCCATGTGGTCATCAGTGGAGGGTGGAAAATGGAAAGGCAGAGACGGCCTGAGGCTGGGGTGAGAGCTGCTGAGCCATTTATGGAAACTGCTTTCTCTCAGCGCCACCGTCTTGCCCACATGTCCAGACCCCGCGTATGGCTGCTGTCACACAAGGCTGGGAGCGATGGGTTGCCCCAGAGACCTGGGACCAGGAAGCCTAAAATATTTATTATGTGGGCCTTTGGGCAAAAGTTTACTGACCTAAAGGGAGTCACAGGCAGCAACTGGACTTGCAGACCCGAGGCGGTGGGCTGAGGGTCATCTCCACTGGAGAGTGGAAGCCGCGGGTGTGTTTGAGGGCACTGCGGTGACACTGACAGGACAACACAGAAAACAGGAGGAAGTGAAACCAGATGGAAGCAACAGGATGTCCTTTCTCCCTCCTGCAGCCTCCCCTGCTCCCTGCTCAGCTTCCTGGGATGCGTCTTTAGGTCAGCTCATGGAGGGCCAGCCCCTCCTACAGGTCGCCCAGCGCTCGTGCCATCAGACATCACCTTCCTCTTCAGCTTAATAATTGCACCAAAAGACATCAGCTCGGCAATACGTGTGTGACCAGTGGTTCCATTCCCCCCCCCCCAAGAAGCGAATTTATGGGAGATCCACTCTGGGGGTGTGTGTCATCATTTCCCAATAGTTACTAGTACCCAGGTTCCTTCACCCCCCAGTCAATCTCACTTATCCGGGTGGCAGATCCAGCAGTGCATTTCCTGGCACCGAGGGCTGTGGAGCCTCGGCTCTTCACAGGCTTTAGGAAACTTGGGAGATTAAGGTTTTGCATAATGCAAATCAGGAGGGGAAGATGTTTGCCTGCCTCTGCTGCCCAGGTAATTAGAGCACCAAGTCCAAAAGAAATTCATTTTCCGGGGGAGAGAGAAAGGTCTGCTTGGTATGCAAACAAGCACGGTCATCGGCAACACAAGAGCCAGCACCAGCGACTGTTTGATTTGCAGCTTTAAAGAATTTAAGGATGAATAAAACACTGAAATAATTTTTAAAGAGCTGTCATCAAATGGCCCACAGTCTAAGCACTGGGTGGGAGGGCATAGAGATGGCACATGCCAGGTGCTGTGGGCCCCGGGCCTGTGAGGTGCTCTGGGCTCCTGTGAGACCTGCACTTTGCCTCTCCCAAACCATCGGTCCCAACCTAGTTCCCTCTTCCAGGAAGTCCTCTGGGCTTACTCCTGCTGCCTTCTCCCTTGTCTCCCTCCAACTCATTCATTCAGAAAGTTTCTCTGACCCCCCCCCCCGCTGGGTGCACCGGCCAGGCTGGCAGGGGGTGGAGCGGCAGCAACACGGGGAGCAGGCCATCCCCGCCCTCTTGGGGCTGAGGTTCTAGTGGGGATGAGAAGCCGTTAGTGTCTCAGAAGATGCTGTGGGAAGAGCCACCAGGGGTGGTGTGGAGGGCAGGGAAGGCTGGGGGGGGGGGCTTTGGTTGTAGCAAGGTGGTCCAGGGGGTCTGAGCGGTGGAGGCACAGGTGACCTGACACGAGGAACAGCTGCTGCAGCTCGAGTGTCCCCAGGTGTCCCAGGAACAAGGCCAAGGTGGCTGGAGCTGGTGATGGGGGAGCAAGGGGAGGAGCCCATGCAGGGCCAAGGTCAAGGACGGCCCCTGTCTGTCCCCACACACCTCCAGCTCAGTCATTCTAACAAAGCCCTGCCCACCTGCTGGGGGCCAGGCCTGTTGTGGAGGCCCTGGGTGCAGCAGGGGACTCCGCGGGCAGGGCCCCTGCTCCCAGCCTGCGCTCTGCTGGGAAAGTGGAGAAGAAAGACATCAACAAGGACGGGATTCCCCAGAGTGACGGGGCGGGGAGAGGCCATGTTGGAGGAGTGGCCGGGACATCCGGTCACCGACAGGAGACCCAGGCTCCTGAGGGCCGCAGCCTGGCTCCTGCTCTTTGCTCTCCCCCTGCAGAGTCGGGACCTCGGCAGGAGAATCGGCTTCCTCCTCCTCCTCCTCAGGGGCCAGGAGCAGGTCAGGGCTTCCCCAAGGGGACCATGACCAGTCCTGGCCCTGGCCCTGTGCTGGCCACAGAGAAGGAGCCGCTGGGTTCTGGCACAGGAGACCCTGGCTGGAGGGACCCTCCCACCCTGCAGCTGTCCCTTGGGGAGAGGGCTCCTGGGGGCGCAGGCCACGTCCTCTCTGGGCCCCGAGTGCTGGTGGGGGCTCTGTCAGAAGACAGGCTGGAAGCCCTCCCTGGGGGTGGACAAGCCTGGTTCAGGCGGGGAGGTGGGCACAGGACCTGCTGGAACCCAGATCCCAGTGCTTCCACCCGGCAGGACCCCGGCCACTACGCCCAGCAGTGACCCTCCTGAGCCAGGCTGGCCAGGGCCTCCCCATGAGGTTTGCCCCAATTCTCTAGCCACTGTTGAGGGGCTGCCCTGTGGCCACCGTCCCCCTGAGGCTCCGCAGCACCTGTTGAGTGAGCGAGTAAATGGACGGGCAGAGCCGGGAACGGGGACCCACTGCTGTTCCCAGAGCCAGGCTGCGGGGGCCGGAGGGGCCCACAGGGTGCTCTGGGGCTGCTCCCTGGGGCCACTTCTTGGTCCAGCCACCTGCTTCTCTACTATGGGCAGCGGGGTCCCTTGGAAGCAGAGGGCCTGCCTGTCTGAACATCCGAGGCTGCTAGACAGCCAGGTGCCAGCTGTCCCCACTGTGGCCTTGGGATGCTGGGAGGGAACAGACAGGAGGAGGCAGGTGGGGCCGGAGGCCAGGGAGTGAGAGGCCAGCAGAGGCTGCTTGTCCAGGGCTGTGCCACCTGGCAGGGTCGTGGCCTTGGGAACGTGGTGCTTGGGGAGGCCGGCTTGGTGGACATCTGTCTGCTGTCTCCCCCATTTTCATGTGAAAGGGGGGGACGCGCCTTGGGCTGCCATCTGTCCTGGGAGCCCCATTGTGCTGAGACCACTGCAGGGCAGAGGGGCCAACTGTGGGCAGAGGTCGTGGGGAAGGACACGGCCAACAGAAGGAAGCTTTCAGGGCTGGTGGCGCAGAGGGCGGGCTTCGCCGGTGGGGCTGGGGGGGCAGCAGCCACCATCTGTGCCCACCCTCCAGTGACGTTCTGGACCAAGAACAGCTCAGGGCCCCTCCTCTCCCAGGGCCAGGCCGTGTATGCAGCAGGCGCTTACCTCTCAGCGTGGCAGCCCCAGGCCAGGATCCCAGCCCCTCCTCTGGCTCCAGGTCTGTGCCCACCAGGCCATCCTGCCCGTGCACTTGGGGTCAGGTGCTGGGCATGGCCTCCAGGCTGCACTGGTCCGTGGCCAGCAGGCTATGCCCTGGGAGCTCCCTCTGGGCCTGGACAGCAGCCGGACTCGGCCAGGAGGAGGTGCAGGGAGGGGCTTGAAGGATGATGGGCAGAGGGGCCAGAGATGCAGCATCCCTGGGGCGAGGAGCGCGTGTTGGTGCCCCTCTGGCAGCCTCTGCCCTGGGCTCTCTGCTCTGCGGGTGCCAGAGGCCCCTGGCTGAGACCTCCCTGCAGCCCCGTCCCAGCAGATGGCCGCTCCTGTCCAAGGCTGACCTTGGTGGGAGCCCTTGACCTGGTCTCAGTGGACACCCACCCAGCTGCCCTGTCTCAGCAGGCTCAGGATGGAGTGGAGGGGCTGCGGGGGGGCACGAGCTGCCCCTTGGCACAGAACCCCAGAAGCACTGGCAGGGTCTGTTGGTGGCAGGGTGGGGGTCACCTGGGCACAATCCTGGCTGCACGTGTGACAGAGAAGGGCACCATTCATCTGCCGTGCTGGGACCAGGTGGGACCCTCCAGGCCCAGGTGCCCCCTCCACACCCGCCCGCGCTCACCCAGGGGCAGCAGGTACTTTGCTTGTAATTAAAACGTCACTTCATTGTCCACAGAGGAGCACCCCAGGCTCACCCTGGGCGAGTCCTGCTGGGCTCTGCAGGTCTCCCACCTGTGCCCAGGCCGAGGGCGAGGAGGCCCCACAGCAAAACCACCCTGTCCCCAGCGTGTGGGCGGGGGACACAGCCCAGGACACCAGACCCACGGCCCCAGGGCCTGGCCAGAGGGAGGTGCCCGCCAGGTGCTGCGGGTGGGGCTGGCTCAGCGGGCAGCCCTGTGCCCTGGGCCAGCCTCTGGGCCCTCGGAGCTCGCTGGGGTGGATTGTGACAACTGCACCTCTTGCAGGGCTGAGGGGGCCTTGCCACCCTGCTGCAGGTCATGACCTAGATGTCACTTTAGGGTGTGGCTGTCCCTGGCCACCCCACCTGAAGTCCCCTCCCGCTGGCCCCTCAGTCCTGTCCCTGGCCACCCCACCTGAAGTCCCCTCCCACTGGCCCCTCAGTCCTGTCCCTGGCCTTTATCACCATCAGCAAAGCAGGTGTCCTTGTCTGGACGCTGTGAAGCCAGGTCCTGGGGTCCTCCACTCTTGGCCTAACGATGCTCACCCCAATGTGCCACTTGGTTCTCGGGAACCAGGAATGGGCTCTCAGCCGGGGCGCAGGGATCAGCTGGACAGACACCTGCCCGAGTGGTCAGCCTCCTATTGGCTGGGCCAGCCCAGCCCCTGACTTGTCATTTGTTTACAAATTCATCATCTTTTTTTTTTTTTTTTTTTTTTTTTTTTTTGTCTAAAAGCTACAAAGAGATTCGAGTCTGGCCTCTTCCTCAGGTTCTCACTCGGGTGAGGGCCCTGTAAGCAGGTGAAGAGCTGTCTGCTCTGTCCTGGTCCTCTGTCTTTAGGCAGAGGGGAGAGGGCAACGCCTCACTCCTACTACCTTTCCCTACTGTGCAGCCGTTGCTGGAACACAGTAGGTGCTCGGCAAGGTGAAATGGTAAAGAGATGAATGAATGAATAAGAAGTGTGGGCGGGCGGCGCTGGGGACAGGGTGGTTTCAGGCATCAGGTGGTGACGCGCCGGGCTCCCACGTCCTCTGCTCAGCTCCCACGCAGCCCCTTCCCGGGCACTCGGTGGACACAGCAGGAGAAGGTTGTGCACCCCACCTCCTGGAGCTTGTTCTCCGTGACAGGATCCAGACGGCCTGGGACTCAGCAGCAGGCGGAGGGGCCGTGCCCTGTGTGACCAGCAGCAGGGATCCTGGATGGGTGTTAAGGGGTCCCTTAACAAGGGGACTGTGCCCCGGAGGCCACTGAGAAGACAAGCTGGCCCTTGGCAGAGAGCTCCGCCGCCCAGTCCCCATCAGTGAGATGTGGCTGCAGGACAGGAAGCTAGCTGGGGGACGGGTCCCCGAGCCCCAGAACCTCCTGTAGTGAAGGCTGCCAGGGGAGGAGCCAGGCTGGGCTGGGCTGGCCGCAGAGCCAAACCAGGTCCCGACTCTCCCGGGGTCTTCTTCCTGCTCCTGCAGAGGCCTCTGGGATGCTGTCCACACCCGGCCCTAGAGGACTGGTTCCCAGGACTGGTGACAGGACAGGGCTGTGAGGGGCAGGGACGCTGGGACCTGCTTCCTGGATATGTCCACAGGCACCTGCCCAGAGCAGGCGTTCGCAGCTGCTGGGCGGCCTGCGGATGTCCAGCTGCAGCTCCTGGGACTGGCTGGTTGCTGGCATTGGTAGGGGCCCGGCTGTGGCTCAGGAAGTGGCCCTCAGTAAGTGTGTATAACTGGGAAGGAGCTGGCCTGGCGAGGCCTGTCCCGGGCAGCAGGGACCTGACAGGGGAAGGGGGCCAGGGCCTCCAGGATTCTCCCTGCTCTGTCTCCCCTTCCTCCCTGTCCCTCCCCGTCCTCCTTTCTGACCAGATATGACCCTCTGGAGCCCTGGAGTCGGGGACCATGGGGTCTGGCAGACACACGCCCGGGCAGGGGGGTCCCCAGCAGCTTCCCTGGGTTTCTCCAGCTCCATCCTGGGGGCAGGACGTGGCCCCCAGACCCTTCCCCTGGCCTGTGCCACACAGAGGCAGTGGATCTTCACCCCAGGGCTGGGGCTGGACTGAATGCAGGGGACGCAAGGGGGACACAGATCCTGTCCCCACCTTTGAGGACATCACAGTCCCCAAACTATGAGCATAAGTCAGACTGTGGAGTGAGTCCAGTGATCACAGTGGACCTCACCCTGTCCTCATTCATGATTCATGTTCAGTGGAGAGAGGGCTCAAGGCTCTGTGTCCACATCTGGGCCGATGGCCCATTTTAAATCGATGTTTGCACAAGGTGTGAGATTCAGGTTGAGCCTTTTGCTATCAGGACAGTTCCAATACCATTTATTGAGTAGACTATTTTCAATCAACTTATTTGCACCTTGTGTTAAAAATCCTTTGGCAAAATTTAGGTGGGTCTGTTTCTAACTCTCGGTTTCCGTCACTGTTTTCCTTTGGTATGGCACTGTTGATTGTATAGATTTATATTTAGACTTAAAATGGGATAATTATCTTTCCATCTTATTGGTGTGTTTCAAAATTGTTTTAAATGTTCTAGCTCCTTTGATTTTCCCGGCACATCCTCAAATTAGTTGGTTTATATGTATAAACAATCCTGCTGGCTTCATCTGGCACTAAATTTGTAGATCAGCGAGGGGAGAATTCCCATCTGTGCTATTTTGGTCTTCCAATCCATGAAACTGGTATATCTTTCCATTAATTTAGCTTTTTCTTTTATTTCTTTAATCAGTATTTTGATGTTGAAAGCATACAAATCCTGCCCAGGCTTGTTAGATTAGTATTTAAGTAATTCATTCAGGAAGTTTTTATAAATGGTATTAAATTTTTTCTAGTAGTACATTATTATTATTCAGAAAATGATTGATCTTTCTGTGTCGACCTTGCCAATATGTGTGCCCTTTATTTATTTTCTTACTTCAGATGGTTCTTTTAAAAAATTGTTTTTTTTCCAATATTAAAAATAAGCAGCAGCAGCAGACAGTTATTTCACATAAACACCTGACCTTCACCAGCACAGAGCAGGAAGCCCTCAAGGCCTGGCGCCCTCACACCAGAGCTGAAGAGCAGCCAAGCACACTGACCCCTCTCATAGCCCCCAGGGCTCAGTCACCTGCAGAGGCCTCTGGCCACCCCTCAGGCACCCACAACCCTAACCCTGTCCTGGAAGACAGCAGAGAGCACCGGCCTTTGTTCCACTTCCCTGGTGCAGGAAACAGGGGTGGTTCCCAGAGAATCCCATTGGCCAGGCTGAGGTCACATGACGCTCCAGCAGAGGATAAGGTTCAGCAATGGAATGAGGGTGGGAGGGGTTTCCACTGCCAGCAGATGACCACACACACCTGGTCTTCCTGCAAATGCCCATGCACAGCTGGTCTTTCTGCAGATGCCCACGCACACCTGGTCATCCTGCAGATGCCCACGCATACCTGGTGTTCTCATTCAGATGCCCACGCACACCTGGTCTTGTTCAGATGCCATTGCACACCTGGTGTTCTTGTTCAGATGCCCACGCACACCTGGTCTTCCTGCAGATGCCCACGCACACCTGGTCTTCCTGCAGATGCCCACGCACACCTGGTGTTCTCATTCAGATGCCCATGCACACGTGGTCTCATTCAAATGCCCACGCAAACCTGGTGTTCTCATTCAGACGCCCACGCACACCTGGTGTTCCCATTCAGATGCCCACGTACAGCTGGTCTTCCTGCAGATGCCCACACACACCTGGTCTTCCTGCAGATGCCCACGCACACCTGGTGTTCTTGTTCAGATGCTCACGCACACTTGGTGTTCTCATTCAGATCCCAAGCACACCTGGTGTTCTCATTCAGATGCCCACACACACCTGGTGTTCTCATTCATATGCCCACGCAAACCTGGTGTTCTCATTCATACACCCACGCACACCTGGTGTTCTCATTCAGATGCCCATGCTCACCTGGTGTTCCCATTCAGATGCCCACGCACAGCTGGTCTTCCTGCAGATACCCATGCACACCAGGTGTTCTCATTCAGATGCCCATGCACACCTGGTATTCTCATTCAGATGCCCACGCAAACCTGGTCTTCCTGCAGATGCCCATGCACACCTGGTGTTCTCATTCAGATGCCCACACACACCTCATTTTCCTGCAGATTCCCAGGCACACCTGGTGTTCCCATTCAAATACCGAAACACACCTGGTGTTCTTATTCAGATGCTCATGCACACCTGGTGTTCTCATTCAGATGCCCACGCACACCTGGTGTTCTAATTAAGATGCCCACGCACACCTGGTCTCCTGCAGATTCCCATGCACACCTGGTGTTCTCATTCAGGTGCCCACACACACCTGGTGTTCTCATTCAGATGCCCACGCACACCTGGTGTTCTCATTCAGATACCCAGGCAGACCTGGTTTTTTAATTCACATGCCCACAAACACCTGGTGTTCTCATTCAGATGCGCACGTACTCCTGGTGTTCTCATTCTGATGCCCACAGACACCTGGTGTTCTCGTTCAGATGTCCATGCACACCTGGTGTTCTCATTCAGATGCCCATGCACACCTGGTTTTCTCGTTCAGATGTCCATGCACACCTGGTGTTCTCATTCAGATGCCCATGCACACCTGGTCTACTGGCCAATGCCCACGCATACCTGGTGTTCTCATTCTGATGCCGACACACACCTGGTGTTCTCATTCAAATGCCCACCCACACCTGGTGTTCTCATTCAGATGCCCACCCACACCTGGTGTTCTCATTCAGATGCCCATGCACACCTGGTATTCTCATTCAGAAGCCCACACACTTGGTGTTGTCATTCAGATGCCCACCGAAACCTGGTATACCTGCAGATTTCCACGCACACCTGGTGTTCTCATTCAGATGCCCACACACCCCTGATCTTCTCATTCAGATGCCCACAACCACCTGGTGTTCTCATTCAGATGCCCATGAAAACCTGGTGTTCTCATTCAGATGCCCATGCACACCCGGTATTCTCATTCAGATGCCCACACACACCTGGTGTTCTCATTCAGATGCCCACCAAAACCTGGTATTCCTGCAGATTCCCACGCACACCTGGTGTTCTCAATCAGATGCCCACACACACCTGGTCTTCTCATTCAGATGCCCACGAAAACCTGGTGTTCTCATTCAGATGCCCACGAAAACCTGGTCTTCCTGTAGATGCCCTTGCACACCGGTTGTTCTCATTTAGATGCCCAGACACACCTGGTTTTCTCATCAGATGCCCACACACACCTGGTGCTCTCATTCAGATTCCCACGAAATCCTGGTCTTCCTGCAGATTTCCACGCACACCTGGTGTTCTCAATCAGATGCCCACACACACCTGGTCTTCTCATTCAGATGCCCACGAAAACCTGGTGTTCTCATTCAGATGCCCACGAAAACCTGGTCTTCCTGTAGATGCCCTTGCACACCGGTTGCTCTCATTTAGATGCCCAGACACACCTGGTTTTCTCATCAGATGCCCACACACACCTGGTGCTCTCATTCAGATTCCCACGAAATCCTGGTCTTCCTGCAGATTCCCACGCACACCTGGTGTTCTCATCAGATGCCCACGAAAACCTGGTGCTCTCATTCAGATTCCCACGAAATCCTGGTCTTCCTGCAGATTTCCACGCACACCTGGTGTTCTCAATCAGATGCCCACACACACCTGGTCTTCTCATTCAGATGCCCACGAAAACCTGGTGTTCTCATTCAGATGCCCACGAAAACCTGGTCTTCCTGTAGATGCCCTTGCACACCGGTTGTTCTCATTTAGATGCCCAGACACACCTGGTTTTCTCATCAGATGCCCACACACACCTGGTGCTCTCATTCAGATTCCCACGAAATCCTGGTCTTCCTGCAGATTCCCACGCACACCTGGTGTTCTCATCAGATGCCCACGAAAACCTGGTGTTCTCATTCAGATGCCCACACATACCTGGTATTCTCATTCAGATGCACACGCACACCTGTTCTTGTTCAGATGCCCATGCAAACCTGGTGTTCTCATTCAGATGCCCACACACACCTGGTGTTCTCTTTCAGATGCCCACAGACACCTGGTGTTCTCATTCAGATGCCCACGAAAACCTGTTCTTGTTCAGATGGCCATTCAAACCTGGTGTTCCATTGAGATGACTACGCACATCTGGTGTTCTCATTCAGATGCCCATGCACCCCTGGTGTTGTCATTCAGATGCCCACACACACCTTGTGTTCTCATTCAGATGCCCACGAAATCCTGGTCCTCCTGCAGATGCCCATGCACACCTGGTGTTCTCATTCAGATGCCCACGCACACCTGGTGTTCTCATTCAGATGCCCATGCACACCTGGTGTTCTCGTTCAGATGGCCACGCACACCTAGTGTTCTCATTCAGATGCCCACACACACCTGGTGTTGTCATTCAGATGCCAACACACACCTGGTCTTCCTGCAGATGCCCACGCACACCTGGTGTTCTCATTCATATGCCCACACATACCTGGTGTTCTCATTCAGATGCCCACGCAGACCTGGTGTTCTCATTCAGATGCCCATGCACACGTGGTCTTCCTGTAGATGCCCATGCACACCTGGTGTTCTTGTTCAGATGCCCACGCGCACCTGGTCTTCCTGCACATGCCCACACACACCTGGTCTTCCTGCAGATCCCCATGCACACCTGAAATTCTTGTTCAGATGCCCACGCACACCTGGTCTTCCCGCAGATGCCCACGCACACCTGGTGTTCTCATTCAGATGCCCTCGCACACATGGTGTTCTCATTCAAATGCCCATGCACACCTCGTTTTCTCGTTCAGATGCCCATGCACACCTGGTGTTCTCATTCAGATGCCCATGCACACCTGTTGTTCTCATTCAGATGCCCACGCACACCTGGTATTCCTGCAGATGCCCATGCACACCTGCTGTTCTCATTCAGATTCCCATGCACACCTGTTCTTCCTGCAGATGCCCACGCACACCTGGTGTTCTCATTCAGATGCCCACGCACACCTGGTGATCTCATTCAGATGGCCACGCACACCTGGTCTTGTTCAGATGCCCATGCACACCTGGTGTTCTTGTTCAGATGCCCACGCACACCTGGTGTTCTCATTCAGATGCCCACACACACCTGGTGTTCTCATTCAGACGCCCACGCACACCTGGTGTTCTCGTTCCCATGTCCACACACACCTGGTTTTCTCCTTCAGATGCCCACGCACACCTGGTGTTTTCATGCAGATCCCCATGCACACTGGTGTTCTCATTCAGATGCCCATGCATACCGGGTCTTCCTGCAGATGCCCATGCACACCTTGTATTCTCATTCAGATGCCCTCGCACACCTGGTGTTCTCATTCAGATCCCCACGCACACCTGGTGTTTTCATTCAGATGCCCACGCACACCTTGTATTCTCATTCAGATGCCCTCACACACCTGGTGTTCTCATTCAGATGCCCACGCACACCTGGTGTTCTCATTCAGATGCCCACGCACACCTGGTCTTCCTGCAGATTCCCATGCACACCTGGTATTCTCATTCAGATGCCCACGCACACCTGGTATTCTCATTCAGATGCCCACGCACACCTGGTGTTCTCTTTCAGATGCCCACAAACACCTGGTGTTCTCTTTCAGGTGTCCACGCACACCTGGTGTTCTCATTCAGATGCCCATGCACACCTGGTGTTCTCATTCAGATGCCCACAAACACCTGGTGTTCTCATTCAGATGCCCACACACACCTGGTGTTCTCATTCAGATGCCCACGCACACCTGGTGTTCTCTTTCAGATGCCCACGCACACCTGGTGTTCTCTTTCAGATGCCCACGCACACCTGTTGTTCTCATTCAGATGCCCACGCACACCTGGTGTTCTCATTCAGATGCCCACGCACACCTGGTGTTCTCATTCAGATGCCCACGCACACCTGGTGTTCTCATTCAGATGCCCACGCACACCTGGTGTTCTCTTTCAGATGCCCACGCACACCTGGTATTCTCATTCAGATGCCCACGCACACCTGGTGTTCTCATTCAGATGCCCACGCACACCTGGTGTTCTCATTCAGATGCCCACGCACACCTGGTGTTCTCATTCAGATGCTCACGCACACCTGGTCTCCCTTCAGATGCCCACACACACCTGGTGTTTTCATTCAGGTGCCCACAGACACCTGGTGTTCTCATTCAGATGCCCACGCACACCTGGTCTCCCTTCAGATGCCCACGCACACCTGGTGTTCTCTTTCAGATGCCCACGCACACCTGGTGTTCTCATTCAGATCCCCACGCACACCTGGTGTTCTCACGCTTGCTTTGTGTGGAAACCGCTGGGAGGACCCACTGCCTGTCCCTCCCTGGTGCACTGATCTCACCCGCGTATCCAGTGCCCACCATGCAACCAGAGCCAGCTCCTTCCTGGTCCCTCCTCTGCTGGAGGCCGGGGCAGGAGGCTCATCTCTGCTCCAGGAGCCTGCCGCAGATCCCTGGGAGAAGCCACCATCGGAACCTAAGTGACTCAGAGCCTGGCGTAGCACCCAGCATCCTGGGAGGGAAGGAGAGTTCCCCAGGGCCCACTGTCCCAGAAGGTGACGTTCCATAGTCTCCTGCGGGAAGCGCCACCCAGCTCCTCGGCCTCCCCAGGGCCCTCAGCATACTGCTTAGGTTGCCCACAGCTCAAGGCTCTCCTGGGGGCTTTTCTCACCAAGGACTTAGCATCAGACGGAACACAGGTGGGGTCATGTCATGTCTACAAGACCATAAAGCAAAGATGTGGCTTTAAACCTCAGCAAATATTTAAAAGTAATGAAATGACATCCTGAGCCTTCTAAAGACGGCCACAAATCTACCGCCCACGTTGATTATTGCGGGTTCCCCACTGTAATAAAATGCACCATTGTATGTCATCAATACACACTCCAGGCCCGTCAATCTGATTTAACACTAACACCTTTGCTGCAGCAGAGCCAGGCATTCATGAACACCAGCTCTGCTCGTCTTCTGAGAATTTACGCTGTCCCCTCTGGAATCATCTGGGTGGCCCGGGAGTGTGGTAAGAAGCTGATGTGCTGGGGGGGATCATGGCTCAGCAGGCGGGGTGCGAGGGTCCTGTTGGCCCTGGACCAGCCTGCAGCTCCCCGTGCTCCCCTCCTGCTGACAAGCTCAGTGCCTGTCCCCTGGGGCTGGGAGGTGACTGATACGGCAGACTGCTGTGTGCTGGGTTCTCATGTTTAATTTTACCATTCGATGGTGAAATCATTTGTCCACGAGGAAATGTAGAGATTGTCATTTGTTTTTAATATTTGTATTAAAGAGAATTTTTAAAAAAATCTCTGGATATAAGGATATAAACCCAATTCAAACTTACATATGCCAAATGGGAAGTTATGGGTCCACAAGTGGGAAGTTCAGGGGTTGCAGGAGGGGCTGGATCCAGGAGCTCTACTGTCACTATAAAGTGTTTGCCTGAGTCTCTCCTCCTCAGTTTTCTGTGCTGGCTCATTCCCTGGAAGGCTCCTCCTCACTGTGGTGGGGACCTCCCCCGTGAGCTCCAGCCTGCTGTCCCCCCACTCAGCCCGCCCTATGGCCAGGGCTCCAGCCTTGTCCCAGAGGGGCCCTCCCTGGGCTGCAGGGGAAGCCTCTCGGCTGGCTGCTCTGAGTGACTGGAGCAGGTCCCCGCACAGCTGCCGTGGGAACAGTTATCCCCACCCAGCCACACAGTCCCAGTGTGGGGACGTGGGGACGTGGGGACGTGGGGACGAGGGGAGGAGCTCTCCACTGGGGTTCTCTGTTTACGGGAGCAGAGGGAAGCTGCTGGCTGAGGCGGAGGGGTTTCTGGTGACAGAGGGAGGTGCAGGCGACCAGGACAGTGGGACGGAAGGACCGACTGCATGGCCCGGTGGAGGGAGCCCAGGCAAGATGAGCCCTGACGGGGGCCTTGGAGCTGCCCAGAGGCCTCTGTCCCTGCAGGCTCCCCAGCACTCAGAACCCGTCCTCGCTGTGGTCCCTCAGGTCTCACATCCGGGGACCCGTCCCCCCCTCCCCCTGCTCCTCCCCTCCAACGCCCTGTGGCACATGGCAAGTGACCCTCATCTTGGACCCAGGACCTCTCTCTGGGTTTTTGGCCTACTTTTCTCAACTCCGGGATCCGGATCCCATTTATTGGGCACCTCCTGCTGCCGGCCGCCTTGCTAAGCCCAGGACGGTCCCTCCTGCGTCTTCCCCGTGACACTTGCCGTCCTTGGACAGTTTTCTGTTGTTCCCTTTCCCTGGTTGGCTAAACCTCTGCACCAGGTTCTCCAGGAGGCTGAGGGGTCTCCTGCCCTGTGCCCAGGGCTGAGGACGTGCCTGGCACAGGAGACCGCTCCACGGATGTTTGTGAGTTGAATAGACATGAGGAGGGACGTGAATGTGGGGGCAGGAGTGGGTCAGGGAGCGGAGGGAGGAGTTTCAGAGACTGGCCTGGGCCAGACCGCAGGGCCTTGGAGGCCTTGGGGGTTGGTCTCATTCTGGGAACAGTGGGAGTCATTTAGAGCAGGAGGGTAGCGTGGTTTGACTGGCGCTCCTACAGCTCAATCTGACTGTGATATGCATTGAGGAAATGTGGTGGGGGCTGCAGGGGCCAGGTGAAGGCCAGGTGTCCTGCAGCGGGCTGTGGGACACAGTGGAGGGACGTGGAGGTGGTGGACCAGGGCACACTCTGGTGACTTGCTTGCTGTGGGGAGTCGTTCTGACCCTGGGTGCGCTTCCCTCAAGCCTATGGGAAGGAGGGGACCAGGGCCGCTCCTGACCGTCCCCCAGGTCTCGCTTCTCCAGGAGGCCCAGGCGGCCTCCAGCCCGGGCTCCCCCTGCCGAGAGTGTCCCCAGGTCCTCGGCTGCTCTGCAGAGCCCCTCTGCTAATTGATATAAACCTTCCCCTCCCGCTGCCTCGCTGCCTCGGGCGTTAACTGGGCTGGAGGAGGAAGGAGGGCCTCAGCCGCCTTTCAACATGACAAATAGGAAAGGGGACAGCCACTTGGCAGAGGACCGAGAGCGGAGGCAGCACCCTGGGGAGGGCGGAGGCTGCCCGGGGAGGCCCACACTCCTGGGGACACCGGTGTTTAACAGTGACCGTGGTTTTCAAGGCAGGGTGTGATTTAACTACCAGGTGCCCCGGGGATCCCTGTCCTCAGGGACACAGAGCTTCGTCCACAGGTACAGACGAGAGCTCAGTGAATTCATTGTCCGAACACTGGCCACGACCCCAGCGCTGTGGCCTGAGAGTAGGGCAGGAAGGCAGGGTGAGCGGCATGGGGCGGTGGGGGCTGGGAAGGCCTCACTGACCGGAGATGCCCAGGTGAAATGGAAGGTGGGGCGGGCGGATTCCTGAAGAAGAAGAAAGAGGTGCAAAGGCCCCGAGGTGACCGTTTTCTCAGCACGGGGTGGGGGAGGGGGCGGGACGGGTGGGTTAGCGCCTGTGGGTCACTGTGAGGACTAGCTTTTCTTCTGAGCCAGCTGGGAGCTCTTGCAGGCTTTGAGCCAACCAGTCTAAGAGGCGGCACCCCCTGAAGGTGGTGACCGGGACACACGCCTGCCCTGCCCTCACCATGCTCCCAGGCAGGTCCTGGGGGGAGGGGACTGACACTGGACAAAGGACATGTGTTCTGTTTTGCAGGCCTGGCACATGCTCTGAATCCCCCTCTCCCCTGCAGCCCACCCCACATCACAGCCTCTCCAGAAAGCGGCCGACGGTGGGCTTGGCCACCGGGGCAGGACCGTGGACCCCTGGAGGGGGAGAGGGGCCGTGAGCAGGGAGCTGGGCTCCCCACGGGCCCCTGGGTCCAGAGCCATCTGGGGACAGGACAGAGGGCTGAGGCAGCCCTGCATCTCCTGGAGAAGCCCCTCCCAGTCTCAGAGGACACAGCCAAGGGCACCCTGGGCTCCCTCAGCCCCGATGCTGTGGTTCCGAGTGGCAGAGACTCAGGTCACACAACCTAAGTGAAAGGGGAACGTTTGCCATCTCGTGTGGTGACCGGCCAGGTGCGCTGGGCTTGTGACCCAGATGGACCCCGGACGGAGTCGCACACTGCGTCTCCGCCAGGGGTTCTCTCCTCTGCGGGTCTCACCCTCCATGGGCTGCCTCCGCGGGGCAGCTGCGATGACCACAGGGGCCACCCGCTGAGCCTCAGCTCCCCGCCCTGAGGGCCTTGGCAGATGCGTGGAGAGAGCTTCCTGCAGAGCCAGGGGTGAGCCACGGTGGACGGCCGCCCACCTGTGAGTGCCACGCCCACCTCTGCCCATGTGTCCACCTATGCGCAGGCTCCTGCAGGGCCGCCGCCAGCCCCGCTCCCTTGGAGGTGAGCAGACGCTCATGGTCCACGCTGATCGCGTAGGGCCAGGCCAGCAGCGGACAAGCCCGGGCTCCTTCCCTGCCTGTCCGCTGCTCAGGGTTCAGCGTCCCGTCTGTCCAGGGCAGGGGCTCACCTTTGCCCACGGGGTCTGCCGGGCAGGGACAGAAGGCCCAGCTCAGACACACTCAGGGGATCTGTCTCGGTGCCCTGCCCGGGTCTGGACTCTGGTTTGATCTCCAGGTGTCTCCACTTCTCCGGGGGCAGCAGGGAAGGCCAGCAGCAGCTCTAGATCACCGTCCTCCTCGCCCACCACCCGGCTGACCATGGCCACCTCTTCCCCGACATAGATGAGAGGTCCCGGGTCCAGCGAGGTGCCGAGTGACCGGGTCACAGGCACAGCCCTGGACCACCCGGGGGAGGATGCTCTGATTGGCCAGATCTTGATTCTGGGAGCCGCTCGCTGGTGGGCAAGCAGTTGCCTGGCAACCAACTCCCTCTCCACCCAGTCACCTGGCGGCAATGGCCCTCACAGCCCTGAATGTGGGTGTGAGGGCTCCCCAGCGGGGCTCAGCCGCGGCTGCTCCTTGGACAAGAGGGGAGAGGGGTTGTCAGAGCAGAGGCCCCGAGGTTCCACCCACCAAGGCTCAAGGCCACCAGGAGGTTTTGCACACGGGGGAGGCTCAGATGCCAGCCCTGCTGTGGGCTCCGGGGCTGCGGTTCACTCCGTGAGACCCGGTTTCCTTGTCTGTAAAGGGATGTTGGTGCCTCCTGGGGCAATAGATGGCCTGGAAGGGACCTGGCCCGCCCCTGGGGCTCAGGACAGCCCTGGCGGCCACCTGACCTGCCAGAGTCTTCCCCCCAGCTCAGGGAGGAGTCTTGGGGCTGCTGGGCCCAGAGCGACAGCTGAGCCGGGTATTTTCATGGGGCAGAAATCCAGGGGGTGCACACTGGCATCCTGGCCCCAGTTCCAGAGGCGGCTGGTGGTGGAGGCTCCTGTGGGCCTCCACCCGTTTCCCTGGCCCTGCTCCTGCCCAAGTGAGCCGGTCCCAGGGCGCTGGCAGCCTGCTACTCAGACCCAGCTGTGGCAGTTCTTAAATGACAGCAGCATCTGTGTGTGGCAGCAGGGCATGTTGAAGCTCCCCTGGGGACAGGAACCGGCTTCATCAGAACAGCCAAGCGGAGAGGATCTATAAACAGCATCTTTTACACAAAAACATGATCTAATGCAGACGCACAGCTCAGGAGGGAGGTGAGAGCCAGGGGACCCGCCAACAGGGCACAGAAGCCGGCTTCAAATGCTTCAGGTGAAGCCCAATCTGCTTCCCCCCACAGCAGCCTGAGGAGGAGCGGGGAAAACAGACCCGGTGCCTTTCCATGACTCAGCGTCCCGCAGGGGGTTGGCACCGTCACCCTGAGACCTCTCCCTGTGACTCTGACGGGCTGGGAGGACGGCCCCCGCCACACCCTGGACTCACCTCCTATAGACGCCGGCCTGCCGGGTGCTCCTGACCGGGTCTTCCCCGCCGGGGCACCAGGCTGTGCTGGTTAGGGATTGCTTTCTTTCCCTTTTCTGTGGCAGGATTGAACCCAGGGTGTGGGTGTTTTACCCCTGAGCCACATCCCCAGCCCCCTTTTTAATTTTTTTTTAAATTTTGAGTTAGGGTTTCCCGAAGTTGATTAGGGCCTCCCTAAGTTGCTGAGGCTGGCCTTGAACTTGTGATCCTCATGCTTCAGCCTCCCGAGACGCTGGGATTATAGGCGTATGCTGCCACGCCCGGCCTAATGGTCTGCTTTCCATGGACTCATTCTTTTAAATTTAAGCGTGACCTGTGCAGTTTGGTGTGAAATCATGGAACTTATGTCCTTTTTTCCTATTTTAATGTACATAAACAGAAATGCGTGAGAGGAGAAAGGCTGTCCCAGGTGATGCAGGCGGAGGCAGCAGTGGTTGGAGACCTAGAGGCCACCAGGGCCCTGGGATTCACCAGAGCCGGGTGCTAAGTGATGGCCCAGTGACTGCCCAGGACGGGGGACATCTGAGCCCTGAGGCTCCTCAGGCAGCACCTTCTACTCCTCTGGTCCAGTGACTGGCTCAGGGACAGACCCACGACCCAGGTCTGGCCAGTGAGAGGGATGCAGACTCAGAGAAGGATAAGGCTGGACCAGTCTGAGGCTGAGCTGAGGCTACCGCACATGTGGTGGTCAGTGATTGTTCCTGGGTAGATGTATAACTAGGACCGGAAGCAGAATACAGAATGTCAGGTTAAATTTGAATTTCAGATACACAATGAATATTTTTTAGTATAGTTGTGTTCCAATTTAAATTTAGGATGGTCTGCATGCTTCTTTGCTAATATAGCAGCCTATATATTTATCTCCCAGTGTGAGCAGAAACAAACAAACAAATAAAAACCACAGAAGGGATAGCTACTGTAGGGAGAAGGGAGCCATGTGGCTGGGTTCCACGAAGCACTTTGATCTCGGCTATTCCTGCCTGCCTGTGTGAGGATGTGATGTCTGGAGCTGTGCAGCCATCTTGAGGCCATCAGACATGAAGTCTGGGTACATGATGAGGTGGTGGAGCAGAAGGATGGAAGGATTCTGGCTCTTGAATCATGTCCTTGTGCGGCCATAGCAGCCTGGTGAGCACCCTCACCTGGACATCTTGCAAGACGAGGTCATTAGATGCCTCTGTTACTGAAGCCAGTGTTTCTTAGCCTCGGCTGCTGTCAGAAGCCCCTGGGGAGAGTTACACCCAAGCCCAGGCCACACCCCAAGCCCCAAACCAGTTAAATTGGACTTTCTGAGGTGGGTCTTGGCTGGCCTGGGGACGGCAGTGTTCCGCTCTTTGTGGCTCCGAGTGTCGTCCCTGGACCGGACACGTAGCTTCACCTGAGACCATGGCGGCTTGGCCGGTTGTGTTTCCTCCATGGACAGGGATTGCACTGGGCTGAGGTGCTGGTGCCTGACATGCTGGTTTTCCTTCCTTTCTGCTGTGCCAACCCAAACGTGGCGCTATCTGCACTTTGCCCCCTCCTTCCTGGGGCGGGGGCAGGCCTCTACGCTGTGACCCTCGGGGTCAGAGTTTCTGAAGCCATTGTCCCCTCTTCCCATAATTCCCAGCAAGCTCCATGTGGCTCCGTGGCCAGGCCCCACTTTTGGTCAGCGTCCTTCCAGGCAGGTGGGGACTGCTGGCCCCACTTGGGGACTCAGTGTCTGCTGGGGACCTGCAGGGCCTCAGGGCTCCGATGTCCCCCAGCCCGGGCAGTGGCCCAGCCATGGTCCACTCGGGCCTGGGTGGCCTCTGCAGAATCCTCAGGACTTGGTGGCCTCCAAGTCTCCAGCCCCTGACCCCATCTGCGCAGCCTGGGACCATGCCCCAATGACGTCTCTCCCAGAGGTGGTCCTGGCTGGACAAGTGGCCTTTCACGCTCCTAATGCTGCACCCCTCCCTGTTGGCTTTACTGTGATGGGGACCTTCCTCTGGACACTACACACCTCGCCATTCCTCCCGCATCTTGCTTGGGGGCATCTGGGGAGAGTCCTGACTAGGCTCAATGACAGAGGGGCCACTGCTGCCCGTCTCTGCCCTGAGGCTGAGCAGCTCGGTGAGCACCTTCCTGGCTGGGGGGCCGGAGCTTGGAGCAGATGGGGTTTAATGAGGGTCCTAAAATTCTTGGTTTTCATGCCTCTCTGCAAATCAACAGGTAAAGGAGACACGTTTCAGTGGGAAAGTGACTGGGCCCTGGGGTCTGGGGGCTTGGGAGCCAGGGATGCCAACCTGGGGTGCAGATGGCCCCAACAGCCCAGGAAATCGGGTCAAACTGCTTCCCCCAGAACAGAAGAGGCGGCAGGCGACCTCACGGGCTTGGGGCAAACTCCCCAGCTCCTGCGCGGGAACAGTTGTGCAGCATCGTCCCCAAGATGCGCTCCTGGGCTCCATCCAGCCTGCATTTTATTTAGGCCCAGGTGTCCGGTTGGTGGAAGGCGACTCCACGAGGGAAAGCCTTCTGCATCCTGAGACGTTAGGGTGTGAGGAGCAGCCCCCGTTAGGGCAGAAGACGGTCACTGTGTTTCCTGTCGTCTCCGGGCCACGCGCCACACGGCCGTGGTTTACTCCGACAGCACAGCTCAGCCTGGCGGCTTGGCTCACGTTTTCTCCCTTAATCACAAATAACCGAGTGAGAGTGGGGTGTATACCAAAGCTGGGTGTCTGGCAGCGCATGCTCAGGAGCAGGGGACCGTGATGGCCAGGGGTCCCCGTTGTCTCCTGGGGAACAAGGAGGTTCCATCAGCATCCTGTCCCATGAGGGCGAGGGGCTGCCTCCAGTGAGAACAGGTGCCAGGGCAGTTGATCCAGTCGCGTGGCCACCCACCCATCACCCTTGTTAGGATACGAGGGAGACGAGCTGTGCGTCTGGCCCAGGGAGGACAACAGGGTGCCGTGCTGGTATCCACGCAGCTGAATACCAAATGAGGCCCAGCCATGGCTCCCGGGGACGAGGCAGAGCATGTGGGTCCTCAGTAGATGACAGTGATCTCCAGAGGAAAGGCAGGACCATCCCACCGTAAGTGCAGGTCAATTCAGGGCCCTGGGTCCATGCACCTGCTCCGACAGTCCCTTCATACTCACCCAGGAGCTGATTAACGGGGGTTTAATAAAAGCAGAGCACAGCAGTCTGGGGTCCACGGTGCTAACTGGCCTCTGTTCCCACTGGCTGGTCACTCCTTAGCTGACCTCCTGGGACCTCAGCTTTGTCATCTGAAGAATGGGGACAGGGCTGGGTGTAGCTCAGAGGTAGAGCAGTTGTCTCACATGCCATGGGTGAGGCCCTGGGCGGCTGTTGTCATTGGGTTAGGTGACATAATGAAGGTGGCATGCACACATGGTACCTGGCTTCTGGAAGGGGCGGTGACTGAGCCTTGAATCAGCATTGGATGGAGCGGCCACAGGCCCAAGAGACGCTCTTCCATTGCCTGCAAATCCTGACTGGGAAAACCCGGGCCTGGGTTCTTACGGATCTAATTTCCCCCTTCAGCCCTCGAAGAGGCCCCCGAGGATAACACATCGTGAGTGGCCGGCCAGCAGCCGCATCCGCTCAGGGTCTCTTTGCCTTGGGCAGGGACCACACCTCTGGGGGCCATTACCAGACACTATTGGGGACGGATGGCCTCAGCCTCAGTGAAGACAGCAGCCAAGACCCCAAGCTCCTGCTGCACTCGGGTGACCCGCAGGCTGAGTCCTGATCCTGCGCCAGTTCTTCCTGTCACTGAAGAGCAGGAAGCCAGGTGTCCCTTGCAGGACGAAGCCACCTGGGCTGCTTTGAGGGGAACTGCCATCACTGAACCCAGAAAGGGAGAGTCTGGCCCTGAGCTTTGGGGGCAAGAGCTGGGAGAGGGTGTGTGGACCAGGTGACCAGAGTGGGCAGCCTGGTGGGAGGCCCTGTGTTCGCTCATTCCACGTGCTTTGACGCCAGGTATCAGGCCATGGAGAGCCGTGGGGGACCAATTGACCCTGTTCTGGGGCTGCTGGTAGAACACAGGACACCCAGTTAAGTCCGAGTTTCTCCAGCAGTGGGTAGGACTTCAGTCCCAATATGAGCATGACGATGGACTTCCAGAGCCTAAGGCTGCCCAGCAGTGGCATCCTGACCCCCGAGGAAGCGTCATCCTCCGATCACATCCCAGAGTCCCTTCACCACATGGGGCAGCACGCGGACACATACTGTGGCGTCCAGAGGGTCGCTATTCAGCCACCCCTGTGCCGTGGCGCTAGCCCACGAGCGTGCACCTGCCAGGCCTGCTCTGCCCCGGGCCTCGGCTCCCCGTCTGTGACTCTGGGTCCTCTTCTCCTCTGGGTGCCTTTGGGGGTGGGTGGCCTCTGCTGCTCATGCCCAGACCCCTGAGCCCCGGCTCCCCGGCCAGGGATGGTCACAGGCAGCTCCGACTGGCACCCTCTCAGGGCCAGCCCATTTCTGCTCCTTCGCTCTGTCTTTCCACAGGCGCCCAGGGGTGCTGCGCTGGGCTCCCACCTCCCGCCTGTCACCCACGCCTGTGACTTCAGTCCCTCTTCACCAGCGCTTCCTTGTCTGAGCAGCTACCATGTTGGAACGGTGACCCCATCGCTCCCTGTTGCCCTCCCCAGCCCTGGACTGTGTTCTGTGACTGTGAATCATCCTGTTCTGGACATGTCCTCCGGGTGGGCCACACGATGTGAGATGGCTCCACGGGGCCCAGCACACGGTGCTCAGGCTGTGCCTGACCCCGATGACTCCATCTTCAGGGTGACCGCATCTTGGCTGGCCATGAGCTACTCCATCCTGAGCACAGGCACCAAGGTGGAGTGACCCCACATCTTGTTTGTCCAAGTGACCGACCACTATCTGCCCAGCAACCATTGATGTCTATTTGTCGAATTAATTCAGGAGCACCTGGACCCTCGGGATATCAAGTCCTATCAGAAACACAGGGCTCTTCCTGAGCAGGACAGGCAGCCCTCATGGTCAGCAAGCAGATGAGTCACTGAAAACCTGGTTGGTGGCCCAAGTCCATTTAAGGCCCATTACAGAGATTTATCTTGGCAGTTCTGTCCAGATGTGTTTGCCGGATGGTTCTCCATGTTACAGGGTAACGTAAACAGGGTGTGGCCTGCTGGAAGGACGGAACTGAGTCCTCAAATGTAACTGACTGCAAATTAAAAGTTGAGGCTTTAATGAGCGTGTGGTTTATTATAATAAAACATCTTCCTCCATCTCTACGGCCATCCAGAGGTTACTGTGCATCTGAAAGGGCACTTGGCAGAATAGCCGTGTATTTCTTTAAAACCGAAAAACCTCACCCACCCAGCTCTGAGATCAGACCGACGTGGAGACACTGGGCTTCTGACCACTCCTTCATTTGTGCCATGAAGCCTGCCAAGCTCCCACTCAGTGCAGGACCCGGGCTAAGCAGAAGGGTGATGACCAGCCCTTGTCGGTGGGCTGGTGTCTGAGGCTGGAGACTCGCACACCAACTGCACCCAGGCTGTAGTGAGAAAGGTCCTGGGGCTCGCTGACCAGGGCCATGACTGGTCACTGGGTCAGGGAGGGCCATGGGACGGTGGCGCGTCAGCGAGCTTGCTCTTGGATGCAAGTGACTGAAGCCCCCAAATGATCCTGAGCAACGTGGTCAGGAGATCTGCCATCTCCCCGACCACAGCCAGCTCTGGGTGGGGGTCGGGTGGGGTGCAGCTCTGCTGGGTCCCCAGGGATCCAGGGCATCTGTGGCTCACTCTGTGGACTTGGTTCCAATGCTGCCTCACCACCTAGTCAGCAGAGCGCTGCCAGCAGTGCCTGGAGCCACATGTCACCAGGTTCAGGTCCACGGGATAAAGACTGGAGAGATCTTCTCAACCAGGACCGTGAATCCTTTCCTTCAGTTGATTTAACCCATTCTAAGGGACTGTCCCATCCCTGGACAGTGGGGGTGTGCCCTAGGCAAGTCGCCCAGACTGGACAGTCACCCTGGCTTTGAGGACGTTAGGGATGGGCTTGCTTCCCTTGGGCCTGAGGGGTGCTGGGGACGAAGGAGAGCCTTGGCAACACAAAGGGAAGAAGAACCGGAAGAAGATTCTGGGCAGTCAGCCTCGCAGAGCTCCGGGAGGCCCGAGGGACCCGTGTGGATGGTCCTGAGATGAATGATGTAACTGACCAGAGTTGATGGTTTTCTTTCCTGGGTGGCGGGGGGGGGGGTCCTTTCTACCCAGCAGCCACTTCATGGGCTCGGAGTGTGCGGAAGCTCTGCTACCTGAATCCACTTCACCACCAGGTTGACGACAGGCTTCGTTTCCTCCTCCCGTTCACACAAGCTCACAGCCTGGGGCCACCAGCTTCTCCCTGGAATGTTCCCAGTGAGTTTCTTGTTAATCCAAATCCGCGGGATTTGCTTCCAAACATGCCGTCCCCGTCACACTTATGACTGTCTCCTGCAGCTTAAATGCACGTTCCAAACCCACAGCCAGGGGTGCGGGAGGCCTGGGTTTAAGGAAAACAAAGTCGAGTTGTTAGGAACATTTTATAAAGGAAAGTCCTTTAAGGACGAGTTTGGAGACTGTGGTCTGCCAGCTGTGAACCTCCCCGGGGCGGCAGGCAGGGTGTGGAGGAGGCGCCCACCGTCCCCAGCTCACTGCAGCCCTGTTCACAGTCACCAGGGCATGGAGTGGGCCCTGGTGTCCACCAGGGGATGAAGGAATAAAGAAAAAATGACAGACACACAGAGCAATGCCATTTACCTTTAAAATAAGGACACTCTGCCACTTATAGCAGCTGGAAGGACCTAGATGCTATGCAGGTGACATGGGCGTCTTTTCCACTTGGCAAGAGCCCAAGTGGTCAGTGGTCAGTGGTCAGGCTGGGGGCAGGTGCCAGCGGGTGGCCTGGAACCCAGCTCTGCTGTCCTGCAGCCCAGGCCCCAGGGAGCCGCGACCCTGTCCATCTGACTCTGCCCACCTGGGCCCCGTGGAGCCCCCCGGCCCTTCTGACTGTGCCCAGGCCAGGACCCCGGAGTTGGCACATCGGAGTGCTCAGCACTGCAGTCCCCAGCACATGGCGAGTGTCGGGGTCACAGATGCGTCGGGTCCAGAGGTGGCCCTGCGTCAGGGCCTGGGCCTTAGCAGGTGGGGTTTCTGTTGGGGCGTCGGGAGGCTCGGCCTGGGATCGGCAGCTTCGCTTCTAATGGCTCTGAGAGACGGCGGACTCACCGGTCACCCCTGATCCAGGAGAGGAAGGGCCGTGGGGAAGAACAGTGACCGGGGACCCCTCTGAGATGTGCCCAGCCCTGCCAGCGGCTGTCAGACCGCCAGATACAGCCGGGCAGCGGAGGCCCCTGCTCCAGGCTCGGGCGGCTGGCTGTCCTCCTGCTCTGGCTGCTGGGTTTTCAACGATCATGGCGCAAGGCCTTCGGTCCACAGGCTCCCTCACACGGCCACCGGCCACTCAGGTCTTTCTGCAGTGTCCTCTGCGCGGGCATCCCCTCAGAAGCCCAGGCAGGAAGACACTGCTGTTCTTGCCCAGCACTGGCCCATGTGACCCTCGCTCCTCTAAACCTTCCCCCTGGTCTTCTGGCCGACCGCCTCCGTCTGTGCTTATCTGTTACATTTGGGATGGCGGGGCCTTGGGCGCTTTGAAGCTAGGCCTGCTGTGCCCGCCCCGGTGCTGGCCACAAGATTCACCCCATGCCCACACGTGTCCCTGAGGACCTGCTGGCTGCTGAGGATGTGGTGGTGACCAGCACTGCCTGAGTCCCTGGCCTCCTGGACTCACATTCCCGTCGGGGGGACAGAGAGTAAATGTCCAGACGTGACCCTGAGCCGGGTCAGCGTGTTGAGTCCAGGAAGGAAAGGGCAGGAGCATGACAGGTGGGAGGACCTTGGAAGAGGTGCCCTGGACCCTCCGTGTCAGTCAGCTCTTTCACCCTGTGACCCAAAGACCCACAAGAACCGCAGAGAGGAAGGAAGCCATCTGGGGCTGTGGCTCCCGAGGTCTGGGGCCCTGGGCGGCGGACATCATGGCTCTGGGCCTGAGTGAGGCAGGACACCAGACCCAGGGCGGGACAGTCAGGAGGCAGAGCTCTCGCACAGGGACAAAACGCAAGCCCCACAGACCTCCTCCAGGGACCTCCTCCAGGGACCCTCCTCCAGGGACCCTCCTCCAGGGACCCTCCTCCAGGGACCCTCCTCCAGGGACCGTCACCACCCAGTTAATCTGTTCAAGTGGATTGACACTGATTGGGTCAAGGCTCCCATCAGGTCACCTGCCTTGCGTTGGCTCACACATGAGCTTTTGGGGACACCTCACATCCAGACCCTGACACAGCCCTTGTCTGGGGAGGAGCCAGCCATGGGAAGCCTGCAGGGCTGGGCAGTGGGGGCCAGGGGCCAGGTGACCCGGGGTCTGAGAGGCGGCTCGTCCTGAGGTATTGGTGCTGCGAGAGGGCCCTGAGGTGGCCCGCGGAGGGGAGCTGGGCTCTGACTTGGGCATCGGTGGCCTGCTGGGGGGCTGCTCATGAGCAGGAGGGGGTGAGGCAGGCTTGCCGTACCCCAGGGACCCCAGGGGCCACCTCATCTGGGTCCCCGCAGCACGGAACATGCCCACAAGTCACGTGAGGTGGGTTTCTTACTTACAGAGGCCAGGGAGTAACAGGAGCCGGGCTCCGCTGGGAGCGGGTCCTCAAGGTCCAGGAGACCTGCCCAGGACAGGCGGAACCTCCACGGTGTGCACCGGGGACCCTGAGAGGCAGCCCACCCTGTGGTGTGCACATCGGGGCGACTGACTCCCTGGGAAGACCTGTCCTGGGTGGTTCCTCCCTGTCCTCTAAGGGATGAGGCTGGGCTGCTTTGGGCAGTTCCTCCCTGTCTCTGGAGCTGGCCTTCCTACTCCGTCCTACAGTTATTCTTCAGAACTAGAAGCAAGAAAGTGGAGGAGAACCAGGTGGGTCAGTGCAAGGCCCTGAGGGCTGTCCAGGAGAGGGGAGGCAGAGAGAGGGCGAGAGAGGCATGGCTGCTGGGGTCAGCGGAGGCTGACAAGAGATGGCTCTGTAGAATGCCATCCATCCAAGACACGGTGGCTTCGCATCTGCCTTGGCTCAGTGATGTCCAGGATACCCAGGGCTGTGGACCATGGTGGGCATGAGGGGTAACCTCGGAGCCTCCTTCTCAGCCTGGTACCTGCAGAGAAAAGTCTTGATTCAAGGGACAGAACTAATCCCAGCAAGAAGCCGAGAGGTCCCAGAATAAAGGTCCTCAGAGTGTGACCAGGTGTAATAAAATAATCAAAATAAACCCATCAATGATACAAAATCTGTAATCCACATAAACCCATGTAAATGGATGTGGTGACGGCCCTGACACTTCAAGTCTTGTGTCCTGTGGGCAGACGCTGTGCTCAGCTCTTTGCTGATATTTTGGGCCTTAATCAGCAACGATCCCAGGCAACGGGGACTCTCACTATGGTGACTGTCACTGTCTTCACAGATGGGGGCAGGGAGGTGAACAACTGGCCTGAGCTGAGGTCTGGAGTCTGAACCCAGAGAATCCCCAGGGGCCGTGCTCTGGGGCAGCTCAGGGTTCTGGTCTCGCTGGCTACATCCGTGGGAGTGTCCTGGGAGAATGTTCTCGCAGCATGACCTCAAGTGGAATTTCTTGCTCCGACATCTGGCTCTGAAATGACCCAATGCAGACTGCTCCCTGGATCTGCTCTTCCCGACGCCGTCCTCCCTCTGTGACCCCAGGCTCCACCCCTACCCCGTCCTGCCCCCTAGTGACCAGCAGGTGCACACAGGCACAGGGCCCAGTGGCTGTGCCCTTGTCCGTGGCATCTCCCTGGGTGTTGGAGGGACAGGCACGTGGGGTCCCCGAGCCCTGGGTCCTCTCAGGCTGCAGCTGACATGGCTTCTCTGGGGGACGGAGCAGGTTCCTCGTGAGCCCTCGCCTGTTCCCCAGCTGCCCCCGGGGCTGAGGGACGGTGGACTCTGGCCTCCCAGGAAGGGGTGTCCTGACCTTTGCACAGGCTCCTGGGGTGTCACAGGGACAGGTGGGAGGGACCTTGCTGTAGAGGTCAGAGTGGGGACAGCACAGGCCTGGGAGGTGACAGCCCAGGGAGGCCCCGATGACACCGCCTAGCCCTGCTGTCCTCCCTGTGCCCTCCTGAGGAGCTGGACGTGGAAATGGTGTTTCCCAGAGTCTCCTGCAGTCGGGCTCTGGGTGCGGATCCGGCTCTGCCCACGGAGCCTCTCACCTGTTCTGGTCTTGAAGGGAGGGTGCTGTCCCCCCAGCTGGCCTCTCTATGCCCTGGAGAGGGTGTGTCGGGGCTGAGCGGTGGCTGGAGCCCTCGAGGGGACCCACAGGTCAACTGGGCAGAAGACGCTGCCAGGTGGGGGCCCACGCCTCCTGGACCCAGGAAGGAGGATCTGGAGACACAGGGACAGGAGGGCCTGGGTGCCATCTTGTCACTGTGTCCATCTGCTCTGGGGACAGGAGGGCCCTGGGCCCCATCTTGTCACTGTGTCCATCTGCTCTGGGGACAGGAGGGCCCTGGGCCCCATCTTGTCACTGTGTCCATCTGCTCTGGGGACAGGAGGGCCTGGGCCTGATCTTGTCACTGTGTCCATCTGCTCTGGGGTCAGACCCCCTCAGGACACCAGCTCTGGGAGGGAGGGGCCCCAGTGTCCGGTGTCCCTGTGCCCAGGCAGCTCCTGGCTCCATGTGTCCTTGTGAAGTGTTAAACTGACCAAGGGACTACCTGTCCCTCTCCACCCAGTGCAGGGCAGCCTGGCCCCAGTGGGACCCATGAATGTTCACAGGAGGAAGGAAGGAGGGACCCAGCCCCCCCACCTGCCCCCTTCCTCCGCTGTCTCAAGACCCCCTCCCCGCCCCCCTCTTTCTGGCCTCCGGGTGGGTCTGGCCCAGTGTCCCCAGGCCCTGCTTCCACAGCCTCCCTCCTGGAAGCTGCAGGGAGCTGCCCAGGGCAGGAAGTCTTCTGGAAGCTTCTGCCGCTGGGGCGCTGTGTCCCCTGCTCCTCACTCTCACGTCCAGCCTCGGGGTCTCCACTCGGCCCCAGTCGCTGCTCTTCTGGCTTCTCAGGTGTCTGTCCCCACGTGTGGCGTGGGCTCCTTGATTTCACCTTCCCCAATTCCGTGTTCCGGGGCAGCTGTGAGGGACAGAGGTTACTGGTGACTTTGGAGCAGCCCAGGGTGATGTCACAGATGCCCTGGTGCCTGGGCCGTCTCTGCCAACACCAGCACCAGCACACATTGCTTAGCAACCTCACCCCTCCCCTGCTCCCTCCGACCTCAGCCCCACCCCCCTGAGCAGCAGTGGCTTTGTGGTCCTCGTTCAGTTTGGGCCCACACAGTCCAAACCCAGGTGGCTTCTTAGGATGGTGTTCCCAGCTGTGATTGCTCCTGTCCTCCGGGCAGCTCTCACCTCAGCTGCAAGGTGGGCTTCCCGCCCCTACCCTGGTGCTCACCCCAGAGGCCACCACTGCGGCTGCGCTGGGCTGGGGCCTGCGGCTCTCGGGCAGCAGGGCATCGCAGGGACCTGAGAGGGAGGCCCGCTTTCCCTCGAGGCAGCTGAGTGGGCAGAAGGTGGTCAGTGTGGGTGATGGGATCTCTGGGGCCTGTGCACCTGGGGTCCAATCAGAGCTCACTGTTAGCCCCATTAAGTCACTCACTGGTCCCTGCCTTCTCTCCCATGTCCCCCCTCCCTCTAGATGAGCCTTCACTCCAGGGTGGGTGGATATTTTCTCAGAAGTTCCAGTGGCTTCTCCACGCTGTCACAGCAAGAGGGCGGCCACGGCCAGACCACATGTGAACTCTCCGGGTGGAGGTCCGAGCCCCCGAGGAAGGTGCTGGGCGAACTCGGGCAGTTGCCTGCGGGCTGCAGTTGGCTGAGCCCTGATTCACTCAATGGTCTTCTTTAAATCAGCCTGTTTTTGCTGTAGCTAAGCAGCATTTATTTAAAGAGGAACACTGTCCCCAGAGCGAGCCCGAAGCCGGAAGCTCTTGCAGAGCAGGACGCGCCGGGCAGAAGGAAGAGGCTGCGTGGGCACCAAGCTCGCCTGTTGTCTTTGTTCAAGGGATGAGAAGCTGGGCTCAGACGGGTGCTGAAGGCACGCGGCACCACGCCAGAGTGTTGTCTTTGAATTAGTTGAAAGAACTGAGAAAGAGTCAGCAGAGGATGGGACGGTGGCTGAGCAGTGGAAAATGTACTCTCCAAGGATCCTCCTAGCTTATCACAATGACAACATCCTTAGTAAAACTAAGATTGTACCACGTGAATGACCAAGGATAACCCAGCCACTAAGGTTCGATCCTCAGCACCACATAAAAACAAAATAAAGATGTTTTGTCCACTGAAAACTGAAAAATAGATATTAAAAAATTCTCTCTCTCCTCTATCTTTAATAATAATATTAATATTTATTATTATTATTATTATCATTATTATTATTATTATAGGGGAAGAAAGGTTTATCTGAAGGCTCATGGTTTGAGAGGTCTCAGTCCATGGATGGCAGACTCCATTCCTCAGGGCTCAAGTGAGGCAGGACATCAGGGAGCAAGAGTGTGGCGGAGGGAAGCAGCGTGGTGATCAGGAAGCAGAGAGAGAGAGACTTCACTGACCAGATACAAATATATGCCCCACAGCCACATCCCAATTCCCACCACTTCAGTTACCACTCAGTTCATCTCTATCAGGGGATTAATTTACCAATTGGGTTAAGACTCTCACAACCCAATCATCTCCTCTGAACCTTCTTGTATTGGCTCACATGTGAGTTTTGGAAGACACCTCACATTCAAACCATAACATTTAAATAAGTAAGATTTATTCCAGAAATATAAAAAACTATTTTACATGCTTAGTAACTCATTGTAAAGATACATGAAAAAACTATATAATGATACCAACAGATTCAAGAACAGTATTTGAGTAACAGCTAGCTATTTGTGACAAAAACCAAAAACAGGACTAAAAAGAAGTTACTGAAAGGTAATGAAGATAATTTATCAAATGCATCTATAGATAGTTGCACGCCTGTAATCCCAGTGACTAGGGAGGCTGAGGTAGGAGGATTGCAAGTTCAAGTCCAGCCTTGGTAATTTAATGAGGCCCTAAGCAACTTAGTGATACCATATTTAAAAAAAAAGTAAAAAAGAGACTGGGAATGTGTCTCAGTTGTTAAGGTTTCCTGGGTTCAATCTCCAGTATAAAAACCCCACAAAACTATATATTGTGAAACAGTCCACACTAAAATGTGAAACATGACTGTTTCAATCTTCAATCGCCACTATTTTTTGCACCATTATTATTAACATTATTTTGGAGGAACTAATTTGCATCAAGAGAATCAAAAGTATTCTTATTTGTAGGTGATAGGATTGAAGGTTTGGAAAACCCAACAGTCTAAATTAAAAAACAAAAAACTATTGAATTAAGTTTGTAGATCGAAACATGAGAGCAACATGTCGCCTTAGGTCTGGCTCTGACTGATTCCCTGTGATCCCCTGGGCTGCGCCTGCTCCCTCCTCTGCAGTGGTCACATGCTGTTGCCTGCCCAAGCCTCACACTCACCCAGGGTTCCTGCCTGAGGAAGAAGAAAGATGAAACTTCCAGAACTGTGCCGCAAGACCAAGACAGAACCCTCCCCAGAGCCCCAGCACGATCGTCCTCGCCTCTCCTCAACCAGAACTGAGTGACAAGCCCACTCTGAAACACCCTCCAGGGGAGAGTCATCATCACCCTGGAGCTAGGATGAAGAGTGTGGAAGAGAAGTCTGTGTCCTCCACAGACTGGAATCATTTTAGTAAGAAGGAAGTAGAAAGGGATCATGGCTATTCCATACAAGTTCCACACGCAGAGATCCCAAAGATCTAAATAGCTAAGTGTAAAAGAAACTCACAAAAATATTAAGAAAAAATAGGCAAAAAGCCAATTTTGGGGTGAAGAAGCCCTTCTTGAATGGACCACAAATCTCCCAGGCCATAACAGCAAATAGTGGCAGATTTCACTAGAGAAATGGGCATTGCTGTATTCCCAAAGATATCAGAACAAGCACATTGTTATGGTCGGGTATGAAGCATCCCCCAGACTCCTATGTGAATGCAGGGATGCTCAGAGGTGAAGTGACCAGAGCATGAGAGCTATCGCCTCATCCTTCCTCCTAGTCTGAATGGATTGGCTGGATGTCACTGTAGGCAGGGGGTGGCTGGAGGAGGTGGGTCACTTCAGGGAGGCCCTGGAAGGGTTCATCTTCCCTGAGTCCCTTCCCCTCTTGCTCCTTCTGCTTTCTGACCACCATGAACAGAGCAGTATTCCTCCACCTTGCCCTTCAGCCACGAGGCCCTACCTCACCCTAGACCCAGGGCAATGGAGTCGGCCCACTATGGATAGAATCTCTGAAACTTGAGCCAAAGTGAATTTTTCTTCTTCTAAGTTGTCCTTGTCAGGAATTTTGGTCACAGTGATGAAGGGTTAACTACCGTGCAAACAATCAGGAAGCATTGGTGATCCATGTGGACAAAGGTGCCATATCTCAGACACCAAGAACTTCCACAGAAAAGGAGGAAGTAGAGACCCAATTGAAAGAAATATCAGACTATGGACCGGGGCTGCATGTTATTGATCATGTTATTGATCCTTCATACTGCATGTTTTCTATGATATGATTTCATGATCTCCTCTTTTTATTTCCTTCTTCCCACTTGATTTTTTTTAGAGAGAGAGAGAGAGAGAGAGAGAGAGAGAGAGAGAGAGAGAGAGAAAGAGAGAGAATTTTAATATTTATTTTTTAGTTCTTGGCGGACACAACATCTTTGTTGGTATGTGGTGCTGAGGATCGAACCCAGGCCGCACGCATGCCAGGCGAGCGCGCTACCGCTTGAGCCACATCCCCAGCCCCCCACTTGATCTTTTTTAAGTAATTGTTTTGATGTTATTATTCTGATTTCTTTAGATGGATGCTTACACCATTGATGCATAGTTATTTATGTTCTCTTAATATATTTAAGATTTTAAATTTGCCTCCAAACTCCTCTTTAGCGGCATCTTGTGTTAGTATTTTTATTAAGTTTAAAATACATTTTGATGTCTATCTTGATAACTCTTCGATCCTTGAGTTTTGTAGAAATTTAGTCCTCACCTTCCAAATGGATGTTAATTTTCTATGTTTCAGTTCATTATTCATTTTTAGGTTATGTGGTGTTTGAACAGCTCCATGCAATGAGAAGGGGCCAGAGTGAGGCAGCTGGTGTCTGTTGGAGGTGACACTGTGGCAGCAGCTAGGGATCCCCATGAATAAAGGGCAAAGGTCCTGGGAGTCAGGAGAGGCTGAGTGGCCCGATAAGGCACATGCATCCTGTTCAATGGAACACCCTCATCAGCTTGGGGAAGTGGCCATCCATATCTAAAATACTTTTAATGCTGTTTCCCTTCCAGGCTGTTATCTCTGCACAGAAGACCACGTGGTCACATCCTTTACCTTTTCCTCTGTGTTTCCCATCTATTTGTCTCTCTGTGTCACGCTTAGAATCTCTTCTTCCAATCTGTATCCCGTTCACATATTCTTTCCTTAGCTACATCTACTCTGTGGTGTAGTGCCCATTCACGAAGCTTTCATAGCAATAATTATATTTTTAGACTTTTAGAATGTCCATTGTTTCATTTTTTCAAAGTTTTCAGTTTTATGTCAAACTATTCAATCACGCTCTCAATCTGCTTAAACCTACTTTAATCAAGGCAGTTGATTCAAAGTCTGTGACTCAAATTAAATTTTTCATCCTATTGAGAAATTATTGATTTTATTGGGTATGAGTGGCATAATAGTGTTAAGTTCTCAGAAATATATACTGAAGTCCTAAGAGGTTGAAGCCAGATTTAAAGTTAGGTAGTCAGTGTAGTTAGGTAAATCGGGTCTAATACCAAGTAAAATCTAAAATGGAGGCCATGCTGAGAATGACTCAGGGAAAACACAGGACAACTCATGGAATGTTAATGAAGTCCCGAAAAGGCCCTAGGCCAAAGTCCACCTCAAAGAAACAGCCCCCAACAGATTTGGAGATAGCCCATCCCAGAGAAGTGATAAGCCCATCCCAAAAGTCCTTCCTGCCCCTTTGGCCCACCTGTGTCCTAACCCTTCCCACCTACATTCCATCACCAAAACTACAAAAAGGGGAAACAACCACACTTCCAAGGATTCCACCTCTTGGGTCCCCTTCTTCCTCTGGGAGAAGTCTTTTCTGCTGCCCTTTAATAAACTTCTAATTTCTACTCTGACCTTGCCTCGGCGTGCTTCTTTGGTGTTATTCTTCAACATCGGGGAAGCAAGGACTCGTCACCAGTCAACAGCGGTATCAAGGTGAAATATTATCTTTGTGGTTTGTTGTAAAATCCCCCCCCCCAACTGTGTGTGTGTGTGCATATACAAGCTTGAATGTGAAATTGTTTAGACTGTATAATTTTTTTAAAATATTTTTTTAGTTGTAGATGGACACACAATATCTTTATTTTTATGTGGTGCTGAGGATTGAACCCAGTGCCTCACACATGCCAGGCAAGCACTTTACCACGGAGCTACAGTCCTGGCCCTAGACTGTATAATTTGTATGTTGGGGCTCATTTACTGTTTTTAAAATCTATGCTTAAAAATTCCAAAATTAAGTGTTTTTTTTTTTTTTTTTAATTTAAGAGTCTGGTTTTGATAACTCTATTTTAGGAGTCGATGCTTAGGATTAGCTTTTATTGTATTTATTTTATTTTATACATCTAAGGATTACAACTTGATGGTTTGATATTGCTTGTATTTGCTGTTGCCGCTCATGGTTTACATTCCTGTGCTTTTCTTTGATGATTATATAGTTCTTTCTGTTTGAGGGCTGAGCATTGTGCATGAGAAGTGGTAGAAGTAATTTGAGACCTAGTCTAGTATTATCTTTCTCCTCATGGGCAGCTGGGACCTGGGCCACCCAGGTTTACCATCACCCCATTTTACAATGACTTGAAGCTAGGATTCAGTTCTCATAAGGGGCAACTGTCAGATGGGTTACCTCACTCCCAGGATGCAGCCCTGCATGGCCCTGGCCCAGCATGGGGTGCTTTATGAGACTCTCTGCCCTTTGGTGGGTCTTGGACTCCAAATTTCACCTGTCCTAGCATGGGAAGACCCCCAGGAGCTCTCTGGACTCTTCTTTGGTGCTGCTAACTGTTAGTTAAGTGGGCTGACCCAGCCCATGCACAGTTGCTACATGCCATCTCTCTTCCCTCTATTCTTTGTTTTCATGGGCCTGGTTACCCTCTCTCCTGCCTGGATGGAGGTTTCTTATTGCATTAATGCACAGAAAGCTACTCCAGCATCCCTCAGGTTTGTGGATACTCAGGAAGCTCTTGGTGGCCCATCTGTATCACTCCAGAGAGTTTGTGTCTCTTTGCACCAAGCCCATATGCGGATAAACATTTACCACTGAGTCAGTTGACCTAGACAGAGCAGCTGGCTACCAATGCTGGAGTCCCCTGAGTGCAGCAGAAATGTCTGTTGGCAGGAGATTAGACCTGACTGAGAACCTCAAAGGCATTCTAGGAAAACTGATGAGCGACAGCTGAGCAGGGTACTCTGCCTGGCACAACCTGCAGTGTCATCTGAAGCAGCTTTTGGATGCTTTGGTGCAGGGTGGAGGTGGGCAGCTTGAATTAGAATGTTTATAATTTTCTAGAAGATGATGTAAAGCTATAAACAGGATTCAGTTTAGTCTGACAATTATCAAGAGTGGAAAGAAGGGAAGGAAGGAGAAAAAAATTAGGAAAGAGAAGGAAGAGAGGTGAGCGGAATGACTACATATATATTATCCTCCTGCAACAGGGAGACAGGCCTGGGAGACATTCAGAGGCCACTTGAAGAGTAGCTGTGACTCTTGGCTCTGGGCATGAGCAAAAGTTGGTCTTCTTGTTCTTTTTTTGCCCGAGGGCAAGTCTGATCTTAAACTTAATAGTTTTTTTTAAGCTAATTGATTTTGTTGATAAAGAAGCTTAATTATAAAAGACAGGAAGCTTTGGCAGGTTAGTACCTCCTAGCCCAAGACTCCTGCAGGAGAGGAAGTTCAGGAAGAAAGGTTAAACACTCTTCCATTTTCTTCATTTTTTTCTACCACGTGGCCTGCGCAGTGGTTTCATTAATGAGGTTCTAGGCATAAAGTTAGTTAGAAGAGATTGAAATAAAACACACAAACCAGTTACCTTATTTATATTGCTAGGTCCGAGATGGCTCACCTCCCTGGTTCCCACCTCTAGCCGCCCAGCAGGGCAGCGAGGATTACTCTGGGCTAGCAGGAGAGAGAGAGAGCGAACACACCTGGCAGTAGCCTTTTATTTGGGGAACAAGAGATTCAGGGGAGAATTCCATCCAATGAAGGTTGAGTGGGGGCTGCACTCCAAGGTCAGGGCCAGTGATTGGGTCTCCGGGGTCAGTGGACACGCACACCCCTACACGGATGGGCTCTCTCATCAGGAAAGGGTCGGGAAAGCTTTGACACAGCCAAAGCGCCTCAGGCCCTTAACGGGAGTCACCCAATCACGTGTCAGAATGGCTCCCCACAATTTTTGAATTCCAATTCCTGCCACCATCCCCCATGTTGATAGTATGTTGAGCTTCTAATGTGACAGCCACCATTCACAATGCTTTTCATGAATTAAATTATTTAATTCTTAAATCCATTGCATGAGTTAGGAACACTTTGCTTTGGGTTTAAATGTGTCCCCTATATGTTTCATGTTGTGAAAATTAACGTCCAAAGTCATTTGGTTAATAGCATTTGAGAGGTGAGACTTTCTGCAAGTTCCTGGGTCATTAGCCCTCATAAACGAATTAATCCATTCATGGACTGACGGGTTCATGAATACTGAGGCAGTGGTTTTGTTATGAAAGTGAGCATTCTTTGGCTCCCTGGCTTTGTCTCACTATGATGTCCTGTGTTGCCTGGGTCACCAGGAAAAGGTTATGCCAGATGTGGTCACCTGATTTGAAATTCCCTGCCTTCAGAATTTTAAGGAATACATTTCTTTTATTTATAAATAATACATTTATTTTATGTATAAATCAGTTACAGCAACAGGAAATGGGCTAAGACCCTCAATTAACCCCATTTTATACACGAGGAAACTCACACATCATATAAGAGTTTGCACAGGACATAGGCGGGAAATTTGGTTCCAGAGTCCGCTTTTTGCTAGACTCCTGTGGGCCTGAGCGTGAAGCCATTTCTGGCAGAAGGACCTCTATCTCATCACTGGGGCTGGCCCACCACACTGAGCTCGGTCATGTCCACACACCAGCCTTGGATCTCCAATCACCTGCCTCACTCTGCCCCTGGCTCCTGGAATCTGTCTGCTTTAGACAACTCACCCCACATGTCTTGGGGCCCTATGTTACTCTGGCTGTTCACAGGAAATGCCTCTGTCTAGGCCTGGGCACACCTGGCTTTGCCATTAGTCCCAGCAAAAAGACAACATCCCAGAATGATGCCAGCTCAACAATGTGCCATCACAACATCAGAGAAATTCCCACAAGAATATACTCTGATTCAATTCCAAATTCTGAGTGTTCTATGAACACTTGAACACAGCGAAGATGCAGTTTTTATACATGTTACTCATATATAAATGGGAAAAGGAATCAAGAGAGAAGTCTGTGTTAAGACCCAAGACCTATGCCTTCATCATATTTCTTTCATCTAACTCTATCTGACTTCATATTTCTGCCATGGTTAGTTGAGTGGTGAGTTCACCTGAGGGAGGTCTGGACAGGAATGTTACAGCCTCAACTCCAGAGGGTAGACTCTACTGCCAGAGTTAAGACAGGAGTATCCTCCACAACCAGCAGGGCCGTCCTGTGGTCTAGACGGTTGGGCCCACAGTTGTATGGGCTGGGTCATGGTGTCAGGAAATCAATGGATGCTTCACCTGAGCTACAGAACTATTAAGCCACCAGTCAGCACCATGGAGTCTTGAGCAGGTGAGAACTATGGAAAGTCCTTGAGAGGACTCTATGAAAAGCCCTGAGAACAGCGGTGGTTGATTCTCTTGAGCACAGATCCCAAGAGATCACCACAAGAATATACTCTAAATCTCCCTTCTACCTTTCCCAAGTTGACTACAGCTATTAGCCAGGGTGGCTATGCATGGAGAAGGGAGGAATCCATGTTTCAGGGATTCTCTGAGCTATAGGGGTTAGGAGGTTGGGGATACATGGAATTTTGGCTCCAGTCCATTTTACAATAGGCTCGTTGGCTCTAGGAAGCCATCCTCTGGTGATTTCCAGTTCCTGGATGTGGAGTTGAGGGAGAGCTACTCAACAGGTGGCTGAATCTCCATGCCAACTGCCTTGTTACTGGGGTGAGGACACCTCAAGCAGAAATTGTCCAATACAAACCCTTGGAACTCCTACTCCCTGTAAAACTGAGGTCCACATGGCATGTCTGGGTACAAAGATGGGTGCCACCATCAAAGATCTGCAGGATGCAGGGGTAGTGACTCCATCTCCTCTCCCTGACAGGATGGATGGTTGTTGGAGAATACAGTGAATTATCATGCATGTAAACAGTAGCTGCTCTTTAGGAGGTGGGTGACCTCTTTAATGGAGCAAATCAGCACAGCCCTCATCACCGCTATGTACCTTCCCTTCTGGGCGATGCTCTTTCTGCCTTCCCATCACAGGAAGCATCCGAAGCTCTGTGTTTTCACAGGCAGGATCATAGTTCCTCTTCATAGTCTCAGGCCATTTAATTGGAAAACTAAGAACTACAGTTTCCAGATTCTTCTAGAGCTACCTAGCCCTCCTGGGGCACGTTAGAGCCCACCAGACTCCCCAGAGCAAGGACTGGCAAAAGATGGCCCGTGGACCAACCTGACTGTCCCTCTGTTCTTGTAAACAGGAGCATAAAATCCCCATTTATTTAGATCTGTCAGAGGGCAAAATTACAATTTAGTTGAAAGATCTTTATTGGCTTTATTTTCCATTGTAAAATTGTGTAACACTTCATTCCATAAAATAGAACAACTGCTTTGATAAGCTGAACAGAGGAGGCTGGTTTTAGAGAGAGAGAAGGGCTGAAAAAAGTGGAAAGAGAAAACAAAAGGTGGATTACTCATTTCATAGTTACTCTCCTTGTAAGGCAGGGGCAGGGAGACACAGCAACAGGAAAGTAGCTGTTCAGCATCAGCTTACCTCCAGTTACTTTTTATGAGGATTAAGGCAGAGGGAACTTCATTATCGTGCCAATTCAAATTGGCCCCTTTGGGAAATTTGGCTGTTATCTCTCTTTGTTCTTGGAAGGTCAGATAACAGCTTGGTTTCAGCTTGGTGACAGGGAACTTTAAGCATGAGTGACTCCATTTTGATTTTTAGACTGGGCTGAGGGGGACCAGGACAGGAGCCTTGTCCTATAATTCTTATCTAGAACATCTGATCTGTGGTTGCTTTGATGTTGTAATGGCAGAGCCAAAATTACCCTCTGACCCTATAGAAAGCAAATTTGCTGCCCGTTGGTGTGGAGCAGAATTGGGAAGGATCAGGGCTGGGTCCCTTCCTTGGGCTTCTCTATCATGGCTGGTTCAGGGGAGTCAGGGATTTCTTCACATGCTTTCCCAAGCTCCCTTCTCTGATTTCCTGAGTGTCAAGAAAAGTCACATCTTACTGTCTTGGGGCACTAACCACAACAACTCTGAACCTAGCCTGGCCTGACCTCAGAGGCAATAATTCTTATGGTTCCAAGAGTCATTCCAAGAATCACAGCACAAAGTCTGTTCCTTCAAGGATTTTTTTTAAACACTTAATTCCAAGTATTAAACATTTTTGCTATCAAGTTAACTAGAATTATTTTGGCTTCCTAAACTGAATCCCGCCTCAAGTCTGCGCCTGATCATTGGCATTCAAACAAACACACAGTTCTTCTTCCATGTCAATCATTAGTCAGACATAAAACAAATTTGTATGTTACCCACATAAATCAAAGAGAACTGTGTTAAGGACATCACAATATTTTGTATTTAGGAAATTAAAAGGCCAAGACTAACTGCCTTACAGTCTTAATAAGGTCAGATGGAAAGTCCCCTTGGGGGTGGCTTGGTTAGAGGCTCCTCAGGTCCCACTTCTCCTGACTCTGGAGCTTGGGACCTTTGCTAACTTGGCTCTGGATTTCTGACTCCAGGTACAAAATGATCACTGGAGAGCTCTGCCTGGATTTCTGATGAGAGCTCTGTTCTAAGGCTGTCACCCAAGCTCCATGGATGTGGATGAAGAGGACCGTTGTTTTGTTAGCAGCTCAGCTTCCTCCTTAGGTCACCTGCAAGGTAGGCTTGATGCGTTTCATTAGGATATCTCAGATCTCAAAGGAACATCGGGTGACACAGTGGAAGTCAGTCATGACCAGGTAGCATCATGCTCCACACAGGTACCATCAGTCCTACACTTTATTAAGACTGTTTTCTGAGTTTACCCTGGGGCAGGGCTGGGGTTGGGCAGATATCAGAACCTAGGGTGCTTTCCATTAGGAAGCTTTTAATGCTGCCATCTCCCCCACCCACCCCAAGCAAAGCAGATTTCTTTCACCACCTCCGTAATTTCCCAGATTTCTCACTTTATCGAGAAACAGAACTGAGCGCCTTCTGAGCCCTTGGTATCAACTCACAATTATTTTGCAAAAACACATAAGTTAAAGTTCAGAGTCGATATTCCTTTGAGCTTCTTTCCTTTCCTCTCTCACACTGTTCTTCTATCTGAACTCTAACTTTCCTTCACAGTTTTGCAGGGGTGGGGGATGGGAAAATTCTTCAAAAGTCATCCTTAAAGGAAGGACAAAGACAAATTTCTGGTTAATAAATAGAGATGTCAGGTGTCATGAGCATGCCATGCCATTAATCTAGATGAAACACATTCTGTCTTTCCACAATGACAGAATTTATTGAGTAGCCATGAACTCACAGTCCAAACTGCTTTTTATCAATGGAAGCTCACTGAACACTTGTGTAGGTAGGCATAAGCTGGCCAATCACAAGTTCTTTTACTTCAATCTAAATTTCTAATATCTATAACACTCAAGTCACATCACACATTACACAATTTAATATATATATATATATATATATATATACACACACACACATATGATTATTATATATAATTGTGTGATAATATAAGATTGTGTAAAGTAATGGTGTAAAATTATATATATATATAATTGCAGAAAGTGTGAGAAAGGGTTAAGGCAGCCACCGGGGTTCAAGGGGCTGAACTGAAAGCAAAGACAGAGAGCAGATATGAATGCAAAGAGTCACTGTAGGTGGTCAGATAAGAGGAAGAACCAGCCAAAGAATTTGTTCAGGGCACAGAGCTGTCAAAGTGCAGGAACTCATTCCAACCCGAGTTCTGATGGCAGCAGATTCACAGTGTGAGCTTGAGGTGTCAGCTTGGAGTAGGACTTGGTGGTCATCACAGGCAGGAGAAACCACTCTCTGCTAAAGGACAAGGTCAGAGATTGGGAGGTTCACTGCTGTGACAGTTTTCCAGAGAAAGGCTGGTGACAAGTGACCAGGTGGCAGGGTCCAGGTGCTGCCATGTCCAGTCTTGGGGTCCTCCCCTTTCATGGGTCTCAAGTGAGGGGGTTGCATCATTTGATGGTCTGGTGTCTTTGATACTCTGGGGATCCATGTGCTTCTGATTAATTTGATAAGTTCTTATTAGCACCATTAATTTATTAGTGTGTCCCTTATGGTTGTGCTAGGCAGATGGTGGTTGTTTATTGTGTGGAGTCATTCCACCTCAGCATTTAAACTCAAAATGAAGAAGCTCACGAGAAAGTACTACTTTATAAAATGGAGTAACTCATGATCAGGCGCAGTCTGCCCTCCACACAGGCTGGCCTATTCTGAAGTTGAAAGAGAATCCATGTTTAGATATAACATTGAACTCATAATTTGGAAAACAGTGGTAGAAACACACTGCCTGTTAGCCAGGAAACAAATCCATACTTTGCATATTCCAGAAGAGAAATTTCCTTGACCACGTGGGACACATTTGGGTCTCTGTCCAGACATGGTTTTCTAGAAAGAGAAAGAACTTGAAGACTCCCAAGTAACTTCTGTGGTGGGCAGGAAAAATGGCGGTTGTCTCTCCTGACATTTCTTTGATGTCACACACAATTAGAGCTATGTAGTGAAAGCCTTCCCCTAAGAAACAGAAAAGTGGGGCCTGGGAACCTTCAAAACATGAATGGAGAGGCCTGACGGTGGGAGGTAGAAAAAGCTGCATCTTCTGAAAGCACTCTGCCCAGGAGACTGTTAATAAATGATCTGTGTCATTTCTCTCCTGGTCTCTGTGGGGCCTTTCTGTCTATTTTAACACTCTATTTTTATAAGACACATTCAAATAATAGGACAGAGAGACAGAGTAGAATAAAAATTAAACATTGACTTTGTTGAGTGCTCTGTAGGCCAAGTGTCAGGCCTTGGGCCGGGCTCCTAAACATTCAATCATCCAGCTCATTTTCTGAAGCAGCCGTCAGAAGGCATATTCCTTCCAGGTAACACGTGATGCCAACTCTCCATTGTAAACAGGAACCCAGCTGTTTTGAGGACAAGTGTTTGTTCAGCTCAAAACATCTGAAAATACAGTCATTTGGTTCTTCTGTCCTACTCTGGCATGGATGGGGACCATGATGAGTAGAAACTGCAGGATTATTTTGAGCCTCACACGCCAAGACCTGCTGGTGGGCAGAGGCCCAGGCCACCCGGAGCCTTTCCAGCTCTGTGGCCCACCCCTCAGGGAAGACAAATAGAAAGGAGATGTGTGAGAGAGTCTTGATTTGCCCATTGACAACCATTTATTGAAGGCCTACTGTGTGCACAGCAAACTTCATAATTAGAAAGCTTAAGTTTTCTATGAAACTCTTGGTACAGAGCTGATTCTCCAGGGGAAGTTGTGTGGCCACATAGAGGCATGTCCTGATGTGATCCTGGTTTTACCCATGGAGAAGTTACAGGATGGGAAGAAGTTGGCTTAGCTGATCCTGGCCAATCTGTCAGGATAGTCACCTACTCACTCTACAAGTAAGCAACTGAGAAATTGAACACAGTTCTTGTTTTATTTGTTTCTGTTCTACGCACACATACCCATTCCCTCTCTCTCTCTCTCTCTCTCTCTCTCTCTCTCTCTCTGTTTGTGTGTTTGTGTGTGTGTGTGTGTGTGTGTGTGTGTGTGTGTGTGTCTTTTCTCCTCCATGTCTTGGATCCCAGAGCAAGAGTTTCTGATGAATCCAATTGGCTTTTCTTTACTCTCTCTCCAAAAGATACGAAGTCAAGTGTCTTTATTTCCAAAACACACCAGAACTAAATTGCCAGATAAAAGTTCACTTCTGCATAAAATTCACTTGTGAGACAAAGCATGTGCTACACTCTTCAAGGAATTCCCAAAACTCTTTCTTTCAAGATAAACACTGACTACTTATCTGCTGGGGCATATTGTATTTTGCAAACACGATTGTTCACACAAATGTGCATCTCCTCCTACAAGCTCTTCCTACACTGCTGAGCTGACCTCCCGGACTAAGAAGAGAGGCAGTCCCACTCTCACTCCCTGGTGGACTGCCCTGACCCACAGAATGCAAGGAAGATTGTGCCGTGAGACTTGCATGAGAGAACAAAAAAGGACAATATGGCTTCTGCCTGGCTTTCCGGGGTGCATGTCCTTGGAACCAAGTCACTTTGTTGTAAGGAAGCCCAGGTCACAGGAGAAGCCTAATGTAGGAATTGTACCCCGAACCCAACAGCCAGCATGGACCCCAAGAGAATGGCCTCCAGGTAGCCCCTGCCTCTGCTTCAAGTCCCTGGCAGAGGTCCCCGTCACCATGGGGCGGAAACAAATCACCTTTTGATTCCTGACCCAATTCTTGGCCCATGGGAAATGTAAACAGTGACAAAGGATGATTGTTACAAGCTGCTAAGTGTGGGGAAATTCATAGGCAGCACTAGATACTAATGCAGGGGTGTCAGATCCAGCCCAAGGGATCTGCTGCCTGTGTGGTTGGCCTCAGTGATCACTGCACCTGGATTCCTCATGCCTGTTTCTGGTTTCCTCCCTTTAAAACACATCTTTTTATGCCCCCTTCACTATCCTGTGATGAATTTCATAGATGATACGTACATAGATCATCAATGATATAGATATATGACACACACACACACATACATACATTATTTATATACATGGCCATAATATGGAGAAGTAGAAGAAAATGATTCATAATAGAGCAACAACAATATGTGATGGTTTCTCTTACAATGAAGAATAATATGCCTAAAAATTACTGTTAGCAGATTTTTGCATAATAACAAGTCTTATGGGGAAATGAGGTCAGTAGGAGAATGCTCAACACCTATATAATTTTTAAGTAATTTATTACAAAATAAATGGCAAACTATTAAAATTCTGCTGTGGTATAAAATATTTTAAATTCTTAGATGAGGAAATACATGCACATATTTTATTTCCCTTGATAAGCGCGCGACTGTTGGGGTTGGAGTGGTTTTGGAGAAGGGCTGGACAGAAGAGCTATTACTCAGAGGATCCCCGGTCTCCATATCAGAAAGGGTCCTGGCCTGTTTGTGTCTTCTCACTGCTGGAAGTGGAAATTCAACTGTACAGAGTTAGACTTGTCATCTTCAATCCATTGCAAGAGATTTTTGTTTACATATAAGGCAGCAGATAACAATAATTTTTACTTTATTGTTGTTTTCAAAGGCATTCCTCCAATGTGCAATGTGGATTCCTGCTGGTGTCACCCTTTTGCCATATCATGTGACCTCCACATTGAAGGCTTTCCTTTGACATTCAGACTTGGATTCTTCTGCAGTGGATATGTCTATCAAGAGCTTCCAACCTTCAAGAAACCAAGCAGCACATACTTCAGGGCTCACACCTAACTGAGCTAGGCAGGAGGTGTACACCTGATTATTTGTACCTACTTTAAATAAGTTTGGACTTGAATCGAGAAGAAAATAAATGTTCAAGTGAAAATTTTTGTTTCTACATTTGACATTTTGAAATCACACACACACACACACACACACACACACACACACACACACTCATTTTAAGTCCAGGCTGATGATACAGGTGTTAGTTTTGTGACTCAAGTATCACAATTAGTTTTGTCATCAGGAATGTGATTTTCTGAAATAATGAACCACTCTTGGTGAAGGTCCAAGAAAAACAGAAAACAATTTCCCACTCTTACACAACAGATGTATTCTGGGAAATGTTGGTGCACTTTAAACCCATGTAAAGTATCTCTTGTATTTACCTGTGAAGGACTGGGTTATAAGCTCAGGTCATCTATGTGAAGATTCAAGAGGACATTCAAAATTCTTGGGAGATGAGGGGCAGTTGATTCTGTAGGTGCTGGCAACTTTGTTTTCTTCTTAACCGATGCCAGAATTGTTAGGAACGATTGTTACAACAGCCAACCAAACCCGATGTTTTATTCTTTGATGGCTGACTCACAATGCAAACTGAATTCCTAACCTCATCACCTCTCACTTCAACAGTGAGAATACTGGGAAGGGGTGGGACTTGGAAGACTGAAATGAGGACACAGGAACAGATGCAAAGAAGCCAGGGACCTCGAGTCCTTAAATTCTACCGCCATTTTCACTGGCAATTGTGTAGGAAAGGTTAGCAAGGCCTGGGGACCACTCGCTTTAGAAAGGGCTGCTGATGAGCTTGACCTCTGGTGGGCTTCTGGGAACTTGGATTTGGGGAGGCTTCCCTCATTCCTTGAATAACAAAGGTGGCTCATGCTGCCTCCTAACCTGATCATGCAAACAAGTTGGTTTATGCTGAGACGGGTTTTCCTTCTGAGTTTTGGTGTGTGCTAGACAGAACGTTTGACAGAGACCCTGATAAAGACCTGCTCAGGAAGCCTCTGCTCCCGGGTAGACGATGCTTGGCACATGTTGTCACACCTGTGTGCCGAGGGAGGTGGGTGCACCCTGTGAGACTCCATGGGGAAAGGATTCTTGGAAGCTTATATGTGGCTTCCTCTAGGCTCTGCCCTATAACTTTTTCCTTTGCTGACTTTGCTTTGTTTCTGTTTGAAGCAAGCCATCTGCAGTGAGTGTGACTATATACAGAACCCTGTGAATTGTCTGGACCATCAGTAAGTGAAGGTCCCAATATAACAGTAGACATGGCTCATTCCCTTCATCTGAGATTGTCCCTTTTGTCGGAAGACACTCCCTCCTGAGATTGTCACTGCTGAATCTCCTCTGGACACACAGACCTATAACTGGGCTCAAGTCCCAGCAGGCCCTAAAGGGCGAGGTCCAAGGTGTGGTCTACACCAGAGCTGTGTGCAGCTTCTGGTTGATGCTAACATGGACCTGGGAATATATGGAAGAATGGATCTTAAGGGCGAAGCATTAAGGTGAAAGCCACATAGAATTGGATCAGTCTGAATTCATTTCTCTAGGCTCACTAAGGGGGTGTGGACTAATGCTTTATCTGGGTTAAAGGACTTTAACATTTTGGCTGGTTGACTGAAACATGGATGTTAAATAACAGCCAGTAAGTCACAGAAGACAGAGGAATCCTGAATCACCTTAGAGAAAGCTCAAACACTTTGGACAGGTTGTTAGGAGCCTGGACATTGAGGATACCCCTGGTGAGTGGGGTACTTGTTGCATACTTGCAGGAAGTTTAGTGAAATTGTGTCCCCCAGTTATGTGCAAAGCAGAATTCATAAGCCACACACCTGGATATATATATAGCTAAGGGAATTTCCAAGAAAGTGTTGAAGGCACAGCTTGGTTTCTTCTTAAAATTTGTGGTATAATGTTATAGAAGAGAGAAGAATTATCGAAGGTCTCAGCCTTTCCAGATGATAAAAGAAAATGGGAGAATCAGAATTGGATGGCAGAAGTGTGGCATAGAGGATGTGGCTCTTTAGCTCTTTGCTGAAACCCTGGAAAGCTTAAAAGTCTATGTAAACAACTCTCCAAGAGATTAAAATATTACTCACAGATCAAGCCAGAGGCCCTCCGGGAAGCTTGAGGACATTGTCCTTCAGCCCTTTTGCAGAAGCCAAAGATATAAGGGATTATGAGGAAAAGATTGTTGTGTGCAAACTGTTGTTGAATGGAGTGAAATCCAGTAAAAATACACTTCAGGCCCACAAGCCTCTTGAAAAGATTATATTTAGTAGAAATACTGCCATCTAGGAATAAGTGGAATATATACACTAATTTTTCCTTATCTGTGGTTTTGCTATTCATGGTTTCAGTTACTTGAAGTAAACTGCAATTTAAAATATTAAATGAAAAATTCCAAAAATAAGCAATTCATAAATTTTAAATCATGCACCATTTTGAATGGTGTGATGAAATGTCTCACTCTGACTTACGGGGTGAGAATCATCCCTTTGTTCAGAGTATACATGCTGTATATGCTACCCACCCATTAGTCACTCAGTAACTGTGTCTATTATTAGATAATCTGACATGTGATCCAGTACTTATGTTCAAGTAACCCTTATTTTATTTTATAATAGCCCCCGAATGCAACGGTAGTGATGCTGACCATTCAGATATGCCAAGTAAGAGTGATTAAATGCCTCTTTTAAGTGAAAGAGTAAGATGTTTGAGAGAGAACAAGACACTGAGAGAGGCATACAAGCCACATTCATATAACCTTTAGTGTAGTATACAGTTACACTTGTCCTAGTTTGTTATTAACTGGTGGTGTTCATCTTCTATTGTGCCTAATTTATAAATTAACCTTTATCATAGACATATGTTCCTAGGAGAAAACATAGTGTATGTACAGATTCTATTCTATCCGGGGCTTCAGGCATCCACTGGGAATCCTGGATCATATTTTATGCTAATCAGAAAACTACAAGATAAAATTATTCATCTACAAATCCATATTATTCTTTTGTGAAAACTGAAGTGTGACTCTAAGACTTGAATCAAGAACCCAGAAATTGAAGACGAAAGCCTAGAGCTACCCAGACAGAGATTCTCAGGCCCTGAAACATTCTTGACTTTGCCCAACTGGTTTTTAAAACTGATTTGGACAGGTGACTCCCTTTTACCTTCCATCTCCCCCATATTTGGACTGGCATATCTGCCATAACTTTTATCCTCCCCTCCACTGTGTTGAGAATATTGGAGGCATGCACTTCACCTCTAGTTTTGTAGGTTCACAGGTGGAGAGACACTGTGACCCAGGAGTTGTACTAATGGATTATACTCAGAGCTTTATCCACATCTGATTTTGATGATTAGGTAATGAGTTTTGGACCCTTGAGTGGATAAAATTCAATGAGATTTTGGACTTTAACTGATGTGGTAATAGGAAGACATCACTGGAAACCCAGGGAGAAGGTGGATGTGATTGCAGGTTAAGGGGAACAAGTAGATGTTAGTAATATTGAAGGCCTGTAACCTGCATAAGCCTAATCTAATCACACAGGCCTTTAAAAAAGCTTTATTTGGTGAAGAGCTTTATTTCCTAGAAGAGGAAGTTAGAAATATTTCAAGTGTGAGGCCCTATTCCTGGCTTTGAAAATAGAGGGGATCAGAAGGCAAGGAATGCCAATTGTCTTTCAGGGCTCTGAGTTGTCCCTGACTGATAACTGTCAAGGAAAGGGTCAAGGACATCCATTATGCAATAACAAGGAGTGGAATTCTACTACTGAATGGCATAAGTTCAGAAGGATCCTCTTCCTTAAAGCTTCCAGATAGGAGTCCGGTTCAGCCAAAATTTAATTTTAGCGTGTGAGACCGAAAGTAGAGATTCTGCCTGAATCTCTCTGATCTTCTGATTTACAGAAATGTGAGAGAGCAAATAGATTTTGTTGGAAGTCATTAAATTGATGGCAATATTTGTTACATGGCAGTAGAACACTAACATACTCTGAAAACCCAATGAGCAATTCTATTTACCATAAAAAATTATTTTGTTCAACACTTACTATATTGAAGACACCATGAAACAAATATAAAGTATATAACAAAAATAATAGTGAGCTAATAGTTTTGGAGTACTTCTAAGCACTCTGATGACTTTATGTGAATTACCCCATTTAACCTCCCCATTTATGAAAGAGAATAGAAAAATGAAGATTAAAAGAGAATGCATAAATTGTCCAAGGTTTATTCATTAAAGAAGGCAGATGTTAAGCATACCCCTATAGTTCCATGTTCTCTGGAGCAGTGCCAATGTTGACTATTCAGTTCTCTTGTCTATGAATTGCATTTGCAACAAATACATATGTCAAGGAATGTGCTTGGGTTTGGGTTCACAAAGCGGGGTCCTCTTAACCTGCATCCCCTCTGCTGCATTGATTGGACAAATCAGCCAGACTCCGGCCACCACATTGCAGGTGAACCCGTGGATTGGACTCATCCTTGGGGCCATCTTTGGAAAATGCAGTCTATTACACAAGCCAAGTGAAGAAAATTCTTTCTTTATTAGCAACAATATTCTCGAGTTGTGGGAGTTAGACACTCTCTGAGATAGACTGCAGAGGGACAATTCATAGGAGCTCTGACTCTCAAGGCAGCCACTGGGTCCAGTGCCATCAGTACATTGAGTGTTTCTTTAATAAATGTCACAGGTATGCTGTCTGCATGTGGCCCTTAGAAGACACAGAGCCCCATAGATGGCCAGGCAGCATCCTTTATAGAAGGTCACTGGGGTGCATGTTGGAACCTGTTTCTGTTATCTACTGCTGAGTAATGAGCAACCTCAACACTGAATGAATGGCTTAAAGCTCAAGCTTTTGTGGGTCAGGATTGGAAAGGATTGGGCGGAAGGGTTCATCTCTGCTCCACCTGGCTGGGACTGGGAGATCCATTTCCAGGTTGGCTTCTCCCTCCCACATCTGGTGGGGTGGCACTGCCCCTTGTGGCTCCGTCTGTGTGTGGCATCCTCAGTGGAGCACAGACTACTCACAGCACCATGATCTCTTACTTAAGGCATAGTGCCAGGCTTCCTAAAAACAGGGAGGGAGGGCTGCTACCTGGGTAAGGACAACACACAGAAGTGACATGCTATCTCCTCTGCTGCATCCTGTTGGAGAAAGCAGCCAGAGGGTCTGCCCATCACATTGCAGGTGAACCCGTGGACTGGATATATCCTGGGGCCATCTTTGGAGAATATACTCTATTACACAGGCCAAAGGAGAAAAATTCTTTCTTCAGTACCAACAATATGTCTGGGTTCTGGGAGTTAGACACTCTCTGAAATAAACTGCAGAGGGACAGTTCAGACATGTGGTCATGAGAACCAGGCATCCTCCCCCAGGGTTTCCCACCTCGGGAGTCCACAGAGGGGCAGGCAGGTCATGGTGGAGACTGTGGGTCTGGCCCCACCTGGGACTTCACAATCCTTCCTCACTGCAACAGCTGGTTTGGGCTTCCCCTGCCAAGCCCCCTCGGGTCCCATCTGCCATCAGTTCTGGAGGGTGACTGCAGATGTTCCCAAGGAACTTGCTGCTGTGTCTCTGCAGATGGAGGTAGGAGGTATGTGAGCAACAGTCGACTTCTCCTTTTATCTTATGTACTTGTCACGGCTGTGGCCTGGTTATTTTGCCACCTGAAGAGGGAGAAGAGTGTGTGAAATTCCTTTGCCCCTCATCAGGTTATCGCTAAGCGTGGTCCGGTATCTTCATCCTCCTTCATATAAATACTGATAATTGGATAAGTGCCCTGTTAAACCCAAGTGATGCCCATTTATTGAGGAAGGCAGTCACGTCTTCATTTTATACCGACGTGGACCTGGATAAGGCAGTTGTGTGATGTGATATTGACTCCCATGGTGCTGACTCAATCCAGAAACTCAACATTTATTCAGCCAGCAGAAGTAGACTATTATTATTTGGTACCAGAAGCATCCGGGAATGTTTCCATATTGAACATTGCTACTTTATGTATTAATTATTATATAATTACATCAGCATAATATGCATTATGTAGTTAATACATTACATTAATTTAAAATTCCCATTTGAAATGATTTAAAAATGTGCTCTAGTAGTTACATGAAGTCATGATTATTACTTATGCTCTTGACATTAGCAGGAGTTTCAGGAGCCGCTTTTTGGGGTCCCTGGAGTGAACAGATAATCTCTTATTATGCTCTGTGGTCACATTGAATCTGATGTCCTAGCAGGACCAGGAGGATATTGAGATAGTATCTCCTGAAATAGGAAGGCAGGGACCTCGAAGGGATGTCCCAGACCTCGGAGAGCAGCCTTGTCCATAGACACCCAGCACTTAGAGCAGCCATCATTGATTTCTATCATGAATCTTCTTCCTGGGGAACCTGGCCTTGGCCATCATCACCCAGAGCAATGGGGCATGTTCAGGCTTTTTCAGAATCAGATGCATCTATATCTGGTCAGACTCTCAAGCACAAGCTATGGTTTCTGATCAAATGATCACTGTAATTGTGCCTGGGTTTTTGGATGGATCCAGTGGAGATTCTAACTTTTACCCCAAACAACATTATGAAGTAGAATATGGAGCTGTTGAAGATTCCTGGAGGTGAGTGTGCGTGTGTGTGTGTGTGTTTCTGTCTATTCAAAGTGTTGTACTTTGGGAATGACTCTAATTTGGTGAATGTCAATACATTTGTGCAGTAAGTCACAGACTAACCTGATAGGTTGGGAATAAAGTTTCTCTGATATGGAGAAGAGGATCAAGGGACAGGATACCTACTAAGAAAGGTGAATAGAGAGAAAAAATTTTTTTTCAGACACAAGTAAATGAATGAAACAGAAAATAGATACAAGAGTAGAAAAGAACAGGAAATAAGAGGGTGAAGAAGGTAGAAGACATAAAAAAAGCACATTTCTAGAATGAAACCCAAATCGTGGGCAGCAATGTCACTTCTGTGCTTCTTAGCTTTTACTTCTGTGTCCCTGGTGTGGGTTGCTCCGACTAAACGCCTCTTCACCAATTTGAACTGAAGCTGGGTTGTGGATCCCTCTTGTCTCCTGCCCTGAGGAAGCATGAAATAGACTGTCCTCTAAGTTGTGTGGAAACCGAGGAAGAAACATAGCTAGATTTTGGACTTGTAAGAGCAAGTCCCCGGTGGGTGAGATGAATGTTTTCTGTACATTCAGATAGAAATCATGTGTTTGTGAATTCACCACAAAATAGGAAACAATCCTAGTGTGTGACCCCTCCCAAGACAAGGCATGTCCAGCCCCAGAGTCCATAAAACATATGACTCCTATGGGAAGGACCGTTGTCCATGGCCAGACCAGAGCAGGCACCTGCATAGGTCTTGACAGAAGCCACAGGTAAGGAAAAGCCAGTGGTCTTATCCATTCACCAGGGGTGCTGACACTGGCACATCTAGGCCCTAATGTCTGAATGTTGGTGTCCTGACCCAAATTCACATGTTGGAATTTAACTCTGAAGGGGATGGTGTTGGAGATAGGGTCTGGGGGAGGTGGTGATTGGTCTTGGGAGCTCCACCTTATGAATGGAGTTATTGTCCTCATAAAAAGGCTCCAGGGAGGCTAAGTGTGGCTCTCATACTGTCCCTTCTGCCATGTGAGGATATGGCAAGAAGTCTCCATCTATGGAACAGGACTCCGCCAGACACTAGATCCACTGACTAGTGGATCTTGAACTTTCCAGCCTCCGGAACTATGAGAAATAAGTCCCTATGCTTTATAAACTGCCCAGCCTCTGACATTTTGCTACAGTATCCCACACAATCTAAGATACAGATTGAATCAATCTGGGTCATGGCTGGATTAAGTACATGTCATTACAAGATCGTGGACTATTTGCCCAGCACATATTTAGAGAAGGGTTCAGCTCTACAGCAGGGAGGCAGAAGAGGGGCCCTCTGTTGCCCCCTCACTCCCAGCTCTGACTGCAAGGTCCAGAGCACATCACTTTGGTCTCAACCTTGCATGTCCCTTCAAGCTCCACGTTCTCACCCTGCATTCCTCCGTGGACTTGTGTGAGTCCCACACTGGCTGCTGAGAACAGTCCCTGCAAATAAGCATCCTGCACTTTCCACAAGGGGAAATGTAGCAGTAGCATTCTCTGTCTCTTCACCTCGGGTGATAATTGGCATCCCTTATGAACTGTGTGAATCAGAGTGAGTTGCTTTAGTCAAGTCCTAACCAGAGAAGTGGGGGGCTCCAGGAAGTGGTGAAACAGGGGCTCTCATGCACATATGCTTAATGACAAGAGCTATCACAGAAATCTCTTCCAGAAGCCCCAGCTTTGCACAAAGATCACTGCAACCTTTCACAGTCCCATCTTCAAGGATGACCGTTCAACAACCATTTCATCTTGGAATGATGCCTCCCGTGTTATTGATCCTTGTAGCCAAAGATTATTGTTTCAAAATATTTTATGTAATTTTCCCATTTTTGCTTTTGGAAATCGTCTCCTTGTTTCTAACCCCGGATACACACAGTTCACCATGGTGCACACATTCTTGTTGCAGGGCTTTTCTTCAATCATTGTGATTCATCTTGAGAGGGCCTTTTCTCTGTGTGCTATTCAGGTTGACATTTGGAACCCACAGACGTAGACACTAACATCAGACGTAGACCCAGGGAGGGATTTTTACATCTGGTAGGGACACACTCCCTGCTGATATCGGACAGTTGCAAATGAACCATATTCTAGAATCCCAGTGAAGACGGATGGCCAAGGAAGAGGCCAACAGCCAGCTCTGGAAATGGGTCAGTGTGCACTTCTGCCTTAAATCCCTGAACCCTGGTGGCCCCTGCAGGGGACATTTGATGGTGGTCTGCTTTGGGCCCTTTCACTTTAGCTTCATAACCCTGAAACAACAATTATGGGTGTCACAAGAGAGAATGGATACCATTAGAGGATCAAAGGTCTCCTTTGCTCTCCAATATTTCCTTCTGGATTTCTGTGGCACCTATTGGTGCTAGAAGTTCCTGGGTTTGGCTGCTAAAGGTTTGAGGGACATTACAAGAGGGGGACCCCTGGAAGCCACCATCTGGCCTCCGTGTTTTAGTGGGGAGGTAGTTTTTCCGGAGAAGGTGGTGGTGGTGTGGCGGCCCTGGGGAAGGCAGAGGGATAGCAGCTGGGAGTAGGGAAGGCAGCGCAGGTCGCCTCAGAACCTGTAGAGAGAGTGCTGTGATCAGGGCGTGGACAGCCTGTACGTCACTAGTGGAAAATCATGCAGGGGAGAGGTGGGCTACCCAGAAAAGAGGAAGACAGAGGTGGAGAGGAAATCCATCCTGAGCACATGATTCGCTTTTTTAAAACTCCACATGGGTACCTTGGTGAGCACAGTGCACTGAAGGATGTGAGTGGGAAGGCTGGAGAAACTGGATCTCATTCACCAAGGGACCGTCACATTTCTGCATCACCTGCCCGCAGGGTGGGAATCATCATGTGCTGAATATGAAATGATAAGAAAATGTAAGGAAGTGATATTATTCTTCATAAATGTTCCTAGGGCCAGTTCTATCTGACATGATCGCTTTTGATTCCCAGAGAAGCTGAGATTCTCGTGTAAAATGGTATGTGTGTGTGTGTGTGTGTGTGCATGTATCTCTCAGTGTGTGCACATATGCATATGTAAGCACAGGTATGTGAAGATGGATGGGGATGTCCCAGGTAACAGCCCATGGCCAATTTGACTTTGGAATACCCTGGAGGAAGGCCTAGGCAGCTGAGCACCCCTGTGAATATCAGCTTCAGTGTGGGCATGGTGTCCAGCAGATGTAAGAATGTCCCTAGTGTCTGGGACAAGGGCAGGGCCTCTGAAGGAGCTCCTCTTATGCTCTGTCTCCTGAAAGCCACAGAGGTTGGAGGAAACCAGGGGAGACTTTGAAACCAGACAATTCCTGCTCTGTGGCCACGAGGCTTTGGCCATTTGTGTGACGTCCTTGAGTTCTAAACTTCTTATCTATCAGATAGAGATCACAGTATCTCCTTACAGGGCCTCGGGGGGCATCAGATATGACATATCCCATATGCCCACCATGTAGGGGGTACCCCGCGGCGGCAAGCCACTATGACAATGATTCAATGACTAAGAATTTTTCATTAATGTTGAAAATGAATTTGCAAGAGTCATAGGAAAGATCAGCCCTTGACCTTCCTCAACTTTTCCTAAAATCACATCTCATCAGACAAGTAATACCAGCTTATTGTAAATATCCAAACAATAGAAAAGTCAATAAGATCAAAATCCGCTTTTTGGAAAGGCTTCTATTGCATAGCCTTCAAGATATTCCCTCTGGTAGGGAGTGGTGGTGCATACCTGTAATCCCACTGCTGGGGGCGGTGGGGGGATACACACACACACACACACACACACACACACACACACACACATATATACCCACTGCGCTGATAAACCTTTATGTGTACTTACATGTGGATCATTTTTGCATGTATTGAATCATATACTGCATAATCTTTTATCATTTTTTTTGAAAATGAAACTTGGTTATTTTATTTTATTTTATTTTATTTTTGGTACTAGGGATTGAACTCAAGGGCACTTGATCACTGAGCCACATTCCCAGACCTTTCTTGTATTTTATTTAGAGACAGGGTCTAACTGAGTTCCTTAGTGCCTCACCATTGCTGAGGCTGGCTTTGAACTCCTGTCTCAGCCTCCTGAGCTGCTGGGATTACAGGCATGCTGCACTGGTAATTGTTTTTCATATGACTCTGCAACCTCTCAGTATTTAAAGAGCTGAATAATATTCTATAGTATGATAGTGGTGTGCCACATTTTATTTAACTATTTTCCTCTTGCTGGATATTTTTAATGCCTTCCAATTTTTCAACACCACACTCTTTTTTTTTTTTTATTTCAGCATCAGGGATTGAACTCAGGGATGCTTAACCACATCCCCAGCCCTTTTTATTTTTTGAGTCAGGTTCTCACTAAGTTACCTAGAGCCTCGCTAAGTTGCTGAGGCTGGCTTTGAACTCACAATCCTCCTGCCTCAGCCGCCTGAGCTGCTGGGATTACAGGCGTGTGCCACCATGCCTGGCGACAAAACACTTTCTGCAGCTATTCAAGGCTAGTTACCAGAAATCCTAAATGGTTCAAATGATATGGCCATCTGCAAACCAAATACACAAGAGCATTCAAACTCTTGCCACAAGTATTTATGTTCCAATTTAAAATCTGTTCTTTGTCAATCAGTGGTCTTTTATTTGTAACTCATTAATCATGAATGAGATTGACATTGAAAAAGGACATCAGTCATTTGTATTTCTTCTTTCCCCTGGCATTTGTTCATTTAATTGGCTCAGTTTTCTAGACATTATCTTATTTATATTGATTTTGAGGCATTTAGAAAAAAATCAATACCCATACTTTCTAATCTATTGGTTTTTAAACATAATTTGTTGTTCATTGTACAGATGGTTTCAAAGTTTATACAGTTAAAGTAGTGAGCTGTTCATTTTTGACTTCTGAGTTTCACACTTTCCTTAACACATTTTCCCCAGGTTGTATATAGAAGAAAAAATACTTGGTTGATCTGTCTTTTCTACGTCAAAATCCACTTAATTATCATACCTGTATCATCTGCTTGAACGTCTCTCATAGGCTTCATATCGGTGAAATGCACATTGCACAGAAACTTCTGCCTGGCCACTGTTCTACTTTATTCTTCCTGTGTCTATTTTTGAATCAGCTTGCCAAATTCCATTCAAAAACCTTCGGAGCAAGAGCCAAGCAGGCATTAATAGTTGAAAGGAATCAAACTGTTGAATCAAACAGATGATCAAACTGGAATGCTGATATGGCTGGGACATGGTTGGGTGTGTCCTTTAAAGACTGTGTGCTGGACCCTTAGTCCCCAGGGTAATGGTGCTGAGCTGGTGGGGCCTTCAGGAGATGACTAGGACACAGGGCACCACGTTCCAGAGGGACAAGGCAGTTCTCACAGGACCAGGTTAGTTCCTGAAAAAGCAGGTTGTTATAAAAGAGACTTCCTGGCCTCTTGATACCTCTCTCACCTTATGGGCTCTTTCACATGCATCCACTGACTCTTGTGCCAGCTCCTGCCCTATCATCATCTGCCATGTTGTGAGGCAGCTACAGGGCTCTCACCAGAGGTTCTACAGATGCCCCTCCCACCCCTGCATCTTGTACTTCTAACCTGAAAACTGAGCTAAAATGGCATCTTTTCTTTTTCAAGTACCCACCCTCAGGTATTATGTTACAACAACAAAAAATGGATCAAGACAGATGCTACATAGGGACAAAAAAAGGATGGAACTATGGATACATGCAACCACTTGGCGGAACCTTAAAATAATTATGTTGGGTGAAAGATGTGAGACACAAAGGAGAAAACATTATAAGATGCACTTACACAAACTTCTGGAAGAGGCAAAACTTGTGATAGAACAATCTCCATAATACATTTCCCATTGTGGCAGCCTCAGAGTGGCATTGGGGACCATCAGGCAGGTGCATGGGAGAGTCTGGGTGCTGTAGGTGTTCCACACTTGATACTGATTTGTGACACATAAACATACCCATCTATGATCTTAAGAAATGTTCAATTAAGGCTTGTGTATTTAATTATATGTAAATTTTCCTTTAAAAAGCACTGTGAAAAATATTGACTCGAGCTGATGGTGTTTAGATGGGTTACGCAGGGCCGAAGTCTGCTGTCTGCAACATTTGCCTGCATTAACCAGGATGGTGAATGGTGGATAGAGAGGAGGCTAAGAAGATAGTCGGAGGTAGAACACGTGGGGTCAAAAGTTAGTAACAGTCGAGGTGGCAGATATGTGGGTGTTCACTGTGAAACCTTCCAGCTTTTCTGTGTTTGAAATTTTTATAATAAAGATATTAGGGAAAAATCATGTTGAGATTTTGATTGGATTTATACTCCATTTCTAGATTCTGTTGGAGGAAAATTGACATCTTACAACTTTAAATTCTTCATTAAGGTATGTGTTTTATTCTTCCTTGTATTCAGGAATCCTTGTTTGCTTTTAAGTACAGATTTGTTTTTGTTTTTGTTGTTTCTTGGGTATCAGGGATTGAACCCAGGGGCGTTTAACCACTGAGACACACCCCCAGACCTTTTTAAATATTTTTTTTTAAATTTTGCAGTTGTAGGTGTCTTTATTTTATTTGTTAATTTTTTTTTCATGCAGTGCTAAGGATCAAACCCAGCGCCTCACACATGCTGGGCAAGCTCTCTGCCACAACTACAGCCCCAGACCTTTTTAAATTGTATTTAGAGACAGGTCTCACTAAGTTGTTTAGGGCCTCACTAAGTTACTGAAACTGACTTTGAACTTGCAATCCTCCTGCCTCAGCCTCCTGAGCTGCTGGGATTACAGGTGTGCACCATCATGCCTGACAAGATGTGTGTTTTTTACTTGTGAGTTCTGCACAATGCTTTTAATATTATGATTTTGTTCGCTTGTGAATGGAATTTTGCCCCATTACATTTTCTAATTTGTTATTTAAATTTACTTTTATTTGTAGATCATTGCTCTGGGCAATTGAATTGAATTCTTATGAGGTGTAATGATTTGTCAAGGATTAGTCTAGATTTCCTAGGAATACAATAATATTTTCTTCAAATAATGACCATATTTCTTTCTTTTTTGGCACCAGGGGTTGAACCCAGGGCTGCTTACCCACTGAGCCACATTCTCAGCCCTTTTAAGTTTTATTTATTTATTTTTTAAATTTTGAGACAGGGCCTTGCTAAATTGCTGAGTCTGGCTTGACCTTGCAATCCTCCTTCCCCAGCCTCCAGAGCCACTGTGATTAGAGGTGTGCACCACCACACCTGGCCTTCCTGTTCTTTCTTGGTACCAGTTTCTCATTCTTTTTCGGATGTCATTGACACAAAGCAGGCCCCTGACCTTGGTGGCTTAGGTGTGAACCTTACACTCTTTGTTTGCCAAGTGTGTGAATCTAGGCACATCACTTCAGCTCAGTGCGTCTCATTTTTCCTGTCTGTGAAGTGGGGGGTGTGAATAATATTTACCCCCCCCCCGAATGCTGTCAAGTCCCAGTGGGATTGAACAGGTATGACGTTAACAGAGGGGGAGGGAGCCCAGGTTGTAGGGGAACTCCATAAACGTGTCACCTCCAACAATCTCTAGATAACAAGTATAACCGGCATGCAGTAGAACAAAACAAACCTGATCCAGTGAACAGAAGCAGTCCAATAGCCAACCTGCACTTACCTCCCTTACCCTCTTCACGGTGTTTAAAGACAGCCCTGGTGTGAACCTCAATCAACGGAAAGATGTCTGTTGGGTGTGGGTGTCTACATCAGGTGGGGTCAGAAATGGGCTTAGAAAATCACCCCAGGTAAGGGCTGGGTGTGAAGCAGAAGGGGACATGGGACAGAGACCTGCTAAGGTGAAGGTTCCAGGCAGGAGTGCAGGTTGCCTCGTGGGACTCAAACGGGTGCATGGTGGGGCGTGGATGAGAACCCTGTAGCCACAGTGTGTCCTGCAGCCTCTTAGATGCCAGGCGACCCCCTGGGGAGCATGCATCAGAGCCCTGCTCAGTCCAGGTCCTCTGTTAAGAGCCTCCCCGGCCTGTGGCATAGAGCTGGGGCGTGTCTCAGCCCACTCAGGTTCAGCAGAACACCACAGACAGAGTGACTCCATCAACAGAAATGTGTGGCTCACAGTCACGAAGCCCTGATGTCCAACGGCCTTGTCCATAACTATTTTCCCTCAAAGATACTAGTGAAATTGTCACTCATAGGCTCTGACACCTTAAAAAAGAAATGGCTCTTTTCGATCATCGGGGGCTATTTAAGAATGGAGGTGGGTGGCTAGTGAACTTGACATCTGAAATTGATCCTTAAGAGAGAATTAAAAACCAGCCTCACAGGTGTGTGAGAGAGCTCGTTGGGGTGCAGGGAAGTCGGGGTTTCTGTCAGGGTGCTGTGGGGAAGCTGGGGAGGGGGAGATGGCAGTTAGATGCTGCACAGAGAGGCCCACTACACCCTTCACAGACACAGTGGGACACGGGTCCCCCTATAATTAGGAATCCCAGATGCTGCGGTCCTGGCCTTGCCCACTGCAGGCAGAATTTCTGCAAGCCTTCCTTGGAGGGTATTTTAGACCAGGGGTTTTGATTTTATTTTTGTTTAAGGTTCACCTTGGATGGAAACACCAGGGCTGATTGATGGCCCGGGCCACACTGCCGTTTTTATCCCTTCGCCCAAGATGCAGGCCCAGGCTGTGGCTTCAGTCAACGGCAGCAGGACGCCTGAGATGGCTGCAGAACACCACAGACAGGGCCTGATTTCCAGCAGATGTCCCAGACACCAAGCAGGAGAGCCCACCACAAAAATGGTTGCGTAAAAGAATGTCTGCTTAGGGTGACCTGCCAGCCACAGGACGGCCGCACCCAGCCCTTTCCATGTGGAAAGATCCAGGCAGGTCTGAGTCCAGGCCTGGAGCGCCCCTAGGTCTGGGCTGGCTGGCCCTGTGTCCTATCCAGCAAGGCCTCTCCTGAGAGTCCTGTCACTCAGCACCCACCCAAGAGCCCCTTCCTGATCTGGTGCCAAGTTTGGTGCTGGGGACAGGAACTTGGGAGAGACAGGGGCATCTAGAGCCACCAGATGCACCAGGGACAGCTTACCATGTGCCCCCACGCTCTGCATTCTTCAAGCAGTTCCTCTGACACATGCTGTCAAGCAGGGGCTGTGACCAGGCGGGTCCCAGGCTGGCAGGCACCAGGCTCGGGACATGGCAAGGAGCACAGAACAGAAAGCTCTGCTCTCAGGAGCTCACCATCGAGGGCCAGGGGCCAGGGGGTGGACAGGCTCCAGGAACAAGGAGTCAGTTTGCCACATGGTGCTTGGGTGATGTTGCTGCTCTGCAGAAAAAGCCAGAGACACTGAGGAGAGAGGGAGCAGCTGGCCAGGGCGGGGCTGCGGGTGGCCAGGTCGGGGTGGTGCTGGGAGACGGCTGGGTGGGTGGTCTTTGTGCAGGAGGGGAGGGTGAGGCAGCCAGGCAGTTCTCAGGGGCTTCATGTCCTCCTCGCCCTTAACACAGCACTCATCAGTTGAAGGGCTGAATCCCTACAGATGGGGAAACTGAGGCAGAGGGCTTAGGCCCCACAGAATGGAGGCTGTGGGCTGGGATTTAAGGTGTCCCCAGTACTCGAGCCTGTCGCAAGGATACACAGGTGATGGTCACCCCAAAAACAGAGAACACAGGACCGTGAATGTGCAGACGCGTGTGTTTTATGAGTGTAAAGCACGCAAGTGACCCCAGAGGTACAGCAAAGTGTGTGGGGGGGACAAATTGGTCACAGCCCCTGCCCCCATCCCTCCTCCTGGCTGCGCCTCTCTTGCTCTGGTCACATTCCTCCTCAAAGCCCCAGTTCAGCTACTTTCTCACCTGTGTGTGTGTTTTTCCCGCCACCCCTCGTGTGTCCCTGTCCTCGGTGCCCCCACACACTTCCTGCTCTGCGCTCAGTTCTCCCTGCTGCTCCAACCTCATTTCTCTGCTCTCTGGCCCACCTGTTGCTTGACCAGCAGAGCCCTTTACTTGGGCACCAGCTCATTGGCAGGCTCCTCTTTTCTTCCTGGATCTGGCTACATCTGTGAAATGGGCTGCTGTGGTTCTCCCCAGAAAAGCCACAAGGCTGCCATGTTGTAGGAAGGAGCCAGAGGAGAGCAGTTTGGGAGACTGAACAAATGATGGGAGTGCCCAAGAAAGGTCTGGAAGTGACTTGATTGATCGGGTTCCCACAAAGGGGTTAAACAACAGACGGAGGGACAAGACACTGCCCCTCTCACTTCCACCTGGGAGGTCAGGTGTGTTCCAGAAAACAAATTCTTCCTTCACTGTTTGCTAGCTGTGTGACTTTGGTCAAGTCACAGAACCTCTCTGTGCTTCAGGGCTCTGAGGATAATAAAACCCGAGGTGCCTTTACTTTGTTTCCCTGGTAAGTTTAGAATGAGGGTAGAATGCCATCGGAAGATACTGTGAAAAGAATCTGTTGAATTCCCAGCTGAGCTGTGTTCCCACCCTGTTGTAGCTCAGTTTGGCCACATAAGGCCTATGAAAATATTTTTCAATGAATTGAAATACAGAGGGTTCAAAGGAAACCAACCACATATGGTTTGTCTGCAGTCACTTCAGTGTGCCGTGGGAATAGCCGTGAGGGCTATGGGGCAGGTTGTGATGTGTGTTGATCCTGCTGGTCTGCCGCCCACATTCAAACTGGACAACACCAGATCAGTCCGAGGTTAACAAGCAGGTTGACTCTTCCCATCTGTGCCCATGTGAACCTCACCCCTTTCTAACCAGAGACTCTTTTTTTTTCCTTTTTGCATTGTGAATTGAACTCAGGGGGACTTGGCCACTGAGCCCCATCCCCAGCCCTATTTTGTATTTTATTTAGAGACAGGGTCTCACTGAGTTGCTGAGTGCCTGGCTTTTGCTAAGGCTGGCTTTGAACTTGCGATCCTCCTACCTGCTGAGCTGCTGGGATGACAAGTGTGGGCCACTGCAACCAGCCTACCCAGAAACTCTTGGGGAGACCCTTTAGACCCCAGGTGATGAATGTCTGAATTCAGAGCATTGTCTCTCTAAAGGCGTTAATGAAAAGAAGACTAGGTGGATTATTCTACGTGGCCACTAGAATTAATTCAAATGCTCAGGGGTCAAATGAGATAAAAATTTTATATATATGTATATGTATATATATATGCACATATATATACACATATATACAGATATACATATAATATATGTCATACATAGATACTTATATTCATGTGCATGCACACACACACACACACACACTGAATTATCTGCAGAAAAAAAAAATTCCTCTAGTTGAAAAGGCAAGTTCATTCTTACTACTAAAGATGAAATGAGCATGCACCCTGCCACTTTCCTATTATGCCAGAGTTCCAAGGAGAGCCAGGCACGTCCTGAGGGGGCTTGCTTCTTCCCAGTGTTCTCTGGGGCTCCAGAGTGCCAAGGATCAGGTCTGGAGGACCTGCTAGTTGGAGCTCGGAAACTGAATGTGCTGGAGACTGAGTTCCAGTGCCACAGTGCGGACCACTGAGAACTTCATGGAGTCATCAGGTCCCAGAGCTCTGCCCTTGTGAAAGGTTTAGAGCGGGCTAGTTATGGTGGGAATGGATTTCTGATAACAGGAGGGGTTCACCCCTTTCCTTTCTCTCTCTCCATTTCCCTCCCTCCCTCTCTCTTGCCCTTCCACCTTCCATCATGTTACAATGCGCACGAAGGCCCTTGCCAGATGCGAGGACCATGCTCTTGGACTTCCTGGCTTCCAGAACCACGGACTAAGTTGACTTCTATTGTTTATAAAGCACCCAGTCTGTGGTATTCTGTTACAGCAGCAGTAAAGGCTAAGACAGTGGCAAATTCTAGAAACAGATTCTTTCTGGGAAAGGACATTTCCTACATGCAGACTAAAGAAATATCCAAACGTGGAGTTGCAGCATAAAGACACTTGTTGAAGGAGCAGTGACAATCTTTCCAAAGCAATTTTTATTCCTCTAATGTGACAAGAGTAAAAGCTTACAGGGACCAGATGGGGATGAATCGTTATCAATCTGACTTTTGTAAAGTAAATACAGGAACCTGAAAAACAGGACTACCCCTTGGTTTCATTCGACAGCCCATGATGGACAGCCCCATGCTCCACCCAGCATGTCTTCCCCAGATCTGATCCTCAGGTCTCTGTGAACCCCAGAGCCCACTGGGAGGAAGCCAAGCCTTGGGGGGCAGTCCTGGGCTCTTGTTGTCCACCTCTGTGAAGGGATCGTCTTACATCTTCAGGTGGGAATAGAGAAAGCCTGTTAGGAACTCAGCCATGATGTGAAAGTAGCAGAGTGTCCTCTTCACTCCCTTCTTCATACAGGAATAAAATGGACTTCCCAGAGCAAACAGCTCTCAGGAATGGATGGGGTCATCCTACATCCCTTGTCCCCCATCCTTGATCTCTAAGGCTTCAGCCTTATGGAGAGGGCTTTCCCAGGCATGGAATAAGCTGGGTGTTCAGGAGCTGCCACATATGTTGAGCAGAGTTAGGAGAAACAGGTCAGAGAAGTTGACTGAAATGCTGAGTCCCCATGAGGCCCGTTAGGCCCGTGAGGTCCATGACATGAACCTTGGGGCTAGGGCCTCTGCTGGTCTGAGATGGCCCCAGGAACAAACATGTGTCCCACTTATTTTGTTTTATTTGTTGGTACAAGGGATTGAACCCAGGATTACTTTATCACTGAATGATAGCCCTAGTCTTTAATTTATTTCTCTTTCTGTTTTCTTTCTTTCTTTTTTTTTTTTTTTTTTTTTTTTTTAGAAATTATCTTGCTAAATTGCTGGGGGGCTATGATATTGCTAAATTGCTGAGGCTTGCTTTAAACTTGTGATCCTCCTGCTTTAGCCTCCTGAGTTTGGATTACAGGCAGGTGCCATCCCACCCAGCCTCCCCCCACCTTTTAATACAGCAAAGTCTGTGCATTTCCATTCCTCCAAAACTGGGCACTCCCATCTTCAGACATTAAGTTTCCACCTTCTAAATGGGGCTGCACATCTCCTCTCCTGGGGAAGGTGGAGGAGGTGGAGGTGGTCAGGTTTGGGCTTTGTGTTGAGCAGATGAAGCTGATAGGCATGAGGACATGTGGGGGCCTTGCCTGCACCTAGGAGTAAGGTTCTGGATTATTTTAAAATTGAAACTGGCATAAATATTGGCACACCTGATTTCTTTTCCAAATTAAAGCCATGGGAAACCCATTTAAGAGTCCATCTCTTGGGCTGGGGATGTGGCTCAAGGCGTAGCGCGCTCGTCTGGCATGCATGCAGCCCGGGTTCGATCCTCAGCACCACATACCAACAAAGATGTTGTGTGCGCCGAAAACTAAAATATTTATATATAGAGAGAAAAAAATTCTCTCTCTCTCTCTCTAAAAAAAAAAAAATGTCCATCTCTCTTCCAGGGAGGACTGGCTTCTCCTGTGGGAAGCTCTGGAGACAGATTTCCTGGTGCAGACTCCAGGGACCCAAGCTGATCTCTCTTGCAGCTCCTTGGTCCACGGAGAGAGGAAAACTTACAAGAGCACAGGCCCAAACCCTGCCCAAAGAGGTCCAGCCCACTTGTCTGCAGGGTTGATCCATCAATATCTGTGGATGTGCTCCGGGGATCATAGACACGCTCAGGGGATTCCATACTCAGGCTTCAGGCTGCACTGTGTCCTGCAGGATTTTCCCCCTGACCCACGTGGCCAGCTCTGCCCCTTGGGTGCTGGGCCTCTGAGATCCTCAACACAGATGCTGGAGAGCTTCGTGGGTTGAAGGACAGCTCCAAACTGCAGGTAGTAGCCTGCGTGCCCACCTTGGTACGCACCTGCAGAGCACCTTGAAGATTGGAAGGAAAGAAGCCAATGACCCTCCCCGTCCCCCACTTGATCACCTGGTCAGTTTCATGGTATCTCCGATTCTGCACAAGCCTGTTCCCTCCATCCCATCAGGATCCGAGTGTCCATACACTTCACACTTGGCTTTTCCCTTTCATCTTACAAACATATTTTTCCAGGGTTGCGTTGTGAGCATGAGCGTCCCTTCAATGGCTTCGTGACGTTCCGCTGCCTGTCTCCCCTCCTGTTGAGAACCCTCTGCTGACCTTCCATTGCACTGCTCTAAGGAAGTGGAGGGAGCACTTCTGGGCCAACAGCCTTTCCTAAGTCAGATCATTTCCTTTAGAATAGTTGCACCAGGGGTATAGGGCACAATGCCAGGGGTGCCATTTAGGTCCCTTAGGACCCGTGTGACCTGAGGATAGCTTCTCCAAGGGGAAGCAGCCTTCATTCCTAAGGGCAGGTCCCCACCGCTGGCACTTCATACCACACAATTGGCTTCAGAAAGGGGTCCTGCCTGGAGTTGAGGGTTCCCACGGGTTGTGCACCCTCTGGACAAAGCCTGGCTGTCTGCCAACCTCCCTGCTGGGCTCCACTCTCCCAGTTGGGCAAGGGTCCCTGGCTTGTCTTATTCCAAGGAGCTGGCCCTTGTCTCCAGGGATAGTTCCCAGTGTGAACCCCAACCCACGTCACATTGGTGGGGCTGCTCGTCCTCCACTTGTCAAGAGTGTGCCCCGTGGTTGGCATTTCTCAGCACTCCCTATGAATCATTTGGAACATTCTTCCTTTCTCATTCCCTGCCCCCTCAACCCTTGCACTGACGGGACTCTCTGAGCTCTAGTTACCCTATGCTCAGGCAAGTGGCAGGTAAATGTGTGGTAAAGGGAGGCCCTCCGTGCCCCAGGGAAGAGCCCCACAGGTTGGGGGACAGAGCCGTTCCCAGGGAGCTGAGCTCTTTCCAGTTCGCTTTCTGCTGTTGGCTCCCATTTCCTCTTTCTGTGGGTCACAGGTTTTCTACTGACCATGGAAATAGACCAGGTCCAAAGCTTCCTGGCTATCTGTCTTTTTTTTTTTTTTTTTTTCTGGTGAGACGGTTTTACAGTCGTCACAGGAGGAAAACAATCATTCTTCACCAAGAAGTTCTTCACTTCAGTCTTAAAAAAAAGAAAGAAAGAAAGAAAGAAAGAAAGAAAGAAAGAAAGAAAGAAAGAAAGAAAGAAAGAAAAAGTATAAGAGAACTTTCTCATTCCTGATGGAAGGAATTTCTGCTTAGTGACAGGCTTGCTCAGGACAGCCACGCTCATGTTCAGGATGACTCTTGCTGACTGCTGGGGGCTGTGTCTAGGCTGGGCAGTACCCTGTTTTTAGGAATTAAACTCACCAAGGCCGGTGCTGTCCATCTCAGCTCTGCTGGCTGAGTGGGCCTGGGTAGGGATGCTCACAGCCCCTCAGTGACCACAGGGCACCATGCTGAAGAACCACTGCATTTTTTCCATGACCTCTCTGAGGAGGGGGAGTTCTGTCCCCCACTCCACACCCTTCCCGTTATAACTCAGACTTCCACCCGTAGTGTTTTCTGAAAGCTTCAAATCCTGAGTCTCTCTGAACAAATCCTGTTATGGAGCAGAACCACCAACATTAAGTCACTGTGTAAAACAAAAGTCAATCACCAGTGAACTAGAATGAATGACATAAAAACCTAGCTGGGCTTTTTCACTGGATTTGGTAGGTTAAACTAGAGCGCATGCCTGCAGCTCTAAACCACAGCTCGGTCAGTGTGAAATTGCTTTTTTGGCCTATCTTCTCGGCCAGCTGTTCACTCTCCAGATGAGGAAACTGATAATTGGCACTGGGCTGGCGGCCCAGCCCACAGGTGGGGCCTTCTGGCTGGACTCTGGCCTCTGAGGTAGGCCCAGAGTGACTTAGACCTCCCGCAGGCTGTTGAGGAAAACAAAAGGATTAGAGAAAGGGCCCCACTGCCAGTTGTGGGTCCTTATTTTTTTTCATTTAACAATCGTTAATTCTACCTCATAAATAGGTACAAATACTAGGTGCTCATTTTAAAACTAAAAAAAATCACACACACTCCTGGGCTTGTCTCCAAGGCTCTGCCAAATCCAGTTACCTTTTTTCTTTGGATGTTTTTACTTTTGATTGACATATGATAGTGGTACATCCTTCTAGGGGTACACTGTGCTTCAACACATCGTAAACGCCAGGCATTTTGTGGTAGAGTTGGTCAGACTCCTAAATCAGGAGGAAGGAAGAGAAAGAAAGGGGAGAGGGAGAGGATGGGGGACCACAGAAGGAAGGGAGGAAGAGAGAGAGAAGAAAGGTTACAAGAAAAAGGAAGGAGGGGTGTTAGTTGTGACTCACAGGTCATTAATTACCAGTTCCTCCACCAACTGTGCTGAGGTCCCAGCTGCCCAGGTCTCAAAGCTGAGGTTGGCTCCATGTGACTTCATGGTGTCGGGCTATTGTAGATGAGAGACTGAGGGCACCCCTGAGTCACCAGGCCGTGTCTTTTGGGATGTCATTGTGTTGTTGAGATGAGCATCACCACCTGAACTCCAATTCTTACACATCTATTTTAAGAGGGAAGTCACTTCCAAAAGCAGGACTTGGCCCTGGTCACACCCCATCCTCCTTGAGGAACCGTCCGGGATGGAGCTGGCCTGAGCTCTGCCTGCTGCCCACTCTGCAGGCCCTGCAGAGTCCCTTCACCTGTGCCTCGGCTTCCCCACCTGTTTGCAGTGGGGCACGGAAACTGCCTCAGGAAGGAAGGGGGTTCGGCCAGTGAACCCCTAGGCTAAGCGGCTGGGAGGAGCTGCAGGCAGAGCAGAGCAGAGGGGCTCTGTCCTGTGTGCTGGCTCCTGCTGTGGGTTGAATAAGGACCACAAAACCCAGGTCCCAGAGGCCCCTGAGACCTGCAAGTCCTGACAGGTGTCCTCCAAGGCTCATGATGCCCCTGGCTGGGGAACTCACGCGCTTCTTCAAACAGAAAACGCTGGCTTCCAGAAGGTCTTTAGAACATGGAGCCTTCTGCGGTCTGGTCCCTCAAGTGTTCCACTTTCTATCTTTCTCTTTCTACCCGTTGTCCAGAACCTGACAAAGGCCCTGGTCACAGAGAGACTGAGTTTTCTCATGACTGTTTTCTGGAGGCATGTATCAGGAGATGCTGGGCTCCTGAAACCAGGCTTATAGGAATGTGCGTATTAATGTAGGTGAATGGCCACGGATAATCAGATGTAATGGGAGTGTGAAACCATTCAAGGGAAAAATACAGTCCAGACACATTCTGAGGTACAGAGGAAAGAATTAAGCACTGGTCCCTCTTTTCAATTCATTAAAGAAGTTTCCCTCAACACTTTTCTTCATGGAGATTGATCCTTTAAGTAATTTAAATTAGCAGTATTTTTTTTTTTTTTTTGTAGTAGATAGTTTCAAAAATGGATGTCATTATTTCCTCCAAGTTCCCTTGGGAATTTTTTTCTTTTTCTGTGTGCTTACAGAGGAATATTTTGACCATTCTTGGAGCCATAATTTTGTGTTTTGTGTTTCTTTCCTTTTTCATTAGGGACTCAACCCAGGGCCTTGTGCATAGTATCATTGAAGTACATCCCTAGCCCTTTTATTTTATTTTGAGACAGGATCTTACCCAGTTGCCCAAGCTGGCCTCAACTCTTGATCCTCCTTCCTCAGCCTCTTGAGTAACTGGGATTACAGGCCTGTGAGTGCCACTGAGCCTGGTTTCCATTTTTTGCTCTTGATTTGAACCATGAAGCAGAGCATCATGGAGAAATGCTGGGAGGTGGAGTCCTCTTCACAGAGGAGGTGAGAACTTGGCAGGGCCTGTCTGCTAGGGAGGTGGAAGGATCTTTGGGTGGCTGCTGGCTGGCCCCTGACTGGACAGTCAGCCACTGAGGCACTTGGGAGGGTGTCTTTAGGTCAGGATGGTTAGTATTTGGATTTCATTCATTAGCTCTGAGATACTGGGAATTACTTAGCTGCTTTGGGTCTCAGTCTCCTCATCTGCAAAACACAGACTGGAACATTCTACTCTGTTCTTTACTGATTTAAGTAACCATAGGATTGCAGGAACACAGGTAAGCCACTTGTCACATAGCAAGTACACAGAGAATGGTCACCATTGTTTCTTTGCTTATCTCTGAGTGACTATGGGATCATCTCTCTGCAAAATACATGGGAACAATAAAACGAGTAACAGAATTCCAGAAGAAGGAGTCCAAGTGTAATCCAATTTTCTAATGTTAACCATTTCTGTGAATCACCTCCTACCATGCAGCACCGTGTTTAGTAGAGAGAAGTGACTTCTTTGTTTGTAGGAAAAGAGATGGCACTTTAAACCTGGTTGAGACTTGCCAGGCCCTTTGTGCGTACAGAACAATGAGTCTGGGAGGGAGGCGGGCAGGACCAGAGCAGGCTGCAGCAAGCCCAGCCCTCTAGCCACAGGTGTTTCTCCTCTTGGTGCCCAGGCCACCACACATCACTGGCTGAGGACTTCAGGAGGCCAGCGCAGTGAATCGGGTGTGGAAGGACATGTGTAACAACACAATGAAGAGCTCCATGTCATCTCCAAAATTCTAGCACCCTCTGCCATTTAAGAATTTGTGAGTCAGCTAGCCAATTTATCTAAAGATGGTTTTTCCTGAGATTGACATCTTTCTCTCATGTCTCTAAATGAGCAGATACCATTTTCAGCTTTTTTGCTTTTCGAATAAACCAAATGAAAATATTTTAGCTATCCTCGTGCCAATCCTTTGCCTTCATTATCTTTCCTGGATCGTGTTCAGATTGAACCTCCCTAATCAGAAGAGTCCCAAATCCAAAATGCTCTGAAATCTGAAGCTTTTTGATATGGTGCTGAAAAAGTGTCAGTATTTTGGATTATGGATTTTCAGATTAGCGATGCTCACCTGGTAAAGCCTATGCAAAGATTTCCCAATCAGAAAACACTCTGACATCTGGCATTTCAGATAAGGCATACTCAACATGGATACAGAGGTTTATAGTTTTTTATTTATTGATACTTGATCCATATTTTGTTGTTCAAAAGGCCCAGGGCTTGGAAAGTTGGGTTCCACAGCTTTGAGTATCCCTGGAGGCAAAGGAAAACCTATCGTGTTAAGGGGGTAGGGGTGTCGGTGCTCCGGCCTGGCCCTTTGTCTTGCACATGTGGGACGTGCTTGACTCATCACCTAAATGGAAGTTAGGAATACAGGGCCCTAGGGAGATGGCAACCGGGGATGGCAAGTGTCCTTTAGGGTTGCCATTTTTCTCTCTCGCATTCTGAGAATACAAGTTCTTGTCTTGGCTCTGAAGATGTGGTGGGGTAGGTAATGGCAGCAGTCATTATATTTGACATGTGGGAAACAACATGAAGCAAGGCAACCTCATGTCAATTCCACCATCTTCTCACTCTTTTCTTCTTCCCTCCATTTCTTCTTCCTCTTCCTCAACTTATTCCTCCTCCTCCTCCCCCTCCTCCCCCTCCTCCCTCTCCTCCCCCTCCTCCCTCTCCTCCCCCTCTCCCTCCTCTCCCCTGCCTCCTCCAACTCCCCCTCCTCCTCCCCCTCCTCCCTCTCCCTCCTCTCCCTCCTCTCCCCTTCCTCCTCCAACTCCCCCTCCTCCTCCCCCTCCTCCCTCTCCCCCCCCTCTCCCTCCTCTCCCCTTCCTCCTCCAACTCCCCCTCCTCCTCCTCCCCTCCTCCCTCTCCTCCCCCTTCTCCTCCCCATCCTCCTCCAACTCCCCCTCCTCCTCCCCCTCCTCCCCCTCCTCCCTCTCCTCTCCCTCCTCCCTCTCCTCTCCCTCCTCTCCCCGTCCTCCTCCAACTCCCCCTCCTCCCCCCCTCCTCTTCCCCCTCCTCTTCCTCCCCCTCCTCCTCCTCCCCTCCTCTCTCTCCTCCTCCTCCTCCCTCTCCTCCCCCTCCTCCTCCTCATCCTTCTCCTTCCCCTCCTCCTCCTCCCTCTCCTCCTCCTCCCCCTCCTCCTCCTCCCTCTCCTCCTCCTCCCTCTCCTCCCCCTCTTCCCCCCCTCCCCCTCATCCCTCTCCTCCCCTCCCCCTCCTCTCCCCCTCCTCCTCCTCCTTTGGACACTCGGACATCATGCTAGTCAGTGAAAAATGAACACCTATTGCAGCTTCAGCAGCCTGAGACAACAAGAACCCTTAAGTTCCATTTATAACATAAGAATGACACAATATCTCTTGGAGATATTATGGGCATTAGACAGACATTAGGGATTGTGCTTAATTGCAGGCAGGGCCACTCCTAGGGCCAGGAATAGAAATGTTTGTACCAACTACAAAGCCTGGCATGACTCACACCTGGTGAGCTCACCCTTTGACTCAGGTGCCAGGTCAGCTCTCACATCATCCAGTCAGTGGGTTGGGCTGCTGGCTGTTCCTGCCTGGCTGTCCAGGGCTTTCATAGAGACCATCGGAGCAGATGCCTTGAGCTGGCTGAGCTATCTCGTAAAGACAGGAAGCCCAAACGGCAGGGCTGGGGGCCTCAGAGTCTATACCAAGATGATTACAACCTACAGAAGACAAGTCCCAAACCCCAGACTCTTACACAATTGGACTATCTAAGCAGCACTGTCAGAGTTGGGCATGCCTCCACATGACCCACAGGAGAGGGAAGTCCCGAATTCTCCTGATTCACCCCCACAGGTCTAGGTGCACCCAGAAACCAGGAGCTGACCACTGACTGCACGCCCGAGATGCTCAGCCTGAGCAGGAAGCCGTCAGTCCACCCAGGTAGGGTTGATGGGCTGTCTACACCATCTGTACCAGTCAGCTCTCTGTTACTGTAACAAATGCCTGAGATGATCAGCTTATAAAAAGAGAAAGTTTACTTTGGCTCAGTTCAGAGGTTTCACTCCAGGGTTGGTCAGTCCCATTGCTTTTGGGGCCTGTGGTGAGGCGATACATCATGACAGAGACCGTGAGGTGGAACCAAGCCATGCACTTCACGACCAGGGAGCAAGAGAGGGGTGGGGGAGGGAGGAGAAAGGAAGAGACTGGTCCTACAATCCCCTCCAAGGAAATACCCCCAAGTCACCTAAAGCACCCCATTAGGCTCCCCCTCCTAAGCGTTCTACTTCCTCTCAAAAGCAGCCCCAGCTGAAGGAGGCGCCTTTGACACATGGTCTCTGTGGAGACAGCCCAGACCCTCGAGGCTGCTTCTACCACACCACGTGGAAGACTGAGTGCAATCAGTTCCCAGTCCCCCCAACACCAGCACAGTCAGGCTCTCCCTTGGGTGAGACAAAGGAAGCAGCAGAGTCAGCAGGGGCAACTTCCAGGAGGACCTGAGGGTCGGCTTTGCCACAGCTCACACAGATCCATTTATGAGACCGGCCACCGGGCTCTGAGGTCTATGTCCTGCCTCACTCCGTCCTATAATGGTTCAGACCCAGGGCTTTATATATATATTTTTCCATTCAATCCTCACACTCATCCTGGACAGTCAATAACATGGTATCTGCTATCCTTTAGACAAATGTCCCCCCAATGTCCCCCAGATTCCCAGGTGTTTTGAAGGGCTTGGTCACCAGTCTGTGGCATTATTGAGAAGTGGTGGAGCTGGGGCCTGGTGGGTGGAGGCGGAGGTCACTAGAGGACTCCATCCCCTTCCTCTCTCAGGATCTCTCCTTTGATTCTGAAGTGAGCAGCTTTGCTCTTCCTCAGGTTCCCCACCATGAAGTTCAGCTTCACTCCCCACCGTCCCAAGAGCAAGGGAGCCAGGCTGCATGGACCAAAGCCTCGGGAACCATGATCCAAAACAAACCTTTGCTCTTTCTAAGTTGTTATCTTAGGTGTGTTATTATAGTAACTGAAAGTTGCCTAACAAGATACATGACTTTTAGGTAAAGTAATTGAGGTTGACGTCTAGCTTCTGAGACAGCTGGGATTTGGACTTGGATTCTAAAGACCAACAGAATACCAGAAACAACCCATGACCAGGAAACAGTGGTCATTCAGACCACAGGATTTCTTTCTTAAAATCTTGCTTTTTCAGAGGCAAGCAAGCTCTGTATGCAACCTGCACTGGCGGTCAGTAAGAAATGCTTCCCAACTCCAGTGTCATGGCATTTCCATAAATTCGGCTCCCTCATGGGAAATCAAGAAGAGAAACGTGGGAGCATAACGCAGAGGCAACTCACTGTCCCCAAGTCCATTTATTATTTCTTCCGTTTAGGTAGAAACCCACAGTTTCAAGTGGGTGAGTTAACTCTGATCTACAGATCACATTTTCTGGTCTTCTTTGTTGCTAGATATGACCATGTGACCAAGTTCAGGCCAATAAAATGGGACAGGAAGTGACATATGCCTCAGAACAGAGAGAGTGTCCACTACTCCCCTCTGCCCTGACTCTCCAACCTAAGTGATTGGAACCCAGAAATAAAGCCAGACATTGGGCTGGGGACGTGGCTCAAGCGGTATTGCGCTCGCCTGGCATGCGTGCGGCCCGGGTTCGATCCTCAGCACCACATACAGACAAAGATGTTGTGTCCATTGAAAACTAAAAAATAAATATTAAAATTCTCTCTCTCTCTCTCTCTCTCTCTCTCTCTCTCTCTCTCTCTCTTTCTCTCTCTATCTCTCTCACTCTCTCTCTTAAAAAAAAATGGCTGGGGATATAGCTTAGTGGTAGAGTTTCCCTGGGTTTAATCCTTAGTACAAAAAAAATAGGAGAAAGAAACAGCATACATTAACACGTTGTATTAAAATACACATTTCTGGGGCTGGGGATGTGGCTCAGGTGGTAGCGCGCTCGCCTGGCATGTGTGCGGCCCGGGTTCGATCCTCAGCACCACATACAGACAAAGATGTTGTGTCCGCCGAGAACTAAAAAATAAATATTAAAGTGATTCTCTCTCTCTCTGTGTGTGTAAAAAAAAAAAAAAAAAAAAAAAAAAAAAAGCCAGGCGGCATTGAAAACAGCAGAGCTGTAGCATTGGCCCAGACCATTGTCATCCCATAGGACAGGGAAACAAGTTTATTGTAGCTACTGCATTTTGGGGGTCTTTATTATAACCATTCAGACTTCACCTTAGTCCAGAGGTGATGGTCAGCATAAAGTAGATCAGGAATCTCAGAGGACTTCCCCCACGTCCACCGAGGGCAAAACACTGACAGAGCATCCTCCACGTGCCTGACCTTGTGAGTGAGGCCTCTCTTTACACATCCCAGTCGATCAGGGCCAGAAGGACTCACTAAGGAAAGCCTTGAAGGGAGAAACTCGGGGACTGCCGAAGCAACGGGGGGCTGGGCCAGCCCCTGTGGACAAGAGGCTGTCAGCTGGATTCTCATTTAAAAGCAAAAACCAATCGTACTTCATTTTTATCTTAAATGACCACTGGGCAGAATTGTCTGCACCTAGGACATACCTGGAAGACACGTGTTTTCTTTATTTGATTTGGAAAGCCCCAGAAGCAGGAAAAAAAATGTGCAAAGAGAAAAGCAAAGCGTTTTTCTTTGAGAGGTCCGTGGGGAGTACATGTGGCCTGGTAGCAGCAGTCCTGGGCTGGAGGGTTGGGGATTCAAGTCCCATGTCCATCTCAGAGGCTCAGCGTGAGCAGAAGGAGCGAACAGGACTGCTTTTGGGCAACCAGCTCAGCTGACAATGTCTGCCACCCCACAAGCAATATACCTGGCCCTCCCACCACTGAGAGTGGGAGGGAGACCCACTCCCTCCCCTTAGATCTGGTCTCATGGTCAGGGCCGGCTGGTAACCAATAGAATGCTATGGAAATGCCAAGTCAAAGGCGGAGATATAGTTTCTGTCTAAAGATCCTGGAAAATTCAGCCTTGGAGGCTCCCTGATGGTTCATGCAGGAGAAGCAAGAGTCATCGTAAGGTTACCTGCTTGAGAGGAATGTCCTCTCCCCAACCTGCATTTCCACAGATGGCAGGCCCTGTCAGTGGGTCACACCTGTGTCTCCTGTGACCCCAGATGAACCCAGCCTTATGCTAGAGAGGAGTTTCTAGGTGATTCCAACACTAGCCATTGGAGTCTACCCAGACGAGGACCAGGCACCATGCAAAAGAGGTCACGCCCCCCACCGTCCCCTGGCCCATAGAATGTGCCAGCATGAGTTCTTTACAGCACGAAGTTGGGGGTGGCTTGTGCTGTGGTCTTGCCTTCCTGCAGTGGACAGTCTCCGAGTGGCATGAGAAGCACATCTTGAAAAGCATGGCTCAAGTTCTTAGTCATCTGGAAGTTTCCTAGCTAGCACAGGTGGGTGGAAAAACCATCCCACACGTGGACGTCTGGTGGATGGAAAAGGTCACCGAGTAGTCATAGCAAAAGGGCCCCTTGGATGAGCACAGAAAGTCAGTGCCGTGAGAATCAAACAGCCCTCTGAGCTGACGCCCCTGGTGCTGGTCTTGGGGAAGGCAGAGTGCTGCAGCCAGGCCTGGCCTCAGGACCCACAGGCTCTGGGTGCACAGCAGGGTGACAGGGGTGTGGGAAGCAGGCAATTGTACACACAAGGTGAGTACCCTCAGCCAGACGCTGGGGAGTACCAGTGTTTCACAATTCAGAATTCATGTTGGATTTGGGGATATTTGCAAATATTGATTTGCAAATACTGATTGAGCTTCCCTAATCTAAAAATCGAAAATCTGAAATAGTCCCCACTTTGAAACCTTTTGAGTGCCCACGTGATATTTTAAAAGTTTAAGATTTTCAGATAAGATTTTCAGATCTGTCTTCCCTTCACACATCCTCATTCTACCTACAGTGATTCTACACGCCCTGCCTCCCTCCAGAGCATCAGGTGAGGAATGGGGCCTCCCAGCCTGCTGGGCAGAGGGGTCAAAGTGCAGTCATAGCCCAGGGCTTGTCCAGATGCCCCCTCTAAGGCTTCCAGAAGGGGGTTCAGAGGGAGAGTGTGGAAAACAATTGGACTGGACCAGGGACATAGGGACAGAATCTCCAGCTGCTGCTGCTGCTTGTTGGTCCCAGGTCTAGCTCCAGGACTGCCGCAGTCTTGGCTGGGCACAGAATCACGAGCCAATCAAGCAGGAACAAAACTTTATTTTGAAAAAGCCGCTAACACTCTCAGCGCCAGCAAGTCAAAAACCGGTCCTCCCACGAGGGTGTCCGACCGGAACCGCGCGCCGACCGGAACCCCGGGGTCCCCCGTCTCCTCCCACCTCCTCCGGAATTCCCTCCTACTATCCTTCCCCAACCAATGGGAACTCTCCAGCAGTCCCGTAAAGTCCCGTAACTTGAGTCCGGTAGCAGGCCAAGGTGAACAGCGGGAGTCCAGTTTGCATATGAATGTAAATTTTAACATAATCATCTCAGTGGCTAGCTGGCGTCACTTTACAACCAAAGGTGCCATACATCGTATATATGCTTGTGGCTCCTAGCATCTGCCCCCTTCTGTTTAATTAAGCAACAAGCAATGTGGCTAGGGACCGTGCCTGGTAGGTTGTCCAATTTAACATATGGTTCTTACCCGTCATGGGAGAACTGACCTTTAGGCGTCAGCTTCCTGTCTTAGGTTGAATCCACTGTAATCAGAGCAACCCGTCGCTGACTACCGGTCCAGCATTCAGCCATGCTTGTGGATAGGCCTATGCACCAGTGGGGGGGTGAGGTTCTTGCCTCACCTCTGTTGGCCCCCAAATTTAGCCTTGGTGCCAGTGGGGGGGTGAGGTTCTTTGCCTCACCTCTGTTGGCCCCCAAATTTAGACCATCACTAGTAGAAGGGAGGAGGATACAGAAATGCCACGACACCAAGCCAATTGACGGCTCCTTTGGAAAAATTGCGTCACTGGTGACACCATCAGCAAAGATATGCCAGTATTACCACAATAAACATGGGGTGAGCTGGCAAGGAAATTGCATCACTGGTGACACCATCAGCAAAAATATGCCAGCAGTACCACAATTCGGTGCACCAGATGATATTTCACAATGTATGCAACTGATATATAGTCCAGGCAAGTTCTGCAAGCAGTTCAAATTGGAGGAGTCTATCAATATGTCCATATCCTCCCAAAGTAAATCAAGTCCTTGATAGCATTACTTGTTGAGTTATATTCATTGATGCATCAGTTTATACAGTTTACTGTGATAGCTATCATAGAAGCTGTAGTTTGGTTTTATCTCAGTCTTCACTGGAATTGGGATGGAGATGGACAGTTGGAGGGGCAGGGTCTGTAGGCAGCTCCTGAGAGATCACTTTCCGAAGGAAGAGCTCTGACAGCACATTGCCCAAGGGTTCAAAAGTCACTGAGTAATTTGTTGGGTGTTCTAGTGAACTGAGTTAGATAGTGGGTCCACCAGTACAAAGCAGAGGCCTGCAGTTCAAAACACCTCTATAAAGAGAAGCCTTCATGTCGGTGGAATAAAACATAGGCTTCCTCCCCCAGTGTTGTACTTTTTCATGCATCCTTGCTTTGTGACCATCAGATTGCATATAGGACTGCCTGGGTGGGACAGGAATTTCTTAACTGTTTCTAGTTTTCTGGCTCTACTCCATCTGTCATCTTTCCTCTGCTGGTTCACTCTGTTCTCCAATGTTTTCTTCTTTGTCTGAAGAGTCAGCCTCCTATGTCCGTTTAGGGAAGTGAGAACTTGCAATCTAGGCAGCTCCCTGTCCTGTGGACACAAATCTCATGAGCACAGAACTATTGTTTCTCTTTAGCAAGGAGAGCTGACTGTCTCTTTGCTGATCTCCAGATCCTCTGTGCCTGTGCCACACTGATAACTTCAGAAAGTTTAGCGAATGCTCTAGAAATATTCCTGGCTCAGACAGCTTCAGTCTCCTGTGAAGCCAAATGCCCACCATACCAGTGAGCCAATCTCAGAGCAAAGCAGGGTTAGAAGTTAGTCTCCTCTCTCTGGGTTGGAACAGAGAGCATGCTCAGTGCCTCCTGCATATTCAGTAAGACTGCTTGCTCCCAGGGGACACTCAATCCTTGTAGAAGGAGGAGGATGCATAGTCTTCACTGGGAAGCACAAGAAATAAGGGCAAGTCCCAAGTGCCTCATTTTGAAAGGGGGCCCCAGCCTGGAGCCAGAGTCTGCTGTAAACCTTTGGCTGAAATGTGGGATATGAGATGCCATGAACTTTGCTGAAAATATTTGTGTCTGTTCAGCAAACTAATCAACATCGCCTACCACACAACCTAGGGCAGAAAGTAAGATAGAAGAAGTCTAGAAAAACACAGAACACCACTATTTGAAGACCATGGACCTGTCCTGCCCTGAACCTCAGTCCTTAAAGCAGAAGCCTGACTCTGCTCTACCAGGATCAGCAATGTGCAATCCCAAATGCTCTGTCCACTGAGATCTAGCCATGGGAGGAAGCAGGGCCTTCCAGTCTGCAGTAAGGCAACCTGTCCTTAAGCTGTTCATTTTAGTAGAAAATCACCTCATGAAGAGCTGCCTCTCTGTGCCTATCACCGGAAATGTCTGTTGAATGGTTTTAATTCTATAGGTCATCAAATGTCTGCTTGATAATATATAAACAATAAACTCAACCTTTCTCTTTTCTTCTCATCCTGTTCCATGGTTCTGATCTATGCCATGTCCCTACACACATGGGTATGGTGACCTCAGGGTGAGGTCCCCAGTAACTCTGTAGGGGCATGCTGGTTCAGTAAGAACACTCTTCAAGATTCTAAAGCTCAATTCAAGTGACACATTAATGAGAAACTCTCATCAAGAGTTAATTACTCAATCCTTGCCTTGTGGGCGGGTGCCTTACTTCTTTTCTAATCCTGTGGTTATGCTCCTCCTGGTTCCCTCTGAGCAGTCCTTTACCCCTGAGAGCCTGCAGCAGTGCCCTAAATCAATGGCTGGAGTGTTATCAGTGAAGAGACTTGAAGGATTCCCCTCTAAGTTTCATTTTAAAAGCCTTTCTTAGGAATGTTTTTATTAAGTGCCCAAATTTGAAGGAGAGTAGAAGCAATTTGAATGTATTTGACATTTGAAACATGCAATGGTGGTAGTAGCATTTATAGTGGAAAGTATGCTTGGTTTGCTAATATCTTCAGTGTACTGTATGTAGCTCAAAGGAGTAAGTCTAAAAGGTAAACAAAGCAAGGTGACGCTGTTACACTATTGGGCAAAGTCTGGGCCTTTTAACCCGGTGCCACCAACTTGCTGTGTGACCCTTGCTTTTATAACAAACCCACTCCCCAGACAATGTCATTAATCCATTCAGAGCCCTCTTGAGCTAATCACCTCAATGCCGCAGTCTTGGCTGGGCACAGAATCACGAGCCAATCAAGCAGGAACAAAACTTTATTTTGAAAAAGCCGCTAACACTCTCAGCGCCAGCAAGTCAAAAACCGGTCCTCCCACGAGGGTGTCCGACCGGAACCGCGCGCCGACCGGAACCCCGGGGTCCCCCGTCTCCTCCCACCTCCTCCGGAATTCCCTCCTACTATCCTTCCCCAACCAATGGGAACTCTCCAGCAGTCCCGTAAAGTCCCGTAACTTGAGTCCGGTAGCAGGCCAAGGTGAACAGCGGGAGTCCAGTTTGCATATGAATGTAAATTTTAACATAATCATCTCAGTGGCTAGCTGGCGTCACTTTACAACCAAAGGTGCCATACATCGTATATATGCTTGTGGCTCCTAGCACAGGACCTGCCAGAATCCAAAGGGTAAGCATCTCTGACACTTCCCAGACGTGGCCCTTGCTTTACTAAGAATCAGTGATGATCTCAATCTGCATGATTTTATAGGCTACTTATTTCTAGTTTGTTGTGATTTTGTTAGAATGAATCCAGATCACTGGGTGGGCAAAACCTCCAATGAAGAGACTAGAACCAGGGTAGATTATCTCTGGTGCCGTGGCTTACAGCAAACAGGCCTGTTTTCTTGTTGTTTTGCTTACAATTTGCCTCCTTTTGATATCTTACTTTATTTATGTATGTATGCATGTATTTATTTATTTTTACCAGGTGACACATTTGTGTCAGGGAACTGCTTCCTTCTCTGGCTCTCTCCATCCCATGTCCCCTCCTCTAGCCCTGGTTTCCATTTTCATTGGCTTTGTGTGAATCCTCTCTGAGCTGCATAAGCCAATGCAATAGCATCGAGACTTTTCCTTTTCTACACAAAGAGCAGCAGCTGAGCAGTCAGTTGAGCTGGCTTCCAAGGAAGTATTGGATCATGAATTCCAGGTTATTATTATAGTAATCTCACTCTTAATTTAACATATCTTTAAATTAAATGTGTCACCTTAGCTAAGCAAAGATGCCCAATTGTTTGGTCAAATACCAATATTTGTAGATGTGATCGATCAGCATTTGAACCTGTTGACTTTGAATAAAGCAGATGAATCTTCCAGAATGTGGGCAGGCCTTCCCCAATCAGCTGAAGGCCTTAAGAAAATAAAGACAAAGAAACCCTGAAGAAGAAGAAACTTTGCTTCCAGACTGCTACACGGGAATCCCACCTGAGTGTTCCAGTCTGCCAGCCTGCCTTATGGATTTTATATTCAATTCTACAAAGCCATCTCTTACCTACATTTGCAGATTGCTGCTGGCCCTGCAAGTTTGGAAAGAAGAAGAAACTTTGCTTCCAGACTGCTACACGGGAATCCCACCTGAGTGTTCCAGTCTGCCAGCCTGCCTTATGGATTTTATATTCAATTCTACAAAGCCATCTCTTACCTACATTTGCAGATTGCTGCTGGCCCTGCAAGTTTGGACTTTCCAGTCCCTTAAGCTCTCTCTCTCTCTTTCTCTCTCTCGTATTATTTGAGGTTTCAGTTTCCTGCTGTTGTTTCAGCCAAAAATATTGGTCCAAATATATTAAACAGAAAATTCCAGAAATAAACAACTCATAAATTTAAAATTGCATGATAAAATCTTATTCCATTCCCCTCCACCCACCCTGGGACATAGATTGTCCCTTTGTCCAGTGTACTCATGCTGTATAGGCTACCCGACCCTTACTCACTTGGTTGCCATGTCCGTCAGAGATCAACTGTCCTGGTGATGTAATACCTGTGTTCATATAACCGTTGCATAGTAACCTGACACTGTGTCAAGATGCCCATGTCATCTACCTCACCTCATCTCACAGAGTGGTCACATCATCTCACATCATCACATAAAGAAGGATGAGCACACCCTCAGAATTTCAGAAAGAGGAAGAGACCATATTCACATAACTTTCATCACAGTACATGGTTATAAGGGTTCTTCTTTTATTACAGTTTACTACCAATCATTTCAGCTGTGCCTGATTTATCAAGTAAACTTTAGGATCTGCTGTATAGGAAAGAAGCATACTGTATATAGGGTTTGGTGCCAGTTGCATTTTTGAGCTCCCCCTGGGGGTCCTGTAGTAGGAGCGACTACTGTGACACATGCTATTGGTTCCCTAATTAATACCATGGCCCTATCTGTTTGTTTTTTTTTAAGGAGATGTTTGCAGAGGAGTTTATAAGGTGTCATGATGTCCATAACTAACTTCTAAGCAGTTCAGCAAGAGGGGATGGGGAGAGAGAGGAGATTCCGCAGATATTCGGTGTTGAATCCAGGCAACATGTGCACAGTCCTTATTGAACCGCTCCTTCAACCTTTCAATCTCTGTAAACATTTTCCTGAGATCTTGAGAGGAATGTCCTCTCCCCCACCTGCATTTCCACAGATGGCAGGCCCTGTCGATGGGTCACACATGTGTCTCCTGTGACCCCAAAGCCACAACGGAAGGAGCAGTGTAGGCTAGGAAGGAGAGGGAGTGTTCTGGAAAACACCCCACCTCTGTTGATACTTGGGGAGGAAGCCAGGAGGGTCCCATCTCCTGGAACACCAGGCACCTGACTCAAGGCCCAGAGAGGAGCAGAGCCACACCATGCTCCAGTCTCCCTGGTCCCCACCCAGCTCTGCATGGTCCCATCCGACCCTGTCTCTTCTTCCCCTGCGCCCAGTGCTCTCACCAGCCACCAGGTCTGCAGAGACTGTGGGGCAGGGAGGGGACCCTGATGTGTCTGGGAAGGGGCTTGAGCGTTGGCTGTGGGCACTCAGATGGGGAAATGCTGTCCCCATCCCTTCCCTGTGCTTTGCAGGCAAAACACAATCCCAAGGGCCTGTAGAGGATCTGGTAACCAGCTGAGCCCAAGATGGAAGGCAGATCTTCCTGGAGTCTGTATATGCAGGTATAAAATTAGCCCCAGCTCTTTACGTGCAAGGTGCAGTGGAGAGCAGATACCTACTTCTTAGTTTCTGTCTACCGGAAGCTCAGCCATAGCTGACAGTGCTGCCTTTCAGCGACGATTCTCTGATCAAGTATACCACCCTGCTGGGAGAAGCAGTGAGCAAATTACTTCCCCATCCAGCACCGGGGTTTCCTCATCTGTAAAATGTGAATGACAGCTGGCTTGTGCTAGGATTACTATGGATTATGTTTGTAAAGTCCTCAGAAGGGAACTGTTCCACTTCTAAGCATCCAGAAAACGTTATCTGCTGCTTTGTTCTCGAGCACAGAACATGTACCCGAAGAGTTTCTGCTGTTAAGCAAAATAAGGATTGAGACCTGGCTCTGCTAAGAAAAAAACTACTTGAACTTTTGGGTGCTCATGAAATTCAGACAGGCAGGGTCTGAGTACAGGGTGGGAGTTCTTTTTCACCAAATGCCGATTGCTACCGCAGTGGAAATGGATTGGAACCCAGGTCCACCAACGTGCTAACTGGCATCTGCAGTGTCATAGCTGATAGGGAAAACCTTACTGCTTGGCCCTTTTCTGGAATCACCATGTTGAAGAAAACAGTCATTGCTGTGTGTGACAGTGGCTGGGAGATGCTGAAACACTGAACTTGTGTCTTAACTGCGCCTCATTCTGGTTTCCTGTGGTGACCTGCTTTATTTGCTATTTGACTATTTTAAGAAGTTTCCATTGGAAAATTCACCTAAGTGTCTTTCTCCAAAGAAAGTCAATTCCTTCTCTGTCGCACACTTGGTGGTTGTGTGTATTCTGTGCTCATTCTGGAAGCTGCTACACGTGCCTTTCATGGGAAAACAAGTAAGAGAAATGTACTGATGTTTGTAACGATGATATGAAAACCCGAAGAGCTGTGATGGGCTGAAAGGGGTGCATGGTTTCCTAGCTGACGGTGGAGGAACACACCCTCAGTGGCCTCTGAAAGCATTGCTTATGCGATGCCAGGGGTGGAACCCGGGCCTGGTGTATACCAAGCATGTCCTCTACCACAGCGCCACACCCCCACCCCAGAAGAATCTTTAGTAGGCAGGGGTGTCCCAGCTTTCCCCACAGAGACCCTGTGGGGAAGGGGCAGCTCAAGGGAGGAGGGACCTACCCCAGAGGGCCTGTTTCCTTCTACCAAAGTCCTTCTGTCCTCTCAGAATGGCCCTTCCCAGGGCCACATGTTTATGGGGGAAAAAACCCAAATATTATTATCTGGGAAAACAGCACATTTTGTGACCCTGGGTACAACCACTAACACACAAAGAGGAGATGAGACATCCACACGGGGCTCCTAACCTTATCCTTACCCCCAAAGAACCACACAGCAGGATGGAAGGACGCCAGCATCAGAACAGGGTTCTGCTCCTAGGGCTGCTTGGGGGCAGCTGCGCTGTTCTCACTTAGTTGCTGTGACCTGTGATCTGACTGTGATGTCCCCAAATTCATATGATGAAATCCTCACGCACAAGGTGTTAGAAAATGGGGCCTCTGGAGGTGATTAGGTCACGGGGCGGATCCCTCATGAGTGGAATTAGTATCCTTTAAAGAAAGGCCCAAGGCCAAGTGCAGTGGTACATGCCTAAAATTCCGGTGGTGTGGTGGGGGCTGAGGCAGGAGGATCACAAGTTCAATGCCAACGTCAGCAATATGGAGAGACCTAAGCCACTTAGTGAGACCCTGTCTCAAAATAAGACATCAAATGAGTTGGGGGTGCAGCTCAGTGGTGAAGCACCCCTGGGAAAAAGGAAAAAAAGCCCAAGAACCACCCACAGGTGAGGACACAGAGAGAACATGCCACCTGTGGATGAGAAAGTGGGTCCTCACCAAACATCAGATCTCCCAGTCTTGGAGTTTCAGCCTCCATGACTATGAGAAATAAATTTCTGTTGCTTATAGGCCTTGTCACGGTAGGCTGTGACAGGGACTAGAACGGGGTAGAGGACAGTGGACACATGATGAGGCTGTGCACTCAGAAGTCATGGCCAGGTGCTCCAGGTAGGACAGTTGTGGCTGCTGGGACCAGAGGCTCCTCCTTGCCTCCCGTTCACCCTGTCTGCCCTCCCCTTGTAGTTCTGAAATAATAGAACAGCAGCTCCAAGGGGTAGTGGTGGCTCCATTCCAGGGATGTATACAGGGCTGGAGAGGGAGAGAGCAATCCAATTAAGGGAATGGGAGATGGGAAAGAGTGTGGCCTTCTGACCCCGGTGGCTTAGGACGCAGTACCTGCCCTCTGCGTGACATACACATGAGAAAGTGTGGCATGTGGGCCTCTTTCTTCCATGACTTTTTCTATACCTGACTCAATCATTATTGGCTTGAAATATGGATTAAAGAAAAAAATGTGGAAAATGAGATTGAATTATGAAAAGCAAATTCTGAAATCTGTAGAGTGTGATCGGAAGACAATAAATTAAGAAGCCCGAGGAGTAGCCAAGTGACACAAAGGAAGAGCCGTGTGCGGGGTCAGGTCTCTGGAGCCTGGGGACCATCCACCCCTTTGGTAGGTGGCAGAGAGAGCGTGTCCCGAGAAAGTGCTGATGCTTCATGGAGTGGGGTGAGAGCGGAGAGTATGGCCCCTTTAAACACACACACAGCCTCTTGGTACTGTCCGTGGTGATGACAGCCAGCCAACCTGGCTCTCACCCAGCTGTGTGCGTGGACTGCTCCTGCTCCGACTGGCCCCAGGCCAGCGGGTACCCCACACCATCTCCAGAACCTGCACGGTAAGTGCTTCCTGCCCAGGGGTGTCTCAGCGGCGGCAGAGCCCCGCTCCCCAGGAGCAAACACACTCTTGATCCTCCAGGTCTATGATTCTAACATTTGGCCTTTTACAAAGTTCTTTAACTTAACAGGATCCAGAGGGGGAGAAAGTCATCACTGCCCTGATTGTGGGGGGCAGAGTGGACAGTTGTTTTGTCCAAGTCATTTTGGGTCTTGGTCCATGAAACAGATCAATAAAGAGGTTGTTTTATGATTATGCACACAATGCGCTCCATCTCAGGTGGGGGAAGAACGTGGCTCGCATACGCATCCTTTCCTGCCATGTGACAAAATCCTGCACATCCCAGATGGGAAGGAATGGGACAGTGTGAGAGTTCACCAGAACATCTTTTCGGAATGGCACATCGTTTTAAGACAGGGGAATTGCTATTTCTGAAATTTCCCATTTAATATTTTGGGGCTATAATTGATCACTTGTAACTAAAACCATGGAAAGTAAAACAGACAATGGACTCAGACATTACTTACCAAACACAGAGCCCTCTTCTGGAACCCTGGCTGGGCTCGGAATTTGCCACTGTTTCCCCAAGATGTACTAAAGATGGACCGAAGTTCAGGGGCTCCTCCTCAGGTGGTGGAGTAGGGAGAAAAGTCCACCCCAAAGGGTTTAAATGACATCCTGAGGATTAAAAATGTATCCAAATAGTTTTTAGTATGAATCTCCCCTCCAACCTCCAAATGGGTACTAGACATTGGACTGATTCATGATAATTCATTCAAACTGGATAAACTCCACACAGAGTGAGATGCCTCCTGCTACATGGAACTTTCTGGAACTCCGGTACTTGGGCCTCACGGTACCTCTGCTTCACTTTCCTCACAATGCCCATGGCTCCCAGTGTTTCCATGAAAACATTCCACTTTAACCTTATTTGTCCAACATTTTAACCTGAAATTGATCCTTTTTATGTAAACGCATAAAGAAAACTTTAGGTCACCCTGATGTCACAGGTTGGAAGCACTAATTTTATTTTTTGTTATATACTCTAGAATAAAAACATAGTTCTTAGGTTGTAAATTTGTTTATGTAACATCTGGGATCGCTTTGGGAGATCTATTTAATATGAAGAATTGATCTATTCCACTGAATTTCACCAGAAAATTTGCGTGCGTGCACACGTGCACACAAACACATACAAAATTTTATTTCTTTTGTGGTATTTATTTTTCAAACAGGTGATTTGTTTTGGAAGTTCCCGTGAAAGTCAGTTCCATGGGAGAACAACGTCATACTGACTTTGGGGTCCTTTCCAGACACATTTTGTCCATTTTCTCCAACAGAGCTGGATCTGTAGCTTTTTCAAGAGACCAGAGTGTGCAATCGATGAAGGAAGCTGGCATTGCAATTCCACTGGTGCTCCCAGTGCAAGGGTGACCTCTCTGATGAAGGAGCCTTGCACACCCCCAGCTGTCCTGCAGGGGAAGTGTGAGTTGTGTTGTTCACTTGTTGGCACATCTGAAGGACACTTTGTGAACAGTTTCACATGCCTCGCTCACTCACAGGCCTCACCTTTTTGCAGGCAAGTGTGGGCACTGTATCTTCCCCTATCCATCAAGTTGCCTGCATGGCCTCCCTGATGCTGCTCACAGGCACTGGACAATCACAGTCCCTGCCAGGTGGGATGCCCTGGGATTCTGTGTGGATGTGGAGAACTGGGCCCATGAGCATTAACTGAGTGCCAGTCAGGAGGAGAGGAGACCTCTGGGTTTGTGTGCTCACTCTGCCCACCCTGCAAATGTGATCTCCTCCACAGGCTCAGCACTCTCAGACTCTTGTTATTAGAGGCACAAAAAATACCAGCCATGATCTGGCAGACCATCTAGTACATCACTGTTTGTGGCCTAGGTGTGCCCCATGTCACCTCCCAAATGTGTGTCAAAGTCTGAATTCGTTATTTATATTCTCTGAATTGTTTAGGGGTGAATTAGGATGACTTTTGATATTGCCTGCTGATTTGATACTGATTTTGCAGTATTTTAGTGTGGAAGAAGCAGGCTACATCACCCACCCTGAGTCTGAAGGCTCTTTCACAAGGCACAGATGCCACCCTGGCTAAGAGATAAGAGGTGGGCTTGCAACCCAGTCCTTTAGCTCTCCTACTTAGCCAGTGCAGTGACAAGCACAGAGGAATTATCCAAAGATTAAGTTCATTCTGGGAAAACATTGCAATGAGAACATGCACGTGCTAATAAACCATGTGTACAATAAAAGCATGGTGGTGCATGCCTGTAATCCCAGAGTCGGGAGGATTGCAAGTTCAAGGCCAACCTCAGCCACTTAGTTGAGATTCTTAGTAACTAAGACTCAGTCTCCTAATAAAAAATAAAAATAAAAAGGAATGGGAATGTGATTCAGTGGTAAAAAGCCCTCTGGGTTCAATCCCCAGGAAGATTGCTTGAAGAATATCAATATTGCATGAATAAGCCAATATTCATCAAGAAGCCTAAGAGTGGCATCACCCGAGGTTGGGTGGGCAGTTGTTGGACAGTTCTTGCAGAAGTATTTTGTGTGCAAGGTTGTGATGGCTTTCTTTGTACAAGGGGATGGTTCTGGCAGTCTCTTGTAACAGCTCTTGTCATCAGGCACATGTAGGTGACACTACCTCCTTTACCACCTCCCTGATTAATTTATTTTTTGTTGAAGCTTGAGCCAGGAGGCTCTATTTTAATTCAGACAACTTCAAAATATGGTAAATGGGGACAGTTAGGGAACCTCTCCCTGTGACTCCATTTTATCACCTGTAAAATGTGGAGGAGAGTAGCTCCTTTATCTCAGGGTAATTTTCCCATATTAAATAAGGTGGCATGCAAAATGTAGTAAAGCATTGCTCAACTGTAGCCCATAAAATGCCAGTCAAAAGCCTGCTGAGCTTTTCAATTTTTAGCTATTCAATTTTTAGCCTAAAGTTGGTGGAATCTCAGGATGTCATACTTTATCTTGCAAAACATCTTGGACTTTCCCTTCTGGAGTTCCAAATTATAAAATATTGTAATTTGCCATTCCCAAATCCCAGTGCTACTTGACATAAGTTAACAAAGAAAAGCACGATCCTTCGGCTGTTCTTTATGTACAATGCATGTTTTCATGCCACTGTGTGAGATTTGCCTCCCTCAAACCTTGTTACAGTGTGAGCACATCACCAGTCGGATATGAAAAATGGACCAGAACTCTCACCTTTACCTGGGCAAACCCTTGTAGGAAGAACACAAGTTTTAATAAATGCTATTTGTGGGGAAGCTGTCTTGGTGTAGCTTTAAGAAAGGTCTGGGTCCTGCTGGGATGGACCATCAGGTAAGGGGCCCTGGCTCTGGGCAAGTGGTCCTCTTGACAAAGGGTAGGGTCAGGCCTCTTCAGAGCCCACTTTTTGGGCTCATTAGGGTGACATTGAAATGCCCCATCCCCTGTGCCCACTGCTATTCCCTATGAGGACATATTCTTGGGCTTTCTCTTCTCTCTGGACCAGAGGATTCCAAATGTAAGCTTCAGAGGACTCCTTGCCACCCAGCCCACAGCTCTGCATGGTGACCGAAGAGTCTCTAAAACCTACAGTTGCCAAACCAGACTCAGTGTTCACTGTTGCCATGGTTTGGACCCTCAACGTCCCCCAAAGGCACAAGTGTTAAAATTTTGATCTCCAGGGTGTCCCTATTGGGAGTTGGTGGGAACTCAGGAACGGGGCCTCATGGGAAGTTTTGGCCCATGGGTGTGCCTTCAAAGGGGATTATAAAATGCCAGTTTCCTTCTCTCTTGTCTCAGCCTTGAGATGAACAATCTGCTCTGATATGCACTCCCCACCATGATGTGACACTTTGTCACAGGCCCTAAACAACCAGGCCAACTGACCATGAACCAAAATCCCCAAAACTGTGAGACAAAATAAACCTTTCTTATTTTTAATAGGTTGAATAACTCAGGTATTTGTTATAGTGGCACAACACTGACTAATACAACTATCCCTGGCCTCTCAGTCTATGAACAGCATCCCCATTTGCTGGGTTCCTTCCTCCCCAAATAGGAGTCGCCCTTGACACTTCTCTATTTTGCAAACAGTTCCAGAATCCAACCACCCTGAATAGTGGGAACCACATTCAAGTCTCAGCCATCAAATCTGTCCTGTCTCCTGTTTCCTCTCTTGATCCCCTTTTGCTATGTCTATATGCAGCAGCAGAGTATGTTTGATCATAGATTCTATACTACAATCATACCAATGATTTCTCATCTTGTAGAATGAAAATCCACAGTCCTCACAATGACATAGACTGCTCTGATTTTGATAAGGTTCGTGTGTTGGAAGCTTGGTCCTCAATGCGATGATGTTGGGAGGTGGTGGAACCTTTAAGAGGTGGGGCCTAGTGCAAGGTAATTAGGTCATTGGGGTTTCATCCTTGGTCTTCCAGAGTGAGTTAGTGCCTGTGAGAGAAAGCTGTAATAAGGAGCAAGCCAGGCTGCTGAATACTTCTGGCTTCCTGTCTCCCCCTATGATCTCTCTCTCTCCATGCGCTCCCACCATTGGTGGGTGGAGCCAGAAAGCCCTTACCAGAGCTGAGCAGAAGCAATGCCACACCCTTGAATCTCTAGAACTGAAAACTGATAAACCTTTTTTTAAAAATAAAGTGTCCAACCTCCAGTATTTTGTTAAAATAACCAAAAAAAAAAAAAAATGGACCAACAGAAGTCCTGAACCTCACATAGAGAATTAGTTACCTTGATGGAAAATTACCCTGTGGAAAGAGAGTTCCTGATAGCCCTAGCCATATTGGATGTTTCAGTTGCAGACTCTATTACCCAGTCCAGATGAGACCTGCCCAGATTGTGAGTCATGTCGAATACTCTGTTCTTCTGACTCATGCAGTTAGGGCTGTTGGTTGCTCAGAAATGAAAGATCGAGCTAATACTACTTATAAGAACTGAGGATACTATAAAATGCATAAAAGGAAAAAAATACAATCAAAATGTATGTACTAAGAGAGGATCAGATGAATTGTTGAGGAAGTTATGTAGGCAAATTAAGAAGAGAAAAACTAATAAATCCCAAAGGAAATTCAACTCACAGAAAGGCTTGTGGTTGCATCCCAAATGTCTGCATGTGGTGCTCGGTTTCGTGCACTAAAATTGAATGAGACGTGATCAGCTATGAGAGGCAGGATCCAGTAGATAAACACATGACTCTCATTGGGCTGCACATCTATCTGTCTACGCTGAGTGTGTGTGTGACGTGGACTGTGGGAAGCCAAGTGAGGCTGTTTCTGGAAGGCTTTATCGTGTGTGATTTGGTGCAAAATATCCTTTTATCTTTTTCTTTTTATTGTGAGATATAAGACACAATCAGAAAAATGCACAGAACCAAGATATTTATCACAAAATAAATACCTGTGTAATCAGGTTGAGAGAATAATATTGCTGCTTCCGGGACCTGTCCCTAAAGGCAGCCATTATCCCAATTATGGAAATTGCTTTCTTGCTTTCCCTTAGCAACTAAATAATAGGGTTTCTTGTAGCTGGATTTTGCTCTTTATCTTAATGGAATCACACAGTGAGTGTTCTGGTGTCAGGGCTCACCGCTTAGCTGGAGATCATTCCTACCTGGCACTACACCTTATGTTACTCACGTACGTTTGGGTCATTTTCAGTTTGGGGCTGTCACAAGCACTACTGCAATGACTACTATCATTCTTTGTCCCTCGATACACACATCTGTGCATTCTGTTAAAGATGTAGCCAGGGGTGAATTTGCTGGGTCCTGCCTTATTCACAACTTTGGTTTTAATAAATTGTGTCAATATGTCTTCCCAAGTGGCTGTACCCATCTAAATTTTTTTCTGTAGTGCATGATAGTTCTACCAATTTACACCTCACTGAAGTTGTGGGCCTGTCTTTTCCATCTTGGTCTTTCTAACGTATGCAAGCCTAATGCATTTTGATTTTAATGTAATTTTCCTTGATTATCTATCTTTTTTGGTCCTTTGAAGTCTCTTGCTCAGTTTTCTACTTGGTTGTCATTTTCTTAATTAACTTGTAGAAATCCTTTGGAAGTTAAACATGCAACAATGCAGTCGTGTGTCACTTAACAACGGGGATGTTCTGGGGAATATGTCCTTAGTTGATTCTGTCATTGTGCAAACATCATCAAATATATTTACAGCAACCTAGACCCTATGTAGCCTATTATACACCTTGTCTATATGATGTGTGTGTGTGTGTGTGTGTGTGTGTGTGTGTGTGTAGTATAGCCTATTGCTTTCAGAACCATGCTAAATAAAACAACACAACACAAGATCACATTATGAACAAGAGAAAATAATGCTATCAAGAGATGTGATAAACTGGGTTTGGTGGTGTACACCTGTAATCCCAGCAGCTTGGGAGGCTGAGGCAGGAGGATCACAAGTTCAAAGCCAGCCTCAGCAACCTAGTGAGGTGCTAGGAGCCACAAGCAAATAATATGATGTATGGCACTTTCGGTTGTAAGGTGACGCCAGCTAGCCATTGAGATGATATGATTATGTTAAGATTTACATTCATATGGAAATTGGACTCCTGCTGTTCACCTTGGCCTGCTACAGGACTCATGTTACGGGACTCCTGGAGAGTTCCCATTGGTTGGGGAAGGATAATAGGAGGGAATTCCGGGGGAGGTCCGGGCCCCCCGGTTCCGGTACACGCACGCGGGGGTGGACCGGTTTTGGCTTGCCGGCGCGTACGGAGTATTGGCGGCTTTTTCAAAAATAAAGTTTTGTTCCTGCTTGAGTGGCTCATGATTCTGTGCCCAGCCAGACTGAGGCAATTGGTGGCCCGGACGGGGAACGCCTGAAACTTAGAGGTGAGTAAAATTGCTCGCCCCTGAGGGAAGGCAACAGAATGGGTGACCATTTCAAAAAACAATATGTTCTTGTTTTGATTTATTTTGTTTTTATTTCAAGCTCCCTAGCCCTAGAATTTTTTACAACAGGAGGCTACTACTAACTCCGTTCTGTCACCAGAGGGCATAATTCAACCAACAGCTCCATCTACAGCTGAGCGGCCCTCAACTCCCGTAGTTGATGGACGGAATTCTGAGGCAGGACCCCAAAGATTAGCATGCCTTGTACTTGAGCAGGCAGGAGGGCAACGAATTCACCGTGCTTTAGATTTCAAAACAGTAAAGCAATTAAATGAGGCTGTAACAACCTATGGGCCGCAAGCTCCCTTCACAGTAAGCATGGTCGAATCTGTTACCAACTTGGACATGACACCAGCAGATTGGGCTAACATGTGTCAATCTGTGCTAAATTGAGGACAATATTTGTTATGGAAGGTTGCCAATGAGGAATTTTGCATGGAGACAGCTAGGCGAAATGCAGAAGCTGGTTACCCTCAAAGAAATATAGATATGTTATTAGGAAAGGGACCTTATGAGGGTCAAAGACAGCAAATTGAATATGACCCTGGCGTATACGCACAAATTGCTGTAGATGCAGTTAGGGCATGGAAAACTTTACAGGGGCATGGAGATTTACAAGGTCAATTATCTAAGGTAACACAAGGAACTAATGAACCTTACACTGAATTTGTAGATAGGCTTATTCAGACAGCCTCTAGAATATTTGGAAATACAGAACAGGCAATGCCATTTATAAAACAACTGGCTTATGACCAAGCAAATCGTTGCTGCAGAGAGGTCATTAGACCATGGAGACATGAAGATTTAAACACATATATTAAATTATGTAGAGACATTAATGAACAAGGGCAAGTCTTAGCAGCAGTACAACAGGCTTTAGATGCCAGGCCAAAAACATGCTATAATTGTAATCAAACAGGACATTTTAAAAGGAGTTGCCCCATAAGAGGAGGGTTTAACAAAACTAGGTATCAAAGGAATAGAATACCGGGTATTTGCCCACGATGCCATAGAGGGAAACATTGGGCTAATGAATGCCATTCTCAAACAACCATAGAGGGTATACCATTATCAAAAAATTGACAAGCACCAAATGTTTACCCATGATATCGTGGAGAAAGGTATCAGGATCCATTGCCAAAAAACAGACTAAAGGGCCCAATGCCCCGGGGCCCAAAACCACAAATATACGGGGCAATGGAGGAACCCAGCAGCACCATCAAGGTAGTGCCCAGGATGCATTATCCATTAAACCCCTCATCAGAAAAACTAGAGGGAACACAGGGTTGGACATCTGCGCCTCTGCCAGAGCAGTACTACCTCCAGAGATGGGAGTTCAAATCATTCCCACAGGAGTAAAAGGACCTCTTCCCCAGGGAACAGTAGGCTTATTATTGGGACGCAGTTCTTCTACAGTAAAAGGACTTATGATAAGTCCTGGGGTAATTGATCCCGATTATGAGGGTGAAATAAAAATTATAGCTAGTTCTCCAAGAGGTATATCAGTAATTTCACCAGGAGATAGAATAGCACAGTTATTAATAATACCCAGCCTGCATGATAAATTTTCCAGTTGTAATGTAGAAAGAGGTTCCAAGGGATTAGGCTCCACAGGTGTAGATTGGGCTATGCTGTCTTTATAAATTTAGATTCTCGCCCAATGCTAAAATTAAATATTCAAGGACATGACTTTAATGGGCTGCTGGACACAGGTGCTGACCTCAGCATCATATCTCGTCAAGAATGGCCAAAACATTGGCCATTACAACAAGCCACTCAAACACTTTGAGGCCTAGGAGTGGCAACAAATCCCCATAGAAGTGCTATGGTATTAGATTGGAGGGATCCTGAAGGATGTGAAGGAACTATACAGCCCTATGTATTGGATCATCTTCCCATAAATTTATGGGGACGAGATGTCCTAGATCAATTAGGATTGACATTAACAAATAACATCAATCCTAATGCGCCCACTACTAGGGCTAAACAAGGCTTTAGGAAAGAAAAAAGATTAAGAGAACAAGAACAAGGTATGACAGCACCTATTCAAATAGATCAAGAAATAAATAGACATGGATTGGGATTTCAGAAAGGGCCACTGAGACAATCAAAATTACTTGGAAATCAGAAAGACCAGTGTGGGTTCCTCAGTGGCCCCTGACTAAAGAAAAGATACAAGTAGCCCATGACTTGGTCAGACAACAATTAGCGGAAGAACATATACAACTTTCCGTATCCCCCCATAATACTCCCATTTTTGTCATTAAAAAGAAATCTGGTAAATGGAGATTATTACAAGATTTAAGAGCCATTAATAATGAGATGGTTATTATGGGACCTGCTCAATCAGGGATTCTGCACTTGTCTGCTTTACCAAAAACCTGGTATGTTTTAGCTATAGATATTAAAGATTGTTTCTTTTCAATTCCAATTCATCCCGAGGATAGTCCACATTTTGCATTTACTATCCCTGCACTGAATCATGAAGGTCCTGATCAGAGATATGAATGGAAAGTACTCCCTCAAGGGATGGCTAACAGCCCAACTATGTGTCAAATTTATGTTAATAAAGCAATCCAGCCACTTAGAAATCAAAATCCTGAACTACAAATATTTCACTATATGGATGATATGTTATTGGCACATAAAGATAAAAACACATTGCTAGAATGTTATGCCACACTTACAAACTTATTGAAAAATTATAATCTAGAGATAGCAATAGATAAAGTACAATTAAATCTTCCAATTAATTATTTAGGAGTTCTATTATCCTCAACCATGGTCCGTCCACCAAAAATTCAAATACGAGTAGATCAACTCAAATCACTTAATGACTTTCAAAAGATATTGGGAGACATAAATTGGATAAGGCCTTATCTAGGCATACCAACAGGAGAGTTGGGACCTTTATTTGATATTCTAAAAGGTCCATCAGATCCAAATTCACCCTGCATGTTAACGCCCGAAGCAAGAAAAGCATTAAAAATCATTGAAACATATATGGAAAATATGCATTTGGATAGAATTGATATAAGTTTGCCTTTGTTATTTATTGTACTACCAACAAAAAATATTCCTACAGGAGTATTTTGGCAAGAAGGACCATTATTGTGGATACATTTATCTTATTCTCCTAACACTATTCTTACTAGATATCCTGAGGCTGTAGGACAATTAATACTCAAAGTAATAAAAGCAGCAAAGGGAGTGTTTGGGATTTCTCCCAATAAAATTATTACTCCATATACTATGGATCAAATTGATGAGTTAGCTAATGAGTTAAATACTTGGGCAATAATCATGTGTAAAACTAGCATTTCATTTGATAATCACTTACCATCTAATCCTTTGTTGTCTTTTTGGTCTAAGCATCCTGTAGTTTTTCCAAAAATGACAAGAAAAACCCCTATCATAAATGCTCCAAATATATTCACTGATGGGTCAAACAATGGTACAGCAGCAGTAGTTACTCCTGATCAAACTTTTACATTTTTAGTACCCAAACAATCAGCTCAAAAGGTAGAGCTTAATGCAGTATTACAAGCTTTTGTGATGTTTAAAGATTCTGTATTTAATTTATTTTCTGATAGTCAGTATGTAGTTAATGCTATAGTATCCCTTGAAGATGCTGGTAGGATTTCACCTTCTTCTACTGTTTTCTCTTTGTTTTCCACTATACAAAGTCTAATCTGGGACAGAAAAGATCCATTCTTTATAAGACATATCAGGGCACATACAGGATTTCCTGGAGCCCTTAGTATGGGCAATGAACTAGCTGATAAATCTACACATGACATACATATTTTCTCCACAATAGAAGAAGCTATAAATTTTCATAAAAGGTTCCATGTCAATGCTAATACTTTACAAAAGTGTTTTAAAATAACTAAAGAACAAGCCAGACATATAATAAAACAATGTCAAAATTGTGTGACATTTTTACCACAAGTTAATCTTGGAGTCAATCCTAGAGGACTGATACCTAACCATATTTGGCAGATGGACGTCACACACTTGCCAGAATTTAGAAAATTAAAATATTTACATGTTACAGTTGATACTTCTTCCGGATTTTTGATGGGCTCCCTTCATGCCGGAGAAAAAACTAAAGATGTTATAGCTCATTGCTTACAAAATTTTGCCACTGTGGGCATTCCAAAACAGTTAAAAATGGACAATGGTCTTGGTTATACTTCCACCTCTTTTAAACAATTTTGCTCATCATTTGGCATGACTCACATAATGAGAATTCCATACAATCCACAAGAAGAAGGCATAGTTGAAAGAGCTCATCAAACTATTAAAATGTACTTATTAAAACAAAAGGAGAGAATTTCAAAGGGGTATATATCCCCCAAAGATAAACTTAAAATAACCCTTTTTACTCTAAACTTTTTAAATTTGGATTCATCGGGAGTTAGTGCTGCGGAAAGACATTTGTATCCAAAAAATGTACATAAGCCTAAGGTACTTTGGAAAGATATTCTAACAGGACAATGGAAAGGTCCAGATCCAGTGATAGTCTGGAGTCGGGGCTCTATCTGTGTTTTTCCACAGGAGGAACAGCAGCCGATTTAAATTCCAGAGAGATTAACCAAAACAATTTCTACAGAAAAAGAAGATGATTTGACTCAAATCCATAACAGCTGATATCCAGAACTCCAGCTTGGCTATTCTTACATCTTCGACAGTCATCAACCAGGATGCTTTTTTCAATATCTATTTTATTATTGCTTTTCCCACATCATAAAGCTCCATTTTAATTTTGAGCTCATACAGACATAAATTAATGTTTTTCTGGTCAGTTTTATTTTTTGACTATGGAGTTTTTAAACATTGCAATGGAGATTTCACCTAGGTAATCTACAAGGCCTTTACTATTGTCTTATATGTTGTATGTTACGTGTGCACATTTCTGTTTTGTGTCGTATGTCTGTATGTGCGTATGTCCATATATCATATATGAGGAGCACACATAAAAATATGGATCCCAAATTTTTTTTATTATTCACGTGATTTTAATGGTTTAATTTAATTTGGGTAAACATCTGTTGAAGACTGTTTTAATATGTATACAAATAAGCAGGTTAACAGATCTGTTTGTTTACTTTCACCTTTCCTTTTCATTATATTTAATAATTCTGTTCAGGATAATATAAATTGTTCTAAAAATTGTTTTCTTAATACCTGTTGAAATGTTACATTTTTTTTTCTTCTCTTTTCTTAACATCATTGTCAATCCCTATTTTCATCCCAGTGCCGGTGAAGACAAAGATGAAACCAAACTACAACTTCTTCAATAATTATCACAACAAACTGTATAAACTGATGCATCAATGAATAATAACTCAACAAGTAATGCTCAATCACTGAGTTGATTTATTTTGGGAGGAAATGGACATATTTATAGATTCCTCCACTTTGAACTGCTTACAAAACTGGCCTGGACTATGTATCACTTGTATGCATTGTGCTCTATCTGTTGATACAGCGAACTATGGTAGTGCTGGCGTATCTTTGCTGTAGTGTCACCAGTGATGCAATTTTTCCTAAAGAGCTGTCTATTGACTTGATGTCGTGGCCTTTCTGTATCCTCCTCCCTTCTACTAGTGGTGGTCTAATTTTGGGGGCCAACTGAGGTGAGGCAAAGAACTTCACCCCCCCACCAGCACCAAGGTCAAATTTGGGGGCCAACAGAGGTGAGGCAAAGAACCTCACCCTCCCCACTGGTGCATAGGCCTATCCACAGGTATGGCTATATACTGGACCGGTAGTCAGTGACGGGTATGATTCAGTTGCAGTGGTATCAACCTAAGACAGGAGGCTAACGCCTAGAGGTCAGTTTTCCGATGACGGGTAAGAACCATATGTTGAATTGGACATACCTAACAGGCACGGTCCCTAGCCACATTGCCTGTTGCTTAATTAAACAGAAGGGGGCAAATGCTAGGAGCCACAAGCAAATAATATGATGCATGGCACTTTCGGTTGTAAGGTGACGCCAGCTAGCCATTGAGATGATATGATTATGTTAAGATTTACATTCATATGGAAATTGAACTCCTGCTGTTCACCTTGGCCTGCTACAGGACTCATGTTACGGGACTCCTGGAGAGTTCCTATTGGTTGGGGAAGGATAATAGGAGGGAATTCCGGGGGAGGTCCGGGCCCCCCGGTTCTGGTAGATGCGCGCGGGGGTGGACCGGTTTTTGGCTTGCCTGCACGTACGGAGTATTGGCGGCTTTTTCAAAAATAAAGTTTTGTTCCTGCTTGAGTGGCTCATGATTCTGTGCCCAGCCAGACTGAGGCAGTGAGGTCCTAAGCAACTAAGATCCTATATGAAAATTTTAAAAGGCTGGGGATATGGTTCAGTGGTTAAGAACCTTGGGTTCAATTTTTGGCACCAAAAAAAAAAAAAAAAGAAACATGGTAAATGCAAGATGCATGGGGTGGCTGGCAGTCAGTGTGTAGCACAGCATACTCTCAGTAAATATTTTTACAAAGAGAAGGTTTATAATGATAAAAGCATAGCATAGTATATACACAAACCAACAACGGTCATTTATTATCAATTATCACTGTACATAATTGTAGGTGCCCTACTTTTAAATGAATGTCAGTGTGGCAGGTTTTGTTTATGTCAGTACTGACACAAACAGTATAATGCATGAGCAGTGCATTCTGCTACTGTGTTGGGATGATGCTATGACTGGCTAGTAGGAATTTTCCAGTACAGTTCTATGGGACTACCATTGCATATGTGGTCCATCATTGACCAACATGTCACTAGGGGATGCACAACTAGATTTCCTTCTGCTATATGGCTTACCTTTGTCCTTTTCCTGTTTTTTTTTTTTTTTAATTTTATTTCCAGAGGATGTTAGAATTATTATAGAACAATTTACCAAGTCTTCTCCTTTATGGATTTTACTTAATATCTAACTAGTCTTTCTGTAACTCATGTTATATTTTTAATTCATTCTAGCTAGTTGTACATGACAGGAGAATGCATTTTGATACATCATACATAAATGGAGTATGACTTCTCATTGTTCTGTTTGTACATGATGTCAAGTTTCACAAGTCACGTAATCATATATGCACACAGGGTCAAAATATCTGAATCATTCTACTATCCTTTCTAACCCCATATCCCCTCACTTCTTTCCCTAGCTCCTCCCTGAACCCACTTATTGTGAATTAGCATCCACATATCAGAGAAAACATTCAGCCTTTGGTTCTTTGGGATTGACATCATGCACTTAGCATAATATTCTCCAGCTCCATCCATTTATCTGCAAATGCCATAATTTCCTTCTTCTTTAAGGCTGAGTAATATTCCATTGTGTATATAAATCACATTTACTTTATCCATTCATCTGTTGAAGGGCATCTAAGTTAGTTCCATAGTTTAGAGATCGTGAATTGAGCTGCCATAAATATTGATGTGGCTGCATCACTGTAGTATGTTGATTTTAAGTCCTTTGGGTATAAAATAAAAAGTGGGATAACTGGGTCAAATGGTGGTTCCATTCCAGGTTTTCTTAGGAATCTTGATACTGTTTTCCAGAGTGGTTGCACTAATTTTCAGTCCCACCAGCAGCATATGAGTGTAACTTTTTCCCCCACATCCTCACCAACATTTATTATTGCTTTTATTCTTTGTGATTGCCATTCTGACTGGAGTGAGCTGAAACCTCAGTGTAGTTTTGATCTGCATTTCTCTAATTGCTAGAGATGTTGAACATTGTTTCATATATTTGTTGGTTGATTAAACTTCTTTTTCTGTGAAGTGTCTGTTCAGTTCCTTTGCCCATTTATTGTGGGTTATTTATATTTATGGTATTGAGTTTTTTAGGTTCTTTGTATATCCTGGAGATTAATGCTCTATCTGAGGCACCTGTGGTAAAGATTTTCTCCCATTCTGTAGGCTCTCTCTTTATGTTATTAATGATTCCCTTCCCTGTGAAGAAGCATTTAGGTTTGATTCCATCCCACTTATTGATTCTTGATTTTACTTCTTGTTCTTTAGGGGTCTTGGTAAGGAATTCAGTTCCTAAGCCGACATGGTGGAGATTTTTTCTGTTAGATTCAAGGTATCTGTTCTAGTGTCTAAGTCCTTGATCCACTTTGAGTTTTGTGCAGGGTGAGAGATAGGGGTTTAAGTTCATTTTGCTACATGTGGATTTCCAGTTCAAATGCAAACCATAAGGGTGACTATTCTCTGATTCTGTTATAGGTGCCACTCCACATTTGAGCTCCCCTCTCTACACTGGAAAATGTCCCCAGGGAAAGTAGCCCTTAAACTGAGCTCACCATTGGGGACTCCATCTTCACTCTAACTCTGGCTCCCCTTGATTCTCAAATGCCCAGAATCAATGATTTCATATTGTCTTTAGAAGACTTTTGTTTCAAGTGACCTAACCCATCATTACTAGAAGCAGAAGTTTGGGGATTCACTTTAAGTAAAATTGCCGTATCTTTGGGCATGGTGGGAGAAATTGGGGGGACAATGTAGGCCAAGGTGAAGACTTCAAAATTGAGCACATGTTGGCACCGTCAGGGGGCAGGATTCAGAGTGTTTGTGACTCAGAGGGGGCCTCTGTGGGGGACAGGGCCTGTGCCCGGTGGAAAGAAGTTTTCAGCCTCCATGGAAAGTGTCCCATGAGGTGGCAGATACTTGTTTAAGCTCAGGTGACTTTAGAGCAAATCACATGCAAATCAATTTAAAATAGCTTCAATGACAAAAGAAATGCATTTTCTCACATACTGCAAATCATGGAGTCAGGGCGATTCCAGAGGCGACTAACTCACCCCCTGAGCACTGTCCAAAAGCTCCGTGGGTCTCCATCTTCCTCGCATGTTTGCCTGTGTTGGGGGAAGGTAGCTCCCTACCAACCACCAGCCACCAGGCAGGCACTACGTCCAGTGACCGCAGTGGACAACGATGTGGAAGGAACTGCTTCGTCACCTCTGCTACAGGCCTCCAGATGATGTCTCCTCACACCTCCTTGGTCAGAAAGGGCTGTCCTGTTCCTGCCTAATCCAACCACTTCAAGGGGAGTGGTTCCTCTGTGATTGACTTTGCCCCCAGGACCCTGGTGTGCCCACCAGGGTCTCCCACGGAGCTCCTGAGGGATTCTCTCACTTTCATCCCGGTGACACCCCGTAGGTTCAGTCTGCAGGTTGGGGCCTGTCCTGTCAGCACCCTGTGATGACGACTATTCTCTGATTCTGCTCTAGGTGCCACAGAGGCTTGGGACCAGGTCAATGGAACCAGTTCATGCTGAATGGAGGTACTGGGTGGCCCGGGAGGTGGGGCTGGCAGAGTGACTGGCCCCAAGACCGTCCAGACTGATGTGAAACCTGGAATCAAGCAAGCCTGAAAAGGGTCCCTTGTCACTATCTGGCCTTTTCACACCCAGCCCTGGGATATGATCTGCAACAGGGGAACCCTTCATGCCTGAACTCAGGTCTTGGACACTTCTGGGCACAGTGCTTGGGGCAAGATGAATTTCCAGAGGCTTGATATGGCTCCTCCTTGGTTGTCTGTGAGCATGACAGAGTCCTGTTTAGGGGGCTGGAGACTCAGGCCATAGTTCTGATTCAGAAGCACCCCAGCCAAACCAGGAGCACCAAACAACAGCTCTGCTTTAGGCGGCCTGGGGAGCAGATCTTCAGAGCCTGGGTTGAACTGGTTCCTAGACTCTAGCTGGCTGGACGGAGTGAGCACATTTACATGTTCCCTAACCTGGAGCTCAGCTTGATCTTGACCCTATGCCATTCAGGCAGATTCTGCCTAGGAGCAAACATGCTCCAGAAACCAGGTGACCCCGAGGTTAAAGTGTCACAGTACTGGCCTCAGGACCGCTCAGACTGATGGGCTGGCCACCCCTTCCCTGTCCTTCTGTCCCAGAGCTTCAGCGTTGAGAGGGGAGGTTGAGGACCAGAAATCTTTCCCTGTAGACAACCAGGCAGTAACTAAGTGAGTCTTTGAAGGCTGTAAGGTGTGCATGCCAACTACCCACACCTGTGGTTCTGCAAATGTGGTCATGGGCAAATCACAAATGAGGGACTGTGGCTGTGCGCTCAGAAAACTTCACCAAAGGCCAATGATGACTGGGATTTGACCCACGGGCTACACTTTGCCAATCCTGATCTCCATTAGTCAAGATTGCTATTTTCTAGGAGAGAAAGAACTTGGTAAAATTAATTGTTCTCTTGTTTTTATTCACTATTTGACTTAAACTCATGCTAAAGATGATTTTTAACTACCATTTTCCATGGATGTGATGCATGCCATTTTAATCTCTTCCTCATGGGAAAACAGCAGAGAAAGGCAATCCCCGATTCTCATTTCAACCAAAGAAGGCATCTGATCTTTAAAAAAAGGAACAGCTGATCTTTAATGGACAGATAACAATTGTGTATGTTTATGGGGTACAAAACAATGTTCTGATTATGTTCACACATAGTCAAAGATTAAATCAAGAAATTAACATAACCATCACCTCACCAACTTATCATTTAATGTGAGAACCTTAAAAATCACACTTCTAGCATCTGGTTGAACCTGATTTGCTGCCTGACTACACTGGAAATTTCTAATGGAGCCACATGGCAGGTGACTCAGCCTCTAATGGCTCTTTCTGTTCCTGTTTGTACCATTTCTGGTTCGTTACCCATTATTTCTAAATCCACGTGACCTTGCATTTTTCACTGTCTCCACCTACACAGTTCTTAAGGCTTAAGAAGATGCCAATCAAGGGCCCCAAAACAGAGCAAAAATGCCGCCTGATCCGTGTGTGTTGGTGGATGGTGTTCAAGCCCAAGCAACTCTCTCCATACCCAGCATCAGTGTTGAAATCAAGCTACATCATTTCACTAAATGAGGAATAGTTCTGTGTCGGGATGTGGTCAGGGCGGTGCCCGATGTTCCCACACAAAGAGGCAGAGAGGAAAATTTTGAGTGATCAGCAGCTTGTTGAAGAAAGAGAAGGCAACTAATATTAGCAGGGAGCTTCATGTTTGCTCAGAGATGCTTACTGAAAGTTGGGGGCAGAAAAGCCAAATTCAAATCTCTGAGTAAGATGAATTTTTTCCAAGCCCCACTTTGCTATAGAATGTGAGAATGAGGGATAGAAGACCAAAATGGAGCCAGGTTCCACCCCTTCCGGTATGCACACCCCTCCCAGTCTCTCTTCAATGCCTCCCAGTGGGAGGTAGATCTCATCTCCATCCTCACTCCCTGTTGGAGCTGGGCTGGCTCCCTGCTGTCTCTGGATAAAGGATGTTATAGACAAACAGTCATGCTACTTCTTAGCAGGGACTCCAGAGGCTGTGACTTTTGTTGGCTTTAGTTCCTTTGTTTCTGCTTGAGAACAAGTCTGGGCTCGTCTGCCTGGAGAGAGAACCATGTGTAGGGGAGAGCAGAGGCCTCCATGCACCCAAACGCACCACCCAGCCAACCCTCAGCTTTCCAGAGAGGCATGATGTGAGGGAGCATAGAAAACCCCCCAGCTGGTTCAGGCCTAAACTGCCCACCGGCTGAATCCTGAAATAAATGAATGAACTAATCCTGAACTAATGAGCTTGAAGTTACAACTTGGGTGTTCTTTATCCATTTTTTTTTAAACTTGGTGTCCAGAGATTTTATTGGAACTCAGTCACATAGACATGGGTAGCTGCCCATGTGGCAGACCTTAGACCCCAAGTTTCAACTAATAACATATGACTCAAAGCCCCATAATAAATCATGTTGTTGGAGAATTTGCAATGATTCAAGATTTCCAAATAAACAAAGAAAGTCTATCAGGCAAGAGGTTAGGAGGGTTTAGAGGTAACCTCGTAGAAATTGAAGACAAAAGCCAAACTTATCTTTGGCCAAGGTTATATTTCTCTACTACAAACAGGTGAAGTTCATTTTAATAATGTATTGCACTTTGGTCATTATATGCAAAACATAATCATTTTAATATATACTCAATATAAACATTATTGATACTTTTGGCATTATTTCTCAGGCAAAGTCTTTGAATCCTGTGACTCTTTTACATTTACTAAACATTTCAAATTGGACTAGCCACATTTCAAGTACTTTAGAGCCACATATGGGCAGTGCCATAAGACCAGTAAAGCTCTAATCTCTTCTAATTCGTACTGAATCTAACAAATGCCTATACAGTTCTACTGTGGATATAATTATCAGTGTTTGGGAATATTTTTATTTGTTATCATTTTATCACACTTCAAAAATATTAATTCTAAACATAATATCAACAAATAATTTCTCTTACCACTCATTTGAAATCTGACTCTATCCCTTTTCAGAGTAGTCTTCTCTTCCTGGTAACTTTCATTACTTTTGGATTGATTTTCACTTTATACTTAAAGGAATACTCTAGAAGCGTGGTGACCTCTGGTCACCAACTGAAACTTTCTATTTCAGTGTATTTGATTTTTGTGTAATATATACTATCCAGTTTCTTCTGAATATGTGAGTGTATATAATAGGCATTTGTGTATGTGTATGTGTGCAAACCCTCCTCTTTAGTTTTTAAATTTTTTATTTGTTTTAATTAGTTATACATGACAGTAGAATGCATTCATGCACTTTGATATATCATACGTAGACAGAATATAATTTCTCATTTTTCTGATTGTACATATCATAGAATCACATTGGTCATGCATATATGCATGACCAACATCCGTTTCATTCTATTATCCTTTCTATCCTCACATCCCCAAGTTTCCTGGTATGGAATTTTCCACTTGAAGTATTGTATCAGCACTCAAATAGTTTCAGATTTTTAAACATTTTGGTTTATAGGTTTTTGAATTAGCAATATTCAACCTATAGTAAATTTGGAGATGAGTTTCTCTGCAACAGTATCCACCCACTACAAGGGGTGCTGATTCTTGCTCTATCTCATAGAACATCGTAAAGATCAAATGAGATATTTGAACGATTCATAAATTGTAAGTAGCACACAAATATCAGATGTCTCATCAGCTTGGTAAGTTTCAATCAGTATCGAGACCAAGGAGAAAATGCAAATCTGTATCAAAAGCCCCTCCACCCACCCGGCACGCTCCAACTCATTGCATGAACAAGCTATTTCTCAATCCCTCACAGCCGCGTCGCATGTTAATCTCTTCAGTGTCACACACACATTGCTCTTTCACTAAACCCTTCTTTAATGACCATCTACTATGTCCATGGATGCATTATTACACCAACTACTACTTGGTCAATATTTGTTGATCTTCTTTCTGTCAGTAGATGTACCTCTACTACTACTCAGCCAATATTTGTGCATCATGTGCTTCAGGCACTGTTTTGAGCAATAGGAATACTGAAATGAACTGGGGAAAAGCAAGTACATTAAATGAATAAAACAGAAAACAGCTAAAATTAAGAAAGCTAAACAGAAGGTAAGTATTATGGCCAGAATGCTGGTCCCCCTTCCCCAAATTCATATGTGGGCGTCCTAATCCCAAATTGACTGTATTTGGAGGTAAGGGTTGGGCAGGGGCAGCAATAAGGCTGAAGATTTGATTGACAGGATTATTCTTTTAAGAAGAGGAAGAGACACTGGAGCTCCTTGTCTACCAACGTCAGGACGTGAGAAGACAGCTGTCTGCAAGCCAGGAACAGAGCCCTAGCAGGAACTAACCTGATCAGACCTTTATCTTGGACTCCAGTCTTCAGAACCATAAAGAAAAACACATGTCTGTTGTGTAAGCTACACAATGTATTTGTTGTTTCAGCCCAAGCAGACCGAGAGGATGAATGCAGGGAGAACGGTGGTGTGACTATGTAGCAATTTAAGCCAAATGGCCAGGTAACAATGGGATGAGCAGACATGAAAAAGGAAATGAACATCCACAGAAAGAATGTTCCAGAAAAAAAGGTCTGGCAATGCAAACGTTCAGAAGCAGGACAGTCTTCGCTGAATTTTGAAGATCAGGACAGTTTGGTGGACTTCCTCCTCCAGGGTAACAGGATGCTGCAGGGACACCCGAAGGCAGGGAGGGCTGGGGTGAGATTTTTGTTACCAGCCTTGCTAGCTGCTGTGTGAAGAATGGCTACAGGACAGGAAAAGAGGAAGCCTGGGCACCATGCAGGAGGTTGTTGTAGTTGTCCACATGAGAGATGGAGGTGCTACTGAGATGGATAAAAGCCGACTGAAGTGGGAGGTTTAAGAAGACTTCCAGCAGATTCTGTGGGGGTATATATTTTCAGCTGTAAGAAAAAAAATGAAGATTGTCTGGTCATTTTCTGCTGCTGAAACAGAATACCTGAGATCGGTAACTTATAATGCACACAATTTATTTGGCTCACAGTTCTGGAGACTGGGAAGTCCAAGAGCATGGCACCACCATCTGGGAAGGGATTCCATACTGTCTCATCCCATGGAGGAAGGCAGAAGGGCAAGGGGAGTGTGGGAAGGGACAGAGGGAGAGAGGTGAGAGGGGCAAATTTATAATAACTCAAGATAATTAACCTCCTCCCATGATAATGACTTTAATCTATGCATGAGGGCTGTGGCCCACCGTCATTTCTTATTAAGCCACATTTTCCATTGTTGCATTGGGAATGTTGTTTCCAACACATGAAATTTGGTGGACACATTCAAACCTTAACAAGATATTCTTTCTAATGATGCATAGAGGGCTAACAGAACACATTGGACTTCTGTAGTTCCTACCTACAGGTTCGTTAAATCCTGTAGGCTGGTTGTACCACAAATTTAGAGCTGCTAAGCTTCTCTGTAATTGACTGGTAGAGCAAGCAATGCCATTTTCTTACCACTTACTTTTATCAGCAGGGATAGTGCCAAAGCTTAACATCATTGCGTTTGATATTTGCAAATTAAGGGTAAAGAGGTTCCTATGAGTATTAATGATCTGCTACTGTACAAAAAATCACCTACATGTGGTTTTTGTGGTTCAGGAATTTGGGAGCAGCTTGGCTAGGTGGTTCTGGCTTGGAATCTTGCTCATGAAATTGCAGTCAGGTATTCACTTGGGCAGGGGCTCATCAAAAGACTCAGCTAGGGGGCTGGGGCTATAGCTCAGTTGGTAGAGTGCCTGCCTTGCATGCACAAACCATGGGTTCAATCCTCATCACCACCACCACCCCCCAAAAAAAAGACTCAGCTAGGACTGAGAATCTACTTCAATGGTGACTTGCTCATGCGGCTCACTGTTGGCTGAGGCTCTCAGCTTCTCTTCCTGTGGTCCCTCCACAGAGCTACTTGAGTGACCTCTACACATGGCAGCCAGTCCCACCACAGTAAGTGATCCAAGAGACAAAGGTGAAGGCTGCAATACCTTTTATGACCCAGTCTTGAAAGTTACTCACACTCTACTTCTATCATGTACCATTAGCCTCGAGAGACCAGCCTTGGTTCAGAGGGGAAGCATTGAATACCAGGAGGCAAGGATCTTGGAGACTGGCTGCCACATTCTCTAGAAGACAAAGGACATTGTGATCCCTCATTGAAAGGGGATAGGAGTTATTTTTCCGTGGTGATTTATCCCTACCAGAGCCCCTGTGTCCAGTGCTGGCTCCTTGGGAGAAGCATGTAAGCAAAGTCTCAGGTTCCTCATCTGTGAAATGGACTCTAGCTCCTGCCTTGTGATATTTGAGATAATGTAATGTGATATTTGAGTCTGATGCTTGTAAGGGACCAGCGAAGCGTCGGAGGAAGAGACCACCAAGAGACCACTCATGCAATTGGCAGAAGGGGATTTATTGATCCAGCATGCTGGGGCTCCGTGCCCACTCAGGAAGAGAGAGCAGCCCAGAGCCCCAGGCAGGGGTTGAGCAGTGCTTAAGTACACTTTTTGGGGAGGGCGGAGACTTTACACACATCATAGTCTCCTTTAACAAATCACCATACACCGTGGGAAAATTAAACAACAATTCTTAGACTTGATTAGTACATTCATTGGCGGGAACAGGTTGAGCGGGGGTGATTGGTCACTCCTAAGTGGGGTACACATTCAAACTGATTGGTTTTGGGCCCTGGATGCCTACGTGCCGGGCTACACAGGGTCCTAAGTTATTAAACAACCAGAGGATCAGGAGGAATATTTACTGGGCAATTCGGGTATTGTCCTAACAGCTACAGGAATTTCAGGTTTTGGGGGTAGCAGAGGAATTTAACAATACCTGGTCCTTCACTTTTTAACTCAGGCCTTGCAGCTTAGAAACTTTACAATGCCCGGTCTTTTACACTTTAACTTCAATTTCTTTTACTCTTACATGCTGACACCAACTGGTGTCTCTGAATGTCCTTCTTAATACACTTAAGCACAGGTCTTTAAATTACCTTGGTTGCCATAGACCTTTTTACAACCTTTGCACTTTGTTTTTGTATAGATTGAACCCGTGTTTTTTTCCCCTAGCTTTCCTTCAAATCTTTGGGCAACACACATTGGAAATAACTTGCTCTGGGCTACATCATGGTCAGGACAGAGGCAGGCACACCATGCTGACCCAACATCTGCCCACTGTTTCCCTGTGGCATCTGTCATTGAAAAGTTACTGCCCACCCAGGCTTGGCACCTCTTTGGCTCATTGTGCACCCACCCACATGATGAACTCATCATATTTCTGTGCATGGAATGACTGCATTCATGATGAACCATCTGGAGAGGCCCACATGGGGACAGCTCGTAGCTGTGGACCCTCATCTGAGAATGCACTCACACACGATCCACACACAGGCATGTACATGACTGCAAGTTCATTCCTGGTTAGCTCTGATTTTTCCAAAGTTTCAAATATGTTTACAGATTAGATGTCAGTTTTGTGATTTAATGTAAATTATTTTATCCTCTTGAAAATCAGTTTTATGATACCAAAGCCGGGAGCCTCTGATGCTGCTGGTCTGTGTGTTCTAAAAATTCAGAAATAGTTTAGGGCAAAGTAATGAGAATCCATACTACTTCTTATCAGGTGGTCATTGGGTAATTTTCTTTCTAGCAATGTCATTAGCCTTGCTCTCCACAGGGGAAGTCGGGAGTTATGTTGCCCCAGGGCACAATGCCAGAAGGGGTCGATTTTAGCAAAATGGAACTCTTCCCGGACACCTGAGCTTAAATGGCAATCAGCTGCACTCTGCCAACCAACATATGCTTGGGCCCTGGATGTGCTCATCCTAACAGCCTTAGAAAACTGCATCAAGGAACAAGCAAAGTCTAATTGGTGCCTTGAGTTCCATTATGGAATGCCTGTGCTAGGTGGGCCCTCTATGAAGCCTTAATGTTCATGTCAAATATATTCATGATTTTTAAGTGTAAGCTTTCTGATCCAGTGGCCTTGCCATCTTTATTTAGTTACACAGTTGAATTTGCTGTCAGAAATGAAGCAATGAGGTGCGTAGTGCCAGAGTGACCCACATGGCCCCCAAGTTGGTACTAAGTGGTTCTGTGCCTCTGGCTTGGTTCCTATGAAGGGATTGGTAACATCTGCCTTCTGCTCTTTAAATGCCATTTAACTCAGAAGTTCCCTCTTGGTACATTATTTTGTATGTGGGAATTCACTGTAAGGTGACAGAATGCTCATTATGTGTTATGGTTTGCTTGGGCTGCCATAACAAAGTCCTACAAACTAAGCAGCATAAACTCTAGAAACATATTTCCTTGCTGTCTTGGAGGCTAAAAACCTGAATCAAGAGTTGGATTCTTCTGAGGTGTGCTGCAGTCTGGCTGGGCACAAAATCACGAGCCACTCACAGCCTTGTAGATTCAAACAGCAGCTCTTTATTCCCGCACTGTCTCCGGCCCTCTACACGCACGTTCTGGGGAAAATTCACACTCTCCACCGGGTTCTGAATCCCAAAATACCCTCTCAATCCCGCGAGAACTCAACAGGAACTCAAGGAGCGGGCACCTGAGGCAGCAGGATACGCCCTATTCCCAGCAGGATCCACACCCTAAACCTGGAACCGCCCTAAACCCGGATCCACCCTGGTCCTTGAGCAGGGTCACCTTTCTCAAACATTCATGCAATGTCACTGCAAATGACCTGGGTCCAAGGCAAGCCCATTTCCACAATGGAGAGTCCTCCCTGTAAGCAACATGGGGTAGGCTGACAAGGAAATTGCCACGCATCATTCCTACTTGGCTATGGCTCTCAGCAGAGGTGTATCTCCTTGAATTAGAGATGGCATCTTTTCTGTCTTTCTTCACATCTTCCTTCTGGGGTTGTTCCTTTACAGACATTTATTTCCTTCTGTGAAGGTATCAGTCATGTTGGCTGGATTAGGGTCCCTGCTAATGATCTCATTTTAATTTAATTAGCTACTTAAAGGACCTATGTCCAGATGCAATCACATTCAGAGATACTGGGAGACAGGTATTCAGCATATGTTGTTTTTTGGCAGGGTTGAGGGGTCACAGCTCAGCCCATAGTGTTACCGCTGTTGACCTGTGACGAGTCCTTGCTTCCCTGATGTTGAAGAATAACACCAAAGAAGCACGCTGAGGCAAGGTCAGAGTAGAAATTAGAAGTTTATTAAAGGACAGCAGAAAAGACTTCTCCCAGAGGAAGAAGGGGACCCAAGAGGTGGAATCTGTGGAAGTGCGGTTGTTTCCCCTTCTTATAGTTTTGGTGATGGAATGTAGGTTGGAAGGCCCCAGAGGTGGGACACTTCTTTGTGATGGGTTATCTTTAAGTTTGCTGGGGGCTGTTCATTAACACTTCTTTGAGGTGGACTTTGGCCTAGGACCTTTTTGGGACTTCATTAACATTCCATGAATTGTCCTGTGTTTTCCCTGAGTCATTCTCAGCATGGCCTCCATTTTAGATTTCATGATAGTTTCCAGCTCCATCTATTTTTTTAAAAAAAGATTTTTTAGTTATAGATAGACACGATATCTTTATTTTGTTTGTTTGTTTTTGTGTACCAGGGATTGAACTCAAGGTTACTCAACCACTGAGCCACATCCCCAGCCCTAGTTTGTATTTTATTTAAAGACAGGGTCTCACAGAGTTACTTAGCACCTTGCTTTAACTGAGGCTGACTTTGAATTCACAATCCTCCTACCTCAGCCTCCCAAGCTGCTGGGATTACAGGCGTGTGCCACCACACCCAGCTGTTTGTTTATTTTTATGTGGTGCTCAGGATAGAAGCCAGTGCCTCACATGTGCGAGGCAAGCGCTCTGCCACTGAGCCACAACCCTAGCCCTCCAGCTCCATCTATTTACCCGCAAATGCCAAAATTCACTTTTCCTTATGGCTGAGTAATATTCCAATGAGTGTATGTACCACATTTTCTTTATCCACTCATCTGTTGAAGGGCTCCTAGCTTGGTTCTGTAGCTTCGCTATTGTCACACAGAAGTTTTAACCTTCCCTGCCACTGTGGCGCAGGCTTGGTGCTCCCAGACATGCTTTGGTGGGCAAGGGTGGAAAGTGAGGTCTCTGTAAAACAAGGCAGATCCTTCATACATGACCCAAACCCTGCAGATGAGGAGTAGCTCCGAAACTGCCAGAGACAGAAGCATTTCTTGAGTTCCTCTTGAATCAGCCTCTCCTTTGCTCCACTGTACCCTTTTCCTCCAACACCATCTTCCATCACACTTCGTCCTTCCTTCATCGATTTCATTTTTTCTTTTGCATATCATCTGCCTCCAGCGCCCACGGCTATTTAAAAGAACCTCCGACAGGCAAAGACCTTGGTTGGCTTGATTTGCTGTTGTATTTCAAGCATTTAAAACGGTACCTGGCACATAGTATATCCTCAATGAATAATTGCTGAATAAATGGTTGCCTTTTTGGAGGCAAGATAGGGTGTGACAGGAGGGGGATGTGTTAGGGCACAGGTCCCAGTAAACTGTGTTTCACTAACTGGCTGCATTAGGCCTTCAGCACCAGCAGTCTGTCCCAACACAGAGCTCCCCCCAATTGACTCCAGTATAAGATACTGCTCCTGTAACCCTCAGAACATTGGTGGCTCTCGCCAATTCATGCTAGAGCAGCTGAACATTCATGTCCCCTTCATATGTGGAAGTCCCAAACCCCACTGTGATGGCATCAGGAGGCAGACTCTTTGGGAGGTGGTGACATCATGCGCACATAACCTCGTGAATGGAGTTGGTGCTCTTACAGAAGAAGCCCACAAAATGCCCCGTGTCTTCCACCCCCGGAGGCTCCAGGGAGGAGGCTGGGGTCTGTGGACCAGGAAGCAGCCCTCTCCACGTGCCAACTCTGCTGGCTCCTTGATCTTGGGCCTCCGCCCCTCAGGACTGTGAGGAGTGAAGTTCTGTTGTTCCATATTCTCTGAGCAGACCAGTTCAGCCCCTGCTGGGTCCCTCCCATCCTCCCTGGGGTCCCTAGGATGCCTCTGCACATTGTAATTTTTTACGTAAACCAAGACACAGGAAAGGTTGGGAGCGCTCACCTGGCCTTCATTGTGACGTTCACAAAAACCATCTTTGAGTAGAGTCAGTTGATCTCGTGACTGAATTTCCCTGTCTAGGGTTTACTGCTTTTCCTCCAATCAGAGCACCCACAGTTGTGCAGGCCAGTGCTCAGTTTCCTGCTTTCACACTTCTGACCACACTCCTGGGTCTGGGTGGAGCACCAGAATGAAGCCTGGCCAATCAGCACGGACTCTCCATGGCTCCAGGGATTGGTTCATGCTGGACGCCTGACCCAGGCTTGACCAATCAGAGAAAGGACTCTCCATGACCATGTGGCTGGTTCAGGAGTGGACACCTGGACTGGATGGATGGGTCCCCATGCCGTAGTGATTGGTCCAGCTTCCTCTGTGTGGTCCATGCCCAGCTAATAAGACTCGATTTTGCCATGTTTATTTGCATTTTGATCACAGTCTCTGAGAGGATGGGGCTAAGCCTGAGCCTCCCAGCCTCTGTCCTCCAGCCAGGAGGCTGGCCGATGAGACAGTGGACATGAAGGAGAGCTGAAAGAGGCCACAGCCCACTGTCACCGAGACACTGTGAGCAGAGGTGGTTTCTTTAGCACAAAGCTATGAATCGAAAAATGGCCCTTTTTAGTCTTAATAAATATATAAAACATTGAGTTTTCCCCGTTAAGAACATAAAATCCAGTACATTTCTTACCCTGCCGTGGCGATACCCACAGAGAAGGCCCAGATTGGAGGAGTGACAGTATGTGACACAGGACAGCTCAGGGGAAGTCTGCAGTCTGCAACTGGCGAGGTGTGTGGTCCGGGAGCTCCAGTTACAGGGCCCCTCCCCCAGGCCCCTCCCCCAGATCCCGAGGAGTCCTGGGGGCCAGCGCTTTGTGGAGCTTCCTGGGGATTCCCCAGCGACCCCCACTCTAGGCTGAGAATCAAAGCTCTGGATGGTCTTTCTTGTCACCCCCCAGCGCTCCAGACCCTGGTCTGAAGAGGTACCAAACCTCATCTACACATACCTTACCTACGAAAAGGAGATCTTTTCATCATGACCCCAAGTAGTCACATGTTCATTATGGAAGATTATAAAACACCAAAAGGTGTAAAGGGGAAAGGACTTGGCCTCTATCAGGCCAGTAGCAAGGTCACTTGTCACCTGGGAACGTGTTGGCCATCCTCCTCCCCTCCAGGGCCACCCTTCCCCATTCATCTCTGCAGGTCTACCAGACCCCCAGGGGGACGCCTGCATATTCAAATTTGTGAGGGCCCCCCGCTGGGCTGGATGATCCCACCCCCACATTTGAGCGTATTTCCTTTATTCTTTCATTAAAATTGTGATTAACATGGAATAATCAACATTGCCATCGCCCAACATTTAAAAGGGGTCCCTTGGTTTTAGTGTGATTTGCATCTTCGGATTTGGTGGCCTGATTCTCCCTTTAAGCACAAGTTCTACCCACTCTCACAGCTCCTCTCTCCATTCCCCAGGCAGGATAACGGACAGGCAGCTCACAGAGGGTTAATCTCCACCGTCTCAAGACCCAGTGGCCACCGAGATTTTGCACTGTTTGCTGTGCATTGGCTTCATGTGGAAAGATGGGCTGAATGGAGATTTCTTTTTGTTTGCACATTTGTGTGTGTGTGTGTGTGTGTGTGTGTGTGTGTGTGTGTGTTCCCTGCAGTCTCCGTGTGTGGCCTCCTCCTCGAGGTGAATGCGCCTGTTCCCGCTGCTATTGCTTATCCTGAAGGCTTTCCAAACCTCCCTCCCCACCACCGCCACGGACAGACAGCCGAGGAAAAACATCTCTCCAAAGACAGAAACAGAAATCAGCCGCACCGGAGATTTCTGAGGCTGTCCCTATTCAGGGAAGGTGAGGGAGCGCTGCCTTTGAAAGGTGTCTTTTACAGCCCTCTCTCTTTTCACTTGTGTTTTGGAAGGTATGCCAAAGACTCTCGGGAGGGTCCCCACCTCCTCCTACAGTGCTGGGAAGCAAGAGGTGGCCAGGACTCAGCCATCCCTGGGGTGTTTGGGTTTGGGAAGGCAGGAGGGGAGGGCAGGGTGGAGGTGGCACTTTGTGGTGGCCTGAGGACCTGGGCTGGCCACAATAGGGTCACACACACACACACACACACACACACACACACACACACACTGGGCCCCGAGGCTGCTTCCCCCACCCTCTCACATCTTCACCCGTGTCCTCCCCTGGCCTGGTGTTCTGAACCTCGTTCTTTTTATTACTTTTTAAAAGGAGTCTGTGATTTTATGAGGACTGTTTGGCCAGCCAAGGTTGTGCTGGGCCCTGTTTTCTCTGCCTGCGGCCCCATCCGCCCGGGGAACAGGCCAGCCAAAGCTGGAACTGGCCACTCTCATCTTCTCCCTCCCAGTGGGGCTGCTGCCCACCCCCACTGGCTCGTACACTTCCCAGAAGACGCTGCGGCCTCCCCAGGCACCTCAATAATTCTCAGTCATGGCCTCCTCAGCTTGAATGCTGTAGCAGGTGGAAGGAGGTGACCTCTTTCTGTTTGCAGGGTTGTCACCTTCTGGTCCCCATCTCCTAGATCCCTTGGTCCAGGAAAAACACACGCAGGACAAAAATCTCCCTGTTCATAGCTGGTACATTTCCAGCTAAAAATCTCAGTGTCCGGGTGAGCGGACCCTAGGTCCAGCCGCCAGAGTGCAGAGGAGTGAAGGGCGGGTGTCGTGTGTGTGTCTGGCACCTGTGGGCACCCGTGTCCCCTGGTGGGGGCCCAGTGTGGTCTCCATTGGCCTCACCACTCGCAGCTGCCAGTTTGCATTGCTTTGATCTTAGCCCATCCTGCTCTGGGACGTCCCTCCCTCTGCTGAGATGGGTAAGCGGGTTTCTCAGGGCCCAAGATGGTGTGTCAGATGTGGGTACTGCCCAGCTCCTGACATTGATAGGAAAACACAGGCCACTGGCCACCTGAAGGTATCCCCTGTGGCCTCAGCTGAAGTCAAATCACTGTGTGTGTTGTGTGTGTGTGTGTGTGGGGGGGGGTTACAGATTTCCAGGTCAACGGGACTGTATTCCTTAAAAAAAAAAAAAGCCTTTCCCAATGGTATTTTAAAATCGACCATTGTTTGCGTTTTCCTGTGTAAAGGCGAGCCTAGAATCTTCTCCCCATCGCTTGCTCCGGGGAAGAGTTGGCCTGGGACAGAGGAATGGAACTGGTAATCTGCTAAGAAGAGCAGGAGATGGAGGAAGAAGAGAAGGAAGCAGAGGAGACATTTTACTCTGGAAGCCCCATGTGCTTGTCCAGGCCTGTTGTTCCCAACTTCCTGGGACATCTGTGAGTCCACCTGTGCATGGCTAATGAGTCCAATAAATCAAGGAAGCAAAGAGAGATGCAAAGTCTCCAGCAATCCGTCATCTAGGGGACTTCCAGCACTACGGATCAGACGACCACACCGTCTTTGGCCTCTTTTGCCTAAAGGCAAGGCATTGATTTAGCAAGACAAAAGGTGTCCTAACCCCCTAGGCTCCTTGCCACCCCAGGAGAACAAACGCTGACCCCTGAAGACAGCTGCAGGCCTCTGGCCTGGAGGGGATGGAGGAATCTACAGCTCTGTCCCCAGGTGGCCACCCATAGAGACTCAGAGTCCTCTCCCTTTGTCTCCTCACTTCTCTAAACACTGATTGTTCCCTCCCCACTTCCTTTCTGAGGTACTGGGGTTCCAACCAAAGGCAAGTGCTCAACCCCTGAGCAGAGACTGTTTGTTTGTTTGTTTGTTTGTTTGTTTGTTTTAAAGATGCTACATGAACTGGCATTAGAAGCCACCTCTTTGAGATCTATCCACTCTGGGTTTCCCCCATGATTATATAAAATACATGAGTTAGTAAGTGATTTGCTTTTCCCTCATTTAATCTAGGGGTCCACCCCAACTACGAACCTATTGGGGCTTCTTTTTTTTCCCCTATAAGCCCCCAAATATCATTTGATTCCCTTTAATGGAGAAATATTGGCCTAACCAGTCACTTACCCCCTGACCTCGTCCTGAGAATTCCAAGGGCAGTACCCAGAGGAAAAGGTAGGATTTGGTTGGAGATAGTAAACAAGGGGGTCCGTGGCTGCTTGGGACGAAGCATCTGGATGAAGCATTTGGTAACCGTGGTAAAAGATGGTGTAGGGCCAAGAGTCGCCCAGAAACAGGGAGCCTGCAATAGCAAAGAGACTCAAATGTGGCAGCTGAAATGAGGTAGAAGCTTCTCTCTTACTCAAGGGCTGCGTAGACCACCCAGGGCTGCAGGGGTGGCTTGATGGGCCGGGGCCGGCCTTCTCCACCTTGTTCCTCTCACCTTCCCCTCCAGTGTCTCTCTAGCAGCGAGGAGGGGAGACTGGGAAATGCAGTCTTAACATTGAGTTGCCAAGTGACCAGCTTACGTGTGGGCATTCTGCTACTAAAGGAAGAAGGAGAGCATCTTGGGGGGACACCCCATCTGTCTAGGGAGTGGCTGGGAGGGACAGCAACACCTTGGCCACACAACAGATGACTGGCTGATAGGGGAGAGTGGGCGGGGAGAAGAGGGGCCTGAGCCCAGGACCAGCTGGAGGAGGACAGGGCAGGGCCTTGGGATGGGAAGCCAGCAAAGGCCAGGGTCTGTGGTTCCTAGGGCTTCAGACCGTGGCTGCAGTCCAGTGGGTGCTCCTGGAATAGGAGGAGTCAATGGGCAGCCATCAGAAGTGGTGCTCCACGGAGGTCCTGTTCAGAAGCAGAATCTCCACCAGGAGGCCTATTTCAAATTACATTCCCCTGTGGGAACACCTCCAGCTACCACTTTGTCCCTGCTGAGAAAACAGGAAGATGGGGGTGAACACTGGGGAAATTGAGGGAAGACCCCCTGCTGTTTTCAATGCCTGTTATGCATGGATCTTGCTCCAGGTTCTGCCCAGAGCCATATGTAAACTCCTAAACTGAGACACCAAGATGGGTTTTTCCTGCTCTCAGTCCCCTCCTGCATAGCCCGAGTTCTCTCTCTTCTTGCTTAAATAAGTCCTACTACATTTACTTTTCCCTTCTGTTATTGTCTGTGGATTTTATTCTTCACCTTTTGAAAGACAAGAACCTAGAAATCGGAAAAGCAGGGAATCTAAAAACTCCAGTTTCACCTGGACCTCTTGTGACAGGGGACAGGCACACATGCAGTTCACTGGCTGGTTTTGGTCAGCCTGGTTCCCTCAGGATGCTCCTCTGCTGTGTGGATTCTTGCTCATCCCATCAGGGGCCTGGCCTCACATGTATCAGCTGATGCTCTACCACCAAGCTACACCCCAGCACCGAATGGAGGGCCCTGTGGTGTGGTTTTGCTGCTCTCAGGCTTTGGTTGAGAAGAATGGATGCAATCACCTTTCAAGATCTCCAGATTTGCAATCCTGAGATCTTCAATCCAGTTATTGAAAACTGCCCTCTAGAAAGTCAGATTGAAACAAAGTCAGATTGAAACAATGTGGGGAAGGCATATTGGTCTATTTAAAAAGAGAATGCTTTCTATCTATCTCCATCCTTATTTTCCATCAATCTGAGAGCCCCAAGCTATAAGTGATCTTTATAAACATGTGCTTCTTATGAATTTTACCCCAATAATATGCATGATGGGGCTGCCATTCTTTTCAGCCAAGTGCATCTGAACTCGTGTTCCCACATCCTCCTGTTTCTCTGAGGAGAACACGCGTTGAACCAACAACATGTTTGGAGCAGTATCTTAAGATTTCAACAGTTTCCCTCTGTGACCCTCCACACATGTTCCTGTTGGGCATTCTGCCTCTCAACTTGAATTTAACTTGACAGAGGCTTGGTTCATTGGCCCAGACATGGATCGTGTTTTTAGGGTGCCCTCTAGGATCGTTAGAGTCTCCAAAACCTGGAGGAAGAGTAATGTGCCCAGTGGGCCTATGCAAGCTCAGCATTCATCTGCCAAGAAGAAATATCATTTAATGGGGGTCCGCCATATTGGTTCTCAAGAACTGAGCTATCAAGAAAATTCCATGAGGACTGGGGATGTGGCTCAGGCAGTAGCGCGCTCACCTGGCATGCGTGCGGCCCGGGTTCGATCCTCAGCACCACATACAAAGAAAGATGTTGTGTCCGCCCCCCCCCCCCCAAAAAAAAAACTAAACTAAACTAAAAAATAAATTAAAAAAAAGAAAATTCCATGAGCAATGGGTATGAAACAAGTTCGGTGGGTTTCAGTTCAGTCTTGTCATTCAAAAGGGTGGGGGGCCATTACAGCTCCATGTGCCAGTTGGGTGAGCAGCAGTCAATGCATGGTGTCTAAAATGGGTAAATGGAGAAGTAAGAATGGAAACACTTTGTTCAGAAATGTGGGAATGACCACCTGAACAAGTTGAAAAGTATTAGCCTGGGGAGTTCAGGGGCTGGGGAGGCCTTCAGGGGTGTGCGTTGCTTTTCATGATAAACCCTTGACACTGCTTGACTTTGAAGTCTTGGTTAGAATGAGGGTTCCTTGTAGGTGACAATACACCTACAGCAACAGCTAAAGCAGGGAAGATGCTTGCGATGGTGGCTCTGCGTCTGTGGAGTTCTGGAGGCTCCAGAGGTCCTCCCGCTCACAGCTCCACAGCGCCATCCTGAGGCTGCAGTCCTCACTCTCACGTCTGCCCCAGTCAGCAGGAGACAAACTGGGCCTAGGCCCCAGAATGGGGCCTCCTGTGACAGTCTCAGAAATGGTCACATGATACTTCCTCTTACATTTTGCTGCTCAGAACTGAGTCAGGTGGCTCTCTGTAGCTGCAAAGGAGCCTGGGTAATGCAGTCTTTTAAAATTAAATTTCTATACACAAACTTTAAAATTCTCTTACAATGATAGAAGGGAGAATAGATCTTGTAGGACAAATTAGCCACCCTGCTATACTTACTTAGATGTAAATAACCACAAGAATTGTGACCATTAACAAGAGGGACTTATTTTCCTAAGAAAATGTTGGAAAAGAAAATAAACAAAAAGTAAAGCCAGGCGCAGTGGGGCAGGCCTGTAATCCTAGTGGCTTGGGCGGCCGGGGCAGGAGGATCACGAGTTCAAAGCTAGCCTCAGCAATGGCAAGGAGCTAAGTAACTCAGTGAGACCCTGCCTCTAAATAAAATATAAAATAGAGCTGGGGATGCGGCTCAGTGGTCGAGTGCCCCTGAGTTCAATCCCTGGTACTAAAAAAAAAAAAAAGAAAAAAATATATATATATGAATGAATTAATTGGTCGAAGGAAAGAAAGATGGATTGATGAATAGTAAAGCAAATATGTTGGATGGTTGCTGTAAAATCTAGGTTTCACTGTACAATATTTCAACTTCCCTTTATATTTGAACACTTTCATAATAAAATGTTGGGCTGGGGATGTGGCTCAGTGGTCGAGTGCTTGCTTAGCAGGCACCAGGCCCTGGGTTCAACTCCCAGGACCTCAAAAAGAGAATATAGCAGCTCTATTCCAGCTTGTGGAAAGAGGAAGGAAGACTTTGCAGTTTCTAAAATGCACTCTCTGGACATCAGCGTAGCCAAATCTCATGCCAGTCCTGGTTGAAGCTGTGGCTGTTTCTTAATTCATTCAACAAGTTTTTAAAGACCTGCTACGAGTTGGACCCCCAGAGGTTCCAGCCAGTGATCCCTCCTAATCTCCGATCATTTGGGAAGAACCTTAGTTTCCCAATGAAGGCAGTCATAGGGCCTCTCTGACACACCATCTTTGGGGTCACTCTACAGCTGACCCTGCCTGATTAAGGAGTCCTTTCGGTAACTCAGTAACTAAGCACCTTGGACAGGAGCCAGGGCCTGCGCTGGAGCACATCCTCCCGGCAGGACTGTGCTGAGAGCAGCATGCCATTACTCAGCCTGACCACCTGCCCCTGCTCTGGGCACAAAGGCCTCCTGATTGGGCCTCGCAGGTGCGCTTTGAGCTTGCCAAAAGCCCAAGCGAGCAAGCTAGACAGACTCTCTCTGTGTCTCCCTCTCCGCCGCAGCCCAGTTTCTTGCATGAACAGTTCATTCATCCATCCTGTGTGAATAATCCCGTTCCCTCTCTCCGGGCGCTCAGCTGTGTGACTTTGGGACAACAACTCGCTGCCCGATGGCTCTCGTCACGTCACGTTGAGACTCCCGATGCGACCCTTTCCTTTCGACCTCACCTGGAAGTGCAGGTGCTCCGTGGATGTCGCCCGAGGCCTCTGGGCAGTATTTCCTGCCTGTTATTGCCACACTTTCACTTCTGAAGGGTGGAGCTGGCAAGAGCAAGGAGAGAGAAAGGAAGGACGGAAGAGCAAATGAAACAAAGTGGATTCTCTGGTGGAAAAAAAAAAAACCCAAGGGCCTCGGTCTCCTTAGCTAACATTGCCTGTTGGGGACAAAACTGTTTTGTCCCAGGGTTTGGACTTCCTAGCTGATAGGGAGAAGGATGTTAAGCAATGACTGGTCCCTCTCACTCTAGCCTAAGGGACCCTACTAGCCTCCCCAGGATGGGTGAATCAGGATGGATGGATTTCCTGCTATTCTTTGCAGCGGGGAGGGACTGGATTAGCACTAAAATGACAATGATCATCCGGGTGCCTTTCCTCCCTGCTGGCTTCCTGTGTTTGGGAGCACAGAAGGGCCCCCTCCCTCGGGCCTAGGGAGCTGGGAGGTGGCCCTCCCTTGTTAATGCCTTTGGTAAAACTGGCGGGACACATGAGAAGGAGCCTCTCTAAATGTGTGCAGGTGGCTTCTTGCCTCGGGTAACAAGCCTCATTGTCCCTTTGTGTCCTGCATTCAGCTGGTCTCTGGCAAAGCAATAAGGGAAGCCATAGAAAAGGCAGGAGGGCCAACTGGGACCTCGGAACAAAGAAGGTGGAGGGGCAGGCAGGAAAGAGAGAAGGCAAGAAAGAAAAATGCCCCAAACATCTTGAAAGCAGCCCGGCCTCCACACCCGGTCATAGGAGAGAGACAGTCTCTTTTTATGTCCCCACATCCAGTAGCATTTTCTTTCTTGCTGTGTTTTGTATTTTAAAGAGATTTGGGGGCACAGTCGCTCCTCCAGGGGGGAAGACAATGGGTGTCTTACATGCTCCCTTTCATCTCAAGCCCACATTCCAGACCACATTTTGATCCTACAGGAACAACTGGAGTCATCATCAGATGATGCTTTGCGGGGAGCAACACCTTTCTGGAAGGAGCTCACCATGATTTTAAGCCTTGATAATTCACAAGGAAGCACCCCATCCCTGAAGGAGCAAGCAGCAAGCAGATGGGCAGTTGGGGTCTCAGGGATGTGTCCCCTAACTTCCTCATCTTGGCTCGAAGGCCCAGGAGTGCTCCACGCTGGCCGGACATGCTCAGGGATCGGGGATCACGCTCAGTGCCTCTGTGAGGCCACCAGTGCCGGCAAGAGAAAGTGGTGGCCTTCATGACCGTGGCCCGTTGGATCCTAGGCCAAGGCTCCTCTGCCTATCATCACCCTCTCTATTCCTCAACTCTGCGTTTGCCATCAACTCTTGCTTTGTGACTTTACCCCTGAAGAGCTTTTTGAAACACTGGTTTCTTGATGTGTTAAACTGAAGCAGGAACACTCACTTTTCCAGCTGTTGAAAGAAAAAAAAGAAAATACCTAAGGCAGATAGCAGGGCCCCTCCGCATAGGAGAGGTTCAAAGATGTTGGATTTACGTATTTGATTTTGTTAAAAAGTGGGGTGGTGGTCTCCTGCTTTGCAAATATCAGACAAGCTTCCCTTTCAAAATGCTTAGTTCTTCAAGGACTGAATGCAAGTGTGAAGTAGATTTTTACCAATTGAGAGGAATGTGATTAACGCCCCTTGAATGCACAGAAGTACCCCAAATCCCCCAGGGACAGCTGGAGAACACTTTTTACAGTTCATATCAAGTCTAGACTTTTTTTTTTTATAATGTTTTATAAACTGATGAACAAAATTTAGTAGTCACATGGTCACAGCGTCAAGAAAGGAGTTGGTGAGCCCAGGCTCACTTTTTAAAAAAAAAAATTTTTTAGGAGTAGATGGACACAATACCTTTACTTATTTTTATGTGGTGCTGAGGATTGAACCAAGTGCCTCATGCGTGCTAGGCAAGCACTCTGCCACTGAGCCCCAACCCCAGCCCCCAGGCTCACTTTTTAAGAAGAAAGTTTCACCCTGAATCTCTCCTCGAAACTGGCAGGTCATCTTCACAAAGAGCCAGTTTCAGGGACAAAAGCTGAAGACTCAGACAGAACTGGCATTGCCTCCCCAAACTCTTCTGTAAAATGGGGGATGACAGTGGTAGGCATACCTGTCTTTCAGCATAGTGCCAGAATGGACATAATACAGGCTCAAATCTCTGCCCCTTGCCTGGGCCTGGCTCAGCAAACCGCAGTCACAGTAATTCATAATTCTCGTGCAGAGGACAAGGACATTTTTCAATCTCAGGGTAAGCCAAGGTCTTCCTTTGAGCCCAAGATACAGAAATTGCAGCAATTATTTTCGAGTGTACACCACATTCAGACTCCTGAAAATCAGAGAGGAACCTCAAATATCTACTTCGTTAGAAAACACAGTAACACATGGAAAATATTCTAAGGATGAATTTGGTATTGGGGGGTGGATGGAATTGTTGAAACATTTTAAAACAGAAGATGGAATCTAAGTGTAAGGACTTCATCTTGCTTTTTTTTTTTTTTTCCTTTAACCTTTGAAGAGTTTTGAGGGAACTGAAAATATTTAAGGATAAATGTCTAGATGCGAGGTTTTTGGCAGAGAGAAAAATTGTCATTCTGAATCCAGGTTTGACTTGGACAGGGAGTGACTTACGAAAACATCAAGAAGACAGAAATTTATGAAAATTGTATTTGCTCAAGGCTGAGGGAAGCTTTCTGTCTAGCCTGAGATGATGTCATATGAAGAAAAGAAATGCTCAGAGGATGCATTGGGGAGTATTTCCCAGTCTGTGGGCCACAGAACCCAAGTCTCATGGGACGCTAGGTGCAGAAGGGTTCTGAGGTCAGGTAGGTTTGAGAAACTGCCATTAATGGTACCTCTCGAGATAAACAGTGCATGTCACTAGAGGTTTTCAGAAGTCCTGAAGTAAAGAAATCTGTCATGACAGACCCTGTCAGAAGCTTCCTAATACCATTCCCCCCTTTTAAAAACTTTTATTTATTTGTTGAAAATCTTTGTGGAACAGAGTGTGATAATTTGATACATGTTATAATTTGTAACGATCACATCAGACCCATGAGCATTTCCATCTTCTCAAACACCCGGTCATTTCTTTGTGGGGGGACTTGGAACCCTTTCTTTTCTCCTGGTTCTTTATAAAACATAAATGTGTATTCTATGGAACACATTTTCAGAAACACTGGTGGGACGGGAACAGGAGAGCTGGGTCCCAGACCCCTCCTCTCCTGTTACATTTGGGACCTTCCATGCTCCCAAAGGCCAGTGTGCCTAGGGCTTGGTCCCCAGCTTGGCGCTATGAGGAGGGGTGAACCCTGGGGCCTAGTGGGAGGCGGGGGGTTGTCGGGGGTGTGCTTTCAAGGGGGATATTAGGACCCCAGACTCTTCTTCTTTCTTGTCCTTGTTTGCTTCTCCACCATAAAATGAATGGCTGTGCTCCACCGCATGCTCCCGCTGTGACACGCACCTTGCACAGGCCCCCGCAGCCATGTCAATCATGGACTGACATCTCCAAAGCCCTGGGCCCAGAGAACCCTCTTCTCTCCATGAGCCAGTGTTCTCAGGCCTGTGATTTTCTCCACAGTGGAAAGCACACACTGTTCAGAACCTGGGCCTTGATCCTACCACGGGTGGGGCTGGCCCACATCCCTTTCCCTCCTGGCCAGCTCTCAACCTGTAGCTTATGAGAGTACGGGACCACTACACACAGCCCTGCGCGGGGTTCCAGGAGTCTCCAGTCCTCCACTGGCCCGACCATCTAGCCAAGCTTTGGCATTTCCAAAAAGTTAAATGTACGTACTCTTTTAAAAGAAGATGAGAGCAACACTGAAAATCCACTTATAGATCAATAATAATACTACAGTACTTGTATGTAGGTTATTTGTAGCCGTATTACATTTTGTGCTATACATGATGAAGGATATTATATAAGATAACTCAATTATATATAATGTTATGTTACGTATATACACATATGTGTTTGTTTCAAGTTTGCCTTTCTCTTATCCCACCCCCCCCCCCCCTGCATTTTTTTGTACCAGGAAAGGGGCGCAGAGCTGGGGCAGTGTCTCGGGCACATGGGGAAGGAAGTGCGTATGGAAAGCCCACCTTGGAATCATGAGTGGAGGCAGAGGAGGCAGAATGGGTGGAGGCCCTGTGGGAGGCTGCAATGGCGACTGGACTTTTCCTTCCTGCCGGAGGTCCCTGGTTCCTTTCCAGCTCAGGCTGCTGGTTACAAGGCCCGTGAGAACATCCCGCAGCATAACTCTGCAGCACACCTGGATTTAGGTTTCCTGGCTGCTAGGTACCAAACTAGGGTGCAAAGGGAGGCCTCCCTCTCCTCTGGTGTCCATCAGTGTCCAGCAGAGCAGTCACCACATGCAGCAGCCCCAGGCCCTGAGAAGCATGATTTATGCCCTTAGCAGACACAAGAGGTGAAATCTGTCTCCTAGTGTCCTTCACGTCTCTACTTCGTCCCCACAGCAATCCCTTGTTCCCACCCAGGAAGGATGACAGGAAATGATCCAGGGTTTTCTTTCTGGAATATTCCCTGTGTATGTGAGGAGGGATGGGGGGAGAAGAAAGCCATGAACCATGGAAACAAAGGTTCCCCCTATTTTTGCTCAGTTATCCTAACAACCCAAGCAGCAGGTTTCAGTGCTGCATTGGACACTTTTGACTGGGAATTACAGGGATCCATTGTTTTGGACCAAGCTCCTGCACCAACCCCAACAGACCAGGCTAAAATCAGAATGGAGTCACTGGTGTTCCAGTTCCAGGTCACCAAGCCGCACCTAAGCTGCTCACCTGGCCTTTGGAGAAATCAGGATTCAAGACGTAATAGTCCACTACCAATCGTCATGGTCATGGAGTCCCCTCTGCCCTGGTACCTGGAAAAGGAAGCCTCAGCTGATAGGATGTCCACAGATCAGTTAACCATCTGTTGTTCTTCCTCCCTGCCCGGCCTCAGGAGCAAAGTACTTCAAAATGACCGATCTGCTTTCTTCAGCACTTTTCTGTCTTACAAAATCAACCTCTCTGCTCGGCTCGTTTAGAACACTTATTCTATTTTATGGAATGAAGCAGTTGCCCAATTTTAAAATTGAAAACAAAGCCAATTAAGATCATCAAGCTAAATTGTTTTAGTTTTTCTCCTCTGGCAACCCAGAGGCTGAAAAAGATGGAGAAACCTGTCCCAAGAGGCACAGGGCGGCTAGATGACCCCCAGGCTGTCTGACCTCGAAGCCACGCCCTGCACTCTGTCTCACCTGCCTCTGATCCTAGGACGCGCTGGTGTCGCTGGGAAATTCTCCCAGACCTTATACCAAGTTGGTGCACTGCTTTCCGAACTGAGGAGGAGTCTGAGGAGTGGATAAAGGTGTTCAGGGTTGTGTGCTTGGGATGTGGACACAGGACACAGGTGTCCCAGAGGGGCAAAGCCAGGAGCGGAATGGAAGAAACCAACTGTGGATGCCACAATGTGGCCAAGCAGAGCCCCGAGCCTTTGATCCTAGGGCTGCTACTAGTCTGTGGCATGGCGGCCTGCAAGCCTTGAGCAGTCATGGCCCAGGGGACAAATGATATCACCCACTGAGACCATCCAACTGGTCTTCTCAAGAATGCTGGGAAATTTCTAAAGGTGGCCAGGCAGAGCTAGTGTGAGAGAAGACTCCCTTTGGGACCCTCTGTGGACAGCCATCCACGGTCTCCAAGGTGGGAACTGTCTCCTGCTGACACTGCGCTGCTAAGAGTCAAGTAAAAATCGGCTTTTGTGGGCCTAACTGAATTTCCAGTGGATCAGCAGAAAAGCCAACAAAAGGTTGTGTTTCTTGTTCTGATCTCGTCACTTATTCCACCAAATGGTTGTCAGATGTTCAACCACACTGACAGCGGAGGGAGCCCGCCCTGGGAGGCGGAACTTTTGGCTGCTGCGAGGTGTCTTAAAAACAGTGGTTACTTCGGACACCGGAACCAGTTGAAAAGCCCGAGGAGGGCCTCCGTGTTTTATGATGCCGGGGAACAAGATGCAGGGAGAGGAAGGGAAGGCCGGCTGGCAGGGATGAAAGAGGTCAGGACGAAAATCCGGTTCTTGGAAGTGCAGATCTGAGTTCCACAAGCTAGCTCTGCATTCGAGTCCTTCAGAGGGAGCTTGGAGCCTCTCCCACGGAGGTACCTACCATCTTTCAATAAGAAACAGAAGAAGACCTTCGGACTCTTCATTCCTAATGTTCATCAAATTAGTGTTTGCAAATAGGTTTTTATTTTTTGCTGGGAACTGAACCCAGGGCTTTGCATGTGCTAGACAAGTGCTCCCCAACTAGCTAAATCATCAGCCCCATCTTTTCCATTTATTTTCCAACTCTGGTCAATTGGTGATGGTCTCGTGCAGTGTATGTTGGGAAGGCCCCTCAGAAGGGATGAAGCGTGATAATGAACCAGTAGTCCCTTCTGTGGGGACCAACAGAGAATAGAGGGCATCTCTGAGTTAGATGTCTGTCATTCTCTTCAGAGAAAAATGGAGGTAATCAGCAAGAGTCAGGGTTGGTCTCCTTTTCTGCAAATCCCGCTGTATTCTCAGGACTTCTTTGGCCTTCTATCACGGGCCTTAAACATATAAACAATGTTGCAGAACAAGAAAAATCGGGTTAGCATCTTTCTTTTCCAAAGGGCTCTAATCCTCCTGTGAGTCCTCACCTTGCTGGGTAGTGGCACAGGTTGGGTTGAAGGGGGAGGTTGTTACCTACGGCTGCTCCTCTGTGCCCATGGGTGTCATGTCCTGGAATTCAACCAACTACAGATCAAAAGTAGGAAAAAAAAATGTGTCTATACTGAATACACATGATCTTTTCCCTTGTTACTGTTCCCTAAACCATACAAGACAACTGTAACATAGCGTCTATACTGGACTGGGCATGATACGTCATACAGAGATGATTTGGTGTATAATGAATGGTGTGCATGGGTGGTGCACAATAGTATGCCATTTTACATAACGAACTTGATGAGCAGCCTCAGATTCTGGTCTCAGTGGGGATCCTAGAATCTATCCCCCACAGATCTTGAGAGATGTCGGTACTTCACCAAATTTTTGTATTTCAATTTTGTTCTCATTAAACTAATCTTTTGTTGGGAGTGGGTGGGTAATTGGACCTTTCATATTTCCCTTTCTTCACCTTGCTCTTCCCAAGAGGGTAGTTGGGTCTTCAGAGCTGGGGGAGTGGTGGCTATGACCTTGTGGCCGAGAGGGCTGCCCTGGGATTGTGGTTTCTGCCATCTGCATTGTGCAGTGTCGCCCAGCCGCTGAGCTCCCCTGGCTCCCATGCCTGGGTCACAGGCTAACCCATCGTGGTTCCCCCACCTTGGTTGAGACCTTGTGGTTTTAGTTGACTTGGCCTCATCCTAGTTGTCACTGAGGCCCCAGAGTCTCTGAACTTCACCTTGCCTTCCCTTGGGCCCCTGGCTGGGATGCCTGGCTTGCAGACGCTGAAGAAGTTATCACTTTCTTAGGATTTTGGAGCTTCCGGTAACAATCCAGAGCTTCATCGCATACTGCGTGGAGCAATGGGAAGATTTATTATCCTCTGCATTGTGAAGCCCAAAGGCAGCTGGTCTCCAGGGACACTGTGGTCACCAAGAATCAGGTTCTTCTCTTTCTCTCACTGCTTTACCCTAAAGCTCCTCCATCCCCAAACTGCCAAAATATGGCTGTCAGTGGAAATCAGCATGGATGGCCTTCTTGTTGATGGCCCTGAAGAGATAACCAAAACCTTTCACCTGCAAAGATGGTCCAGCTCTGTTCCTTCGTCCTGAGAGGCTCTTTCTACTCCTGTCTGAACAGAACCCCTGCATCCTGTGCCTTGCTACCTGAGGGTACCAAGGACTTTCCTAAGTCAGGGGAATCTCCCTGCTCTCAGGCTGCCAGGCCCACCACTGGGGCCATAAACCCACTGGTTTATTATCTCCCAGAGTTCCCATTCCTCCTCTGTGAACAGAACCACATAGAACCTAATCCTCGGGGTTGTTTTAGTTGTCTGCTCGGCTCCCAGCTTGTGGTAAACTGAGATACTTTGAGAACCACGACTTAGGATAGCTCTTGGCACATAAAAATGATCAATCAATATCAGCTTATTTTTTTTTTGTCCCCATTTCTTGTAGGAAATGTTAACTTTTTCCTTTACCAAAAATAAATATTAACATTCTGAAATGACTTTCAGGAATACGATATGGTTCCAGATTGCAATCAAACTGTCTGATTTCTGAAGGGCAGTTTCCAAGCGAGTGAGCATGAGTTACGTTTCCTGAGTCTCCGGCTGAGAGGTCTGGGAGAACAGGCAGTCCTGTGGGCTTAGCTCACTGCTAGCACCAGGAAATAATAGCTGGCACATAATTAAGGTTCCATGTACCATGTGGCTTCTTCAAGAGCAGAACCAGTCTTGAAATGGAAGAGAATGTTCCAGGTAAAACTGTAGGTCCCACAGGGATGTCATCACCTGTGAACTATCTTGGGTACAGATTTTTTTGATCAGCCTTGAGTGCTTCCCTCCAAATTTAATAGCTTTATTTCCTGATGTTTCCTCTGGTTCTTGGCAAACAATGACTGAAGGCCTGGGGACTATAGCCTGCTATGACAAACTTTTTTTTTTTTTTTTTTTTTGGTACCAGGGATTGAACCCAGGGGCATTTAACCACTGAACCACAATCCCAGTACCTCTTTATTTAGAGACGGTCTCCCTGAGTTGCTTAGGGCCTTGCTAATTTGCTGAAGCTGGCTTTGAACTCGTTATCCTCCCAAACCGCTGGGAATACTGGTATGTGCCACTGTGCTCGGCTGCTATGACAAATTTTGAAGATGCAAATCGAAGGCAGATTTAAGATCTCCGTGGTATCAGTGGCTCCAGGGAATCCTCCTTACAAAGGCTTAGATTTTTAGATCACAAAACGTTTGCAAATAGAATATTGTATGTATTATTCTTGCAGAATTGATGCAAATAAAGAACCAAAAGAGACTGAAAATAGGCCCAAGACCAGCTGAAGTCAGCTCTGGGTTTTCAGTGTGCATGAAATAAATGCAACATGGTATGTCAGAGCCTGGATTCTGCAGCCAGATCCCCACTCAGTGGCTAGAGTCTGCCAGGCTTGAACCGCTGCCATGACTTAACTCGAGCCAAAAAGGGCTCAAAAGACTTTCATGAAGAGGTAGGTGGACAGTTATGCCCTGGCCAGCCTGCCCACATCACTTCTGCTGCTGAACAAAAGGTCCCTGTGCAAGGTCACAGCATAATGAGTCTCGGTTCAGCGAGAAACATATCCATCAGTGGCTCCCGTCCCACCAGGGGACAAAGGGAAGAGCCTGATTCAGGTCAGCATCTTGGAAACACATAGACCTTTCAGAATGAGAGAGAGTACATGGGGAATATTTATTGTATTTTAAATAAGGTTCTATTTTAGGCTGATTTTGTTTTTTATATTTAACGTGTAAGACTTGATGCTTTGATATACAATAAATTGTCAAATAACCACCTCCATCAAGCTAAGTAACACACCCATCCTCTCACATCATTGCCATTTTATTTTATGTGTGTGTGAAATGAGAAAAAAAAAGATCTACTCTCTTAGAAAATTTCAAGTATTAAATAGGGTCCTGTTAAATGCAGTCACCTTGCTGTGTGTTAGACCTTAGGGACTGTCCCACCGTGCATCACCGAGACTTTGTTATCTCCCCCTCCCAGCTCCTGGTCCACCTCCTGCTTCTAGAAGTTGGACTCTCAGATTTCACGTGTCATGCAGGCTTGTCCTTTTGCAACTGGTTTGTGTCACTTGGCGTAGTGACCTCCACGTTCATCTTGTTGTCACAGACATTAGGATTCCCTTCCTTCTTAGGCTGAATAATATTCTTTAAAGATCATTTTCTTACATTCGTCCAGCATTGCACATCTAGGTTGTGCCTGTTGTGAATGGTGCTCAGATAAACATGGTAGTAGATGTCTCTGCCAGCTACTGATTCCATTTCCTTTGGATACGTATTTAGAGGGGGGAATTCTGGATCAGATGATGGTGCTATTTTTAATTTTAATTTATTTTTTTGGTACAGAAATTGAAAGTTTTTCATTTAGAGACAGGATCTCACTAAGTTGCTCAGGGCCTCGCTACATTGCTGAGCCTGGCTTTGAACAGGCAATCCTCCTGCCTCAGCCTCTGAGCTGCTGGATTATAGGCATGCACCAATATGCCCAGCTTATTTTTAATTTTGTGAGGACATTCCACACTGTTATCCACAATGACTGGACCTATTTACATTCTCAACAGAATTACATTGGATTCCCTTTTCTCCACATCTTCAACACACTGTCTTTTATCTTTTTGAAATAATTGCCTTTCTAACAGTGTGAGGTGATATCTCACTGTGGTTTTAATCTGCATTTCCCTGATAATTAGAGATGTTGAACTTTCTTTTCATATACCCATTGGCCATTAGAGAAATGTCCAACCAAGTCCTTTGCCCATTTTTCAATAGGGCTATTTGTTTTCTTGTTATTGAGTAGTTTGACTTCCTTGTTTATTTTGGACATCAGTCTGAATATAATCCGATGTATGCTCTGCAAATGTTGTCTCTGAACCTGGGGTCATGTCTTCACCCCGTTGTTTCCTTCACTGTGCAAAAGGTTTTCAGAGAGAATATCTTTCTTCTGCAACATTCATTAAGACACTGAAATATGTCACTATGCAGGGAGAAAAATGATCAAAATGTGATCACTTTTTTATCTTCCCATGGGGGAGCTGCCTCTTTCCATTTCAACTTTCAAGAAAATGAGCTGAATTATTTTCATTTTAGCGCTATCAAAAATGAAAAGAAAAAAAAAAGAAAAGAAAGAAACTTCCAGTTTACCAGACCCTTGTGTGAACGTTCAGTGACTTACACCTCCCATCCTAACCTGCTGAAGCCACCACAGAAGCAGCAATGGGGTGTGGGGTGACGGGGCTGCTGGCTGCAGGCTTGCTACACATTCCGAGGGTCTCAGGCCCCAGGCAACCTGGAGAGTGGAAGCAGCCTCTTCAGGGATCTTCAGCTTCAACCACCTGCTGCACAGGTGGGACGTGTCAGGCACCGTGTTGCCCTCACGTTAATCTCTTAATATATATTTAATGTTTTCACTGGTCATACAGAACCATGGGGTTCATTTTCACATGTTCATAAGTGCATATAACATAATTTGCTACTTTAACCCCCAGAACGTACCCTTTCCCTCCAGAATCCCCTTCTTCTAGGCTATTTGCTCACCTTAATTTATGTGTTTGATTGTAGAAGATTATCACACTCATAAGCTCTGGCTCTTAGCTCCCTGCTCACTTTTGAACTCGCCATAATCTGGAATCTGACTCCTCCATTCCACCTGTTCCAAGGCCACGTGTGATCCTTTTATTACTAAATTCCACAGCACTTTCCAGCTGTGGCCTCAGTTGTAGGTGGCATTCTTGTCCTGTTACCATCTTTTGAAACTCCTTCCTTTCTGAGAGTCCTGCTTTCCTCCGACATTTCTGTAGGTGCCTAAGGCTTCAGGCTTTTCTCATTCTGTTTCCCTCTTAAAGCCTGAAAATTCTAAGAGGCTTCCCTTCTCTGTCCTCTACCCTGTGGATTAGCCCTGTCCAACTGAAATGCTGTCCAATATGGCAGCATTAGCCACACGCAGGTATTCACCATGGTGGCCACTAGCTGCATGGATACTCTTGTCTCAGTACATTCCCCATTGCTAGAACAGAATGCCAGGAAAGGAGAAATTTATATAGAATAGAGGTTTATCTGATTCACAGTTCTAGAGGCTGGAAGTCCACAATCACGTGACCACATCTGGCAAGGGCTGCATCCTAGCATGGTGTGAAAGAAGAAGCATAAGTGAGAGCATACACAAGACACAACTCGAGGGTCAGACCTGCTCATCAACAACCTGCTCTTATAGCTAACACAGACCCAAGACGACCGATCACTTCCTCCTAACAATCCGGTCATCTCTTCAACGTCCCCTTGCCTCTCGGTACCATTCAATTGGTGATCTAGCTTCCAGCACATGAACTCTGGGAGACACTTTCAAACCAGAGCATCTCACTGAGCACGTCTTTTCTTCTACTTTTAGAATATTTTGGAAACAAATACTCAGAACCTCAATTTTGTTGAAACAATTTTTAATGAGTCTGCAAAGATCTCAGTGGGACAATGCAAAGTAAATTGAGTCAGCTACTTTGTTTATTCCACGATGTAATAAATTGACACTGTTTCCTCCTAAAACTTACATTGAATGAGATGTCCTATTTCCTACAAGTCCTGCCAACCACTTACTGCTCTTTTTCTGGCAGTACTAGGGACTGAACCCACGACCTCATGCATGCCAGGCGAGCACTCTACCCCTGAGCCTCATTCCCAGCCCAGTTACTATTCTTGAACTTGGTGAAGTGAGGATGGACAAATACCACCCCGGTTGTCTCTTTAATTCAATCCCAAACATTTATTTGAACTGAATGTCCTTCCCCAAGGCTGCTTTATGTGCAGAATGACATTGCTCCTTTGTCTCATTGCCTCTTAAATATATGGCCAGTACTTGATGGTTCAACCTAAAATCCAGTCCCGGTTTCTCATACACTTTGTTCTTGCTTAGCCCCTCCAGCTATGGGAAGAAGTGGCATCTGTCGTCATGTAGAGATGGAAAGGAACAACTACAACAAGTGCTGATAAACATCTCTGGACACAGTGAGAAAAGCATCAAAAGAAGATGTATCAGGGCTGGGGATGTGGCTCAAGCAGTAGCATGCTCACCTGGCATGTGCGGGGCACTGGGTTCGATCCTCAGCACCACATAAAAGTAAAATAAAGATGTTGTGTCCACCGAATACTGAAAAATAAATATTTAAAAAAATTCAAAAATAAAGAAGATGTATCACTGAATTTTAGTAATTATAATTTCCATAGCTCACCAGCAAAAAGAAGAAAGAAAGAAAGAGAAAAAGTGCTATGCAAATTGACTTCTCTTTTTCTTCTCATTTCCCTTCCCAGCAAAAACATTGTAAACTGCTCAAAGTCTTCTGGTGACTTGTCATATTTGGCCCTGGTTTAATTGGTTTTGGCAATTGTGTTTCAGTGACTCATGAGAGAATACTTTTAGTCTTTCTACCAACAGATGTAGCGGTGCCTGGGCTTATGGCAATGACAACAATGTCACATGGTTATAAAACTGCAGGAATTTGCTGCTGGTGGTCCAATACAAACAGACGTGTAAAGAGTCCTGAGAAGATAAGACTTAAAACATGTTGTTATAAATGTTTAGTCATGAAAGAGCTGATCTTTCATCTCTTATTTAGATACACATCTTAAAATTGGAAAATCTGCACTAGACATCCTAGGACTCTCTAAATTTTTTAATTGAACTTGTTTGTGACCCTCATACTTCATTTGTCCCAGTACCCTCATTTCTTGTTTGGGAGAAATGTTGGCTCCAGCCCCACAGAAAAAAATTCAGGTGGTACCGACCTTCATTTCACATCTCTGCAGAATTTCTTTTTGGAAATGACTGTGTTATCCTTGAGGATTTTAAAAATTGTTATCGTTTTCCCACGCATCATTTGATGGCCGGGATAACTGTGTGAAATACTTTTAACTTGAAACCTGACGATGTTTGTGCCAGATGCAGGGGAAACAGCTTTGAACACATCCCTGGCCTCAAGGAGCTTACAGTCCAGAGGCAGCAGAAATAAGAAAAGGCTTATGCTCTTCAAGAGCCAGGGTAGCCAGGCACAGGGACACGGGCCTATAATCCCAGCTGTTTGGGAGGCTGAGGCAGGAGGATGGCAAGTTTGAGACCAGTGTGGGCAACTTGCAAGACCCTGTCCCAAAATAAAAAAGTAAAAATGGCTGGGGATGTAGCCCCATTCTTACTCAGCTTGTGCAAAATCCTGGCTTCAGGCCTAGTGAGAGAGAGAGAGAGAGAGAGAGAGAGGAGGAAGAAGAAGTAGAAGAAGGAGGAAGAGGAGGAGGAGGAGGAGGAGGGAGGAAAGGAAAAAGATCTCAGACAGGATAAGTACCATATGCTATTCTCATGTCCTGGAGGTGACATTCACTGATAGGAGGTATCTGTAGCTTTCTCTCTGTCTCAGACACAAGCAAAACTGTACTCCTGGCTGGCCCCCCTCTCTGTCCTCCAGGGAAGATTCTGTCTTTGCCAGTCCTGTTACAGTCTGTTTGAATTCCAGATCAAAAAAACAGGTAGAGAGAAACCAAGAAGCATGAGTAAATGGGGGGACGTTCCTTTCTTCCTAGATTAGTTTCTGGACTTCACTATTATAAAGAATTCTCATGGTCGAAATATTTTTTTATTTTTATTTTTTTAGTTGTACAAGGACACAATTCTTTTCTTTCTTTCTTTCTTTCTTTCTTTCTTTCTTTCTTTCTTTCTTTCTTTCTTTTCTTTTCTTTTCTTTCCTTGGCTTGAACTCAGGAGCATTCAACCACTGAGCCACATCCCCAGCCCTATTTTGTATTTTATTTGGAGACAGGGTCTCCCTGAGTTGCTTAGTGCCTCGCTATTGCTGAGGCTGGCCTTGAACTTGCAATCCTCCTGTCTCAGCCTTCATGGTGAATATTTTAAAAGGAATTAGGGAGGCTAAGTTTCAACGCATACAAATAGGTAAGCAGGTTGCAGGGCCAGCCTACCACCCACCAAAAGGCATGCCCAGGACCAGTTCTCCCTGACTGGGGGCCTAGGCCCATACCTCCAATTCCACAGACAAAGGGGGTTTGGTTTTGTGTTTTTTCCTCCCTGTCCAAGCTCTTGCTCATCTGTGGTCCAGACAGACAATTACAGTAAACAGTGATATGCTTCCCTGAATCTGGAACATTCCATTTAATTCAATGCCATATGTAGCTCTGGTATGTGCTGTGAAAGTGTCAGCTCATTCCATTCCCCTTTCCCCAGGGTGACACAAGAGCTGAGTGTACATTACAGAGCAGAGACACGTTCGTTTGGACTAGCACTCATGCGTGTGCACACATCTCCCAGGAAGCAAAATAATTATTTTTCACTCTAAATTTAGGAGAAAAATATTGTCTAAATTTAAAAGGGGATAGTACTACTAAAAATTACACTCCAGTTACTAAACAGAACACTAAACTCTAAGATTAACGGGTGGTCACTTGTTTTATACATGTATCCCAAGTGCCCATTCTGGTCATTTTATCCAAGCAACATTTGCAAAAAGACAACAAAGCGTCTCCACTTCTAGAAATAGAAAACTGCTAGGAAATCATTTGGTAACACAGGTTTTCTAAATGAAGAAAATCATACTAGAAAAATAAAACCACCTCATAATTTTGATAAATACCCTTGTTGACTTAGAAAGATAGTACATGTGTATGTTAAGAAAGCTCAAAGAGGACCCGAGGAATGTTTCAAGTAAAAAGAGAAAAACTTCCCTCCTTCATTGCTGACCAGTTGTTAAGGTTTGGGTCTTGACTGTGCCCCTGAGCACATATCCTAAGGTGGTTTGGTCCCCAAATGTGGCATTACTGGGAAGGTGTGAGACCTGTAGGAGGCGAGGCCTTGGGGTAGGAAGTTAGGTCACTGGGCTGTGTCCTGGAAGTGCATATGGGGACCTGCCCCCTTTTCCTCTCTCTGTTTCCTGGCCACCATGAAGTAAGTAGCTCTGTCCCACCATGATTTACTGTGTCACCAGAGTCCCCACAGCAATGGAACCAAGTGACCATGAACTAAAATACCTCTGAAAGTGTGAGCCAAAATAAATCTCTCCTTCTTTAAAGCTGATTATCTCCTGTATTTGTCACAGTGAGGGAAAGCAGACCAATTCACCATGGCCTGTATATGTGTCTATAATTTTTAAATGTTTTAATTTAAATTTCATTAAACATATAACATAAATTTTCCCTCGTAACCATTTCATGGTGTAATTAAGTGGCATTGATTATATTAAAACTCTTGTATAACCATCATCCCCAATATCTCTTTCCCTACAACTTTTCATTATCACAAACAAACTCTGTACCCAATAAGAAGCAGAAATTGCCCGTTCTCCTCCCATGCCAGCCCCTGGTGACCTCTCATCTACTTACTTCTTCCGCTAATTTACCTATTCAGGGAACCTTAAGTAGTAGAATCACACCATACTTATCCTTCTGTGTTTTTTTCACATGGCGTAATGTCTCTAAGGCTCCTCTGTGTCCCTGCACATGTCTAAAACTTTATTCTCTCATATAGTGGAGTCAGATTTCATGGTCCATCCACACCACATTTGCTCTCCCCCCTGTCTGCTGATGCACCTTATAGAGCCCATCTTTTGGTTGTGGGGAATAATACTGACACACACCAGTGATCCCAGTAGCTCAGGAGGCTGAGGCAGGAGGACACGAGTTCAAAGCCAGCCTCAGCAAAAATGAGGCGCTAGGCAACTCAGTGAGACCCTGTCTCTAAATAAAATACAAAATAGGGCTGGGATGTGGCTCACTAGTGCCCCTGAGTCCAATCCCCAGCACCTCCCCCCATCAAAAAAAAAATACCCACAGAGAGATATCAATTCTCACCCATTAGGATGTCTACAATCAAGCCAGATAACATCATTTAGTGGGGAATGTGGAGAAATTGGAACCCTTAGACACTGAAGGTGGGAATGTAAAATTGTGCAGCCACTTTGGAAAACAGTTTCAAAAAGTGAAACATGGAGTTATCATTTGGCCCAGAAAATCCACTGTCATCTACCTTAGAGAAATAGAAACATAGGCCCGCACAAAACACTGTACATGAGTGTTCAGAGCACGGTTGTTCACCACATCCCCTGGGGGAGGCAGCCCAAGTGCTCATCAGCTGATGATCGGCCACAGTGCTGTAGATCTGCAATGGAAGATTATCTGGCAACGAGAAGAAATGGAACGCTGAGGTGCAGGATGACACAGGTAAAGCTTGAGAACACGCTAAGTGAATGCAGCTACAAAAGACCATACATCCTATGATCTATGAAATGCACAGCCTAGGACATCTGTAGAGCCAGAAAGCAGGTGAGCGGTTGCTGGGGGTGGGTTGGAGCGGGGGAGTAAGGGCCAAAGTTAAAGGGTAGGGGATTTCATAGCTGGCTGATAAAAATGTCCTGAAATGGACTGCAGTGGTGGGTGCACAACTTGGGGATACACTAAAATGCATGGGACTGAATACCTTATAAGAGTGCACCAGGTGGCCTGCGAATCACATCTCAATAAAGCTCTTAGCCAAACAATCCTTTTTATGTTTTACCTAGGACAATATTCAATCCAATTCAGTAAATATGTTAAATAGTTTTCTTTGTTGTTATTTTGGGGGGCACCAGAGATTGAACTCAGGGGCACTCAGCCACTGGGCCACATCCCCAGCTCTATTTTGTATTTTATTTAGAGACAGGGTCTCGCTGAATTGCTTAGCACCTCGATGTTGCTGAGGATGGCCTTGAACTTGTGATCTTCCTGCCTCAGCCTCCAGAGCCACTGGGATGACAGGCCTGTGCCACTGCACCTGGCTTCAAATAGCTTTCTAAAAAAGCAAACAATTAAGGTCATCCAGAAAGATGGCATTGGCTGGCACCCCACCAACAGTGAGTGGTGTCTCCTCAGCTGCTGTTAAATAGGCCGTTCGGGGTGGCGAGCGGGGTGTGATGGATGGCATCAGTGTGTGTCCATGTGGCACTGGTTGTCGAGACATTTTGAACACCCCCCTGCCTCTTCCCCATGTCCCAGCTTGTCCTGCATATCACCAAATGTTATGATTTAGATAGGAGATGTCCCCCCAGAGGTCATGTGTGAGACGATGCCCGGAGGTTTAGAGGTGAGAAGATGGTGACACCCTTAACCGAGTCAGTGCATCAGTACCCTGGCAGGGATTCACTGGGGGACAGGGATAGACAGGCAGGTAGATTGTGGCTGGAGGCAGTGGGTCACTGGGAACATGCCCTTGGGATCTATATTTTTCTGTGGTGAAGAGACAGCGCTCTCTCTCTCTCTCTCTCTCTCTCTCTCTCTCTCTCTCTCTCTCTCTCTCTCTCTCTCTCTCTCTCTCCTTTCTGATGCCATGTCCTGAGTGGTTTTCCTCCACCGCCCTCTTCGGCTTCACTTCAGAGCATGGAGTCGGCCATCTAAGGACTGAAACCTCTGAACCAGTGAGCCCCAAATAAACTTTTCCTCCTCTCTCCTCTAAAATTGTTCTTTTCAGGTCTTTTGGTCACAGTGATTAAAAAAAAACATAAAATAAATAAAATAAAAAAAGTTTCCTAGAACAGAATTGAGACCTAGAACTGGGGTTGTTGCTGTGACTAATCTGTGTGGTTCAGAAGCTTCTAGAGCTTTTTGGAATTTGTGGGAAGAATTTTGAAGAGTTTGGAGAAGTAAACTGGAAAAGGTTCAGATTGTTGTAAGTGGAGTTTCATGGGCATCTCCAGTGGGAGCTCACAAGACCTGGGCAGAACTGTGATAGGACTGTGGAGAGTAAAGACCAAACTCATGAGGTTTCAGAGGGGGACTCTATTGGAAATTGGAACAGAGGCCACTTGCGTTATGTTTTGGCTAAGAAGTTGCCTACATTTTGACCATGTCCTGAGACATTCTGTGAGGCTGAATTTCAGAAGAAATTTCCAGGCAGCATAGCATTCAGGTGGTGACATGGGTACTGTTGGCTGCTTTTTGCCAAGTTGATTGAGATCATCAAGAACAGAAAGCAAAGCAGAAAATTTTGAAAAACTTGCTGTTTCATCAGAAAACTGTGAGTCAAACTGGAACTAAGGAAGGTGTGTTGTTAAAGACATGATAGCCACTACTTTAAAGAAACAATAAGAGGGGTGGGGATGTGGCTCAAGCGGTAGCGTGCTTGCCTGGCATGCGTGGGGCGCTGGGTTTGATTCTGGACACAATATCTTTATTGTGTCGGATTTCAGTACTTTGTGTGATTCTCAGGATCTTTAAATTTACTCAGTACCTCTAAATAATATGCATAGACCACTATTTCTTGATTTATCCCTTTAAAAAATTATCCTGACTTCTTGCCACAGTGAGGAAGGATTCGGCATCTCTCCTCTCCCATCTCCCACGCAATCTGATCATTCTTTTATCTTTATCACTTTCTCTTGTGACTCTGAATAATATATATTTCTTTCTTTTTTGTCAATGGCTAAAGAGAAGACACTAGGCTCAAAGCTTCCTAGTCATATTGTTTTTCCCTTCCTACTTCCCAGGTCTGTCACAGGGACTGGACAGCTTTCCCACTGTCTAGGGTGATGTTTGTATTCTATTCTGAAATGGTAGCATTATGGGCTGCAGCAATATGTTGATTGTAAAAACTGAAATTCAAAAAAATGACTATGTTACTCAGGCCATGTAAACATTGTTCACTGTGGATCCAAGCAATGCTTTTTTTTTTTTTTTTTTTGTATTTTCTCTGGCGTTTGTAGTTGCTTCTTTTTTATGACACAATGGGCTTCATTGCATCTTTAAAATTTGTCGACTCTCAAAAAAAAAAAGCTATCAAATACATGAAATCCTTTTTCTGAAATACTTCCTTCTTGCTGTGAAACAGGGCTCACTGTCCCACAAACCACGGCCAATACCAGGACATTGCCTTTTCTGCAAAAAGAAAAAGCTTTTTGTACGGTGAACTGTCAAGGTGGCTGGGAGCTACAAAGCACAAACCTATTTCCCCCACCAGTGCGTACTTGGGGGATTTATAGGAAGGGAGAGGGGAGAAGTTGCTTATGGTTGGATGATGAGAAGTGGGAGTTTGGGGGTTCTTTGGAGCAGCTGTAGAGAGTGATTACACGTCTTCACAGGTCATGGTTTTCTAGAGGGGGCATTATCTGATTGGGGTATTTTGAGTTGGTGACAACAAAAGGTCACTGACCAGGTGAACAGACTTTTTATGCACATCTCTGTTTTTTGAAAAGCTGGTTCCAAACCATCGAGGTGGGTTCTGGCAGTTTCTTCTGAAAGGCATCTTCAGCAGTGGGTTATTTAAGGAATTTTGTCCGAAGGTGTTGATTTCGCTCCTGAACACTTGGCCCCCAGACTGTTTCTGGGATTGCCGAGCAGCCCCACCATGGGCTGTCCCTTTGTTACTCTCCCAGGTTCAGCCACTGTGTCTCAGATCCTTAAAGTTTATGGCGCTGAAGAGGAAGTATAGGCACAAACTTGGTCTGAAAATATCTTGATCTTCCCTCTACATTTGATTTCTAATTGGGCAGAGCATAGAATTTTCAAAGGTTGGGATCAGAATGTTCTTGTTCCAAGTGTCAGAAAGCTTGGTTTAAGAAAAGGAGAGGCCGGGGGTTTCCTGGCTGAAATATTCAAAGGGCCCAAATTGGATTGACTTCAGGTATAGTTTGATCCAGAGGTTTGAAAGTTCATCTAAGCCCATTAAGCTTGGGTTCATAAGGTGTAATTCATATGCCTAATGTGTAGTCAATTTTGTAAATGCTTCTTGGATTTTGGAATAAAAGGTATACTCTCTTATCATAACAAAGAAGTCATTTTTCTGCTTCTAGAATATTCATTTTTTGTTAAATTTCACAACCGAGCTGTGTTCACGTTTCTTACCTTGTGTCTGGTGCATTCTTGCCCTTGGTCTGCTCCGTTCTTCTATATGCCGACTGTTGGGATGGAACCTTTGTAACTGCAGAACACTGCCTGAGCTACATAGGGTCCATCATCTTCATATGCCTCTTTCTAGAAGCATCTAGAGACTAGGTGCTCAAAAAATATTTGTTAAAAGGATAAATGAATAACATGGGGAAACATCTAATTGAAGTAATTCCATTCTTTTCGGCCTCACATCTATCTCATTATTTCTGCAATTTTCCATTTGCTTTATGGCTTTATTTCCGTTAGCTAGTGAAGATCAGTACCAATTTTCAGTGGGAACCTTCCAGAGGCAGGAATATATCACAGACCATATTTTCTTTGCCTGCTTTTTCATCCACCCAAATTCTGACTGTTCATTTCCTAAGAGTACCCTGAATCTGGGGACGAATTGCTTCCCATTCATGATTCAATGAAAGGGACTCACAGGGAGTGTCAGTTTTGTCAGACTCCCAGGAAGTCCTGCAGACAATCCACCCAGGAGGGCACAGCCAGGCTGGCACAAGGCCTCTCCCCCTTGACCACTCAGGGGGTGGCCAAGTCAGAGGGTGGCCGCTTCTCTTAGAAACATCACAAAAGTTTTGGCCTTGATGGAAATTCGTCTGGCTTGATTTATGGAGAAAATCTAGCTTTGTCCAGATTTTCTCTTGTCTCCCAAATTATTAATTTTTGTTCAGTCTTACATCAGCTCCTCTGTTCTTTTTAAGGACACAGTCCCCTCAACCTCTCCCCAACCCCAGTGACTTAAGGCATCATTTGAATCTGTCATGTGGTACAGAAACCAGGGAGGTTTGGCCTCACTGTTCATCCTGGCAAAAGGAGTCAAATTTTTCCCAGTAGGATGAATGTTCTGCATTTAATGAAAGCAAGATTGTAAAAATTGGCTTCTCTTCTACAGCATCGAGGTCTCGTAAAATTACACATGGCTTGGGAACCACTTAGATGATGAACAGGGGTGAGTTATTTTGTCCAAAGAAATCTTCTTCAGTGAATCCAGCGGAGGTCCAGCCTCAACACAGTCACAGAAATCTCCCTCAAGAGGGACTAGAGGTGGGAATTTCCTTCAGCCGGTGTTTGTAGGTTCGGCGTGGCCAAAAACGCCCAGGCAGAGGGACTTAATCACGAAGGTTTGATCAGGTACTGACAACTTTTAAACCATCCTATTTCTTACTTCCCCTGGCCCACCACAGCTGGCCTCGTGGTGTTTTGGAGAAGGAAGGACACTGCAGTAGAATCTTCAAGGTGGACACTCCTCCCTGACTGTGAAGTCCATGGACCAGCCCGCTGGACACCCCTGATGCCTTCTGAGCTGCTGCTTCTGCATCTGAGCAAAAGTCTACATTATAAGTGACATAAAAAGTTAGGGTAGGCTAGAAAAGAAAATCATATTTTAAAAAAATTCTACTTTTAGGAATTTACTTGACTCATACACTTAAAGCCAAGCTATAAAAAGATATTTAGCTAGTCCTTTTTATTTTAATTGAAAAAAAAAACCCACCCTGAAACCTTACATGCAAATCAATAAGGGGCTGTTGAAATATGTGGTAGAATGAAGATTTATGTACTACAACAGAATTGAATTTATGCAGCTGCTAGAGATAACAAGATTGGTCTATGTGTACTAAAAACAGGAAGTGCTTCAAGACAGCTTATGTGAAAATAAGCCAGATGAGCCCCGATAGGTGGTGATTGTGTGATTCTATGAAAAATTTTGAAATATGCCTGTGTGTGTGTGTGTGTGTGTGTGTGTGTGTGTGCGCAATGCATATTTTGGTATCTGAGCAAAGATGTTTTCTGAAAGAATGGTAAGAAACTGTTAAGAAGCAAGGTAAAGCTGGGTACAGTGGCACCTACTTGTAATCCCAGCAACTCGGGAGGCTGAGGCAGGAGGATTGCAAGTTCAAAGCCAGCCTCAGCAACTTAGCAAGACCCTCAACAACTGAGCAATAAAAAAATCAAAAGGGGGCTGGGGATGTGGCTCAAGCGGTAGCGCACTCGCCTGGCATGCACGGGGCGCTGGGTTTGATCCTCAGCACCACATAAAAATAAAATAAAGATGTTGTGCCCACCGAAAACTAAAAAATAAATATTAAAAAATTCTCTCTCTCTCTCTCTCTCTCAAAATAAATAAATAAAATAAAATAAAATAAAAATGGCTGGGGATGTGGTTCAGCGGCCAAACACCCCTGGATTCAATCCATGGTACCAATCACCATCATCATCATCATCAAGGTGAGGGGTCAGGTGAAGATGAGGAAGTAGAATACTACTTTTTATTTTACAGCTTTATGTACTGTTTGAATTTTTCATTGTGCATGAAAAATTTGTGAATTAATTTTTAAAATGCTATTAAACTTATCTAGGTGATAGGAGTGTAAGATGTTAGTATGTTCTTTACCATTTCATGCACACAAGAAACATAAACACATGTTATTTTTAAAAGTCACAATTATGAGACTATTATTTTTTTAAAGAGAGAGAGAATATTTTAATTTTTTTTTTTTTTTTTTTTTTTAGTTTTCGGTGGACACAACATCTTTGTATGTGGTGCTGAGGATCGAACCCGGGCCGCACGCATGCCAGGCGAGCTCACTACCGCTTGAGCCACATCCCCAGCCCAAGAGACTATTATCTTAGCAGCAACAACTAAGGGGGTCAAATTGCAAGGCTAAACTGTTTATTAAAATAACTTATTATAAATTCCAGGCTCTTCTAATCTAACAGAAATGATGCTCATGAAAAAAAACTTTTGATCTACCTGTGAAATAGGCTGGCTCTAGAATCTGGTTAGGTTTGAGTGCAGAGAGTTGTTTCAAAATGTGCTAAACTATAATTAGGGCTTTAAAAATACAAATATACAAGGATTTCAGTAAAAACATATAAATTAATGTGAGGAAACTATAGACAAAATGCATTTCCCACTGCTTTTCTTTGGTTGCATTTTTCATATACTTTTTCTATATTTAAACTAGATTTACTCAATGATATCATGTTGCCACATTTTTAAAGAAGAAATACCACTGAGTGTAATATTTTAAGATGCCAAATGATAAATATATGCTGGATGGCCTCCTTTCATGAAGTAGATCTTGAAGTCATTCTGCATTTCCTTCCCCCTCTCTGAGAGTTTCAATTCTGTGGTTAAAATGACTAGAAGGAAGCTCTGGGCATCCCGTTAATACACAGTGACATCTTGTTCTCCCGTAACCTCATGCAGAGCTGCAAATAACACACAACGCACATACCCTACAGAGACTTGCTGACTGACTGATGGATGACAAAGTAGGAGAGAAGCCGACTCTGGTTTATATCACTTCGATAAAATGAATGACCCCCTCAAAAGTGGTTCTAGGCCACATTTCGCAGGGCCTGGGTAGTAGTTCTCGATGAGCAATCAGTTCTCCCCAGATTAAAAATAGTCCTTTTCTGTTTCCTTGAATTTCAAAGATAAGTTGCTACACTTGTTTGGGAAGAGATAAGCCAGTTAGATTTGCATGCATGATTTATGAAGATCTTTCATGCCCAATGACAGGAGAAAGGACCCAGGGAGAGTTTTAGAGAGGGACGCAGGACTTCCACAGAGCCAAGTGTTCTGTATATTTTCTAAGAGTTTTAGGACATTTAAAAGCATTTTCTTTCCAGCAAAGGAGGCCTCAGGTCTTGCCATATTTATTCAGACTGACTGATGTGAGGAGACACATTTGAGACACAACTTCCTGGGAGAATTTTTTTTTTTCTTTTAGTACTGGGGATTGAACTCCTGATCACTTTACCATTGAACCACATCCCCAGCCCTTTTTATTTTTGATTTTGAGATAGGGTTTCATTAAGTTGCATAAGGCCTTGCTAATTTGCTGAGATTGGCTTTGAACTTGTGATCTTCCTGCCTCAGCCTCCAGAGTTTCTGGGATTTCAGGCATATATCGCTTCCAGGGAGAATGTTTTTAAATATATCCAAATATTTGGTGAGGGAAAATACATTTTCAGAGTCTGTGACCTTGAATTTGACCTTGAATTCACTAATGGGCATGTCATGAATTCACTAATGGGAACCTTTAGTGAAATGTTTTTTCTCTCCATGGCATCAGAGTGGCCACTTATTACGTGGTATGAATGTTCTAGAAAATGTGTTCCTCTCTCTGGGTTCTTAGGAGTCTCCTTGGAGTCTCCTGAATGCCATCCCTCCTCGCAGTGCTACTCCAGTTTTAGCTCCAGCTCAGATGTGATTGAGGTTCTGTCCACCCCCCGTTTGGGTTAATATTACTACTTCATGTTGTTTCTGTTTGAGCCAGTTCTTGTCCCACTCCTGTTTCCATCTGCCACAAGATGTTGTGAATCTGTATCCAAAGTAGAGAATTTGTTTGGCCCAAATGTGCTTGTTTGAAAGCCCTGACTGTTGGTATGTCTATCGTCTTCTGACTTGGGAGACTCCGCCTGAGTACCTCCCATGACCTTTTGTCCGCGTGTGTCCTTGTGTGTAAACAGTCTTGCCGCAGCAAACCCCAGCTCTGCATGACCTTGGCAGCCGGGCAGCGGGAATGGTTTCCAGAGGGAGATCTCGTTCTGAGTTCATCTGACTCCATGTCTCCTGGCCCCAGAAGGGTTGTTGTCAGCTCCAAAATGGCCATTTCTCCTCCGTGTGATCCTTCTTCTAGACAAGCATCTTCAAAAGAACACACTGAAAGATCCTATGTTTTCATTTTCCAGTTATCTTTCAGTCTTCACATTCACCAAGCTATAGATTCAATGTTCCCTCTTTGGGAGCACGTGTCCATACGCAGCCTCCCTACGTAGCCCCCTTTTGGAGCAAAACTAGTTCCACCTTCTCATTCAACTGGCTTTTGACCTATATCTTTATATTTGTCTCAAATACCCCCAATATCCCCCTTCTGAATCTATAGAAAGGGAACAAGTGTTGGTATCCATATCTGAGTAGCTCTTTGCAGAGAGAAAATGTCCCCTGAGATCCACCTTCTGCCTGCCTGGCCCCCAGCACCCACAGATTGAGTCTGAGAGTAGGGGAGAAGAGCTGGGACTTGGGTTCAGGGCCAGACGTCGAGGATGTCACCCTCTGCTTCAGCAGGACACATCCTACATGAGGCATCCCCGGAGCAAACCTGGGCTAGGAAAAGAAGTTGTGGATGAATGAAGCCATGTAATGCTTTCCCATGGACAGGTTAGCTTCCCCAGGGCGGGAGGCCATCTGCTCTCAAGTCACTTTGAGACCAGGAATTGCAGGCCTGGTCTTGAACTCAAACACCACAGCCTCCCTGTCCCTGGCCTGACGCCTCAGTCTTCAGGGTTAGAGCAGGCATACAGGTGGGACCTCGGCACAGTCCTCGGCCTTGCTAGCTGTCCTAGGAGCATCAGGGCTGTCCCGGGTCCTCCAGGACTGCAAGGTCATCCCTAGTAAATTCTCATGGGACTAGGGACCTCAAGGGGACAAAGCAGGAGATATGCCAGCGGCAAAGGTAGGAGAGTTTGGTAAAAGGAATGCCAGCCCACAGACTTGAGCCAACTCTGCAGCTTTCACGAAGAAGGAAGGAACTGTGGAAGGGTGGTCAGAGAACAGAAAAGGGCGACTGAGTTTTCATGAGCCAAGACATGAATTTGTCAGCAAGCCCTTGGGGACAGGAGTAGGAAAGCCCTGCCCGAGGTGAGAACATTGGGAAATGGTGTTTCTTTGCAGAAGTTACCGACTCCTGTCATATTGGTGGTGCTCTTGCCCTCCGTCTCCTTTTAGTCTTCTTGCTTTTAACATTTAGACGGCATCACTGCATTGTCTAACTGCATTGCTCCAGCTGCTCCTCCTCCAACCACAAAGCAAGACTTGGGATTTACTTTTCTGTATGTTTTCCCATTAGAATCCTCCAGATTTTCATACTTAGAGCCATGCCACAGATCATCAGGTGTGCCGCAGTCTGGCTGCAGCAAAATAACCGGGGGCTGACGAACAACTTGTGTACATTGATACAGCAGGAGTGGGAGCCATTTATTGTAGGACTGGAGGGGTATTTATACATTCCACACAGCTTATCTTAATTAACATAAACTAGATACAGCAGTCAACCAATAAGGAATCTCCACACTTAATGGCTTGCTGGTGTTACTTCACAAACCACTCCCTCTGGCATTTTGCCAGGCGCCATCCAGACTTGTTTACAGACCTTAACATTAACCACTCCCTCTGGCAAAATGCCAGGCGCCATCCAGACATGTTTACAGACTCTAACACAGGTGCATGGAATTCTTTGTTCCACAGATTGACACATATACTGAGCCACCCAAGGCCAAGTCAGAAGCAGGTACCATTTAAGTGGCACAAGGAAAAAAATTACAGAATAATCAGGTTAAGTTTAGTTTGCTAGCGTTATCATATATCATGTGCTGAATTTCTAATTTCATAATCAATCAATATGTTGTTAATAATTTTTCTAGGTATTATTGCTTCTTAGCAATAAGGTGAGTTATTGTTCATTCTGAGTCTTTAATTTCGCTGTTCACCAGTATAAAATTCTTTACAAGAATACCAGCAGCCTAAAGCAGTTGGATTGCAGTAGATATCTGCATCCCTTCTCCCACACCACCTTGTCACCAGAACATATATCTATTTTATTTTATTTTTTGAACTATTTTTTAGTTGTCAATGGACCTATATTTAATTTATTTATATGTGGTGTCTCACACATACTAGGCAAGTGCTCTACCACTGAGCCCCAACCCCAGCCCCAGGAGGTATGTTTAAGTGAAAGCAAGTCTCAGGCCAGATTCTGGCACATATGCTCAAATATTTTTTGGCAGGTTAGCACAAAAAATGCTATGTGACCCCTGACCCCCCATTCCCTTGTCTTTTCAGGTACTCTGACAAGCACCTGGCCAGAGATATTTGATGTGGTCAACCACATTTTAACACAGGATAGTTCACAGAAATGGCCTAGGCTGCCATGGCCATTAGGTGGGGACTGCAGGACAGAACTCCTTCACATAGTATGACTCTGAAGGTGTTCGGTTGCTGGGTTTGTCAAATTAAGGGAGGAAGTGACCGTGGAAGTCTTTTCGACAGACCCCCTGCCTTACCCACTCATTTCTCCACCCAGGACAGGAACAAACCCTCTGGGGCAGACAGAAATAGGACTATTTGAAGTCTTTGTCTTAATTTCATTCTGGAGCCCAAATTCTTAATTAGGGTCCTTTATCTGTTACCCAACAAATGCCAACTTAGCACAATACTAAGGTGACAGTCAAGCATGAGGTAGTTCTTTTCTGTGTGGCCTGTATTCTAAGTCCTCCTTCCTTTAATTCTCAGCATCTGCCCCGAAGCCAACCTTGAATAAAAATGCAACCTCAGCTCTATCGCACCTGTGCATGCTGCAGCCCCCCCACCCCCTGCTCTGTTGAGACAGCCTCCACGGAACAGCCCTGAAGAGAAGCTCAAGAGCTGCGGCTGCTGGAGTCCAGATTCAAGTGATGGACTTCACAGAGACCCAGAGGCGCTACTTGGATTCAGAGTAGATGTTGTGATGTGTCACCTTGAGAGTGACGGACTTGCTTTCTGAGTTGCTGGGAGTTCTGCTGAAGACGGGCCCTACTTGTCGGGCCCCTAGGAACGAACCAGGCTGGCAGCAGCAGCTTCATCTGAGGTTGCACCTCCAGGTTGCAAATCCTGAGGGGCAGTTTGCATGTAAAGACTGATCAGTGCTGGGATAGAAAGGTCTAGCCCCCTTTGCCATGGGGCCCCTGAAGTTCCCCCTCCAGAACTCTGCCTCCCCCACGGCTCAATCCTGTGTCCTTCCCTGTGCTCACGGGTGTTGATCTCAAGAGTGCCCCCCAAGCACTTCCTACACCCTCATCCCCATCTCAGAGTGTGTCTAACACATTTTTCTGGAAACATTTACCCTAAAATTATAGGCTTGCAGGGATACTCATGAGTCTTTGCAGCATGTATAATATACCCACACTGGAAAAGTCACTCTGTGTCCCCAAAGGATGGTTCCTGAGGTATAGCTCCAAAAGTGCCTGGGCCTCCGTCCCCCACCCCATTGGCTGACCCTCCTGGTGATAGCTGCATTCCTTTTCAGAACCTTTGCATCTAGGTTTCAATAATCTATTCAATAGTTCAAAAGATGATCTTTAAGGACCACTTCTTATGTTTAGGTTTTATTTAAATTGAAACAAGTTTTCCTGGTTGAAAGAAGCAAATAATTCTGCTGATTTGACAGAAACGATTGGTCAAGTACCAGCATCGATTGTCACCATGAATAGCAGGACAGCAGGATTTCAGTGAGGACATGGCCAACAGCTGGACCCAGACTGCCTAGGCCCCCTTGCAGCCTGTGGGTCCTGTGCCCATGTGCTGGCCAGTGGCATGTGCTCCCTTCTGGGACGCATTCCTGCCAGGCGAGCACATGGGCTCTGCTGACCCTTCCCCCAACTGGACTGACAAGAACCAGAAGGGCTGTCTGGATTCCAGAAATGGAAGCCCCATTTTGAGGATCATAAAAGGTGACTTTCCAACTCGGATCACTTCTTTCTGAACATAGCAAACAAAAGAAACCTGTGCGGGACTCACTGAGGCCTCTGTATTTTGATGTCTTTTTGTTAAAGCAGCTGAGTCTGCACAGTCATCCCTCTGAATACACTGGGTCCAGATCCATGGATTCAAACAACCCACGGATAAAAAGTATCCAGAAAATTATGTCTGTATGGGATGGGTTAAGTGTCTCCATAGCTTTTACCTTGTGTCAGGTACTGAAAGTAATCTAGAGATGATTTAAAGTGTATGTGCATATTTCACCATTGTGAAATCCATGGATTTTGGTATTCTCTGGGGATCCCAGAACTAATCCCTGGTAGACACCAGGGGCCCTTCTCTTTCCTTCCATATAGCTTTTTGGGGGAGGGGCGGAGACAGTTCTTTCCATCTCATTTTCCCCAGAAGCAGCCTCCATATGTTTAAATAAAATAGTCTCATCTGATATTTCACACTTAGACATTATCCATTGATTTTCCGATTCAGAAGAAAATTATGCCCCTCTCTCCTCTCAGCCTCGCCACACCCATACACACTTACCACCACCTCTCCATCCTCTAAGAATACCAATTGGAAAGACAGACATTTTGTATCTACGTGACACTGGCCATACAACTGGCCCCGAAGGCAGACCTGCTCAGAGTGTGATGGACACTTCTCCTTTCCTGAATAACATTTAGCTTTCTCCTGCAGGTGATATTGAGCTTCTATACCTCCTTCCTTCGCTTAGCATCCCATGCACTTATGAATTCCCCCTTAAACCCTTGCCCAGCTTGCAATCTCCTTTCAACACACATGGGATGTAATCAGTTTCATCGGTTTCGAATCTTCCCAAGGCTTCTGACGGCCTCCCTCTGGATGGGTTGCTTGCTAAGCCCAATGCCTCTGTTCCACCTGCCATCTTTAACTGGACACCATGCTGGTTCTCGCTCTTTTGATTGCTAGGCAAGGCTCGCTCCCTTCCACAACTGCAGGGGCTACTGTGGCTATGTGACAACAGGTTTCCTGTCTCTAAACTGGGAGGGATACACCTGTGAAGTCTCCATGGAAACTTTCTCCTGAGACTTCTGGCAACCTTCTGTACAGTGAAGAGATTGGCCTCTACCAACCTGGGTGAATGTATTCCTTCTTAGACGTCAGACTTAAAACTCCTTCCGTTACACAAAAAAATGGACACCAATTAACAGCCTTTTCAAGAACAGGGATTCAAAGTATTAGTGTTTAATTGCCTCAATTTCAGTGCTCTTCAGGCTACACCATTGCACGTGGATACTGGCCAAACTTCAATCTGACAGAACCCCAAATATTTGGGGTATGGTACTAATGCATAATCTTTGGGTCTTTGTCCAAGTACAGGTTTAGGTATAACTCGTAGTGAGAATGCCTGGAATCTAAACAGCCACGTTTAGAGTTTAAACAGAGCCCCTTCCTTCATGTCAGCTAACTGCCAACCCAGCCAGAGCAGCCTCCCCCAGCTCTCAGGAAGCCCTGCGCAGACAACTTCCCTTGGCATGTTTTATTCCAAGATTCAACTGTGTAGAGTCTGGGAGAAGTTCAAGGGGGGAAGCTGGTCAACAATGACCAGGCTCGTTGTCTGTTCCATGATCTTCCCTAAATCCTAGTGTGATTTGGAGTGCATGGTCTGATGAGAGCTTCTCAGCTGAGAGTAGCCAAGGACCAGGGAGTGGAGGTGATCCTTTTCCGCTTGGGCTGCAGAGAAGCTAAACCATGAACACACACCCCCAACAGCAATACCCAACCCCAGACTGGATCCCTCCAACCTGGCTACTGATATTTTAAATTTGGATGGAAGCCAGTTATTCTGAGTTGAGTTCCAATCAGTGATGGAGGTATTTCTCCATGGGAGTGTCACGGGGAGTTGACTTTTGTTTGCAGTCATTACTGTGGTGCTTCTGAACGTTTTCTACAGTCCCTCTGCAGGGTGCTGGCTGCCACACCCACCTGCGACTGGTGACAAAGCAAGGTAGGGTATACTAAACAGCCACTGGGAAGAGAAGTGGGCAGGGTAGAGAGGCGGGGCTTTGGCCACCCCTCAAACAAGGGGTGGAATGTCTCCCCATGCCAAGGATGGGTGGGCAGTCTGCACAGGGGAATGCATGAATGTGGGTCACAGAGGTGAGACCAGCCTGGCACGAACTCTCTGAACACATTCAGAGAGGGATGAGTTGACCTAGTGTCAGGATCTGGGGCAGGAGTGATGAGAGGTCACTGCCAGGGGTGAATGGATTCTAAATAGTACTCAACTTAAATGGCCACTTCAGGGATTTGGACATCTTGAAGGCATTGGGAAACCGCAGAAGGTTCTGTTGTTGTTTAGGGGTGTGGGCTTGGTTAGGGAGGGAAGGAAATGTGATATATACAAAATGCTGGTGTGGGATGATTCATCTGGTCCTGGAGGGTGATGGATCTGAGTGGAGAGAGAGCGTGGTGATTCTGGGGGCTGCAGTGGGCTCAGGGCGAGGACATGAGCGCCATGCTGTACCCTGCATCCCGGCCATGTGACCTATGCCAGCCCCGTTCATCTTCTCCGTGCCCCATGAAGGAGGTGTCTGTCTTCATCTTAACCAGCAAACTAGGACCCTGTGAAGTCCAAGGTCACACAACAGGTCAGCGACAGGGAGAGATTTCTTCTTTCCCCCTGGCTCCAAATACCCAGGTTCCTCCACTGTGACCCCTCAGCCTTCGCTTTTCCAAATGGCTCATCAGAACAGAGTCAGAGGAGGAAGAGGGGACCCTACCCAAGTCTGAGTCATCTTGGTGGCCCCAGAGTCCTTTCCATCACAAACGCAGGAGACCCTCTGTATCCCGTCACTTCCCACTTGGGATTGGAGGAGGAGAAAGCATTCCATGTTGGGAGAGTCCCCCCGAGTGCTGACTCTCGTGAGGGTGGCGATAGGAAGAGTGAGCAGGGAAACATGTTTCAGATTTGTGGGAAATTGCAAAGGACAAGACAGAAATCAGAAAGGCGCAATTGAATTACGTTGTGTCGTGGCCCCTGGGATAACAGCTGTTTTCCAGGTCTACAGTGGTTCTCATTAGGAAATTAAAAACTCGAAGCTCCCCATCCGCAGCCACGTGGTGACAGGAAGCCCTGTGTTTGGACAGGTGGGGAGCCAGCAGCCCCACGAAGTGGGTGGCTGGAAGCTCCCAGCTCGGAACCCAGGTGGGGTATCCAGGAAAAGCAAATCCAGGAAGAGGGATGTGGCTCCCTGCTTCAGCTCCCCTGTGCCAGGGGGAGTGGCGATGGCCCTCCGTGCCTGTGCACTGGGTCACCTCAGGGCCGGAGTCAGCTAACAGCATGGGCTGTCTCCACTCTAAGTGATGCACAGAGGTGGGGTCCTGGTACCGGCTCAGCTCCCCTTTCTGGGCAAATCCAGAAAGATCACCTGCAACGTGACACCTGTGGACACAGCTAAAAACAGCTCACACTAACCAATATGCTTTTCTGAGAAGGAAGGTCACATATTTCATAAAAGGGATCCATTTAAAAGCCCGGGGAGGGGAGACTCAGGAGGGCAGGGCCACAGGAGGGAGCCACTGTGTTGTCATTGTTCTAGAGTGAGTTCCTGGGAGTTGACAAAATCAATACAAACAAACAAATCTACATAGAAACTCAGGAGGGGGACCTACCAACAAGGAGAGTTGGGTCAAGAACAAAAGATTATAATTACTCTATGAGCAATGGTAGAAAAAAATCACTTAAAAATTGATTAAGAAATCACTTAAGAAATTGATCTCCTCGCCAGGAGCCAGGATAATTCCATGCACCTTTTTTGTTTATCTTTCCTTTCTCTTCCCCCTTTCTCCTCCTTCTCTGTTCTTTTTCAGTTCATTTCATTTTCTTCCTTGTCTTCTTCTTGGGCTTGATGATCTCCAAGGTGCCTCTGGGTCTCACATCCTGCTTGGGTGCCCGTGGGCACAGGGACTGGGGCTGGCAGTCAGGAGCTTGGCGGTTGCCAAGACCTCCAGCTCAGATGCTCCAGTTCAAGGTGACCCGAGGGTCATGCCGGTACTTCCTATGCTTTATCTTGTGTTTCCATTTGAAGGTTTTAAAAAAACCCTAATTTCCACGTTTCCCTACCTGGAACGTTCAAAACAGAACTAGAGGCGTTGAAAAACCAGAGGGGAGCAGAAAGCCAAAAGGAGGAAGGTAAATAGGAATTTATGGACGTCTGAGAAAAATCCGGTAATCACCATTAACAGAAAACACTGTCTTCAAATGGCCCATGAACTTTTCTCAAAACCAAGTTCATGGGATTCCAATGTGCTCCGGGTAAGATCCTATGACTGAAGAAAAAAAAAATTAACTCGACCAAAATGTGTTGTGGACCATCTATGTGCCCAGAAATATACCAGGCCATGGAGACAGAGAAAGGAACAAGCCTGACGTCCTTGTTCTCAAGGAGCTGACGTGGAGGAAGTGAGAATCAACTGCAGGTTGGTAACTATTCTGCAGGTCTTCAACTTGCCAGGAGTGGGTGGCTTAGGCTTTGTGCGCTGGGCGGGTGAAGGTTCAGCTACTCTGTTGCTCTCCTTCAGTGCAGGATTCAGCAAATCTTCAACACCTTGCCATGAACCAGGCTCTGTGTCTGATGACAGGGCCCAACTGTGGGTCACGGTGCCATCCGAGCATGTTCAAGGCAGGTGAGGCTGAGCCTTGAGGAGAGCCCAGCTGGGTGGACCAGTGCATGTCAACTTGTGATATGTTCGACTCACACTGGGTTTATTGGGACATAACCTCGCCAACTCAAGGAGCATCAGCACAGCATCAGCGTAGCACAAAGCCAGGCGGAGACAGGTGTCTGGAGGGAAGGCTCACTATCTGAGGTGACCGTCGAGGGGACACGGAGACCCTGGATGTGGTGGTCAGAGAAGTTTCTCTGCTGGGAGCTGTTTAATTTTGACCCTTAAGAAGCAGACATGCACACACCTCTCAGAGGAGCTCCCTTGGCAGAGGGACGGAGCAACAGCCACCGATGCCTGACGCAGGAGCGTGCCTGGTCCCTTTAAGGACAGACTCCAAGCTCACGTGGCTGAAGGCAGAAGCCACTCTGGTTTTCAAGGCCCAGTGCAAAATGCAAATGAAGTGAGCACGTAGGGCCCCCTCATTCAAAAATGATTAATAACTTCCAATAACCACAGCAGAGCGTGTGTGGCACCATCCAAGTTCAGGGCCCTGGACAACTGGCCAGTTCTAAGGGGCAGCCAGGTGAGTGACAAGGTCTGAGAGGTACAGGGCAGGTTGGATGGACTGGGAGATGTTGTAGGGGCCTTAGGTTTGACTCCAATTGCAGTAGGAAGCCATTGGCATGTTCTGGGTAGGGGGTGCCCAGGCCTGATGTGCTTCTAGAAGGATCCCTGACTCCTGTGTGGGGGTGCTCCTGGGCAGATCATAGTGGGGCAGAAAGGCTCCGGAGGAGGCTGGGGTGTGGCTGGAGAACAGCAACAATGACACTAAAAAAGGAAGGCCACCCAGTGTGCCTTAAAGGACAACCCTGTCCTCGCTGCTCTCCATGTCTAGAGTGGTCCCTGGGTAAATGGACCTGCTCCTGTGGCTGGTGTAGAAGTGGATAATGTGTTTAGAGATGGCAGATGGGTGGCAGATGGTGAAACCAGGGCCCAGAGTGCCCTTTACCTGCTTAGGTGGCTCTCACCTCCACTGACTGACGGCAGGTGGGGACAGTATGTGCAAGAGAAGTGCTCGCTGCAGAGAAATTCCATCCCACAGAACCCCAACCTGGAATTCTACTGTGCTTTCATTAAAGGAAAAGGAAATTCCTGAGGGTTTAAAGAATGTCTGTCCTGTCTCCTACAGGTGTCCCCAGGGGGGAAGATTCGGAATTCCAGCTGAGCCAGGGAGGAGGGCCAGGTTTTGAGGCATGATTCAGTAGGTGGCCCACCCAGTGGAACTTCATTGGGCACAACTCCACATCCTTCCTCAGCCCCGGAGGGGCACCAGAAGAGTCCTTCTGCCTCAAAAAGGCTGTAAAGGTAATTTAAAAGCAGAAGAAGGGGCTGGGGTGGTGGCTCAGTGGTAGAGCACTAGCCTAGCACGTGCAAGGCATAGGTTCAATCCTCAACATCGCATAAAAATAAATAAAATAAAGGTACTGTGTCCAACTACAACTAAAAATATATATATGTATTTTAAAAAAAAAAAGTGGAAGGAGGACTCAGGGCGGGGCTCAGTGGCAGAACACTTTCCTGGAGTGTGTGAGGCCCTGGGCTCCATCCCCAGAACCACCCCACACCCCACACCAGGAAAGGAGGGAGAGGAAGAGGAGAAAGCAATAAATGGATAAAAAGTAATTCGGGATTTCAACACAATAGAATAATGTTCAGCAATAAAAGGAATGGCGTTGATACTACAGGCAATATGGATAAATCTCAAAATAATGATGCTAAGTGAAAGAAGTCAGATAAAAAGAGGGTGCACTGTGATTCCATTCATATAACCTCCAGAAGATGCTAACTAATCTTTAATAATAGGAAGCAGATTAATTGGGAGCTCCCTGGGGGTGAGGAGGGTGGAGGAGTGAGAGGAGGCCCTGGGCATGATGAAACTTTGTGGGAGGTGCTGGACATATTCATTCTCTTCTTGGTGCTGATGGTTCCATGGGTATACACCTGTGTCGAAATTTATCAGATTGTATCATTTCAATATATATACTTTATCATGAGAATTATATTCTGATAAAGCTGTGATCGTGGTTTTTTAGAGGAAGCAGATTAGAATCAGTGAGGGGTTCATGAATCCCAGAGGCACCCCAACATGAGCTGGTGCCTATCTCTCAGCCACGGAGCGATCACTCCCTGGATTTGTGCAGGGATGGAAGAGGTTGAGTATGTTCTAAGAATGGAGGAAATCAGGTGTGAAAATCCAACTCATATTTTGTTCCATCTTACAAAAAATCGTTAATAGTGGTGGTTTTAAAATTCGGCCACAAATCCTTTGACCCCCCCCCCTTCTCAGTAACTCCTTCCCTTTGATCTGGGTGAATTATGAGTGTTTGAGCCCATAAGTACGACGGAGGTGACTCTATATGGCATCAGAGACTACGTCAGAAAAGACCCCATGGCTTCCTCCTGGTCCTCTTGGAATGCTGGCTCCTAGAATGTTCCCTGAGGATGCTTCCCCTGGTAACCAATCAGACTTGCTGTGAAGAGCCCAAGCCACAGGGAAAGACCACAAATTTGTAGGTGTCTCGGTCACCAGGCCCAGTGAGCCCCGCTTAGTCAAGGCTCCCAGCCTACGAGCCAGATGTGTGAGTGAAGAAGCTGTTTACAAAGAGAATCCTCCCGCCCCAGCTGGGTGAGACCCCAGACAACATGGAACAGAGACGCACCGCCTCTACTGTGCCCCTTCCAAGTTCTCAGCCCACAGAATCCATGAGCGCAAGGGGTCAGTTTTATGTCACTGAGTTTGGGATAGTTAGTTTACTGCAATAGACAACCAGACTAGTAATTTGCCTTGGGTGGACTTGATAGCATAAAGAGAAATAATAGAAATAAGAAATATTCACCATGGAATATATTGACTATGGGAGCAACAATTAATCCTTGATGTCAACCCTGGTCCAGTGTTACAGAATTATCACACGGTTTCTTAAATCTGTCATTTAAATATGAGGTTCCTGGGCCACAACCAGCACCTCTTCCTATATAAAGGTTAAATAAAGTCTTCCTCACTCAAGGCTCATTAAAGGCTCCCTTCGACACAGCAGTTACATGCTCTGTAGTCTGTGAAGTCACTTGATATTACATGGCAAATGACATCTCTAAATCAACAATTAGAAGAAATCATTTTAAATCAGAGCAGCCAATAACTTCCATTTTTTTTTTTCAGAAGTCACGTTTTGGGATGTATTTCTTAAACAAGGAACTTTTGTCAAGTTGATATTTGTTCAAAAACCCAAATCATGTCCAGACCAAGTTTGGACATTTCTTTGAGGGCTCTGTGTACTATTTAATTGCTTTTGACAGGCATGATACCCTATAAACCTAAATAAAGATGTCTTTCCTCTGAAAACCCCCCTCAGCTAAAAATACACTGTCCTGAAAATAGAACGGTTGCACCATCTAAATTCAGTTCTCTGTAGCATTCTGTAAAAGTTCATGCACACACAGAACACACTCTCGTTTTCAGTGCATCTGCTGCTGCCCTGGGGCCAGGCGGGGTCGGGCTGCACCCTCCGACTTTGTTTGTGGGCTTTCTGCATGCTGGGGGTGACTCGATAGCTTGCAATTTCTGCGCAGGAGTAATAATTCTTGAGGGACGAGTTTTGAAGGGGAAACGGAGGCTTGAGAAAATATCAGGGACAGAAGTGGAAGAGGGACTATGTGTTGGCTAACGAGGGGTTTGGCAGGAGCTGAGAAAAGACAAAAAAAAAGCAGTGGGTGGCTGCGAAGTGACACCCTGAGCACCGGGTAGTCTTGTCACCAACTGTGACTGTCTTCACAGCTCCCCACGACAAAGGCTGCCTGACTCTGCCATGAACCCTTCTGCCTGAAGCGTCCCTTGCGTTGCACAAATCCATGCTGATGGCACTATGTCATACCCACCAACTCCAGATTCCTTTTGTGGGTGTACTAAGGACTGTGGCAGAGACCCACATGAAAGGCTCGGGTTAGCCTGGCGATGAATCTTCTGGAAGATGAAATGGCCCTGATGACTTCCAGGCTGCCGTTGGCAGGGGGGCTGTTCTGAACATTAACTCTTCACTGCTTTTAATTGGTGCGGCCAACTTCGCTTGTGCTGTCAGATTAAAAATAAAACAGGGAAAACCCACCCCCCAGCCACCAGGAAGCTTCTGGCCTTCATGTGGCTGGAGGTCTGCTTTGTGGGCTCCTCGGGAATGAGTCATCAGCCTGCTCCAAGCCAGAGGCTCCAGGAAATCTAAACATTTGATATTGCTTGCTTTTGTTTAATTTAGTGATGCAGAGCCAGCCAGCCAAATTTGCCACCAGAGGAGGAGGTCAACTTTGTATGAAACCAGAGGACTGTCCCCAAGACCCCAGGGGTACCTGCGGAGTCAAGCTCTTTCTGCCTCCTGACAAGAAGCATGGAGACAATTCAAGGAAAGATCATCTTGGCTGGAAGCTGCTGGAGAGGCTGCTGGGTTACAGGTCTGTATTCCTCAGATAGCAAGCGCTTATTCCAGGTCAGCGTCCCCAAAGCCCTCTCTGAGATGAGGATCGCGCATGAGGGATTTATTAAGGACGTGCTCCCCAGGGACACTGGTCAGGTCTGAATGAGGAAAGCAGGATGGTCAGGGGGAGAAAGCCAAGCACTGTGGTTTGGAAGTGACCCCCAAAGGCCTACGTATTAAAAGTCTGTGTTGACCTTTAAGGGGCAGGGCCTAGTGGAAAGGAAAGAAGGGAGGGGGAGAGAGAGAGAGAGAGAGAGAGAGAGAGAGAGAGGGAGAGAAAGCTCTGGCTGAGCAACTCTGCCCTTCCCTCTGCAGAGCCATGGCTCCTGTCTTGCCATTCAAGTCTCAGAATCAAAGTCACCTCCTTGTAGAGGTTTCCCCTGACCACCTGGGGCATACCCACCTCAATCTCTTATCGCTGGATTTGACTTTATTTTCTTCATGACATCATTTCAAATTAACCTCTCACTTGCGTGTTTGCTGGTTATTGTCTACGTCTCTACTATGGTGGTCCACAATGGGTTGGAGCTGTGGCTGCAGAACTCAAGGATGTGAACCCTGGATAATGAATGGATGGGCGAGAATCAGGCAGCAGGGGATCCACTAGAAGTTCCTGCACTGATGGGAAGTATTGCATGGTTTTCTTTGTTCACTGGGGGCTTGTTACTCTATCGAATAGTCATTCACATTCCTAGAGACCAGAGTGACATTTCTGATTATCCCAACTCAGGACAGAAGGTAGGCCATGTTCTTGTGGTAAACTCTGTTATTACCTGTATAATATTAATTTTCCAACCAATTGGGTTGTTCTTCCTTGACCACATTGGGACTTCCGTGCATAGTCTTAGACCTGAGCAAGAGTGATACGTTTTAAATAAAGGTAATTTCTGATTATTCCTCTGTTTATGTTTTCTTTTTAAATGGTGCTAGAATACCCTTAAGACAGGTTAATGACACATCATCGTTTCCTTTGAAACATTTTTAACATGTCCATGTTCTTCCAATAGGTCAATGCAGGACCGGTTGGGGACAAAGTCAGAACTGGCCTCTGGGGATCTTGAACTAATAAACAGGCTTAGGCCAGGGGCCCAGATCAGCACTAATTAGCTGTGGCCCAGACTAGACAAGCTTTGCGTTCTAGTTTGGTGTTTTAGGTAAAGGGCTCCCAAAGTCCACCTGTGGGATGTGGAAGATCCTGGAGACTCCGTGGAGGAGGAGTGTTGGGCCTTGAAGGCTGGAACAGATTCGGAGTGAAAAAATGGAATCGATTCAGCCAGGAAGAATGTCGTGGGCAGAGGCACAAACCTGGCACTCAGGGTGCAGCACGATGCCTGAGCAGCTCAGTTTGCACAACGATGGTGTGGCAGAGGGGCAGGAAATGGGTTAGAAGGGGTTGCAGGTTCTGGACACACTCCTTTCCCACCGCTCTGGGTATGATGTGGGTTACCTGTCACCTGTATGTGGCCTGTCCCCCATAAGTTCCTGTGCTGGACTCTGGATCCCTAGTGTGCTGATCTGGGGACATGGTAGGATCCTTAAGAGGTGGCCCTTAGGGAGGCAATTAGGTCACGGGGGCTCCACCCTCTTTAATGAATTAGTGCTGCCTCAAGGGCCTGAGCCAGGTCTTCTGCAACTGGGTCAGTGCTCTTGAGAGTGGCTAATTATAAAGCAAGGCCAGCCCTTTCTGCCTGTGGACAGTTCCCCCTTCTACGTGCTCTTTGACTTTTCAATCACCAGAATCACAACCAAACAAACCTCTTTACTAAAGTATCCAGCCTCGGGTATGTTGTTATAGTAACACAAAATGGTGGAAGGCATCCCCCAATCCCTAGCCAGTGTCTTCCGGGGGGCAAATCCAATAGGAAACCATTTGGTGAGAGAGTTTTGGGGAAATGAGACTTATAGGTGTCATGCCCAATGAAACAGGAAAGGAGAAAAGAGTGGGGAATGCAACAGAAGATAGAGACCCAAAAAGCATAGCATTCACTATTTCATAAACTAGATGATCCTTCAAACAATCAGAACCTTCCTGAGGTTGCAGTGGTTATTGCCTGGTGTTCTTGGTGCTTACGGATATTTTTTTCCAATTGAATGTTATGATTGGGGTGGGGGTGGGGTGTCCCTCCTTTCCTACGTAAATGTCCAGTCATCCTTTGAGTGGGTTTGACACATGGTATCGGGATGTAAAAGACAGAAAAGAAAAGTTGAAACGGGAATGACACAGAAAAAAGGTAGTTTTTCACCTTTCAAGGAAAGTAGCAGTTTTTCAACTGAGCAGAAAAAGATGTTGATCATATTTATTTATTATTACATATTAAATTTACCAATGTTAGTATTAAAAAGGACTATTTATATAAGAATGTACTACTAATAATTTTAATTTTAAACAGTATCAGAAAGAGGTTAGTTTCTGTAGGAAGAATTAATGTAAGATGAAAAATCAAATAAAAAATTATCTCTCAACCAGACACAAATTAAGATTTTATTTTTCAAATCTCATTACTTTTGCTTCAAAATCATGTACATTTACATAAAAATTACCATCTCTGTTGTATCAGCTAATGTCTTAGCAAGTCGTCTGTACCCTCAACCATGTTGAATGTCTTGACAAGTTACAAGTTAAAGTTTGTAATTTCAAATTTAATTATATAGATTTTAAAATGGAGAGGCTTGACTGACCAACTGCTAAATATTCCATCAACTCTGTGCTAGGTAGACGCAGAGACATGTGCTCTATGTGTTTGTACGGGTCTCTTTTTTCTGACTTTACTGAAGCAGAGGAAAGCTTCCTGGCAGCCAAGGTGAAAAGGAAAACACATGTTATAGGGCCTTCATCATCTGAAATAAGGAAGACTTCTAATTCGCCAGAAAGGAAATGCTTTCCTGGAATTATACCTCAAACCTGAATTGGTCACAACGATGCAGCTACAAAGGATTTTCAAGCAACATCACAGATAATATCCTCAATGGAAACAAAAATAAGCAGAAAAATATCTACGGGGGTTATTCTTAGGAAGAACTTACTCTGCCACCCTGCCTGAGGAAGGCCAAGGATAGCCAAGGAACATGACTTCTGTAAAATTTTGTTGTCTGGATAAAGAGTTTTTAAAAGTTGCAATTATAGAGTTAGGGATTTGAAGACCTAGAGACATAAAGCTCGGCACGTCTCGTAGCTCATGTTTCTGCAAACACGTGGCCTTCAGCAGGGTTAGGCAGGGGCTCCTGAGCTGCCACTTCCTCTCAAGGTCACCTTGCCAGAGAGTGAGAATCTATGTGGTCTCCTGGGTGAAAAAATCCCTGTAGCTGAGATGTTGTACGTGTGTTTGCCATTTTGACTGATTTACTTCTAAAAATGTTTTTTTTTCCTTGGAGTAAGAGCCACCAGTCTTCCCCTCAGAACAGGCTTGTAAACATCCATCCATCCATCCTTCATGCCTTCCGAAAATTCACATTAGTGTGCAGACACTATAAGACAGGTCCCTTGAGAAAACAGAAAATCAGAACAGATTTTTTACATCTTTTACCTTCACGGCGGAGTAAGCTAAACAAACAAAAAAGACAAGAAGCTTTTAGCTAACCCATGCATCTTGAATACCTTTAAATTCAACATCTAGAACTCATGCATGGCTTTTACCATGACAATAATAGGCTACTACTTTCACAAATAAAAACTCATTTTGTGACATTTACTACGGCTAATTTTAGAAAGTCCCAGGTTAAGCCAGAATGGTATCACACACCTATCGCTCCAGTTACTTGGGAGGCTGAGGCAGGAGGATCCCTTCATCCCAGGAGTTCAAGGCTAGCCTGGGCAACATAGTAAGTCCTCGTCTAAGAAAAGAAAACAAAAGTTCCAGGTGTTGGTCAAGAAATGACCTCTACATATGGACATCTTCTCACAGAACATGACCACGCCATCTTGGATTATTGGTTCTGGGTAGAGTGACTGATGCTGCGTGCCTCTGTGCGATTATTCTCTGCCTAGTCACAGACATCAAAATTGTCTGTATTTAGAGGGGGAGGGAAGTCTGGGTACATCACAGACAATACCCATATACCTTACCATTTAGGGTAATATTAACATATTCAGTGCAATTAGCCAGGTTTTTTTTTTTTCCTTTCCTGAGTCCATTCTGTCAATTTTGATTCCTTAGATTTTCTAGGAAAATAAAACTGTTGGTTATTCTCCAATAAAGAAAAATGTTCATTCTTATTTCCCCTGAGACAGGCACTTTTCTTACCTCACTCCTTTAGTGGTCCCAAAAGATGAAAAGTTAAATGATAATAGATTTCCAAGAAAAAATTTTAATCTTACCTCCTGCCTGTCTAACGTCTGCACTCTACTTAGCTGATTTTTTATAAACTGTGCGTAATATCCCTTTCTTTCTATTATTGTTGTTATTTATGTTGAGCTAAGTTCTCACTAAGTTGCCTAGGCTGGCCTCAAACTTGTGATCCTCCTGCCTCAACCTCCGGAGTCACTGGAATTACAGGTGTGCACCACCACGCCCCACTGTAGTAGATCTTTGAATAACAATCTGCAATTCCTAACCACTCTCTGCATCTGCCTGTAGATAAGACAGTGAAGTTGCAGAAATGCCGTACTGACACATGGCAAATTAGGGGCATTCTGGGCAAACATCCCATACCTTATCAACTGGGGTTGTAGGTCCACTGATGTTCTGCCAGCAATCTAAACTGAAAGATGGCGAACCTTCAGGAACCAGAAGAGGCATCAGAAAAGGGAAATTCAGGCTTCATCACAAAGTAGCCCAATGTTCATCAGCTCAAGAATGCTTGGAGTCTCACTTTCCTCTCTCACCAGGGGACCAGAGCTAAGGGCTATTGATAACTGGCCAATAAAATGAGCTGAAAGATAATCAATTCCTGTTTAAAATGTCCCTGAATATTGGGGGTCCTGAGTCTCACCAGTCATGAATGTAGAGTAAATTCAAGAGTTAATGACCCTGAAATAAAGTGAGGGTGTCCTCAAGATCATAAAATGCATTTGGTGGAGCAAGGAATTCCTGAGCCTTGGTTCAGCTGTTTTGCAGGAGCAGTTTCCTCTCAGGGCTTCCTCACATTGTGAGACAATTATTAACAGTTTAAAATGAGCAGCACGTACCCCAGCCTCAGCTCTTGATTTAATAGATGATCCTGGAACAAACCGTCTGCAATGTAAGAAAGCTGGCATCTTAATTAAAACTCTCAGGAATGGACAGAAATCACCCTACCTTTTATAAAATAGAAGGACCTGAAATAACAGACACTCACAGAGGCTGGCAGTGAATGAACACTTGGGGACACAGTGGACCCTGAGATACACCCCGTGAGAGGTTATTAGTGTTGCAGGTTCAGATCTGGGCTCTCTCCTCTACCCACCCGCATACACTGCAAATGGTTATTAGGAATCATCTGGAAAATCACACTCAGTGGAGCTGTTTACATTCAGCTGTGGTCCTGGGTCTTCAGTAAGGGCTCACTGCAATGACAGTACAAGTGTCACTCCATCAGAGAGGACTCGCAAGTGCACAAGCTGATTCAGAAGAGCATCTGCCTCTCCCTCCGTCACGCTCCACTCAGTGCCCCTGCTCCAGACGGCTCCCCGACAGACTCCCTCTAACATTCTGTATGAGGCTTATGTGAGTCAGCTTCCCGTTACTGTAACAAATCCCCCAGAAAAATCAACTTATAAAGGGAAAAGATTCAGTTCGGCTCACAGTTTTGGAGGCTGCAGTCCATGATTGGTGGCCATGTTGCTTTTGGGGGCTGTGGTGAGGCAGCTCACCATGACCAGAGCATGTGGTGGAGCAAAACCGCTCATGTCAGGACAGGAAGGACAGAGGAGGCTGCAGATTTCACAATCCCCTAGAAGGCATGGTCCCAGGGACCTGAAGACCTCCCACTAGGACCATTTCTTAACATCTCCCAATGGCACCACCCTGGGGACCAAGCCTTTAGTGCATGGGCCTTTGAGTGACATTCAGGATCCAAACTCGAGGAAGGCTCATGTGGGCTGTATAACCGGAATAACCGGGTTCCTACACAGGTTTTCTATTCTTGGATTTTTCTTACTGAGGTGATTGGTTGGTTCCTCAGTATTTATGAACCTGATATCCCAGGTCACATGATCTCAGAAGATTCCAGAATATGAACATTTAGTCAAAGACTGTATGGTTAGACCTCTAGTAGAAGCCGTGCAGATCAGAATCCCAGAGGTCAGCTTCCAATCTTAGTGACATAAAATAGGACAGCATCCTGGCTCCGCTTATTGTTCAGGGAAAATCTACATAATGAAGCAATATGTCTGTGGCGTGGTTTTTAATAATACAACCCAGTAGTTACTGTGGGAAGTAAGGAAATTGTTGGAAAAGTACTCAACCCCAAAAGCAGAAATTATTTTTACTAATATTTATTCAATAATGAATGCTTTGCATTCAGAGGAAAAAGTAAAAAATTCCACCGAGAGGTCAGTTTTGTTTGGTTTTGTGTTGGGGAGAGGAGACAGAATTCAGTTCAACAAACTATCACTTTGCTTGAAAACAGATATCTTATGGTAAAACATTTAGCTTTTTTTTTTTTTTTAATGCCAAAATGAAGGTTTTGGGTTGTTAGGGCTGCAATAACCAAGTACCACAGCCTGGGTGTCCTAAAGAGCAGACAGCTCTGGAGACTTCCCCAACCTTCACATTGTGTCTCTGGGCCTTAGTCACCTCTTCCTCCTTCTTCTTCAGAGACTGGGGATCAAACCCAAGGGAGCTTTATTCCTGAGCTACATTCCCAGCTCTATTTTTGTTTGGTTGGTTTGTTTTGAGACAGGGCCTGGCTAAGTTGCTGAGGCTGACCTCAAACTTGCTATCCTCTGGCCCCAGCCTCCCAACTCACTTGGGATTACAGGGGTGGGCTACTGTACCTGCTGATCTTCTTTTAGAGATGCCATTCATATTGGATTAGGGCCCACCTTAATGACCTCATTTAAACTTAATTACCTCTTTAAAAGTCCTATTTCCAAATACAGTCACATTTTGAGAAACTATGGGCTAGGACTTGAACATATGAGTTTTTCGGAGGACATTTTCATTCAGCCTGCAAATGGCAAGCAATTTAAAATATGTGCCCTGCTCATTCTAAGTGAAGTCATCCCTGTAATGAACTCTGAGACACCCAGATAGGCTCGTGAGCTCTGAGGAAAACCGCCTGCTGGACGTCACTGTCCACAGGCCGAGTTCCCTTCCCGCCACCCCAGCCGGTGCTTCTCATTTCAGCAAATGTCAGCACTGTATCACCCAGTGACCTTGTGGAAACCCAAGGAATCTTTTTTTTTGTACTGGGGACTGAACACAGGGGTGCTCAGCCACCAAGCCACATCCCCAGCCCTTTTTGTATTATACTAAGAGACGGAGCTTTCTGAGTTGCTTAGGACTCCCTAAGTTTCTGAGGCTGGCCTTGAAACTGTGATCTCCTGCCTCAGCCTGCCGCAATCTGGCTGGGCACAAAATAACTGAGCCGCCACACAGCCTTGTAGGTTCAAAACAGGAACTCCTTTATTCTCCACACTCCCGCTAATGCCACCCACGTGGCCTTCTCCTGGGGCACACCACACACCAACCAGAAATCCCTCCTCCGGAAATCCCTCCTCTGGCACTTCCCCAACCAAAGGGAACTCCCCAGGAATCCCCACAAGAACTCCAAAGTAGCAGGCCAAGGAGGATAGCAGGGGTCTAATATACAATTGAATATACAGCTTAACATAACCATCATCATCTCCATGGCTTGCTGGCATCACCTCTCAACAACTCTGTTCTGGCAAAAATGCCATGCATTATCCAGACTTGGCTGTGGCCCTCAACATCAGCCTCCTGAGCCGCTGGGATTACAGGCATGCACCATGGCACCCAGCACCCAAGGCATGGATGTTTTCTCTCTTCCTTTCACACTCCTGATTCCAGCCTTCAGCAAGTCCTGCCTACTGATTTTGGGTGTGGTCTCCACCCTGGAACCCCACCTGGATCCCTGCAATACCCCCATAGTTCTCCAACCCCTTCCATCTTCCCCATAGTAGCTAACGTCAGTCAGATCAAGCCACATCTTAGAAGAGAAAGCCTACCTTCGACTGCTGCTATGCCTACAGGGATGAGCATCACCTGGGGCCCAGGTAACCTGGGGACCTCCACTTTTACCTCAGCCAGGATTCAAGGCTCCGAGCTTTTCCTGACTGATATTAGGGAGCACAATGACCCAAAGCAGAAAAACCTGGGGACGTAGCTCTTTGCCAGAGTGCTTGTCTAGCAGGCCAAGGTCCTGGGCTCCATCTCTAGCACCACAGGGAATAAAACACCACCACCAACAAAAAACAAAAAAACAACATGGCAGAAGGAAATTTTAAGTAGGAGTCTTTGCCTGTGCCCCCAAAATGTCTACCCCATGGCTACCAACTTCAGTATCAGGGCTGCTAGTCCCCAGTGATGTCATCCTTTTATTGAAAAGATAAAATCAATTAGGCTTTCCATTAGGGAATTGCCCTAGTTTGGATCTGGAGTGGCCCCCACAACACCCCTGCGGCAGAGGGTCGGTCACCAGTGTGGTACTGCTGGGAGGAGGAGGACCTCTCAGGGCTGGGAGGCCCTCGGGTCATGGGGTGCACCCTGACCAAGTCAGAGGGCTTTCAGTCCCTTTCCCTCCTGCCCTTTGGCTTTCTGGCCAGGAGGTGAAGAGCTCTGCTCCACGGGGTCCCCTCCGTGGTAGGCCACAGGGCCAAACAACAGAGCAGAGTGGCCACAGACGGAAACCTCTTAATCATGATCCTCGTAAGCTGGACATCTCAGGTATTCGTTCTAGTGGCAGGCGGCTAATAACACGGGAACTGCTCATTCTTTTATTTTTCTTGTTTTCTAGATTGATGCGTCATTGTTATGATCATTTTTGTGAAGACAATAATACACAGCACATCTTGGAATGCCAGATACTTTCTCTAAGTGTGCGATTATATCTAGTTTTTAACAAGCTGACATGAGGTGCGACGGATACTATATACACATGACATTTATATGCAAAGCACTGTAGCAGGTACTGCTGGTGCCTCCACAGGTATCTATCTGATCCTTGTCACTTTGGTGCTGGCCGGCCACCACAGCTGCCAGGAGCCTCATGGTTTGGCTCAGGACACACGAGGCCACTCCTGCCCACTCACAGAGGCAGAAGAGCCGGGAATCAACCCTCCCTACCCCACATCCTTCGTGGTCACCGACTGCACTGGTGTGTAACACCCCAGCCCCCAACTCCTGAGCTTGGTCACCTTGCAGTGCGTCCTGCAGCATTTCTTAGAGTTTCGTCACAGAAACAATGTCTGGTTAACTGCAGGGGCTGTGACTTAATGATGTCCCCTAACTGGAGACCTCTCCCACCCTAACTCCTCTGTCATTTTCCCACCAGTGGTGTGTTCACCAAAACAGATGAACACAGAAAAAGGCACAAGCCAAACAGAGACAGCCCCGACTGGCAGGCTCTGTTGACCCCCCTGGTGTAAAGACTGCCACCGTGACCTCCATCTGGCCCGCCTGGGGTACTCCTGCACCAGACCCTGACGTGCCCCGCTCTTGTCTCTCCATCCTAAATAAACCTCTTGTACTCAAATCCTTACTCCAGGGTCTGCTTTGAGGGAAATAAAAAAGTAAGGCCAATATAAGTTCAGAGAAACTAGACTTCTCTTAGGTGTCAACACTTGGTCGGTCATCTTATTACCTAATAAGCGATATGGTAAACCACGATGTTATTATGTTAGCTACTAAGGCTTCCATCGAGTTGTCAAATAGTAATTCATAAAGTACTGATACTTCATCCAGAAGAGTGAAAGACATTCTAATTTATTTATTTATTTATTTATATTTTAAAAACTGTGAGGCAGATCACAAAATCCTGTATTGCAACATTGTGTCAGAATGTTCTGCCCAAAGACCTGATTTGGCTCCATCCCTTATCCTTTGCCACATCAGGTTCACCAGCTGTGTTCTCACGTTTGCTTCTATAATTAGTAAATTCAACTTCTCATCTTAAGCTGAAGAGCCATAGCCTATTTATGACATCCTTCAGTAGAAGAGAAATAAATGAATCCGTCTTGGGCTTTTTCCATTAAAAAAATTGCTAAAATACTTTTAGGCCCCCATAACTTTTGAGAACACTGCCTTGAAGTTGCTTCTTTAAAGAAATTTTTTTTTCTACTGCCAAGAAATTCCAAGCCGCCCAACTCCTTTTGCTGTTCCTTTGCAACATGGGCTCCATATTGCTGAGCACATGGAGCCTGAGCTGCAGGAATTGCCCTCCAGTGTGCACAGGGAGAGGATTTCGATTGTCGGGAACATTCCATCTTGAACATTCCATCTTGAACTTCTGCAAAAAGGGGTCGGCCTGCCAAAGATGATGTGCAATGCAAACTGGATGCTAAGGGAAATTTGGCAACTGGTTCATGCATCGTTCTTCATACATTCTTCTCAGAAGAAATTTTTCCTGCTTCTCTGGTAGAAGCAAATGTGAATTTCAGAGATAAATCATTTCCTTCAACTCTACTGATTCTTGTCTGTTATGTATTTGTATTAAAGACTCTCTCAATCATCTCTCTCTCTCTTTTTTTAAAAATTTTTTTAGATGTTGATGAACCTTTATTTTATTCATTTATTTATATGCGGTGCTGAGAATAGAACACAGTGCCTCACACATGCTAGGCAAGCACTCTACCACTGAGCCACAACCCAGCCCTATCTTTTTTTTTTTTTTTTTTTTTTTTAGTAGATTGTACCAAAGTCGCTCATCCTCTTTCTGAGAAGCCTATGTCTAAAAGACTTCCATGATAGCACTGTACTAATCTAACGTTGATTTTGTGGCACAGAAGTAGATATTTGGTGTAATCGTGAAAATTAAGAGTGAATACTTTGTGGAGAAAGTCACTGGCAGTCGGTTTAGGTCTGGTTATGTAGTTTATTCACCTACTCTGAGCTGGGAACTGCACGTTCCGAGTATTCTAACAGAAGATGGAGAAACTGACATCTGACTGTTTTGTTGGATCTTGGCCAAAGCTTTGCAGGTATTGCTCTCGTCACTCTAATACCTTCTCTTGCATTCATAGATCTTTGCATTTCCTTATCCCTTCATTAGATTTTAAACACTTTGAAGACAGGAATTTGGTCTTATTTTACCAAATTATTATCATATTTACCATTTATCTAAGTGCTTCATAGATACATAATAAATATTGCTAAGCTCAACTGAATTGGGAGCAAATGCTTTTTCTTAGGCCTGTGCGTGAGTTAGCAACAGAATGTAGGACTCCTGACTTCAGAGTTCCAGCTGCTTTATCCTCTATTTATAACTCGGAACACAATGTGTGACAAAAATGCCCTTTGTGCCTAAAGAGTTTATTATTAATAGGACCACTTGCATGCTTAATATGGCAACATGTCCAAATGCCTATTTGGATAACATTTTTTTGAAGTGTTGAATTTTATTCTGACTCAACAGATTGATTCTTTCACTGACTCCTCTCAATGTGGCCCAAAGTTGTGGGTGGCCAAAAACGCAGCCTGTAGACCACATGTATCTTCCAGGCCGTATTCAAAACCTGGAGAGTTCTGGAATTCCAGATGCAAGGCAGGTTTCTGGTGCATTTGGCCTAAGAAAAGCCATGCCTGAGAGATTCTGAGCCAGCAACAGGGCTGGTCCTTAAAAACCGCTCCCCATCACAGTCCTTAGCCTTCCACCCAGTTCTCCAACCATAGTCTGCTTTTAACTTAGGAATTCACAAGGCATCTCTGCATATGCTTTTCTATCTCCCGCTTCCTTTTCTCCAACATGGTTGCAATCTGTTGCTTTTCTCCCTGTGCCTTTCTTTATTATAGTCCTCTTCTCTCCTCCTCCATGTATCCCCCCCGACCCCAAATAAAAAACCACAACACAAAAACTCAACCCAAGGGTCAAGCCATCTTGACTTAACTTTTGCTGAGGCCTTGCACCAAAGGCATGTGATTCTCTGTGGGTTAGTTCAAGTATAAGACTGAGATCACACTCTATAGTGGACACAAGAACAGGATGAAGGTGGGTGGCAGGCGTGTGGCATTTGCGCTGTGTATGGCCCCTCCTGCACCTTGGTGTTTGTCCTGGAGCTCTTTCCCGTGGAGCCTGGACAGGACTGAAGAATCCTTCTCAACCCCGAGTGTCAGGAATCGACTCCCTGCTGTCAAGAGTGGGCCCACAATCTTTTTTTTTTTTAAGTCCTCTTTTGAACACCTTCTCCTGTGGGAGAGGAGAGCCAGGCTCTAGGAGAAGCTTCTTTGAGCGTGGGTTCTAGGTCAACAGCATGAGCACCACCTGGGAACTTGGTAGAAATGTAAATTATCTCACTCCATCGGGGACCCATGGAGTCAGAAACTGTGGACAGAGTCCACCAATCTGTGTATGTGTGTCTTAATGGTGGTAAAATATACATCATGTAAAACTGACCCTTTGAACCATTTGCAAGTGTATAACTGAGTGATGTTAGGTGTACGATCATCCCAACTATTCACTTCTAGGACCTTTTTTTTTTCAGTACTAGGAAGTGAATCCGGGGGTGCTTAACCACTGAACCACATCCCCAAACCTTTTCTTGTATTTTATTTAGAGACAGGGTCTCACTGAGTCACTTAGGGCCTCATTAAGTTGCTGAGGCTGGCTTTGAACTTGCAATCCTCCTGCCTCATCCTCCCAAGCCACTGGGATTACAGGCATGCACCACCATGCCTGGCTAGGACATTAACAACAACAACAAAAAAAAAAGCTGTCCAAAATAGGAATTATACCCATCAAATAAGATTTCCCCATTCTTCATATCCCTCTCCCAGCCTCTGGCTACCTCCATCCTACTTTCTGCCTTTGCGAACCTATCTGTTGTAGGTAACTCACAGAGCGAAACCATGAAGTCTTGTCCATTGTGTGTGGCTTATTTTCCTTAGGATGGTGCTAAAAAAAAATTAGTACCAATAAATAAATAAATATATAAATAAAATAACCCAATCAATAAATGAGCAATAGAACTAAACAGAAATTCTCCTCTCCCCTCTCCCCTTCTCCTTCTCTACTCTATTAATTTATATTTAATTGGTTCTTTATGTTTTCCTATCCCTCTCTCTCCTTTTCCTTTATTCACTCCAGCTTCTGCATATGAGAGAAAACATTCAACCTCTGAGTGCCTGAGTTTGGCTAATTTTACTTAGCATGGTATTCCTCATTTCCATCTACTTACTGGCAAATGCCATAATTCCATTCTTTTTGTTATGGCTGAGTAGTCTTCTACTCATTTTATATATATATATATATATATATATATATATTATATATAAGTGAGTGTGTGTGTGTGTGTGTGTGTGTGTGTGTGTATATATCACAACTTCTTAATGCATTCGTCTCCTGATGGGCATCTGAGTTGATTCCAAAATTCAGCTATTGTGAACTGTGATGCTGTGAACATTGAGAAGGCTGTATCACTGTAGAATGTCCATTTTAGATCCCTTGGAAAAATAACAAGGAGTGCGATAGCTGGGTCATATGGTGGCTCCATCCCTAGTTTTTTAGAGGAAACTCCATACTGCTTTCCAGAGTGGTTGTACTAGTCTGCAGTGCCACCAACAGTGTACATTACCATTCTGACTGGAGTCAGATGAGATCTTATCGTAGTTTTGATTTGCATTGTTTTGATTGCTAGAGAGGTTGAACTTTTAAAATATATTTGTTGGACATTTGTGTTTTTTTTCTTCTTTCTTTCTTTTTTTTTTTGAGAAGTTTCTATTTAGTTCTATTGCTTATTTATTGATTAGGTTATTTTATTTATATACTTATTTATTGGTTGATGCTACTTCTTTTTTTTTTAGTTCTTTGTGTATTTTGGATATTAATCTCCTATCAGAGGAGTAGCTGGCTAAGATTTTCTCCCATTCTGGAGGCTCTCTCTTCATGCTTTTAATCGTTTTCCTTTGTGCAAAGGCTTTTTTGTTTGATCCCATCCCACTTACTGATTCTTGGTTTTATTTCTTGTATTTTGGGGGTCTTATTAAGGAAGTCAGTACCAGCACCTATTTGAGGGAATGTTGACCTCTTGTTTTTTGTTTGTTTTTTTTTCCTAGCAGTTGTAAAGTTTCTGGTCCAATTCCTAAGTCTTGGATCCATTTTGAGTTGAGTTTTGTGCAGAGTGAAAGAGAAGGGTCTAATCTCATTATTCTACATGTGGATACCCAGTTTTCCCAGCACCATTTCTTAAAAAAATCTTTCTTTCCTCCAAGATATGTTTTTGGCAACTTTGTCAAATATCAGATGGCTTTAAGTTTGTGCATTTATGTCTGTGTCTTCTATTCTGTTCCTTTGGTCTTCATATCTATTTTTATGCCAATACCATGCTGTTTTTGTTACTACATCTCTGCAGTGTAATTTTAGATCAGGTATTACGATGCCTCCTACTTCACTTTTCTTGTGTAGTATTGCTTTGGTTATTCTGGGTCTCTTATTCTTCCAAATTAAATTAAGAATTATTTTTTTCTAATTCTGTGAAGAATGCCATTTGTATTTCTATGGGGATTTCATTGAATCTGTATATTTTTCATTTTGTGGCCATTTTGACCACATTGATTCTGACTATCCAAAAACATGCGATGTCTTTCCATCTAAGGTCTTCTTCAATTTTTTTTCTTCAGTGTTCAATAATTTTCACTGTAGAGCTCTTTTACCTCCTTTGTTAGATTAATTCCCAAGTATTTAGTTTTTTTGAGGTTACTGGGAATGGGATGGTTTTCCTGAATTCTTCCTTGGCTAAATCACTGTTAGAGGATAGGAAAGCTATTGATTTATGGGTGTTATCTTGTGTCCTGCTACTTTGCTGATCTAATTTATAAGCTCTAGAAGTCTTGGGGTGGAGTTTTTGGGTTTTCTAGATAAAGGATCATATTGTTGGCGAATAGAGTTCGTTTGATTTCTTCTTTTCCTATTTGTATCCCTTTGATTTCCTTTTCTTGCCTGTATATAGTTTCAAGGACTATACTGAGGGCTGGGGAGGTGGCTCAAGCAGTAGCGCACTCGCCTGGCATGCGTGCAGCCTGGGTTCGATCCTCAGCACCACATACAAACAAAGATGTTGTGTCCACTGAAAACTAAAAAATAAATATTAAAAAAATTCTTTCTCTCTCTCTCTCTCTCTCTTAAAAAAAAAGCAGTGTGGATTCATCACTAATCTATTTTTTAAAAAAGGACTATACTGAACAGGAGTAGTGAGAGTAGACAGTCTTGTCTTATTCCTGATTTAAACTAAAAGGCTTTAGTTTTTTTTCTCCATTTAGTATGATTTTTTTAAATTGCCATTCTATGATGTGAAGGAATATCTCATTGTGGTTTTGATTTTCATTTCCCTAATGGCTAAGGATATTAAGTGTCTTTTCCTCTGCTTTTAACTATCTGTATGTACTCTTTGGAGCAATATTTCCACAATCATTTGCCCATTTTTGAATTGAGCTGTTTGTGTTGTTGAGTTGCAGGTATTCCTTATGTATTCTAGATATTGTTCCTTCTTCAGATATATGATCTGCAAATACTTTATCCCATTTTAATGTTTTCTTTTCACTTTCTTAGTAGTGACCTTTGGTTTGCAAAACTTTTTACTTTTGTTGAAGTATAATTCATTTTATTTTCTTGTTTATGCTTTTGGTGACATCTTCAAGAAATCATTGTCAAGTCTAATACATAAAGTTTCCCCCTGTTTTATTATAAAATTTTACAATTTTAGCTTTTATCTTTTGGTCCTTCATCCATTTTGAGTTAATTTTATTTGTAATAATGGAACCTAAAGGTTCAATTTCACTCTTTTACATGTGGATATTCAATTTCCTGACCATTTGTTGAAAAGGCATTGAAAAGACAGCTCTTTCTCCATTGGACTATTTTTGGCACCCATTTCTGTATATGGGTTTTAAATGTGTCTCCATTGATGCACATGCACGCTCAAACTGCTATTCTAAGTGTGTTTTTCCTTTATTTTATATTTAAGATTGAGACGGTCATAATCAAATGGCTTTTTCAATAGAAGGCATTTTTTTGAAATTATGACTGTTTTTCACTTCAATAATCTCAGTAAATTCTAGACCATAAAAATGCTTACACAAAACAGGAAAATGACAGACTCAATCCATTTTTATTATAAGCAAAAGCAATCCCCTGCATTTCTCTTGTGACCTTGTTAGAATTAACCACACACACACACAAAAAAAAACCATGAAATTTGGCTAATTGGACTCTAGAAATAAAGTTTTCTAGACAGTCAGACAGCTTTATATAAAGCACTTAAAAAAAAAGTTTTTACCAAACTTGAGCTTAAACTTATTTATTGTAAGCAATGTTCATCTCAAGTTTAGTATAGTGGGTTAACCAAAATAAAATTTAAAAGTTCAGCTCAATTTTGTATTAAATCCTGATTTGAATCATGCTAAATTGGTAGTTAACCTTCGTATATTAATGAAAAAAAAGAGTCTAACACACAAAAAAATCTACTTATGTAGTTAAGAGCTGGCTTGTGTACAGCTTAGCTAAATCAACTTTATCTAAGCATAGCAACCAAATGCATGTCCAAACTTTGCAGCAATTCCCAGAAATTTATCTTCAACCTACCCTTGGCAGAGAAAGAGTTACACTGAAGCAGCCAAGCATTTCAAAATTCAGTGATACAGACTGATTTCTACTTATTTAGATATCCAGGTTTATTTAACTGACAAATCAGATTTTGCTTTTCAGTTAACTATTATCTTTCAATAATAGTTGGTCATCATCCAGGCCTGAAATGAATGTGAGTTGATTAAAGTAGTAAAGGTTAAAACGTTTAAACCACATGCTGTAGAGCTCAAAAATCAAGTCAATATGTCTAAAGGGAAGAATTATTAGAGGATTTTCGAAATCTGGCCTGAACAAATTAATTCATCAATTTAGCCAAAGGTCTGTCAATGAATTCAAGAACCTTTGCAAAAAGCAAAACATCTGTTGCAATATAAGTTTCTGTTTGTAAGTGAATGTTGTGGATTACTCTTTCAGAAAAAGGATATACACCATTTACATAAATGTATCTGAGAGTTAATTTGAAATTGTTCTTATGTCTTTGAGGATCGGGAGCAGGACCGAGGGATTTGGAAAATCATGGTACTGTCCACCCCTTCTTGGTGAGGGAAGGGAACTAAACCTTACTGGAACTGAAACATGTGCCAGCACACCATGATGCCAACTGTCCAGGACCAGACCAGCGTCTAGATGAGTGTGCAGAGCTGCTGCCTCCCTGTGCTTGATTTATTGGAACCATGTACTGACTGGGAAATTTAAGGTACTTCCAAGCATGTGCATCTCCACGTATCATACACATCATGCGTTTCTGCATCTGCCTCCACTTAGACCCAAACCTGCAAGTGAGAAGAATCCCCCCCCCCCCGGTATTTTGAGCTACGTAAGGCAGGTAATGAACACACATCCAGTGGATAAGGAAACAAGCTCAGAATCAGAGTGCAAAAGTGTTCAACATGGCAGCTGGCACGTGGCAGGACTTGAACTTGACCTACTGTCATGTGATCCTGGGCACTGCATTTCCCGTTGTTGGCATCACCTTTTAGCCTTTCCCTGCTATGTCTTCATGAATAATGATGCCTCATCTGGGATCATTCTTGTTAAAATGGGATGTCTCAGGCCCTACCCAAGACTTAACGCCTCAGAATCTGCATCTTAACCAGATCCCCAGGTGCACGTTATTATTGAGAACCTCTGTTTTAAAACTCACTTTGGGAAACCAATACCAGAATTTACATGCTGAGAAAGACCTCCTGAAACCCTTGGTTTAATTTTACCTTTCAAAAAACAATTTTCTTTGGTTCAAAGATGCATAATGATTGATTTGTGTGGGTTTTATTCCAGACTTAGTAAAAGAAGGAAGATCCATCAACTATTAACGGTTTGAAACAAATTCTTTCAGTTTTACTTAAGGATTAGTTCAATGCTACAAAGAAGAAATTTGAGCAATTTATTGCCAATAATAGTCTTTAAATCAAGAATCAACCTTTTAAAAAGATTTTGTCAGCTTAAGTTCAAAACTCATAGTATCCTCTATTCCTTTCAGCTCACGTTTGATATACACTGCATGTTTTTAGTAATGTTTATGGTTTTTATCATAATTGTGGGGAATGGGTAGGTTTTAGTTTGTTCAAAGGGTGGGAATCTCAATTGAATGGGGTGACCAAGTATGGGGACCGCAACTGGAAACAACCTCATTTTACATTAAGCCAGTTCTATTACTGATTTTAATTAACTTCTTAAAACTAAATTCACCCCAAAGCAATGTATTTAGTGGCCAAAAAAAAAACACAAGATAACTTTATCAAAAGGGCTTTATTCAGCCTGTGGTTTCACAATGACAGTCTCTTAATGTCAGAAGTTGATGAGAGTCACTTGGTTGCTAGATTTTGATTGGTGTGTGTGGTGCGGTGGGATGTCTGCAAATTCAGATGGACCTTCAGAAGAAACCCATAAACTTGACAAAGGGGAGTCAATTTCTAGTCCTGGTACTTTCTGTTTAATAAAAATCCATAGAACCAAAACTTGAAATCTTTTAATTGTACCTGTGATTTACCTAAGTGTAGCAAAAAGCCCAGCTTAAGATGGAACTATGTTTATTGCAGGACTTGAGCATAGTTGGACATGCCAAGGGATCTGACTGGGTTTCTAAGAGTCTATCCTAATGGGAATCCAAGAGCTTAGGGTGCATGTTATTATTAAAACAAAACATTGGCTTTTTTTTTCTTATAGGTAGTTGGAGCAGAGACAGGCTTCAGTTGCCTGGACATGGAGCAGAATTCACTGGACACAGCAGGATAATAGTAACAGACAGAAGATTTGTAAGAAGGCTTATGAGCCAAACAACACTAGAGCTAAACTCAGAAAGCAAGAAGAGTCTCAGATAGATATGTCCAAAGTGAAGGGGCTTAAATAAGTGTGAAATACAGCATGGAATGAAAATGTGCTCAAAATGGTCAGTCTCACACATGGTGAGATGCTACGACACACACAACAGAATGAGTACAGTAAAAAGACTGGCAGTTCCAAGAACCAATAAGGAAGCAGAGCAACTGGAACTCCTACATATCGCTGAAGGTAGTATACTTTGGTACATCCACTTAGAAAAACTTGTTGGCAGTAATCATTACATGTGTACCCCATAACCCAACAATCCCATTTATAGGCAACAACAACTGGTAAATACAAATTCTGGTTTCTGGTCCATTGTATAAAGAGCTGAGAAGTTGTCAGACTGTCTATCAACAAGAAAACAGATGAACCAACTGAAAAAATCAACAACTCTTCTTAGACACATAAGAGAAGTGAGATCACAGGGAAATCATTTGTCCCCTAAATTGGAAAGTCAGGCAAATGCAAAGAATCACAACTTACCCCAACAAACCAAAGAGCAGGAAGCTTTCAGAGAACCAGCCTGAGGTAGGAAAACCTAAACAATAACTGATAAATTGCTGGAGGTTCTGTGTAGACAAGCCTGAGAGTCAAAGACTCTGGAGGGCCCCATTCAGAAGGGGACCCCACATTTTTTGGGCATGAGCATCAAGAGTCATGCTAGGTCCTCAGAGTGAAACTGGAGAAAAATTTCCCTTGTGCAAACAACAGGGGTAGCAGGAAAGGAACCATTTTGGAATAACTCCAAGTATTCTCTTCTTAACAAGGCCTGCCTTAAAAAAAATTAAAGCCTAGCCATCCTAGGGAAAGGAAAATACCCAACTCCAGCCCACACTAGCCACCCTGTGCCATCTTAGATGGGAGAGGGGCTGAGAAGTGTTTGTGAGGTTTGCAGCCCGCAGGTACACAGGTTCACCAAAAGACTTGAGACCTATTCATCAGATTGTAGAATGCATCTCTTCCCCTGACAATTTACCATTACACCACTAAAGGACTCTTAACTAGAGTTCCTTTTACCTGGTATATGATGGCTGACTTTTAATAACAACAAAAACACAAGGCACACTAAAGTGACAACTCAAACCTGTCTCTGCTCCAAAGGCACTAAAAGGTACAAAGTAGTATGAAAAGACAGAGCAAACATCACAACCAGAGTAATAGATGGTAGATATGCTAGTCAGCTTTTGGAAACTGTGACAAAATGCCTGAGATAATGAACTTCAAAGGAAGAAAGGTTTATTGCAGCTTGTAGTTTCAGTCCTCGGTTGCTTGGCTTTGTTGGTTTGGACCTGTGGCAGCACAGGACATCATAATAGGAAGGAGGGGGCTGCATGGCAATCAGGAAGCAAAGAGAAAGACAGGAAGGTGCCAGCGTCCCAATATCCCTTCAAGGGCATGTCTCCAATGACCTAACTTCCTTCCATTGTTTTCCACCTCCTGAAGGTGCCCTAGGTTAGGAACCAAGCCTTAACAAGTGGTCCTCTTTGGTGGACACTCATTCGAACTTCAGCAGTAGGAATAGTGGAATTACCAGAAAGGAAATTTAAAACAACCACAATAAATATGCTAGGAGCTCTAATGGAAAAAAATCAACATGCAAAAAACAGATGTGTAGCCTGAAAAAAGGAAATCCTAAGAAAGAATTTAAAAAATGCTAGAGATAAAAACACTGTAACGAAAGTGAAGAAGCCTTTGATGGACTAGATGAGGAAAGAATTTCTGAGCTTAAGGATATGTTATTAGAAACTTCTGAAACTGAGAAATAAGAGAAAAAAGAAAGAGAGGAACATAATATCCAAGAGCTGTGAGGATTTACAAGGTGTTAATGTTTGCATAATGGGAAAACAAGAAAGGGAAGGAAGAGAAAGGAACAGAAGAAATGTCAGAAGCAATAATGGCTGAGAAATGAAAGCTGAGTTGTATTAGTTGTAAATGTATGTTGCAAACTCTAGGACAGTTCTAATTTTAAGAAAGGAGGGAACATGGAATCATATTAAATGCTCAATTAGAACCTTTGAAAGGCATGAAAGAAATGGAATTCAAAAATAGGAACAGAAAACAAAGGCAATGAATAGAAAACAATAATAAATATGGTAGCTATCAATCCAACTATATTAATAATCACTTTAAATGTCAATGGTTAAATATATCAATTAAAAGACAGAAAACTCACTTAATACAAAGATGCATATAGATGAAAGATAATAGATGAAGAAACATATACCATATTAATACCTATCAAAAGAAAGCAGGAATAACATTAATTTCAGACACAGCAGAGTTCAGAGCGAGAAAAGTTAATCAGGGATCATGAGGGGCATTCCATAATGATAAAGGAGTCCATGTGGGTGATAATGATGTGTCAAGGTAGGTTTGTTGATTGTAACAGATGCACCACTCTGGTGGGGGATTGATAACAAAAAAGAAGAGTGTGTAGGAACTCTACACTTTCCCTTAAGTTTGCTGTGAATCTATAACTGCTCTAAAAAAATAAAGTCTATTTTCATAAATTGCATATGCCTAACAAATGACATATTTTCCCTCATTTTTTATAGGTACATTACAGTTGGACATAACTATGGGAATGTTTTGTTACGTATTCATACATGCACACAATATAACACTATAATTTGGCCAATTTCACTCCCCAGCACTCCCCCCCCTTCCTATCTCCCACTCCTTAGTCCCTTCCCTCTACTGATCTCTCTTTGATTTTCGTGAGATCCACCCCATGATTCTTTCCCTTTTTTCTCTCTAGCTTCCACATATGAGAGAAAAAATATGACCCTTGACCTTCTGAATTTGACCTAATTCGCTTCACATAATGATCTGTATTTTATCCATTTCCTGCAAATGACAAAATTTATTTTTTCTTGATGGCTGAATAAAACTTCATTTTGTTCATATATGACACATTTTCTTTATCCATTCATCCACTGATGGACACCTAGGCTGGTTCCATAGTTTGGCTATTGTGAATTGTGCTGCTATAAACATGGGCATGCATGTATCACTCTAATATGATGACTTTAATTCTTCAGGAGTGGAATATCTGGGTCATATGTCAGTTCCATGCTTAGTTGTTTTTTTTTTTAGAAAACTCCATACTGATTTTCACAGTGGTTGTGCTAAGTTAGAATCCCACCAACAGTGTGAAAGTGTTCTTTTTCTCCATATCCTCTCCAAAATTATTATTTTGTATTCTTGTTGGCTGCCATTCTGACAGATGTGAGATGAAATCTCAGTGCAGTTTTGATTTGCATTTCCCTGCTAATGATGTTGAACATTTTTTCATGTATTTGTTAGTCATTTGTATTTCTTCTTTTGAGAATTGTCTGTTTATTTCATTTATCCATTTATTAACTGCATCATTTGATTTTTGATGTGTGTTTTTTTTTTGTGTGTGTGTGTGTGTGTGTGTGTGTGTGTGTGTAACCAGGGATTGAATGCCGGGGCACTCTACCACAGAGCCACATCCCCAGTCCTATTCTGTATTTTATTTGGAGACAGGGTCTCACTGAGTTGCTTAGCACCTCACTAAATTGCTGAGGCTGGTTTTGAACTGGCAATCCTTCTGTCTCGGCCTCCTGGGCTGCTGGGATTAAAGGCGTATGACACCACACCAGGCTTTTTGGGTGTTTTTTTTTTTTTTAGTTCTTCATGTATTCTAGATATTGATCCTCTGTCAGAAGAGTATCTAGCAAAAATTTTCTCCCACCATTTTTTTAAAAGGTTGTCTTTTCTCCAATTTATGTTTTTAGCATCTTTGTCAAGGATCAGATGACTGTAGGTGTATAGGATTTTCTCTGCATCTTCTGTTCTTTATCAGTGGTCTATGTGTCTGTTTTTATGCCAATAACCAAGCAGTTTTTCTTACTATCCCTCTATAGAATAGTTTGAAGTCAGGTATTGTGGTGCCCCTGGCATTGCTTCTTTGGCTTAAAGTTGCTTAAACTATTCGGGGTCTTTTATTCTTCCAAATGAATTTTAGGACTGCCTTTTCTAGTTCTGTGAAAAAGTCATTGGCATTTTTATGAGGATTAGATTGAAGCTCTATATTGCTTTTGGTATTATGGCCATTTTAATAATATTAATTCTGCTGAGCCATGATACTGGAAGGTCTCCTTCTATCTCTTTCTTCATTCTGTTATAGTTTTCACTGTAGAGGTCTTTCACCTCCTTATTTAGATTTATTCCTGGATTTGTTCTTTCTTTCTATCTTGAGACTATTGTGAATGGAATTGTTTTCCTGATTTATTTCTCAGCTGATTCATTGTTGGTGTATAGAAAAGCTGTTGATTTTTGTATGTTGACTTTGTAAACTGCCACTTTGACAAATTTGTCTATTAGATCTAACAGTCTTTTGGTGAAGTTTTTTAGATCTTGAAGTATAGGGCATGGAAGTGATATTTGACTTCTTCCTTTCCTAATTTTATCCCTCTTATTTTCTTCTGTTACCTAGTTGTTCTGGCTAGAATTTCTAGCACTGTATTAAATGGGAGTGGTGACAGTGGACATCCTTATTTTGTCCCAGATTTTAAAGAAAATGTTTTGAGTTTTTCCCCATTTACTATGAGATTTGCTTTGATTTTTTCATATATAGTCTTTATGATGTTGAGGTAGGTTTTCTATTCCTAGTTTCTTCAGTATTTTTAACATGAATTTTTTTGATGGCCTTCTCTACATGTATTGAGATGACTATTTTTTCCCTTAATTCTATTTATGTGAAGAATTACTTTTATTGATTTGCATATAAGTTAAATCACTCTTGCACATCTGAAATAAAAATAACTTGATCATGCATGATGTATGATCTTCTTAACATGTTGTTGAGCACAGTTTGCTAATATTTTGTTAAATATTTTTGCATCTAAGTTCATCAGGGATATATATATCTGTAGTTCTCTTTTCTGGTTATGGTATGAGTAGGATCCTGGCTTCACAGAATGAATTTGGAAGTGTTCCATCCCTTTACAGTTCATAAAATAGTTTGAGGAGTATTGGCCTTAGTTCTTCATATGTTTGGTAGAATTCTGCTGAGAATTCATCTGGTCCTGCACTTGTCTTTGTTGGAAGGCTTTTTATTTCTTGTTTCTCATTACAAGTTATTGGTCTGTTTAAGTTTTGTAAATTCTCTTGATTCAATTTTAGAAGATCATATTCTTCAATACATTTTTCTAGATTCTCCAATTTATTGAGGTATAAGTTTTCCACATAGTCGGATTTCTCAGATGTCTGTGGTGATTTCTCCTTTTTCATATCTAATTTTATTAATTGGGTTTTCTCTCTTTTGTTTTTGGTTAGTTTGGCTAAAAGCTTAGTAATCTTATGTTTTTTTTTTCTTTTCTTGATCCTTTGTATTATTTTTAATCCTCAAGTTCATTAATTTTGGCTCTGATCTTAATTATTTCCTTCTTTCTGCTAGTTTTAATATTTTTTTCCTTCTTTTTCAGGGCCTTGAGATGTATCATTAGGATGTTCCTTGAGGTGGTTCTGATTTCCTTATGTAGGCACTCACAGCTATAAAATTCCTTCTTAGAATGGCCTTCAGAGTGTCCCAGAGGTTCTGGTGTGTTGTGTCACTCTTCTCATTTGAGTTTAAATTTTCTAATTTCTTCCTTGATTTCTTCAATCACCCATTCATCATTCAAAAGAGTATTTTTCCATTTCCATGTGTTTATATAGTTTCTGTAGGGTTTTGTTATGTTGATTTCTAATTCCATTCTATTATAATCTGATAAGATGCAAGGAATTATATCAAAATTTTTTTTGTATTTGCTAAGAGTTGTTTTGTGACCTAAAATGTGGTCTATTTTAGAGAAAATTCCATGAGCCACTGAGAAGAAGGTGTATTCAGCTGTTGTTGGATGAAATATTCTATGGATGTCCATTAAGTCCATTTGATTTATGATGTTTTTTTATGTCTAAAGAGTTTCTTTACTGAGTTTATGTCTGGCTGACCTATCTAATTAAAGAAGTGTGTTGAAATCACTCAGTGTTATTGTACTGGAGTCTAGGGCTTCAATTTGAATAGTGCCTCTTTTATGTAATTAGTTGAACCCACATTTGGAGCATAGATATGGGGAAAAACAATAGCAACAACCAATAGAAACAATATACATTAAAATAAATACCCAGTTCCTACTGTGACATCTGCAACACACACACACACACACACACACACACACACACACACACACAACAAAACAAATGAAAAACAAAAAAAAAACAGGAATGGTGGGGTCAGCAATTGCCAATAACAAAAACAATAAGTAACCATAATTAAGAGAAAAAAAAATATGATAGGAAAGTAGAACAGAGTTTACAATTTCAAAAAGGGAACAGAGAACGCAGGACACTTTTCTAGCACCAGTGCACAGCGCAGCCTCTGGATCAGCTATGTTCAGGCTGCTTTTTGATCTCAGGTTTTCCTGTATCAAATCTGTTTCTCTGTGTCCTTCTCCCACTACCCCTGCGCTGACCAGCACTGTGACCACGGCTGCTGCCATTCTGAGCTTGACTCCAATGTAGGCTTTCTTCCTTGTTTAATGTACCCAAATTTCTGAGTCTCCATACACTCTGACTGCCCAATATTGAGTTTTAGTAAAATCCCTCTTTCACCCACCTCACTGAGAAGCAGTATTCCTGCTTCTTGAATCCCGAGACACAGAGCAGGTAGGAATGCAGCCTTCCTCTACTCCACCATCTTGAATCTCCTTAAATGACATATTTTTTAACCACCCAAGCAACAGGATGTAAATATAAATGATGGTGTTTGCATGAATGAAATTCCACACAGCAATGAAAAAGCACTGACTATAGCTGCATGTAACAACATGAACGAATCCCACATACACCCAAGATGCAAGTGAGTACCCACCGTATAGGTTCACTTACAGTTTAACAACAGGCAAAGCTAATCCCTGGTGACAGAGTCAGGAGGAAGCATCATACAATCTTCACAGTTCTGAAAATGTTCACTATTTGATGTGGGTGGTGCTCACACCAGTGTGCATGGAGTTTTATGTACACTTGTTTTAGTCAGCTTTTTTGCTGCTATGACTAAAAGACCCAACCAGCATAACTATACAGGAGGAAAGGTTAATTTTTGGGCTCACAGTTTCAGAATCTAAGACCATGGACAGCTGACTCCATTCATTGGGGCCAAGGTGAGGCAGGACATCATGGCGGAAGAGTGTGGCAGATGGAAGCAGCTTACATGGTGATCAGAAAGCAGAGAGGTCTCCACTTGCCAGATACAAATATATAACCCAAAGCCACGCCCCAATTTCCACCTCCTCCAGCCATACCCCACCACTTCAGTTACCACTCAGTCAATCCTTATCAGGGGATTAATTCACTGATTGGATTAAGGAATCTTCTTGCATTGTCCCACACATGAGCTTTTGGGGGACACCTCATGTAAGCCCTAACAACACTTAAGGTCTGTGCATTTTACTGTACAGCAGAGTCTTTTCCCCCAAATTGTCAGTCTGTTCCCTACCTCTAATTCTATACCAATTCAACAGCCACAGCACAAAATAGCACTCACTAGAAAGATGCACTTTATTTCCCATCGTCCATGAGCAACTATGCCTTCAAGTACACATGCAGGATTTCAAATCGCTGGCTGTGAAGATGGTCCGCCCACCTACACAGAGCTTCCCTAAAAGAACAAGGGTGTCCTCACAGAGGAATCAGAGGAAGAGCCTGAAGGGAGACAGAGAAGATGTGACCAGAAGGGACACCAGAGAGAAGGAATAGGGACTGAGGAGGATACTTGGTAAGGAAGGAAGGTGGTTAGAAACCACACTTCTACAATTTTAAAAGGCCCTGGGTCTAAACTTCTAGCAAATAAAGACGGAGAATTTGCAAAATCATAATTGGGTATATAAAGTAAATCTTCATGTTTTGCTTTTATACTGGGTGTCATGTCCTCTTTTCGCTAGGTTGTTGACATAGTGAGGACCTGGGGAAAAAATGGCATTCTTCAAGGAAACAAGAAGAGACTGTTTTCCTTGGCCGGGGCCCTATTTTTCCTGCCGGACTTATCCATTCATCCACTGTCCCAGGAGCCTCTGGGAAAGGGTGCTGCCTGTTCATCCAGGAACACCTGTGTGTGGCCTCCCTGCACTGCTGATCAAGAGAAGCCAACTTGGAGACTTCTGGAAAGTTTGCTTCAGATGCTTCTCCTATGACTCAGTTGGCAAGTTCACTGGCAAGAGCTCATCTCAACATGACTAACTGGCTTCTACTTTTGACATCCACTCATAGCAGAAATGAGTTGCTGTGGCGGGGGACTTCCCTCCAGGTGGTCTTCACCTCCATTACCGACCCCCACACCTACTGTGGGAGCATGTTAATCTATCAAGGCACAGCGCTCCCCAGGGCCAAGCTCACCTCTCAAAATAGCAGAAGATGTTGACTTCCTGTCACTGTAGGGATATTTAAGGGGTCTCTACTTTGATCCTCAGAGATAAAACTCTTTTGCATGTGTTTCAGATTAAAGAAAAGGAAGAAGAAGAAAGGAGGGGAAGGAGGAGGAGACTCCCAAGAACCTGACCTCAGCACAAGGTCCTTGAACACAGCTGGATCAAAAGTGGGCTTTGGATGCAAGGTGGGCGTCTAATCTCAGCTGAAGGTAACTAGAGGCTAATACTTACACTAGGTTGCCACAGGTCCAGATTGCTGTGGTTTGAAACTGGTCTGACCCCTCCAAAAACTTACATAGGAATTTAACTCCCATTGTGAGCATGAAGAGGGTGGAAACCTAATCTGACCATGGTGTTTGGGGGTGGGGGGTTTGGGAAGTGATTAGGACTAGATCAGACAGAGCCTCTATGACTGGATTCTGTTAGCTTTGCAAGAAAAGGAAGAGAGATTAGTACACACATGTGTACATGCGATGTCCTGCACCACTGGGACTCTGCTAGGAAAAGGAACATCACGAGAAGCAGCCCCTTGACTTTGGGCCAGACTGAGCCAAAAGGAACCTCGTTTCTTTATGACTTAACCAGTCTGTGGTATTGTGTTATCACGATGCAGGCTTTCTCTTTCTACATGTCCTAAAGAACTTGGCATATTACCCATGATGAAGTTCAAGGCTGACCTGGACCATTTAGGCACTTGAGAAGGAGTTGAGTGTCAGTCCTTATATCAGGGAGCTTTAGAATAAGATGAAGCTGCAGACAGAGTTGGACTGAGATATGTATGACACCTACATAATAGAGGGACCATGGCTGGGTACTTGTTGATGCTTCCAGGCTTTCCTGGGAACCACAGGATGTCATATCAAATCTACAAAAGATATATTTAAAGTGAGGGGAGAAAACAAAGAGAAACATACAGTGTAGTTGGATGAAAGGAAAGTTTTCTTAAAAGAGATAAATGGAAAAGAAAACGGTAACTGAATTTAATTGTAGAGTGAATAGCAAGGATAACTCAAATTCTTGAACATCAATTATTTAATTTTAAACTGTTCATGCTAATGTAGGCTATATATAGCACATTACACAATTGGTGCATAAACCATATATATATATTTTTTTTTCTTCTTTTTTGGTACATGGGATTGAACCCAGGAGCACTTAACTACTGAGCCACATCCCAGCCCTTTTTATTTTGAGACAGGATCTCACTAAGTTGCTTAGGGTCTTGCTAAGTTGCTGAGGATGCCTTTGAACTTGGGATCCTCCTGCCTCAGGCTCTGAAGCCGTTGGGATTAGAGGCATGCACCACATTAACAGGTGTTTCCTCAGCTCATGTTTCATCCTCGTGTTTAACAGGTGGGCCAGGTTGCCAGGAAGCTTGTTTCTCTGCCTGGGCTGCAAAGTCCTTTGCACTTACTGTACCGTCCCAGAGATGCCAAGACACACCCTTGGCGAGGTCCACACTTACACAGGTAAAGTCATCTCTGTGTGCTTACCCAGTCTGTGGTATTGTGTTATCACTGAAGCAGTAAATCAGCCATTCAGCCCCTCTGCCTACAAGGATGGTCGGGTTGTAAACTAAGTCAGAACTCCATCTGACTCCTTTCTATGTAAGTTGGAGGTCTCTGACATTAAAAATCATTTAGAACAAGCTCATCTCTGTGAGCTTAAAGTTGTATAGTGCTCTAAGCCACTTAGCACCTTTAATTATCCTCAGGGCACACATGATACTTAGAAACACAGATAATTGGCATTGTAAGACCCACTGCGTAGGTTTTAGGGATAATTGCCATTATTTTCTTGGCTTTTTATTTAGTAATAAGCCATTGGCATTGTGTGTAGAGTGCAGTTCATCCTTGAGTTTAGCTCAAAATTTGAGCTTCGTTCTGTATCTTTCATAAAAAGAATTTCATTAGGTCCTTTTCAAAAAATCCTAAAGGGGGCTGGGGATGTGGCTCAAGCAGTAGCACGCTCGCCTGGCATGCATGCGGCCCAGGTTCGATCCTCAGCACCACATACAAACAAGGATGTTGTGTCTGCCAATAACTCAAAAAAAAAAAATCCTAAAGGGATCTGTCTTTCATTTGAAGAACTTTGAAATTTTTTTTTTGCTTTCTTCATCTTTTGATTATCAGTATTTTCTAACATACTGAAAATTTGGAAGACAATAAACATTCATATCACTCAGATACCTACCATCTAAATTTTATGTTAAAATGTTAATTAACTTTAAAAGGTTAATTTTACTTTATCTTATATGGGTAGGTGTGTGCATATGCAAGTATCTGTATAAGTTTGCTGAAACTACTTTAAAATAAATTGCAGACTTCATGACACTCTTCCCTAAACACTTCAGGGTCATTTTCTAAACACAGGGCATTTCACTACAGAATCACAATATTATTAACACATCTAAGAAATCTAATAATTCTATAATATTATCTAATATCCAGACACACAAATTTCCTTCTTTGTTCTCTAATTATATTTAAAAAAATAGATTGTATAGTTATTCTTTCTTTAAATCAAAGTTCAAGTATTACATTTTATCTATGACTCCTTAGGTTCTTTTAATTTAAAACTGTTCTCCCCAGCACCCTGGGCATCCCAACACACACACCCCCCCACACACACACACACACTCACACACACACATTTTCTTCTCTTTGGCATTGAATTTGTCAATCATCCAGGCCATTTGTTTGGTGTAAGTTCCACATTCCAAATATGTTTGATTATTTCTTCATAATGTTTTTTTTTTTTATAACTTGTTCAACTCCCCTGGGTATGTCTTGTGAGCTGCAAATAGAGTTCTTTCAATCTATCCTAAATGTTGGATCTCGGTGACGACCACTGAGGTTAACTTTTCTATCACTGCATGCAAACAAGACTTGACCTTATCCAATCAACTAAAGTCTTCCTGATTTGATAAAATATAGCTTCGATATGAAGGGACACCTCTGTCCTGTGTTTTATGATTTCTTAGAAAAATATGCAGCACATACCCACCACCTGAGTTACACCACTGGGATTCAGTTCCTTTGTCTTCTTGTAAGTCAGCTGAAATGTTTCATTTAGAACACAATATGTTACATTAAAATTATTCTTTTCCAAGCAGCAGGATATCCTCCACTCTTAGAATAATCTGCTATGTCATTTTTAATTAAATATACTCTTCTGTACTTATAATTGGTTAAAGTCTGAAACTATCTAGACAGCTAGTTATTTACTTTCAGGGTAATAATGTATTTTAGGAATACCTAAAAATGAATGTGATTGATAAAAATTAATATTTTAGTTAATTCTCTCACAACAATTAATAGTGAGGGAAATCTGAGGTAAAATAGTCTGTAAAGAACTGTGAAAATTTTAATTAATTTAAGCTATAAATATCTGGGAAAATCGTATTTGAAGGTTTCACATTGATACAAATTAAGCTAGTGTAAAAGCATTACAATTAATAAGTTAGCTCCTTAAACTCTTTCTAGGTTGAAAGCAAAATGTTTAATTATGACTGGTTTGACTATTTGTGTACAATATTTGTTTTACAGTAACATTTCAGTCTTTTTTGAAATTTACCTGTTCACTGGATACTGGGGGTGGAGGATGGGGATAGCCTTATAGAGATAGCATACAGATTTTTGGACCAGAAAGACATAATTCAATTATAAAAAGGAATAATAAAATATATAATCTGGGTTGTATAGCACCTTGCATTTGAGAATTGCCATATGTAATAAAGAAAATAATTAAAGCTGCACGCCTATAATCCCAATGGCTCAGGAGGCTGAAGCAGGAGGATCGGGAGTTCAAAGCAAGTCTCAGCAGAAGTGAGGTAATAAGCAACTCAGTGAGACCCTGTATCTAAATAAAATGCAAAACAGGGCTAGGGATGTGGCTCAGTAGTCAAGTGCCCCGAGTCCAATCCTCGGTACACACACAAAAAAAGTTAATTCAACAGGGTGCTGTGGCTCAGTGGCAGAGTGCTTGCCTTGCTTGAGGTACTGGGTTTGATCTTCAGCACCATGTAAAAATAAACAAATAAAATAAAGGCATGCTGTCCATCTACAAATACAAAAACAATTTTTTAAAGTGAATTCAACAATGGATAGTTTGCCAAAACCAATTTTATCTAATATTCTTCTTGAATATTTACCTATTAGAAATGAATTATTGTTGTATATATTCGATTAATTTATTCAACAAGTACCTACTATGTACAGGCATGTTCTGCATGCTGCATCCATAACAGCAGGAATCAATAACCAAAATCCCTCGTGGTGCTTAGTGGAGATGGATGTAAACATATAAAAGGTAACATCAGGGTGCCATCAAGAGCCACAAAGACCCACCTGTTTCCCCCTTCCCTTTTTTCCTGAAGAGATGTCAGTGGTCTAGATTTGGAACCCATCCCTTGGAGAAGAGCCAAGAGAGGAGGTGACACAGGGGAAGTCACCTGGAGATCCGGAGTCCCGGCCCTGGATGAGTGATGGGGTGATATTTGGAATAGGTGGATGCGGTAAGGCCTTTGACAAGTGGTAGTCAAACAGAGAATAGGGCTGAAAGAGCAACTTGGAAAGTGAGCCGGGAGGATCGTCAGGGAGGGGTCCTCCATACTGAAATAACAGCGAAGAAGAACCTGAACTTCAGCTCCTGATCAAACCCACCCTGAGACAAGACAGGAGGAAAACTGTCGTAGAAACACTGGATTGCCCATGTCCTCACTCGCTACCAATCGAATATTCCCTAAAAATCTTCCCATGAACACAGGCATGTATATATCAAAGATGAATTTTTTTCTTAAAATATACTTTTGGGTAAATTTGACACATTGGTTATTGATAAATTAATCCTCCCAGGGGACTGCCTTTCAGTGAATTGATTTCTAGTTAATTTATCTAGAGCTACATTTGCTACAGAACAGACACTTTTTTGTGGGGGGGTACTGGGGATTGAACCAGGGGCACTTAACTACTGAGCCACATCCCCAGCCCTTCTTTACATTTTGAGATAGTCTTGCTAAGTTGTTTTTTTTTTTTTTTTTAACGTGGTGCTGAGGATCAAACCCAGTGCCTCACGCATGCTAGGTGAGGGCTCTATCTCTGAGCCAGAGCCCCAGCCCCATTAACCCCTCTTCCTTACACCTGGTTTGGTTCTAAGGTCTGGGATGAGGCTGCGCCTGCTATTGGCAGTCAGTTTCACCAGCAAAGATAAAAGAGATCAGGTGAGGAGGACACAGGAAACATGTCTAAATATCAGAGGTTAGTTTGTAGGGACGTCTGGTGAGATGGGATTTAAGGGCTGTGTGTTCCTAGTGGAGGAATCTTTGCATACAGAAACTGAGCAAGGAGAAAAGAATAATCCAGTTACATTTGTATTGGCACCCGAGTGATGAGAGAAGATGGGATGACGGAGCTAACTTCTTTCCTTCTGTTGCTTGCTGAATTGTAGAACTGAACGTGATCGAGGGCGACCTGACTGCTTTAGATCAGAGCCTCATGATCCAGAGTGCTTGCTCTCCTCTGCTTTCAGTACCAGGATTTTCTGGGGGTGCCCACCTACCTTGCTTTGAGCCCTGGCACTCAGGACCCTGGCTCTTCCATATCTACCTCCCTGAATTGCCCGGTTGCGGCAACTGCTGGTCTAGTGGCTTATCTGGTGTCAGCCTTGCTCAAAGCTGGGTCTTCCTACCTACTGTACAAAGCAAGTGTTGAATTTGCAAATCGAAAGCCATAAAATAAAGGCTGTAATGTCTTAGAGTGGAGATGGGAACAGAAACTTAATAACGCTAGCAGAGCAGAAAGAAACCAAGAACACACAGAGCTTAATTCAGCCTCCAGGGATTTTCCCAGACTTATTTTCACCATTTCTTAGAAGCAGCTCTCATCTGCTAGTCAGTCAAATGGAAGTTTGAGGAAACGGGAAAGCCCCAGTTGAATTCTTAAAGCCACAGCCATTAGTCAAATGGCCTTGGTGGGTCCCATTAGCAGGCCACCGGGAGCATCCCCAGTCACCTTCTGTCCTTGGATGTCATTCTCCTGCTACAGAACCCACAGTGGGATCTCCACTGGCTTTGGAGTAACTGGACTCGGCCTCTGAGAACTCTCTTGCTCATCGCCTTCTTGTTGCAAATACTTCAACAAAAGGAAAACGCTATTTTCTATAGTTGTTGCAAACCTTTTCTATTTTCTGACTCTCCTTGAAGTTTACTTTTCTAATGAATAATATTGTACCTTACTTATACATTCAAATATAACCATTCTTCAATGCCAAATAAAAAGTCAGAATGTCCGATTGTTTTCTCAGAATTCCTGATGACGCTGGTCTCTGATGGTCCCTATATTTGGGTGACATCCCTCGGTA